>NC_057862.1:484477168-485083668 GCF_019393635.1 Dromiciops gliroides | reverse complement strand
GGTTAAACAGCCCTGATCACTACCCTACCCCACAACTACTTATATGCATAAGTATGGTTCTTCATGACAATAGACTCCAAAATCTTAAATAGTATTTTTGTGTGTGTGTGTGTGGGGGGCAATGAGGGTTAAGTGACTTGTCCAGGGTCACACAGCTAGTAAGTGTCAAGTGTCCGAGGCTGAATTTGAACTCAGGTCCTCCTGACTCCAGGGCCAGTGCTCTATCCACTGTTCCACCTAGCTGCCCCCTTAAATAATTTAGAAAGAAATTTATTAGGTCATTTGGTAGAGGAGAGTGAACTGAAAAGGCCGCGTGGCTTCCTCTTGGCTAGGTTTATATAATATAGGATTTAAATAAGGGTGAACCACAGTAAGCCAAAATACAGATGGGGTGCCCATCACCAGTCCTGGGTGTGATCACCCAAGATAAGGATGATTTATCTGGAGGAACTAAAATATCTTGTAGTTCTCTCTGGCATTCCAACAGAGTTACTGGGGTCAAGTGGCATGACACTCTACGTATGGACATTTAATCATATAAGGTTGGATTTAAATAGTATAATAAATTTTCTGTATATACTAAATATTTTTCCTATAGAACATACACACATATATAAGTACAAATAAAAACATACAAAAAAATTGCAAGGTAATTTTGTAGGGGCAGGCAGTAGTATCTCAAAGGATCAGGAACCCCTTTATGTTGAAAGTGGCTTAAGTTTAGTTTTGAGGGAAGCAAGAGATGCTAAGAGGAAGAGATGAAGAGGGACAACATTCTAGCCATAGAGGACAACTTAATGAAGAGTCAAAGAGATAAGAGATGGACTGTTGTATGTGAGAAACATCAAGAAGGTGACTGGCTGGACCTCAGAATGTGAGAAGAGGAGTAATGTGAATAAGGTTGAAAATGACAGTGAGGAGTCAAGGATAACATTAAATTATGAACATAGGATCCTGGATGACTGATGGTGACTTTGACAGGAATAGGGAAGTTTTGAAGAGGAGGAAATTTCTTTGGAGGAAGGATAATTAATTCTGTTTTGGACATTGAATGTGATATACCTGTAGTATATCCAGTTTGAAATGCCTGATAGCTAGCTGGTGATGCAGGACTGGGATTTAGTAAAGACTTTGCTTAGATATATAGGTCTGTTAGTCATTTTCATAGAGGAGATAATTAAAATCATAGGAGCTGATGAGATCTCAAAAGAGACAAAAAGAAGTGAGAAGGCCCTGGGCAGTGTCTTGGAGCATATCTGCAATTAAGGGATATGATATGGATGATGAAAAGAGACTGAGTGGGCAAACAGGTCAGAGGATTATGTCATATAAATCTAGAAAGAAGAGAATATCAAGAAAAAAAGGTGATTGTTTCAAAGGCTGGAGAGAAGTCAGGAAGTTGAGGACTGAGAAAAGACCATCAGTTTGGACAATTAAGAGATCACTGTTAACTTCATAGAGAGGAATTTTAGTTGAGTGATGAAACTGGAAGACAGGATGCAAAGTGTTGATAAGTTAGTGAGATAAATGAAGTTGGAGTTAGTAAGTATGGGCAGCTTTTCCTAGGGGTTTGGCTGTGGATGGGAAAGATAGGATGATAGCTTGAGGGAATGGTAGGGTTGAGTGAGGGCTTCTAAAAGATGGAGAGGACTTGGGTATTTGTGTAGGTAGCAAGGAAGGAACCAGTGGATAGGGAAAGAATGAAAACTAGAAAAGAGAGGGTGATTGTATAGGTAAACCGCAGGATAAAATGGGAGGTGATGGGATCAAGGATACATAATGAGGGGTTGGCATTGGTGAGGATAAAGGTCATCTTGTCAGACTAATACGAGCTTGGAATTCTCTACCACAGGTTGGACACAAATAATCCACATGAACATTTGGGTTGGATTCTCTAAATGTGTGCATCTCATGTTTCTTTTGAGCTACTTCAATTCTGTTTTGCTCATAGAGCATGGCACCTTCCCTGATGAGACCACACCATGCTGGGTGGTCCTGTCCCAGTGTCTCCCATGTCATACAATCAATTCCAAAGTTCTTGAGACCTTGAGAGTGTCTTTATATCTGTTTTTCTGACCACCATGTGAACACTTGCTTTCTGTGAGTTCTCCAAAAAATGGTCTTTTACACAAACAGATATTTGGCATTTGAATTTGGCCAGCCCATCAGAGTTGTGCTCTCTGCAGTAGAGTGTGAATGCTTGGCAATTTAGCTCAAGAGAGAACCTCAATGTCTGGTATCTTATTCTGCCAGGTGGTCTTTCCTCAGACAATTCAAATGGGAGCCATTCAGTTTCCTGGCATGGTGCTGGTATATTCTCTAGGTTTCACAGGCAAACAAGAATGAAGTCAGCACAATGACTCTGTATATCTTCAGTTTGGTAGTCTGGGTAATACCTCTTCTCTCCCACACTTTCCTTTGGAGCCTCCCAAATGCTGAGCTAGGTCTAGCAATGTGTGTGTGTCAACCTCATTATCATTGTGTACGTCCCTGGAAAATATAATGCCAAGGTAAGAGAACTTATTCACAGCATTCAAAATTTCTCCATTTGCTATAACTGATGGTTCCATGTATGGATGGTGTGGTGCTGCCTGATAGAGGACCTGTGTTTTCTTGGTGTTAAGTGTTAGGCCACAATTAGCACAAGCAGAAGAGAATCAATCCATACTCTATTGCATCTCAGCCTCAGAGGTTGCATTGAATGCACAATCATCTGCAAACAAA
This sequence comes from Dromiciops gliroides, assembly GCF_019393635.1. Classification (NCBI taxonomy): domain Eukaryota; kingdom Metazoa; phylum Chordata; class Mammalia; order Microbiotheria; family Microbiotheriidae; genus Dromiciops; species Dromiciops gliroides. The sequence goes on along the minus strand of NC_057862.1, from coordinate 485,080,944 downwards.
AAGTCGTGCACTAACACTTTAGTATTGGTTTGTGGTCTTTTTCCTCCCCTTCCCTCTTTCTTCCTTCTTCCTTCCTCCTCCTCATTCTTCTCCTCATCCTTCTCCTCATCCTCCTCCTTCTCCCCCTTCTCCTTTTCCTTCTCCTTCTGGAAGACCTGTTTGGTCTCAGGAAGTTCAACTATTGCCTGCTTCTGATTTCCTTTCTTCTCAGTGCAGGGGCTTGGCTTGCTAGTTCCCCCCAAATGTAAGTGTGTGTGTATTTTGGGGGTGGGGGACAGGGTTTATGACAAGGCACTGGGCCAATTGCTGACATTTTTCCTCCTTAGGAGGCCTCATTTAGAGTCAATGATCTTAAGTCACTGCCAACTAACTAGGAGGATGGTTCCTAGGATAGAAAAGCAGAGTTCACCAGACATTTAGGTTTCAAATGAAAAATAAGATACTTCTAGATACTCTGCCCCCTCACATCCACCCCACCCCCACCCCGGCCCATTCTGGGGCCAAAGAATTGATGCAAAATCTATGGAAGGTAATTAGACATTTTAAACCTTGAACTCTGAGGTTCCTTTCTCTTTGGTGATAGCAAGTATTTCTTTTGCTCCTCTACCTCTCCCTGGGGCATGTACAGAGCTAACCTATATTGATAACAATTATGTCCAAGACTTTGTTCATTGAGGGGCTGTAGATATTTTGCTATGCAGTTTGGCCTGTGCATGTGGCTTCTCTGGCTCTTGGTCTTTGTTTCATTAGATAGATGTACTTAAGGTGGGGTGTGTATGGTCCAGTACATAATCTCCATGACATCTCTCACCAGATGCTGTCTTGGTTATTTTTGGCCCTTGCCTCTTTAACCTTTTGGTAGTTTGTTTCATCCAGGCTCAAGGCTTTCAATACTTCTTCACCCTCTAGACCAGGCCTACAAGGACTTCTACCCCCTGAGGCCTAGGGACATCTCTGCAACCCTGTTCAGTCTGAAGGCAGTTACAGAAGATGGATCTTCTCCCTCTTTTCCCATATCCATCCATCCATCCATTCATCCAAACATACATACGTATGTATGGAGGGATAGAAAGAGAGAGAGAGAGAGAGAGACAGAGAGAGAGAGAGAGACAGAGAGAGAGACAGAGAGAGAGAAAGAAAGAGACACAGAGAGAGAGAAAAGGGAGAAGATGTAGTGGTAGCCCTGGTCCCAGTTGGAGGCTCAACTTGCTGGGGTCAGTTAGAGGATACTCTTCCTTTGGGAAAGCAAAGCAGTTAATCAACCAGATAACGAAACAGATGTGTCAAGAGTATCCAGAAGATTAGGTGCCTTGAAATTTACAGCAGGAACCTAATGGGAAGCCTTCCTTCCTTCCTTATTTGTTTACTACCTGACTAGGACCAGGTGGTGACAACAATTGCTATTTAGGCAAGCATGCCCATTCCCCAACAGCTGTAACTTTCCAGCCATCTATCCCCCTATAAAAGCATCTTTTCCTTCTGGCTCAGGGAGGAAGATGTCTTAAATCTATTCCTCCCTGGGAGCTGAAGACTCAGACTTCTCCTTCCAGCCACATCCCCTTGTGCTGAATAAAAATTTTACTATCTCTGATCAGAACTAAGAGAGGGATATCCAGAACCAGTCCCCTCCCTCTCCCCCATGACACTTTGATCCGATAAAGGAATCTGAGACAGAGGTAAGAAGGGAGGCCATTTCTGGCATGTAGGACACCTTTAGCCAAGGCACAGAGATGGAAGATACAGTGTTGTGTGTTAAGAACATCAATTTCCCCTTTTTACAAAATGAGGAAATTGAGGCCACTACATGTTAAGCAACTTTCCCAAGACTGCAAAGACAAGAAATAGCAAAGCCAGGAATTGAATCCAGACCTCTGGCTCCAAATCCAGTGCTTTTCCCAGTGCTTTCTTCATTTCATTCATGTTTATATTTTTTAAAAAATCAATGCTTCTAGCAGTTTCTTCCCCTCCTTAACCCCTGTGGAAAAGCAACATCCTGCCTCTATTACCCTCCTTGCTCAGCACCCAGGTGAGGAACTCATGGTGAGTGCCCTGTCTTGTCTCAGTGGTGACTTGTCCCCTGCTTTTCTTTTCCCTCCCATTAAACAAACAGACTAGCCAAGTCACCAGCCCCCTTGTCAAATATTTGCTCATCAACCAACAATAAGTTAAAATAGTCACTTTCTTTTTCTCACATATCCAGAAAACCTTGCTTACTTCAAGGCCAGACTTTCATTCTGGCTTCATGGTATGGTCAGGGTTGAATTACCTATCATGTTCCTGACTGGGGACCAAAGGAGGCATGAAGATGTGTACTTGAGAAGAGGAGGGACAATAATGGCTTTCACCTGAAGAGACTGGCTGCTTTGGACTAAGAAGCCAACTCTGTTTATATAGAAGACTAGAGAACATATAATTCTGATCTCATTCTTTTATTTTTCTGAGGAAGAATGCTTTTATTCAATGTGAAATTGGAAAGATATTCCTAGTGATTCCATGTAGGATGGGTGAGTAGGAGAGGTTAGGAAAGTGAGCAAACTCAGGAAAGAACAGACATGGGAAGATGCCTTCTATCACCAAGTGAACGATATAGTATGATTCTATACAATTAATCAATCAATCAATATTTATTAAGTGCCTTCTATGTGCCAGGCACTGTGCTAAACTCTGGGGATACAAAAAGAGGCATAAGACAATACCTGACCTTAGTGAGCTTATAATCTCAAACTTCCATAGTAAACACCAGAAATTAATTTCATTGGCTCTATTGTCTACATGACATTAACCTTAAAAGATTCTGTTTCTAGCTACAGCCAGCTCCTTATTGCTCAGAAGGTAAGAGAGCCTAGGAAAGGGACAGTAAAGAAGAAAAGAAATCTGGAGCGCTGCAAGGTAAATCAAAGTGGGTTGTTCTCATTAGATAACTGAATTTTGTCCTATAACTTATTTGCCTGTGACTTGTCTGCTAAATAAATTAAGCTTGCCTTGTAAGTGGGGACATTTTGGGGAAGTAGAGGAAAATATCTAGAGATCAGCAATCAGGTAAAATGAGATAGGTCTCACTAGATTCAGGTTTTGCACATAGGCACTAATACAGTATCAACTGCAAGTCACAAAGACAACAAAGGACAGTGGATTCTACTTCAAGAAAGTACAAAGATCAAGGAGAATTCTTCAGTGACACACAAAATGGGCTCTGTTGGTTTTCCATGGCTTTGTAATGACTATGCATATATAAAGTACAAGCTGGTCTCCATAGTTTAGAAGAAAATCAAAGAACTATGAGCAATGCATATTTTAAATGCATATAAAATGTTATCTTTGTCCTAAGAAGTGACTTATAAGAAGAATCTAAAGAAATGTGCACTTATTTGATCTGATGCAGAATGAAATAAGTAGAAATAGAAGAATCATCTACATTATGCACACAATGATAGATAACATTTACATAACATTTTAAGGTTTGTAAAGCACTTTACAAATACTATCTCATTTGGGAGGCAGGTTCTATTGTCATCCCCATTTTTACAGATGAGGAAATTAAGGTGGGCAGAGGTTAAATGACTTGCCCATGGTCAAACAACTAGCAAGTATCTGAGGGAGGATTTGAACTCATGTCTTCTTGATTCCAAGTCTAGCACTGTCCACTGTGCTATCTAGCTATCTGACGTAAGGAAAACAATACTGAATGAGATCAGCTGACTTCAGAAAACCAACAGTGAAGCATGTTTCCTTGTGAACCATAACTGGAAAATGAGGCTTCTATGGCCAAACATGGTCAATTTGGTAAATGCACTAGTTACTTTGCTTGGTAGTACTTCTTTGTTACAAGGAAGGGTTGTAGGTGGGGAAGAGGACTCTTTGGGAAAGGACAGTGATGTAAGAAAGAAATAAGCAGCAATAAAACTTTTGTTTCAAAGGAATGCTTATTTACTCTCCAGGTTATCAAGTAAAATGAGGTGTTACTTGAAAGAACAAAACAAGTGCTTCAATGAAAAAAATAGAGAAGAAAACAGATATAAAGAGGCAGAGGGAAGGTTTAACCTGAGTCATAGATGATGACCCAGGGAAGGGAGGAGAACAGGACTGTTGAACATACAATAGCTTTGAGGCTCTTCCTGTAGAGGGCAGACCTAAACCATCTCTGGAGGCAGCAACTTCTTGTATTTCAAATAAAGATGTAGATCTATAGATGAGAGTTCATCTAACAAGGGTTAGGGGAAGAGGAATGGTGGTGATTCTTTCATGTGGGGAACCAGGACAGATATTTTAGGACATGTACCTAGGATTTGATGGCCACCAAAGATCTGGCAAACCTGATGACTAATGTTCACTTCTGGTCATTCATAGAGAGACAAATTATATCACCTGAAAGAACCTAAAAAGTACTTCTAAGAACTATTAAGACTTATATAGGAGGCAGGTAGGTGGTGGAGTGGATAGAGCACTGGCCCTGGATTCAGGAGGACCTGAGTGCAAATCCAGCCTCAGGCACTTGACACTTACTAGCTGTGTGACCCTGGGCAAGTCACTTAACCCTCATTGCCCCACAAAAAACAAAAAACAAAAAGACCTATGTAAAATCTCAATGTGGTAGGCATGGGGGTGGGGGTGGAAAAGAGGACAGATTTTTTTTTCAACAATATTGCTGATTGAAGTTAAGGGATTCAAAATGGAGAAGCAAATTTAGGATGTGAACAGCTGGCTAAGATGATGCCTGAGATCAGGACTTAGATTTCTGTACTTAAAATATAGGAACAGTGGGCTCTTGACCAGTGATAGAGCAGCCCCTAACAAGATACAGAAACATATTTGATTGGAAGCTAGAAAATATAATCAAAAGAGATTGATACTGGAAAAAAAAGGAAGCAAAAAATTATCCACATAGATTTGGAAAGACTGTGGGCACAGGAAGTAGCAGGCATAATCTAGGAGGAATAGCAGAAGAAAGGACAGATAACATGTAAGAAGGGAGCCCACAATAAAATCCATGTCCTTAGGTATCTACATATATATGCACAAAATCTAACTATTAGGAGGATGAAAGATCTTAATTCAATAAGGCAAATTTGATTGCATAATTACTTAGACTTGGTGATATAGAGGTCACGACTGGAAGATAAGTTCCTTATTCAAAAGGAATAGTTTAGATCACGGGAAGAGGTACAGTGGTATTGCATACTGAAACCTTTCCATAGAGCTCCAAATTACTTTTCTAGGTTTATTGCATATTCCTCTTGATATGAGGGAAATGGGGTATGGGTTGGGTTAGGGGATGGGGTTCTTAGGAATTCCTCTTTAAAGAATTACACCCTCTTGCACACAAAAGTAGTTAGAGGTGATAGTTTATTTAGGAGCAAAGGAAGGGAAGGGTGGGGGGAGGGAAACCATGAAAGAAATCCTTGGACTTTTCATGGGGAGATTGGCATAAAGCACATGGCTCAGAGGTACCAAATCTCCTCGAACAGGAGACTGGAAGGTACTTTTATAGAGGCCTGATGGGGGTGGACCATCTGCCCGTGAAAAGTTCCTTTAGTGAGAGAGGACCATCCCCCACTGGTGGTAGCTGGGGGAATTGGGTGAGGAGTGGAGGACCATCCCCCACTGGTAGTGACTAGAGGAATTGGGTGAGGGGTGGCTATGGATCGCTCTTCTGGACACAGAGGCCGCAGCCACACCCAAATTTATCTCCCCAGGGTAAGGGAGACCAGAATGAAGGGTAGGATTCCGAAGCTAGCTCAGTCCCATTTGGTTCAGTTTATCTCTCTAGGCGTTATCTGTCCTCTGGTTTAGTTTCTCAAGGAGAAGATTCCTTGATGTGCCCCAGAGAACGTCTGGGGTGCTCTGCGCCCCATGACACTCTCTTTTACAAACTCCAGGTTCCAGACAAATCAGCTAAATTGCTATTCACCATATCTGACATTCTATCTCCCATCTCTATGTTTTTGCAAATGTTGATCTGAAATTAATATATTATATTAATAGCTAATTATTAATATGTGATTTACCCTTTTCTTTTTATTTCTGTTAAAACCCAACTCCTGAAAAGGTTAGTCAGCTCCTGAAGGGCTTGGCTGGTAGATTGCTCCTAGCCCTCAAGGCACATGCTCTTTAACTAGGTGGACTAGATTCCACCCAACTGGGAGACCTCATTTCTGTTTAGAGTATAAACAGAATCCAGTTGGGGTTGAGGCTTTGCCTAGAGGAGGATCCCTTAGTCCTAGGTCTCTTCCGTTAGAGTTTAGGGTAATAGCTCATGAAAGAGAAAACTAGCTAGAGAGGTCCAGTTGGAGATGGCTTCCCCTTGCCTAGATGCCTTGAGGCTGCTGATTTTCATGATCAAACACCAATTCAATAAGTATTAAGTACCCACCATGTATCTGGCTCTATGCTAGGAACTGGAACTAAAAAGAAAAAAAAATGTAATAGTCCCTATGCTCAACAAACATACAGTCTGTTTGGGTGAAGAAACAACTTACATGTTAAGAAAATACAAAATTACACAAAGGAAATACAAACTAATTTTCAGAGGAGAGGACAGTAGTACCTAAGGAGGGTCAGGGAAGGCCTCCTATAGGGGGATGGCATTTGAACTGGACCCTGAAGGAAGCTAAGGATTCTAAGACAGTGAGGTGAGGAGGGAGTTAATTCCAGGTATGGGGAACTGAGATAAAAGAAAACCCCAAGAGACAGAGTTTCTGGGTAATTAATAATCAATTTATTAATTAGGCCAGCCACTACTCAGTAAATTAATGGTCACCAAGGGAGACCCTAAACCCCTTACATCCCTTCTGAATGGGAACTCCCCTGACAAGTGAAACAATTCCGATGGGTGGACATTTAATGAGGAGGTGGGCTAAAAGTTTTCAGTTCCTCCTGCTGAGAATGTGGTTTGATCACGGGGAAGGGAAGAAACTGCTATAAATAAAAAACCAAAACCAAACAAAAAGAGCTGGCTCAAAACTGGCCTAGTGAGAGGGAACACTTAGTCTGACACTTACACCCTTCTATTTCCCCTCTGATATAATCCAGACTTGAGCTACTGAATTTGAAGGCACTGTCAAGTCACTTCTACTTTTTTCCTCCCACAGGCTGGAAACTAGAGGACTAATAACTATATGAACTATATAGATTGCTATCTTTAATTTAAGGGAGGTGGAAATAAATCAGGAACAAAGCAAATTAAAAAAAATTTTTTTAAAGGAGCCAATATGAATCTCAGAAACAACAGAATACTTTTCCCAATGAAATGGTTTTATTTGGTTAGTTTATTAACACCTTTAAGACAATTCATTTTGGTCTGTACCCTTCTAAAAATATTTCAAGTTTTAAACGAACCTCCAATACACGAAAGAAAATTACTTTACCATACACAAATTTCAGATCAAAATACAACACTCTGTTTTCTTACAATTATAAAATCCAGTCAGTACAAACTACATTAAAAAAGATAAAACACTTTCACTGATCCTTGGTACAGTATTACAGGACAATGGCAATAAAGTCCCCAAAGCACAGTTTAAGTGCTGAAGGGAACTTATCCTTTAGTTATCCAACTTTATACTGAACATGTAAACAAAATAAATGCTACATAATCCAAGAAAGTGAACGTATCCTTTTTGCATCAGTGTTATTTGTAAACTGTAAAGCAATTTGTTAAGAAAGATCATAGATAAAAAACACTTCTGATTTTGGTCAATTCTATTACTAGCAAAGGAATAGACAATTATTCCATGAATAAAACTAATTTGGACCTCAGAATGTGAAACATGGCATTTAATTAAAGCCCAGTAACAAAATTGTTCCAACAACAGATTAGAAATTCTTGAGACAACTATCCTACTAAATTTGGAGACTGTCACTTGAGCCATTGCTTTTTATTTAAAAAAAATTTTAACTTTACATTGAAGTTTCAAAAAGCTAACCCTTATACTTATTTCCACTGTAAATCAGTTTTCAGTAGGTCACAAAGTACCATTAGAATTGCATATTTTCTTTAAATATTATTTGTATCATGCATAATGTAACTTCATCTGAAGACAGGCTTAACTATGCCTTATAACTTGGAATTTTAAGTTTATGAAAGCTGCAAATCTCTTGAGAAAGCTAATATTCACTCAGCTGTCCCATATCAGAAAATATCCGCATTGTGATTTAACTAAGTAAGGCTTATTTGTGCTTGACAGAATGAAATCTGTTAGAAATTTACATTAGCAAATATCATCCTCATGGCATTATTAAAAGAAATGTATGGTTACAGAACAGAGAGGTCTGAGAAGGTACTGATTCTTAAAGAGTCAATCTGAACTGACAATTATTTTAGAAGCAAGAGTAGGTTGTCTCATTTCTGAAAAAGATCATACATCAGCCATGGATAACAAGGGACTTTATACATTGCAAGCCTCATGTAGGGTCCTCATTCACATTTATAAACTGCAATTGTATCCACTGGTCAGTGTTTGGGAAACATCGTGACCTTTACTGTTTCTCAAACTATTCAAAACACTACATGAGCTTCTCAGCAACCAGTCTAACACTTCTGCTATCAGTTTTACTGAACTGCATGGATACTTGTACCATAATTCACAAATGCATGATTTTTAAAAACACTGAATCACTTTTGTTGGTAACTAGAAACAAAGGTAAGCAAAGGGACAGAATGAATGACTTGAAGTAAATAGAATGTCTTAAAATGTTTAAAAAACCTGACAGACCCTGTTGATTAAAAAACCCAGACTACTAGTTGTAGAATACATGCTTGTTGAGTAACTAAGCTATTATAATGTGCTCTCTCCTACCAAAGGTCACTTATACACTCACTTCCCAGTGTAACTAAATCTAACTATGAAGTTTCATTCTCTTATATGTTGAATTTTGTGGTATTTAATAGCCTAAAAGGTGGCATACACTTATGTCACTTAATACTTTGAGTTTAGGACATCTTGATCCCACATTCCTAAACTTAAAATACTTCCAACAAGTGGCTGGGTATATGTATGTGCTAGAATCAGAGCCTCCAAATGTTATTCTATAGCCTAGAAATGTTTCTGAAGCAAAAACCAACTAATCAAACAAACAAAACCAATTCCAAACCCCCTTACTTTCATATGTATTGTAATGTGATCTCTTACTGTAAAGAAGAGATTATAATTTCATGCTCAATTCAAAGTTTGGATTCAGGTTTAAATGTGATTAATGAAATGGATTGCTTAAGACAAATGTTAGCTAAAATAGTGATAAAGACCCATAAATCCCTTCCTCACCCTATAGCCAGCATTTCTGCAATAGTAAATGAATACTATACAATGTCTGTTGTCAATACACATCAAGGACAATTTTCATGCATTAAGCAGGTGACAATCTAGTGTACTAGAGAACTAGATCTTCTAGGGATATGGCCACCTGGCTGCTTGCTGAGGTAGCTAGCCAATAGGCTAACAGGAAGAATGCTTACCTAGTTAGAAGGAAGCAATGATGTTTGGATGATCCCCCATGGTCTCCCAAAATAGCTCCAAAGGGTTTCCCAGGTTATACTTGGTGTATGGGAGCAGGACTGGGGAAGAAGAGAACCTATTATAAACTCAAAAGGCCTAAGACATCTAGAAGATGTCTGGGAAAACTGTTTGGGTTTTCTAGGGGTTTCATTGTATTCTTGGACTGCTTCCTGGAGAGAACATAGGTGAGCTGTCAGCTTTTAGAACCTAATCTGATGTCTGGGTATACAGACAACAGCTTTTCCAAGATTAGCTGACTGGTGGTTAAAAGCATCTCTAAGGCACTTACGTGCCACATCAGTCTTAAAGATTGCTTTTATGATACAGGACAAGCGATCAAGAGAGATGGATACAGAATCGGAGTACAGGGGCAGGGATTTGGGTAATGATGAATTTGACATGAAAAATGGTCAAGAGAATTCTTTTTCACCTCTAAGAAGGCCTCTTAAACACCTTAAAAAAAAAAAAGCACTTTTCTTTTGAGGAAAGGGCTGATTCCCTCCAGGAACAGTACTGGCTTATGAAACCCGAAGAGCAAAACCACTAACAGATCAAACAAAATATGAGTGTGGACCAATGAAAAACACACTAAATAAAAGGGCAGCCAAGCCCTTGTAAACTACCTCCCAGATAGATGTGTATATTTCCAAGTTGGTGAATTTACATTTCCATGATCATGCTAAGTTCTTAGCAAAGCCAGTGAAGGACAATGGCTTAAGTAGAAAATTGTATACAGCCCCTTAATTACAAAATCTTAAAAATGAACAATGAAATTCATCATGAAAAATTAAAGACAAGGCACAGGATCACAGAAACTATTCCAAAGATTCTAGAAAAATTATCAAAGGATGATATAATTTACAATCCATTTATCAATCCCAAGGACCCCAAAGAAGTAAGTAGATTTGCAAATGTTCAAATCTGTGAGGCATGAGATCTGAAAAGACATTAGCATAAATTGCTATTCAAGGTGCCTTCAAAAAAGGAATATCAAAACTATTACCCTTTTGTGGCTGTTAACCAGTTCTGATAGGCAAACATTAGGATCACATGATTGAGATCTGGAAGGAACCTTAGAGATCATTTAGTCCAGGGTTTCTTAAACTTTTTCCATGCTTGTCCCCTTCTCCTCTCAGAAATTTTTACATGATCCCGGGTATATAATATAAAATAGGTGTACATCACCTTTCACTGTTGCCAAATTTTTCACAACCCTCACATTCAGTTATGCAAGCCCACGGGGTTGCGACCCGTGGTTTAAGAAGCTAGGTTTTAGTCCAACTCATATGAATAAACTGAAGCCCAGAGACTTGCCCAAGGTGAGCATATCAACTACTTGAGACTAAAAACGTGACTCATTTGAATCCAAATGCAGTGTTCTTAGACGTTAGAAAGGCAGGAAGGACTGACAGAATTTGACAGAAAAACTTGGTAGTTAGAGATAACATTTTGATGATCACTTCTGTAGACTAAAGATTAAAGACTGCTTGGTTTAGTAAAACTAGGAAGAAAAATTACACACAGAATAATCCAAATTCTGAACAGCAAATGAAGTTCTTAATTTCTAAAAAGTTCTCTATAAAAATACAAATGAACAAAAATTATTAGTCAGTCAGAATTCATAGAAGACCCTTTTGGCAGGAAAACAAAAACATGTTTATTAAAATAACAATTATCTTTTGTTTAAAAAATACATACAAATTAAAGCATTCTCCATCCCCTCCTCTCCCTCTTAGAATACGTTTCCTTTAAAAAAAAATGGTTCATGTTGGTTTTATTTTTTTCTTACTTTTTTTTTTTAATCTTTGTTATGAGGGATGGCTCTCTGGAAGATAGGGGAGGAATTCTAGATGGTGTAAGAACAAAAGATAATCAATACAAATCTATTAAAAAACATGAAAAGATATTTGGTTTATAGAAATCATTAAATCTGACTATGAATCCAATGCAAAAATCCCTATGACATTCCAGAGCTATTGGGGTGATGGGGGTGGGAAGAGACGGGGAGTTTATTACCTCAGGAAGCTGATTAATCTGGTTAGACAATTTTGTTAGAAAAGTCTTTATATTGAGCTGTAATCAGCCATCTATATTTCATTCAGATGATCCAGAATTTAAAAACACTATTTTGTGTTTTTTCAAACTTCAAATCAAAAACCTTTGAGTCAGTCATTAACTTGGATCTGAATATTACAAACTCAAAAGGAAAGGCTCCAGAAGAGTTCTAACTTCCTTCTGTGCAGGGAGGACGATGACAAACAAATTTATTCTTTCTCCTAAGACCTCAGTCCACTCCTCTCATTTTATAAACTTAGGTCCAGGGAAGGTTATACAGACAGTAAAATCTGGGATTTGAACCTGGGTCTTCTGACTTCAGAACTATTGCTTCTTCCACCGCATTATTTTGATTGAACATTTTGCAAAGTTTCTAAATCCTGATATTTTCCAGAAATCTAATAACTAGTTCTTTGTGTGGGCATGGATAACAATAAAGGAAATCTAACTTTGTATATACATTGAGGACAATCATATGACCAAGACATTAGAGGCATCATGGATTTGTTGTTTGGAGATTCATAAACCTTTGGCCTCTTCTGAGCTAAATAATAATTGCTCAGTAAGAAAGTGTTTTAGAAACAAGATATTTAGTACTGTAGTTGTCAAATAATTTTTTGAATATAATTCAGCCTCTTCTCCCCAGCAGCCAGGAAAAAAAAGCACCTTTTAATTTTTGTTTTTTGTCTTTTTTTGGGGGGGGGAGGGCAATGAGGGTTAAGTGACTTACTCAGGGTCACACAGCTAGTAAATGTCAAATGTCTGAGACCACATTTGAACTCAGGTCCTCCTGAATCCAGGGCCAGTGTTTTATCCACTATGCTACCTAGCTGCCCCCACCTTTTAATTTTTAACCTTTAATCCCACATGACTTCCATGTTACAGGACATAGGCTGAAGTAGTGCTTCTGGTCAATGGAATTCTCGGAATTGAAAATATACTTAATATTTTTAAGAGTATTAACCAGGCATTTTTTTGAGTAAGCTTTCAACCCACCCATTTTAAAAAGGAAGAAATTGAAGCCCAGTGAGTTTAAGTGACTTACTAAGGCAACGCAGGTCAGAAAGCAAGCAGTTAGGATTCAAATCCAGGTCCTCTGACTATTGACTCACTAGTCTTTCCACTTGGATATTAATTTACTTTTTAACAGAACAACCCAGGGGAAAATCTCACAACTCTCATATTCAAGCTGTTTACTCGCCCAAACTCCTGTAAAATATGAAGAAAAGCTCATGGCTGACAAAACTAACACCACAAAGTACATGATATAAAGCGCATGCATTTTACTCCCAGGAAAACTGCTCACACAGAAATGATTTGTTTTTTATGAGAAGATTAAAAGAATATAACTAGCTGGAAACACAAAGACTGCATTGTAAAGCCAGTAGAGAACAAAGGAGACAGAGAAATGCAGACACAATAGCTCAAAAAAGCCCAGCAGCTGAGGTAATTGAGTGTAAGAACAAATAATTCTATAAACTGAAATAGAATCTGAGGGCATCACTATCCAGGGTCTAATATCGAGTAATTAAGAACAGATTAAATTATGTTAATATTAACAGTTTAAGATTAATGGGATATACCAGGTGGTGATATTTTAGGCTTATAATCCATGATTCAAGGAGGCTGAGGCTGATTTCCAGAGCTCAAGAATCCTGAACTGCAGTGGACTAAAGGTACTGGGTACCAATGCTCTATCTAGTATTAATATAGTGAGCCCTAGGAAAATGGGGGGGGGGGACCCACAAGGTTGCCTAAGGACAGGGCTTCTGAATAGCCCCTGCACTTTAGTCTTTCAAAAAAAAAAGAATTTAGGGAAGTTTGTAAAAGATGAGAACATTTTCCATCAAAATGATTATTTTAGCAGCAAAAGGAATAATGTTTAGACTTCTTTAGAAAACTCACTTTATGTGAGGAGATATTAATGGTACAGTGGCTTGGAGTCACAGGACTTGGGTATAAATCTGCACTACCTGTGCAGCTTTCAGATCAAATTTGTAAAGTGCTTAGCACAGTGCCTGTCACAAAGCGGGCTTGTAATAAATACCAGTTGTCTTCACCCCTTTGTAGTCCTGCCCCTATTGCCCTATGGCTCAACTCATAATCTCTGTGATTGTCTATACCAAAGCTCCCTTCTCTGGACAATATTCACTAATATCTCTTGTATTCCCTAATAGAACACAAACTACTACGTGAATGCAAGGATTACTGTATTTCACTTTTATATTTGTATCCTCAACACTTAGCCTAGGGCCTAGTACAATGGAGGTGCTTAATAAATGCTATTTGACTGATAAATACTTTGGGAGGGGAGAGGGCATTAACTCTTTTCGAGCATTAAGGAATCTTTAACATTTCAAATAACTGATCCAAGTTACATGATGGCTTTTAACTGGGCAATTCCTACATGAACCCCCCCCCCCCCCAGTGGCCTAGGAGAGTAAACAAACCTCCTTAAACAGCAAACATAATTAAGATAAATTGAAGGACATTGGGAAGATTTATCCCAGGTAATTTCCTCAGTATTTATAGCAAATTAGTCCTATTGCCATGAAAACCACTGGGAAGATTTAGAGATATATCAATCAATAAATATTTTCTTAAGCGCCTTACTATGTGCCAGGTACTAGGTGCTAAATGCATTAATTTTTAAAACAAAGAGAAACTAGATCATTCAGCAGTTTACAGTATGAGGTATATAAAATAGATAACTATCCAAATGTCTTGGAAAGTTATTTTCAAAAATCATTCTGAATATTTTAGTGGTTTCATTGAAAAACTCATGGATAACGAAATAGGAGGATATATTTAATAATCTAATTTGATATCGCTATTAAAAGTAAAGATGAATGAGAAAACAAATTTATTTACAATGCTTAAGCTAACCATTTATAAACTTCTTTTCACAACAGAAATAGCACTTCAGAGATAACAAAAAGTGAATACAGAAAATAATCTTAAAGAAATAATAGTAAAATCTGTTCCCTGACTGGTTCTAGACTTCTGTCAAAAGAGTCTAAGTTGACAGAATGTTAAGTAAGATATAATTTTTTTTAAAAAAACTAAGTATACAGGAACAGAGATTTTCCAATAAAGAAAAGAAACAAGGGATTAAATGCAACTAAGTCTCATCCAATTGAACAGGAAAGATTATAAAGCTTTCTCTCTATATCTATATAGATATATTTATAGCTCTAATTATTTAGGAAAATAAAGGTGCTGGCATGATGTTGTTAAACTTAACCCAGAGCTCAAAGTTGCATATCATTTGCATTTGATGGAAAAGACTAATGAAATACAAGGTATTTAAAATATTTTATTAATGAAATAATGTTATGACACAAATCAGTCTTTTTGGGGAAAGTGTGAATTACCCTGAATGGTAATTTGTACTAATTCAATTAACTGCATAATTGCCAAATATTCATTTTATGTTACAGGGATAGCCTTTGTAGTCTATTTTCTCAACATATCTAATTCATTCTGTGACAATAAAAAGGCCATAGGAAGGTTCAAAATCTATCAGATCATGAGTTATAACTAACCAATGAGGAAATTAGAGGACAAATTCTAGCTGGGCACTACATATTTTAAAAGAAGCAAAAAATAAAAATTCCAACCTCAAAATAAGTTTATAGAATACATTAAATGATTCTACAAAGAAGTTTCATTTGTTGGCTTACATATGATCTTGTAAAATAATTAGAACAAGTTTTTTAAAAATTAGGTAATTTAAAAAACCTTAATTGTTGAGAAGAATCCAACTTTTTAGCATTTTGTGCTAAAGTGCATGCTAGTTTTACAAACTGACAATCATGATATAACAAAACACAAAAATACTGTAGCCAAAGGGATACTTTAAATAGGACTATTACTAGAAAGTATATCCCCTTTAAACAAATAAAATGTAAATGCCTCAAGTAGTTGTTGCTAAAAAAAACTGCAGTAGATGTGGTTAAGTCCTGTTTTGGTTGACTCTTTGATAGCATACTAAACTATCTCCAGTTCAGCCTTCTTAAATATAAGCTATTATGAACCATTCCTCACTATCAACATAAAACAAAGTAAACTAAGTTATTATCATCACTGTCATGGTTTGATCTCCCTTTATTTGTGACTAATGTTCTTAAAGGATGTTAGAAAACATGCAAAATTGTTTTCTCAATTGAAGATAGAATTTTTTTTCCCTTATGGAGTATAGCAACTGAAGATGTTGCTCTTTCATCATCTCCTCCCCCCAAACCCCAAACCCCAAACCATTTCTGCTTTATAAATTCTAAAAGTTTGCTAAAATTATAAAGAGATCTTTTGTAAATATCTGGGAAATTTGGCAACAGACATATTTGGGTAGCCAAACTCTTTACGAAAAAAATGTTCATTTACCTTATATGTGTGTGTGTGTGTGTGTGTGTGTGTAAAAAACAGGGTATAATAATAATTTTTTTAAAAAGCACAGGACTTAGATTCAGGAGACCTGGGTTCAATTCCTAGCTCTTAACAAAATGTGTCCTTCTTTAAGGATCTGGATCTCCATTTCCTCATTAGTAAAATAAGGAAGTTGGTCTGGATGAACTATCAGGTCCCTTTCAGTGCTAAAATGCTATGATTCCCTGATCAAGTCAGTGAAGTGCAAATTTAAAGGCCTAGTTTCTGCTCCAGACTCATACTCACTTCATGTTGTAATTTTTAGCAGGTCATTAGGGCATGAAAGACCTCTCAAATGTGCATAATGGTGATAATCTTATATCCATCAGAGACAATGAGAATATCTGTGATCAATACTCTTAGGTTTAACATATTATCTATCTTAAATCCTATGTTACAGAATGGATGCCATTAAGTTGTGAATGAGACACAGCAGGCACTTCAAAATTTTTATTTTATACTATTTTTCCCTACATTATTAGGGCAGCCCTTCCATACAGAAAACACAGTCACTTATCTAGGGCCCAGCAATATGAGCCACTCACTTGTAATAAATACCTATTTCTTTCAGGATTCTTTGGGAATCGTCAGACTTAAGTTTCCTATAGGCAAAACCTGTCTTTTATCCTTACAATTCCTATAACTTGAACAACAACACTTGTAATAGGTGTTCAATAAGTGGTTAGTTAGTTGATTTAGTGCAGGGATGTCTGCCGACTGCCTTTTCTGGATGCTGTGTGAACCTTTAACTATCCATTAATGTCTGCTTTTGACTTTATAGTATTCAGAGGCAGCTAATTAAAGAGGAAAGGACCTGCTTAGTTCTAGGATCCTCACTTCATGGTGGTTTTGAGGGAGTCCTCTGGCTCTGATAGTGACAGATCCTTTTCAATGGTCAAAGGCCATGTGTCTTCCAATCTAAGAGGATATAAAAACTGGCCACAAGCAAGTTCCCATCCCTCCCAGATACCAACACACTAAAAGAAGTTAACACAATCTTTATCTGAATCCTCTTGAAAATGGTTTTGGATTATGAATTTTATATGCTGCAGCAAAAATGTATCATATATTCTAATGAAAAAATAATGGAATTCACTAAGTACCTAACCTATTAACAGTGGATAGCTTGGGCACTAGGGCGGAGAGAGTCCTCTCTGTATGTCACACAAATAGCAAGGAAAGTTGATTTTGTTACTTCCAGGTGAATTTTTTTTTCCCTTCCACCTCAACCAACACAGCTATTTGTCCTTCACAGCAAGCACAATTTATAAATTATAAATTTATAAATTAAGATAATGATACTTTCAAGCTGAACACATCACCAGAAAAAAGTACCACTGATAATGCTATAATGCAACATGGTAAAATACTTAAAAACACATATGTAGAGTTCCCTTACTTCTAACACATCTCAGAAAATTTTTATGTTGTCATAACCTAGAGAATAAGTTGTATTTCTAGTTACTAATTCTCCATGACTGCCACTAAATTAAATATTACTCCTGAGCATTTGCTAAATAGTATGTCTCTATACAGCACAAAATATATGACCAACAGTTACTTGGTAAACAAGGCTTTTAAATTTGACTAATGAAAACACAAAAACCTAGCAAACTCATTAAAATCTATGAGTATTCAATATTTATACTCAACATGGATTATGTTGTCCAACTATTCACTAACACAGCAGTTTAAAACTGAAGATCAGTAGGTTCTAGAGTAAATCGGAAGCACCAAAAATTGCTAACATGTATAGACCAGAACTAAAATTTTAAAAAGTAAATACATATCAACATGTTAACACATGTATGAAACAATACATAAGCATGCACACAGATGCACACAGACACACACAGACACAGACACACAGACGCATACACACACACACACACATATATACACTCATCTTCACAGGATATAAAAGCGTCCTCAAAAACTAAAAAGTATCTTCATCCTAGTTTTAAAATTTCCTTTGAAAATCCATTCCTGGAGAGAATCACCATCTACGGTCACCTAGTCCAATCTCTTTCTCTCATTACCATCACTAAGATACAAATATCCTCTACAACACCTTTCCCTCAGAGCATGTGTCCATAAGAAAAAATAAAACTAATTTATACTGTAGCCTAAGGAAGAGGTTTTTAATACTTCCACTTGCTCTGACAACCTGAGATAACTCTCCTATAAGGTGAGATTGTGAAAATGAATTGCACTTTTACCTGAAGGTATTTAGATTTAAAATTTTAAGACCTATTATCAGCTGCCAATCACTATATAAATGACTAGGACAAGTGCCCTAATGAAAAAAGAGTTTGAAAAATGCATCCATCACATGATGATGTTTCAAGGCATAAGTGGAATGCTGAACACAAACCTGCATAAAACAATTTAAAATTATTTTATAATACTGAAATAGCTCTAATTTTAAAACAAAAACAAAACCCCCTGCTATTTATTTTGGAACATAATTAAAGTAAACACATCCCTGCACTTCAACACAAGACTTTGTAGTACTTGCATATACAGTTAAAATAATAGTTTGGCACTTAGCAGCTTTTGTTGGTTATTGCATACTTGATCATGTAGCAAGTCTATTTCACAAACATTACATAATTTGGGTAGCTACATTATAAGCTGATCTTTAAAAAATCATTTTTATTAAGATAAATTTACCGAATTATATAGGTATAGAAATATTGCAAGAAGAAAACTATTGACTAAAAAAAAATCCTGTGAATTTTCTCCTTTGAAGGGGTTCTTCCCCTCAAATATGAGCTGATATTGTTTTTCCTACCATTGTTTGGAGAAGCATTATAAAATCTTGAGAAAATCACACACATACATAAAATAAAGAAACATAGTGTAGTGGCTTTAACAAAGATACCAAAGTCTCCTTTCAAACAAATCTCAACTACTATTTTTGAACACTTGCCAAACACTGCAATTCTAGGTGAGAAAGCACCTGGCACAAGATATTACAGGCTAGAGTTCATCTTTGGAAAATTTTTTCTTCTGTAACTAGTACCTAATTTTAAAAGTAATCTCTCCTCCTTTACTGTGGCATCTTCTTGGCTTTATTTGAAATGTGTCTTCATTGTTGACTTGCTTTAATTAAAAGATAACATCATTATGAAAATTTGCACAGAATAACTGGTGTTGTAATACACCAAGAAGAAAAAAAACGTGGTTTAATTTAAACAATTATCTAACATTATTGTCAAGCAAAGCCAGGCCAATGGCTTCAGTGCAGCATATAAATTTCCAGTGTGAAATACAAAACCCAGTAACTTCACACACAAACATCTCAGGGCCAGAAGGAAAAGATTACTGTCCTATACACAGCCTTCTTCAGGATTCTTTTGGCACAGTCTTTATAGTGCACACCTGATCAGAAAGTACATATACTTGAATCCATTTCAGTAAAACTGTTTTATCTTCTGACAGGCATGGGAGGGGAAAAAAGCACAATCAATCATCTTTTACTTTTTGCTAGTTGGTAGACAAACATGATGGAAAAAATTTTATATGCATAATGACAGCATATAAATATTCCACACAAAAAGTTTCTACAAGAAACCCTTGCTTTTAATTTTATAACCAAAGCATACCATTTATTAAATGTTGAGATAGATCCTGCTAATTAGGTCTGCTAATTAGCAGAATTTGCAACCATATACTAAGAGAAAAAATGGTTAAAAAAAAAAGTAATAAAAAACAAGCATATCAAGCTGGTCAGAAAGTTTGATATTGCATAAAGTTCAGATTATGAAGCAATCTTAAAGCCCCTGATTTCAAACAGAGGATGTCAGTTAAGAGTGGAAAACAGAATATTTTAAAATAAAGGTTCTGCTAAACTGAAAGGTCTTTTTTGCTAGGGAAAAGAATAGGGTTTTGAGGGGGGAGAGGAGAGAAAAGGGAAGAGGATTTGTTTTTTCCCCAACCATGATATGTAAGCCTAGTTTGTTATATTATCAACAGAATAAAATTAAGTTGAGGTAGGTAGTTTATTCTACCAGCCAATTTTTACTCACACCACACCATAGTTTGACTAAGAAATCTTCCTGGCGAACAATACTGGGAAGAGTCTACTGCTTCGACAAAAATGCATTCTAAATGGTGTTCAAATCAAACAGTAGTAAACAAGACTTCATGTGCTTTAGAATAAAGATTTCCTTAAAAACATGGTTTTTAAACCCAAGATATGTTGCCTGGAGATTTTCCTTTACAACTAGCAGCCTCAAATTTTGTTTCTCTTATACAACTTTTTTGTCAATATTTTTCTTGCTTATTAAAATCCTCAGACCTATCAAACCAATTAGTTTTGGTCAAATGATGATGGAAGAAGGGCCTAAGATCCTTCATGACTCAAATATTCTAACCCAGAAATAAAAATCACATGAAAGACGTTCATAATTTCAAGTCTTTCAGAGGACTCTGGGAAGATAGCAGAGTAGGTCAGAAAACTTTCAGCTCTCCAAATTTCCTCCTCCAAAAAAGACAGAACTTTGCTTGAGAGGGAAAGTAGAGCAGCAGAAATAAACAAAAGTCATGGGAAAGCAGTTGTTTTCTTAAGACTACTTGAGAAGACTCCCAAGAAAGACATTGGGCTGCTGCTGTGGGGGAGGAGCTAGCACACACCTGGTGAGTGTAGCAGCAGAGGGGTGGGGACTATGCTAACTTCGGGCACTTGCAGGAGAGAATAGTCCCTGGTTTCAGTTCCAGGACAGAGAGGACAGCTATACTTTGCAGCCACCAGAGGGACTGCAGGGAACAAGATCATCTGCAGGACAGCATGACTGGGGACCCTACTGGTGGTTCAGGAGTGGAGAGGAGAGTCCAAGGTTGAGCCCTAGGATAGATCTCAGAAAATAACAGTAAAATGGCCTGGAGGGTTGGGGCATCATTCCCCATACCTTGGGACTAGGACTTGATTATACTAATAGCTGCTAAAAACAAAATGAAACAAAAATAAATAAATAAAAATGAGTAAGCAAAGGAGAAAGAACCCAACCATAGATAGCTACTATGGGAATAGAGAAGATCTGGGTTCATATTCAGAGGAAGATAATGTAGTATAATTTCAAGTCTTCTCTTGGCATAAGAGAAAAGTAAGCAGCTTTTTTAAATTCATGAGGGCTGCCTCCTGAATCATGTATATGCTGAATCTTCAGACTATTCAGATGGAGTGCTTAAAAAAGATAGAATTCTATTATTACCTTAGCTGCAACTGATCATAATATATATATGTTCAAATATATATATTTATATATAGATTCTCCAGACAGAATACTAGTAACTAACAGACCTGGGTCCACATTCACCCTCTCAGGCATAAGCATGGACCTTAAGTTGGGCAGAGCTGGGCATGACTGCTGTAGAAAAGCATTCACTGTATGCTTAGAGATGTTGGTTTACATACAAATTTTCTGTATACCAAAGCCACCTACTTTAATATAGCAGACTTAGTAAAAAGTAGTTCCCTTTGGGGAAAATGCACCTTAGTGTTTTAGTTTTAACATTCTATTAATCCCCGTTTCCCTTGTTTCCTGGTACTGATGATTCTCCATCAGTCCACAAACTTCTGATTATCAAAGTTCATTCATTCACCTAACATTGTTTTGGAATAGTTACTTTCTTCCCCAACAAGAGCTAAAGCTCAAGCTTTTAAGCATTACAAACCCCCAAGAGTTACCATACCAAATCACAGTGTAGAGAGTTAAGTTTTAGTTGTTCTCTCTGTTCTGCCTTATCTAAAGTTAGGTTCTGGTGCACTGTGTCAGGTTCTTGCTTGTATCCCATTTCCCAGAGAGCCTTCAAGGAGAAGGAACACGGATGCGGAATAGTCCTTGTTGAAGTTGCAGTCGGAAAAGCTTGCAATTTGCAATTCGCAAGGCAGCACAGCCAGTGCGACGAAGGTCTGATGGAAAGAGTGGCTTAGTGTGGTGCCAAGTGCCTGTGCTTCTTTTAAACTCACGAACATAGTCATAGTTGGTACCTAAATACAAATGAGCAAATGTAAATAAATAGTCTAAAAATCATTCAGGAATAGCCTCAACAAAATGCACTGTAACATTCTAACCTGTATCAAGATCTCCAATCACATAGATACTGGCCCCGATAGGAACAGCTCCATAAACAAAGGAAGAACTTGCTGGGATACATAAATTCTGGTCATTAAGATAAATCCATCTGAAAGAAAATGCATTTTTTTTTTTAGAAAAGTCAAAAGAAGAGGTATGACAGCCACACAGGTGTTGGAAAAGTCTAAGTACTACACAAGATTTGCCCAAGTAAGTTTCAAAAAATTATTGGTTAGATATTGAAGCCTTTCCAAAAAGTGTGCTGGATTCGAGAGATCATGTTAGACAACTTTAGATCTATTCTGATTCTAGATTTCAATGATTCTAACGGGAAAGGAGAAATAGACATTTCTACCCAACTTCACTTTCAAAACTTCATGATATGACATATTTGTCATAATTATACTCAAAATTTAAATATCACTTCTACACATTAAAATGAACAAATCACTTAAGTTTATTTCCCATCTCCTAAGCTAGGAATTTATCTTACCTGCAATGCTCTGGCCCCTCCTTCTCTTCTTGCCTAAATCCTATCTGTCCTCCAATGCCAACCTCAAGTCTCACTTGTTCTGTGAATTCAGTCAGTCAATAAATCAATATTTGTTTAGCACTTATTGTGCTAAGTACTTGGGGCAAAGGAACATAAAAAACAGTCCAAGCTCAGAGTCTAATGGGGAGACAAGATAAAGACAAGTATGTACAGACCAGTTATATAGAGAATAAATTGGAAATAATTAACAGAGGGAAGGCACTACAATTAAGAGGGGTTGGGGGGGCAGCTAGGTGGTGCAGTGGATAAAGCACTGGCCTTGGATTCAGGAGGACCTGAGTTCAAATCCAGTCTCAGACACTTGACACTTAACTAGCTGTGTGACCCTTGGCAAGTCACTTAACCCTCACTGCCCTGCAAAAAAAAAAAAAAAGAGGGGTTGGGAAAGGTTCATGTAAGAAGCAGGATTTTAGCTGGGACTTGATGCAAGGCAGGGAAACTAAGAAGCAGAGGTGAAGAGAAAGAGAATTCTACACAATGGGGGACAGGCCAAAAAAAATGCTCAGAATATACAGATGGAATGTTTTGTGGAGGAGCAGCAAGAAAGCCAGTGTCACTAGATCAAACAGTATGTTGGGGGATGAGGATAGGAGTAAAGTATAAAAAAAGGTGAGGGGGAGAAGATTATGAAGGGTTTTGAATGCTAAACAGAATTTTTTAGTTGATCTGGAGATGATGGGGAGTTTAAGAAGTAAGGGGGGGGAGGGGGCAGTTAGGTGGCGCAGTGGATAAAGCACCAGCCTTGGATTCAGGAGTACCCGGGTTCAAATCGGGCCTCAGACACTTGACACTTACTAGCTGTGTGACCCTGGGCAAGTCACTTAACCCCTGCTGCCCCACAAAAAAAAAAAAAGAAGTAAGGGGTGACATAGTCAGACCTGCACTTTAGGAAGACTGCTTTGACAGCTGAGGGTGGACTAGAATGGGTGAGAGACTTGAGGTAGGGAGACCAACTAACAGACTACTGAAGTAGTCCAGGTGTGAGCTGATGAGGGCCTACAAAGAAGGACAACCTGGAAGTAGAAATGGGGAGCAAAGAGCATTCCAACTCCCTCACCTTGACCAGTGAGTTGGGGAAAATGAGTTTAAGTGTCATAAGTGATGAAAAAAAAAGAGCCAGAGAGGCTGTGTTAAAAGGAAGGAATCAGGTCTCAGTGAGGGCCAGAAGACAAAAGGGTGGGAAAGGAAGAAATTTAGGTTGAAAGTAAGTTTGTTGTCTATGAAGCAGACATTCCAGAAAACAGGGTGGAAGGGGTATGTAACATTAGAGTGGGATGTTGTAGGGTATAGGGGAATGGGAACAAGGGATCAAACAGTATCGATGGAGTTTATCTCTTTTAGTGATTCAGAGCCTTTTCTTTTCATATTGCTATTGATAGCTTGGTTTTCTTCCTTTAAAAATTATTTGTTCATTTCCTTTAATTATTTATCAACTGAAGAATGGCTGTTACTCCAATAAATTTTATTCCTTGGAAATGAGACATCAGAGAAATTTGCTGCCAAGATTTCCCCCCAATTAAATGTTTCCCCTCTAATTTTAGTTGTATTGGGTTTATCAAAACTTCAAAAATTTATGTAAACAAAACTATCCATTTTATCTTCTGTGATCCTCTCCATCTCATTTGTCCATGAACTCTTCCCCTATCCTAAGATCCAAAAGAAAACTTCTTTCTTGCTCCTCTGATTTGTTTATGTAATGACCTTTTCTATCTTTTTTAAAAAAAAAACAAAAATAAAAACAAAACAAATTTATTTTTTAAAATTATTTTTAACATATGTTATTTTTAAGTTCTGGATTTTCTTCCTCCCTCCCACTCCTCTCCCATCCATTGAGAGAGTAAGCAATGCGATATTAATTGTACATGTGAAACCATGCAAAGCATATTTCCATATTAGTCATGCTGCAAAAAAAGCAAGAAGATGAAAAAATTATGTTTCAATCTGTGACCCTTTATAACTAAGTCGTGTATTGATTTGGAACTTAATTAATATATGGTGTCATAAAACCTAATTTCTGTAAGATAGCTTTCAAGTTTTTCCAGCAGTTTTGGGGAATGGTTGAACACATAATTATGAATGGAATAGAATACTAGTTGCTGTAAGAAAGATGTAAGGGATGGTTTCAGAGAAATCTGGGAGAACATTTATAAAATAATGCAGTTAAATCAGCAGAACAATTTACACTTTAACAACAACAATGTAAAAAACAACTGTGATATACTTAAGTACTCTAACCAACTATGATTTCAGGGGAATGATGATGCACAGCATGCTACTGACGCCTCAACAGAAAGGTGATGGACTCAAGAAAGCAGAAAGACATATATTTTTTGAAATGGCTGTGAGAAATATTTTTATTTTATTATATGTCAACTCTAAAATTCTAGTTCTAAAAGGTCAATAAAAAGAAAGATAGTAGAAAGCTACATCTTTTCTGATTGTTGAACAAAAAAAGCAGTATAAAAAGCAAAAAATGAAAACCATGCAAAGCTTCAAAAGGACCATGCCTTATTTAATCTTTTTATCTCTTCTAACACCTAGCATGCTTTTTATGGAAGTAAACTATGAAATAAGGTAAAAGCTAAAAATTTGTAAAAATAGTAGGAAAGAATAGTAATGAAAAGCATAACAAATGGCAGGAAACAAATATTTATAGCAGAGCTATTAATGAAACTGGTTAAATAAAAAATAAATCGGCACGCTAAGCACCTTCCTTGAAGGACCAGCCAGACTAAGCCATATGGCTGATCCTAAAAGCAAAGTGGTAGAGACATAAGCCTATCTGTCATGGATGGATATGGATCACATATATAGCTATTATATGAATTATATGGCCCCTCACTCTCAGGCAGCTACTTCATTAAAAAAAGTGTAAAATTTGAATTCTTTAATATGAATATAGCCTGCTGGCACTTAGGACACAAATTTTCTTTACATTATTCAATGCAAAAGGGGTCCAGAACCACATGACTACAATATCCTGTTATTGTTAGAAGGCAAGGCTATTACAATAAAAAATTATAATGGAGGAATATTGGGAGAGGCAAGAAGGAATTAACTGTGGGTGGTAAGAGCTGGTCAACATCGAGATAAAGATATGATAAAGCTCAATGTGTAAGAATGAGGAGTAATGACAAGAGTTTGCTGCAACAAGTAGAACCTTTAAGAATCTAGGTGAGGGGTTCTCATTCTGGGCTCGATGAACTTGTTTTTAAAAATATTTTTGTCATTGTATTTTAATCTGATTTCCTCTGTAATTGTATATATTTTATTTTATACACTTAAAAATATTCTAAAGGTCCCTAAGTTTCAACAGATTGCCAGAAGGGTCCAGATAAAAAGACAGATCAAAATTAAGATCCCTTGTTCTAGGTATGTAACAGCAATATTATGGATGCTACTGCAAGACCCTGTAGAAATTGCTGTATTAGATATGTTATCTACTTAATAGTGCACGAAAACTTGATTTACTATTGTTCATTACTGAAATTATCTTGTAAGTATTCAGGAAATGATCCAAATATCATTTTATACCTTTGGGTAGTAGAAGTTATCCTCTGGGTCTAAGGTATACTATGAGTTAAAAGCTCTTTTCAAATCCCCTAAAACATGTATAAGCCCTCTAACTAAAATAGTAATCTATTTCCCTTCCAATGTGGCTTCACAGTCATACTGGAGAAAAATGACTTAAAACTATTAAAATGAATTCTCACCCAAATTCATTTAGACTTTTGTACCTTTAACGAATGGTTCTGAAATAGCCACAATAACTTACTTTTGCCTTCACCTCCTAAGGATATGGAGTTCAATTTGGTGCTACAGCACCCCCTCCTGGTAAACTTTGAGATCAAAATAAAAATTGCTAATTAGTTCAGTCAGGTCCGACTCTTTGCAAAGATACTAGAGTGGTTTGCCATTTCCTTCTCCAGCTCATTTAATGAAGGAGGAAATAGAGGCAAACTGGGTTAAGTAACTTGCCCAGGGTCATCCAGTTAGTAATAGTCTCTCAGGCCAGATTTGAACTCAGGAAGATGAGTATTCCTGACTCCAGGCCTGGTACTCTATTCACTGTGCCACCCAGCTGCCCCTGAATATTTGTAGTCAGTGATAGTTTAAGTAAACAGACTATCTCTCTATATATATTAGAGACCTGTTAAGTGCAAGTACAGGCACTTACATTCTCTCAAAATAAAATACAAAAAGAAAACCATTTATTAAAGTCACAGAATAATTAACATTCTAAGATTATAATCTGGGCAAACCCCTAGATTTTATAGACAAGGACACCTGGGACCAGAGAAGTACCTGTCTTATCCAGTGTCACACAAGTAATGACAAAGTTGTTCTTCCAACTTCCAGTGTAGTGCCACCCTTTAATACTCTCATAAAGGATTATAGTCTAACCATGAATAGATGATTTACCTTTTGAATTCATCATGGTAGAATTCTGATTTGCATGTCACCATGTCACTGTTTTGATTTTCCTCACGACTTCTGACTCCACCAAATACATAGAGTTCCAAGGCAACTCCACAAGCCACAGCACCAAATCTGATAAGCCAAGAATAGTGTATTAAATACTAGACATACATATTGGTTTGTACAGTTATTTTATTTTAAGCTTCTAGCTTGCTCTAATTTTGTAAAGTGCTAAGTTTTCTGATGAACATAGTTATCCTTTTTTTGGGGTGCTTATTTACTGAATAAACACTATTCACATAGTTAATATTATAAAAAAAAATTATCAAAAATGTGACCTAAAGTTTACGTGATGGACTAAAACAAAATACAGAAAACACTTGAGTATAGTAAGAATTATTTTATCTTAAGTATTCAGAAAGTCAGAAACTACCCCTACTTTCAACTAATTTTTTGTTTATTGAATACTCGATGAACAAAGTATTATCCTAATAATATCAGTTTCTATTATTTTTGTTAGTTGTAAGTCTAATTAACATTATTAAATAAGGGTTATCTAAATATATGAGGAATGTGTGAGAGTTCACTTTTGCATTTTAAAGTGAAATCTGAGTAGGATCAAATAAGATAACATACAAAAAGTACTTTGGCAAACAAACTTTATAAATATTACCTATTATTATTATTACTATTACCATTAGAAAGAACTAGAGTTAAGAAGAATTTGAGGGTGTAAAGGATGGACTGTGGAATTAGTGCTAATATGATTAAAGCTTAACTTGTGAAAAGGGTTGAAAGAAATAGCCTAGAAGGGGGCAGGAGAATAAGGGCAATAGGAATAACAAAGAAGTTTACCTGATTTAAGTGAAGGGTAAAATAAGGGAAGAACAAGTGATCTATAGAGTACTACTCATATTGTTGTAGTTTCATACAAGGTTATGTGATGAAATAATGGGATTTAGCAGATACTCAAAGACCCACCTGGAGATTAATCTATACTGATTGAATCAAGTGAGAGTGATTGACTGCTGATTAAGCCTACTTCAAGTTAACTGGATTGTAATCACACCTGGCTAGCCCTTAAGAAGGTATTGTTCTTAAGAGGTGATACCATAGGTAAATTAGGAAAGAAAGGAATAGTCTACCTATCAGATCTTTGGAAAGGAAAACAGTTTTTGACCAAACAAGAGATAGAGTATATTATAAAATGCAAAATGGATGATTTTGATTACATTAAATTAAAAAATTTTTGTACAAACAGAAGCAATGCATCCAAAATTAGAAGGGAGGCAGAAATCTGGGAAATAATTTTTGAGGCCAGTACTTCTGATAAAGGCCTCATCTCTAAAATATATAGGGAACTAAATCAAATTTATAAGAACCCAAGTCATTCCCCAATTGAGAAATGGTCAAAGGATATGAACAGGCAGTTTTCTGATGAAGAAACCAAAGCTATCTATTCCCATATGAAAAAATGCTCTAAATCTCTAATGATTAGAGAGATGCAAATAAAAACAACTCTGAGGTACCACCTGACACCTATCAGATTGGCTAAAATGACAAAAAAAGAAAAATAATAAATGTTGGAGAAGCTGTGGGAAAATTGGAACACTAATCCACTGTTGGTGGAGCTGTGAGCAGATCCAACCATTCTGGAGAGCAATTTGGAATTATGCCCAAAGGGCAATAAAGCTGTGCATACCCTTTGACCCAGCAATACCACTTTTGGGTCTTTTTCCCAAAGAAATCATGGAAAGGGGAAAGGGACCCACATGTACAAAAATATTTATAGCTGCTCTTTACGTGGTGGCAAGGAATTGGAAGTTGAGGGGGTGCTCATCAACTGGGGAATGGCTGGACAAGTTGTGGTATATGAATACAATGGAATACTATTGTGCTGTAAGAAATGATGAGCAGGAGGAGTTCAGAGAAACCTGGAGGGTCTCACGTGAGCTGATGATGAGTGAGATGAGCAGAACCAGAAGAACATTGTACACAGTATCATCAACATTGAGTGTTGACCTACTGTGATGGACTATATTCTTCTCACTAATGCAATGGCACAGAAGAGTTCCAGGGAACTCATGATAGAAGAGGATCTCCAAATCCAAGAAAAAAAAAATAGAACTGCGGAGTATAGATGCTGAATGAACCATACTATTTCTTTTGTTTTTGATGCTGTTGTTTTTTTCTATTTTGAGGTTTTTCATCATTGCTCTGATTTTTTCTCTTATAACATGACTAATGCAGAAATAGGATTAATGTTATTATGTATATATATGTATATATGTATATGTATATATATATATATATATATATATATATATAAAACAACTATATCAGATTACCTGCTGTCTAGGGAAGGGGGGAGGGAGGGAGAAAAATCTGAAATTGTAAAGCTTGTATAAACAAAAGTTGAGAACTATCTTTACATGTAACGGAAAAAAATAAAATACTTTATTAATTAAAAAAAAAAAAGAAGGTATTGTTCTCAGAAATTAGACTGGGAACTCAACTTGAGAACACCTTCAAAGCCAATGGATTTGGATGACGCCAACCAATCAGCTTGAAGCAGTGTGTAAGGACCGCCTCTGTTCCAGACCTATAAAAAGCTTCCACAATCAGCTTGCTAGAGAGTTCCTGATTAAAGCAGGCTCCTGGAGGAGGACTTCAGGAAGAACCCAACCAGGCTGGAACTCTAGGCTAGGTAGGACTTCTTTTTCTTAACTTTCTGAACTCCTTGTAAATATCTGTATGCTTTAATAAATGTTTAATGCCCAAAGACTGGTACTGAAGCTTTTTAATTCAAGGCAACCACAATTTAGATTTTAAACATCACAGTTAGCAAAGACTTAAAGATTATCTATTCCACATAGAACTTTATATCATTTAAGATATTACAAGAAATGGTCTTTCCTTAATAGATAATAAAGGAGAAGCCTTTTTTTTTTGGCAGCGCAATGAGGGTTAAGTGACTTGCCCAGGGTCACAAAGCTAGTAAGTGTCAAGTGTCTGAGGTCAGATTTGAACTCAGGTCCTCCAGAATCCAGGGCCAGTGCTTTATCCACTGTGCCACCTACCTGCCCTTAATAAAGGAGAATGTTATTAGCAACTTGCTTTAGTAGCAATGATACTCAGTTTTTTTCTAACCCAATTTATTTATGTTTTTAAAAACTTGGGGCAGCTAGGTGGCGCAGTGGATAGAGCACCGGCCCTGGAGTCAGGAGTACCTGAGTTCAAATCCGGCCTCAGACACTTAACACACACTTACTAGCGGTGTGACCCAGGGCAAGTCACTTAACCCCAATTGCCTCACTAAAAACAAAACAAAACAAAACAAAAAAACCCCAAAACTTAAAAAAACATTTTTTCTAATTCTCTTCTCAGGGAATGTTGAAAATTGATCACTTTTTTTCACATAAATCTTTTGGAAATCTACATACTTAAAAGAGTTACGTCTTTACTATCATTTCTCTCTAGATTCTTTCCCTTTTAAAAATGGTCTTGGTTATTCTATCCTCTATTCTTTCCACTTTTCCTAATATGTAATGCTATATTTAGAAACTTACTCATAGGTGATTACTTCACAATTCTCACACGTTAAATATGACTTTCTTTAAAATAACCATTCACATTAGTCTCTAGTCTCTTCCCTGTGTGTAATGTAAAATTCTAAATGTTGGTTCTAATCTGTTCCCCCAGTTTTGGGGGAAACTGACTAAAATCACTGATAAAACGAGTTTAGGTTTTTAAGGGTTTATTGAAAGATAGAATAAGAAAGATTGAGAACAGAATTCCTACAGCTCTGGCAATCCTATCTTTCCTCAATTTTCCTGTGAAGTCCTCTGCTGCTGCCACCACCACCATGGTGAAGTCAGGAACCCAAAAGAGACAGAGCTCTCCGTGCAGGCCCTCCTTCCTTCCTCCTTCCTGTCCCCTCCCAGAAAATGGGAGGCTCCTCAAGTCGATTGGCTGGTAGCCTTGATAGACAGTACCCATGAGCAAACGTCACTTCTTGACGCCAAGGAAAAGCCGCATGGCATTCTCCTCATGGTGGAGCTTTCCTATAGTAAGTCTCCAGTAGGTGGCGTCATTCCAATCATTACACCTGGCTAGCTTACTTTCCCTTTCTTCTGCCATATGCACTTATTACATTCACTATCTTATATATACGGGTCTATAAAAATAATGAAGAAAGAAATGGTTCCAAATTCTTATGTAATCAATGGCATACTTTAATTCTATAGGAAATATCTTAATTCTATTTTTTAAAAACAAAAACAAAAAAATCTATCCACAGAAATGGAATATAAGATAGACAAGATAGTCTTAACACAAAAATATGCCTTGATTAGAATTCTTTTAAAATGACTAACAAAACAAACTCTAAGATACTGTAAAACTTAATTTTATTTACTAAACAAATAAGTTTTCAAAAAACAAAACAAAACACCCAACCATATGCATACCTCTTTTCTTTTAATGGACAAATAGCAGTCCATTGCTGGGTCCTAGGATCATAACACTCCACAGACTCAAAGAGTTTTCCATATGATCCTCCCCCCATTGCATAGATTTTCTTTTTCATAGCTGCATAGCAGCCAATCTAAAAAATCAAATTAAAAAAAAAATTCACTATTAAATGTAATACTTGCCAATTTAAAATGCTCTATCAGAAAGGACCCATTTCAGAAATGTAGCAGTTTCAAAAAGTAAAGCGATTACTATCTTCATCATTAAAATTCAATGATTTGAAGAGAAAGTAAGATTCAAGAAGTAATGTATATAATTTTGATCCTCAGAGAGAGAAGAGGATCAAGTATTCTACTTGAATACTTGCCTAAAACAGTCGCATCTAACACACAGGCACAGACACACAGACACATAGCCATCATCCTGGAACATAGCACAAGTGAACACCAATGGATATACATTATCATATGTAAAAATTAAGGATTTAAATGAGTCACTGAGTTTACTTAGAATATACTTGCTGTGTAATTGTGGCATTCTAGATGTAAAAAACTTAATTTCCTTCAGTACCTTTCTCCCTAAGAAAAGAACCATGTCCACATTTGGTTACTAAATGTAAATATAGAGAAAGTTTAATGTCTTACGTAGCTGAAACTCTGAAAGAAACAGTCTTCTATTTTGGTTTATACCTATTAAAACCTGAGGTTGGATTCCTATAGGAAAAGGCTTCCTCTAAAAGCTATGTCAAAAGACTTATCTAGAGATGAAGAAATATGAATTTGTCACAGAAGCAGAGACTTCAGAGAAAATAGTTGAACAGTGCTTAATGCAAGGTATAGTTTTTACCTTTCTAACCATGGTCAAATCAGGCTGTTTTGTCCAGGTTTTAGAATATATATCATAACATTCCATGGAAATCAGCTCTTTCTCACCATCTTCACCACCTAAAACGTATAGCATTCCATCTATCTCCACAATTCCAAAAGTTTGTCTTGCCTAAAAGGACACCAAAGAATAATTTTACTTTCAAAATTAGCCATATAATTGTGAATCATATACTCAGAGCATTATAGTATAACAGAACAGGGATTGGTCTTAATGTAAAAAAAAAAGAAAAAAAAAGAGTCCGGTTTGAAACCCATCTCCAAAAGCTTAGTAGTTGTGTGACCATGGGCAAGTCACAACCTCTCTGAAAGCTGTTTCTTCATATGTAAAATGGGTAAAAAAATTACCTGTAGAATTTACCTCAGAGCTGTGGCCTGGAACAAATGAGATTATGTATATAAAAGCACTATATAAAGGTCATCAGGTATTGTTATAAGCTCAGAAAACTGATGATGAAAGTTAATAATCACACTGAATGTAACATCACAGCTTTAATTTTATTCTGTCACAATGAGGGAGTATCAGGGTCAGAAGTCAGAATTCATTTTCCATTACTATTTTCTTCTATGAAATCCTCTAAACTATTTCTAATTCCTTTGAATCTAAGGGTCTATTTTATTGACAGACAATCTCAGAGGAAGAAAGAGTCTCAGAGTTCATCTAGTTCAAGCTGTACTTAAATAGAAATCTTCTCTACAACATCCCAATAAGAAGTCATCTGATCTCTGTCATAAAACTTCTAGTAAAGGGAAACCCACCACCAACACCACCAAGGGCAGCTTATTCCATTTTTGGACAGCTATTTTATTTGAAACTTTTCTTTATATTCAACCTAAATCTGCCTCTCTCAAGGTTACAGATTAAGAGGTGGTAAGTATAGCACTATATATATATATATATATATATATATATATATATATATATATATATATATATATATATCTCAAGAGTGCAGAAACAAAAAACCTAATAGTAATTGCAGTTAATTAGCCATGGCCAA
Organism: Dromiciops gliroides; assembly: GCF_019393635.1. Lineage (NCBI taxonomy): Eukaryota > Metazoa > Chordata > Mammalia > Microbiotheria > Microbiotheriidae > Dromiciops > Dromiciops gliroides. The sequence goes on along the minus strand of NC_057862.1, from coordinate 485,047,563 downwards.
ACGATGGCATACAGTTCTGGGTGCCACATTTCAGAAAGCCTTTGACAAATGGAAACTGTCCATAGGGAGTCAACTAGGATGTGAAGGGACTCAAACTCTGCCATTTAAGAAATGATTAAAAGACATGGAAATGTTTAGTATGAAGAGAAGACTTTGGAGAGTGGGATTAGGAGAATGGTGATATTATTGTTATATTATGTATTAAATATACTGCTATATTAAAACATCTCTAGATCTATCATGGAGAAGAGGAATTAAATTTGCTTTCTTGGTCTTAGCTCTGCTACCTGAGGAAGAGGTTAAAGAGTCAAATTTCACTTCAATATAAGGAAAAGAATTCTTAACAATTACAGCTGGTCCTTCTGGAAAGCAATTTTGACATGCCTCAAAAGTTACTACACTGTGCATACCATTTGGACCCAGCTATATCACTACTACCAAAAAGAGAGGAAAAACATCCATATGTACAAAAATATTTATAGCAGCTCTTTTTGTAGTGACAAAGAACTGAAAACTAAGAGGGTGCCCATCAGTTTAGGAATGGTTGAACAAATTATACTATATATAGTGGAATGCTTTTGTACTATAAGTAATGATGAAAGGGATAGTTTCAAAGAAACCTGGGAAGACTCGTGTGAAGAGTGAAATGAGCAGAATAAGAGAACAGTTTATACTATAATAACAACACAGTGAAGACAAACAACTTTGAAACACTTATGAACTTTAATCAATGCAATAATTAATCACAATTCCAAAAGAAGCATGTTATTCGAAGCAATGCATCCAAAATTGGAAGGGAGGCAGAAATCTGGGAAACAATTTTTGAGGCCAGTGCTTCTGATAAAGGCCTCATCTCTAAAATATATAGGGAACTAAATCAAATTTATAAGAATCCAAGTCATTCCCCAATTGAGAAATGGTCAAAGGATATGAACAGGCAGTTTTCTGATGAAGAAACCAAAGCTATCTATTCCCATATGAAAAAATGCTCTAAATCTCTAATGATTAGAGAGATACAAATAAAAACAACTCTGAGGTACCACCTGACACCTATCAGATTGGCTAAAATGACAAAAAAGGAAGATAATGAATGTTGGAGAGGCTGTGGGAAAATTGGAACACTAATCCACTGTTGGTGGAGCTGTGAGCTGATCCAACCATTCTGGAGAGCAATTTGGAATTATGCCCAAAGGGCTATAAAGCTATGCATACCCTTTGACCCAGCAATTCCACTTTTAGGTCTTTTGCCCAAAGAAATCATGGAAGGGGGAAAGGGACCCACATGTACAAAAATATTTATAGCTGCTCTTTACGTGGTAGCAAGGAATTGGAAGTTGAGGGGGTGCCCATCAATTGGGGAATGGCTGGACAAGTTGTGGTATATGAATACAATGGAATACTATTGTGCTGTAAGAAATGATGAGCAGGAAGAGTTCAGAGAAACCTGGAGGGTCTTACGTGAGCTGATGATGAGTGAGATGAGCAGAACCAGAAGAACATTGTACACAGTATCATCAACATTGAGTGATGACCTACTGTGATGGACTATATTCTTCTCACCAATGCAATGGTACAGAAGAGTTCCAGGGAACTCATGATAGAAGAGGATCTCCAAATCCAAGAAAAAAAAAGAAAGAAAGAACTGTGGAGTATAGATGCTGATCGAACCATATTATTTCTTTTGTTTTGGGTGCTGTTGTTATTTTTTTCTATTTTAAGGTTTTGCATCACTGCTCTGATTCTTTCTCTTGTAACAGGATTAATGCAGAAATAGGATTAATGTTATTATGTGTATATATATGTGTGTGTATATATCTATATCTATATGTATAGAGATATATAGATATAACCTATATCAGATTACCTGCTGTCTAGGGGAGGGGGGAGGGAGGGAGAAAAATCTGAAATTGTAAAGCTTGTATAAACAAAAGTTGAGAACTATCTTTACATGTAACAGAAAAAATAAAATACCTTATACATAAAAAAAAAAGAAATAAACTGAGCAGCAGGATTCAGACTAAAAAAAAAAAAAAAGCATGTTATTCATCTCCAGAGGAGTTATGGACTCAAGAGGCAGAAAGAAACACACATTGTTAGATATTACGAATGTGAAAATTTGTTTCACTTGGCTATAAATAGTTGATTTTTTTTTCTTTTTCAACTGGGATGAGGGAGAGAAAAGATTTTTATTTGAAAAAATAAAATAAAATAATTAGAGCTGTTCAAAAATGGAATGACTTATCACTGAAGGTTAAGTGGACTCTGACCAATTAGGCATGTTGTAGAAAAGACTGACACTCCAGGTATGTGTTGGAAGCTATGGTCCCTTTTCAGTTCTATGATTCTATGATTTATTACAGACAGATGGGGACTCAAGTGCAATGGTTTCTCTAGGGAACATGATTAAGTATTAATCTTGGAAAATTCACTAGTTGAGTCAGAAAGTAGGGTTATAAAGCCAGAGTTTTGACATTATTACTACCAACTTAGTGAAAGAAACTTTGCAAGCTGATTTGTTAGAAAGAGCTATGTTCAGGGGCAGCTAGGTGGCACAGTGGATAAAGCACTGGCCCTGGATTCAGGAGGACCTGAGTTCAAATCCGGCTTCAGACACTTAACACTAGTTGTGTGGCCTTGGGCAAGTCACTTAACCCTTATTGCCCTACGCAAAAAAAAAGAAAAAGAAAAGAAAGAGCTATGTTCATAGGTACTGACAAGACCTAAGAGAGGCACTGGTAAGGACTACACTCAGGTTCTTGTGGCTCGAGTACTGGACTTAAAGTCAGGAACGCCTGAGGTTCAATCCCACTCTCTTGACACTTAGTGACTATTGGTAAGTCATTTAGCCCTTCTTTACTCAGTTTCCTTATCTGTAAAATGGGGATAATACTTATAGTACCTACCTAATAGAGTTGCTATAAGGCTTAAAAGAAATAATTTATGAAGAGTGGCTTACTAAACTTTAAGTGTTAAATAAATGTCAGGTATAATTTCCCACTGAATTGATAGGGAATTAATTGGTGGTAGCAGGAGCCCTGAGGCTTTGTTAGCTAGGCTTTTGCTTGCTTATTACTGTTGTACAGGGAAAGAAAGGCTATAGGAAAAATTCATTGAGAAATAGAGGTTTTTTTTTTTTTTTTACCTCATTCATTGGTGGTAATGCACTCCATGAATTAGAATCTGGATCATATTTTTCACCTGAGCTCAGGATCTTCTTATTTTCATCTTGGCCCCCAAATACAAACAAAAATCCTTCTGTAAAATCAAAATAGAAGACTCAAAATATAGATGTTTGATAAAAATTTGGAACCTAAATCTTCCAATAACATCTTTTGATCTTAGTACTAGCCAACATAACTTTAACAAAAAGTATATTTCTTATATGGACAATCACATACCTCCATATATGTATTACTGACTGAAGCTGGAGAAAAATCACAAAAGTGAGGTTGACTGGGTCCACTACAAATTTGTTAGGTAACCTCAACTGGACTCTCACTATGGCAAGACAATCCTTTTATACCTCTGTGACTCGCTATTCCACCCACCACAGCTGCTCTTCTCAGTCTTTTTGTCTCTCCTCAAACCTCCCAAGGTCTCCCCTATCCACACCCTCTCAGCTGAGAACCTTACCTCATATTTTACTGAAAAAATTGAAGCCATTTGCTGAGAGCTCCCTTTTCCTCATCTCACATCAATCAGATATCTTCTGCCACTATCTCTGCCTTCACCCCTGTGTCATAAGAAGAGGTGGCACTTCTTACTAAGACAAACCTCTCTACATTCACAAGTGAATCCCATGTTCTCTAAAAAGTTCTCCTTATCATCCCCATTCTCTCACTTATCTTTGATCTCTCCCTGTCTATTGGCTACTTCCTTACTGTCTACAAACATGCCCATGTCACACCATCCTCAAAAAACCCTCACTTGATTCATCCAGACCTGATAGCTATCATCCTATCTATCTTCTTCATTTTGTGACCAAACTCCTTGAGAAGGCTGTCTACTGTATGCGTCTCCACTTTTTCCCCTCTCACTTGTTTCTTAATACTCTTCTATCTTGCTTCTGCTCCTATCTGAAAACTCTTTTAATCTCCTTTGTTGGATCTTCTTCCAGGTCAGGCTGACACAAAGCCTACTACTACTAAAGATGGGTGTTCTTCAGGGCTCTATCCTGGGTACTTTTATCTTTCCCCTCTATATTTTTTCACTGGGTGATTTCATCAGTTCCCATAATTTTGACTATCATCTCTATACTGATTGATGATTCTCAAATTTACTTACCTAGCTCTAATCTCTACTGACCTCTGGTCTTCCATCTCCAATTGTCTACTGGACCTCTCAAAGTGGATATGCTGTAGACATCTTAAACTCAAACATGTCCAAAACTGAACTCATCTTTTCTTCCAAATTCTACCACTTTCCCAACTTTCTCATTAATAACAAATGTACCACCATCCTCCCAGTCACTCAGACTTGCAACCAAGGTGTTAAACTCACCTCCCCATAGCCAATCTGTTGCCAAGGCTTACCAATTTTACCCTTGTAACATCTCTCCAATCTACATCCCTTTCTCTCCTCTGACACTCCCACCACTCTTGGTGTAGGCCCTCATCACCTCATATCAGCGTTATTACAACAGTCTCTTGGTTGCCTGGCAACATCAAGTTTCTCTCTACTATAGTCCATCCTCAGTTCAGCTGTTAAAGTAAAAAGCACAAGTCTGATCATCCCATGCTCATCCCCTAGAAATGAGTTCTTTCTTAACATCTTCACCACCTAAAATGTATAGCAGTCCCCCCACCCTACCCAATAAACTCTAGTGGCTATCACCTTCAAAATTAAATATAAAATCCTGTTTGGCATTTAAAGTCCTTCATAACCTTTTCCCCTCACTTTTGCAGGCTCTTTTTTTTTTTGTGAGACAATTGGGATTCAGTGACTTGCCGAGGGTCACACAGCTAGTAAGTGTAAAGTGTCTGAGGCCAGATTTGAGCTTAGATCCTCCTGAATCCAGGGCAGGTGCTCTATCCATTGCGCCACCAAGCTGCCCCATTTTTGTAGTCTTCTTACATCTTACATGCCCCACCCTGGTACTCCAGTGACACTGGCTACCTTGCTGCTCTTTCCAAGACTCTTTGTACTCATGGAATTTTCTTTGTCAGTCCCCAATATCTGGAATGCCTTTTCTCATTTCTGCCTTCTAACTTTCTTTAAGTTTTAGCTAAAATCCCACCTTCTACAAGAAGCTTTTGCTCATCTCCCTTAATTTTACTGACTTTCCTTTTGATTATCTCCAATCTCTCCTGCAAAAATCTTGCTCAGAGTTTTTTGCATGTCATCTCCTCAATTAGACTGCTAATTCCTTGACAATAGGAACTATCTTTTGCCTTTCATATCTCTAGCACAGTGCCTCACATATAATAAGTGCTTAACAAATGCTTACTGACTGACAATCAACAAGGATCTACACTCTGGCTCCCTAAGTCTTCAACATTACCATTTCCTTTTCCAATTGCTGATCATTTCAGTAGCCATCAAAGCCTAGAGATGTAGATCAAGATTCAAATGCATACCACTAAGCACTCAAGAGCAGTGGTTCTCAAACCTTTGATTCAGGACTCCTTTAGATTCTTAAAAAATTATTCAGGACCCCTCAAAGAGCTTTTGTTTATATGGCCTGCATATCTATCAATATTTACCATTTTAGAAATTTAAAAATGTCTTTGTGTTATCATGAAAAGAGTTTTGACCTCATGAACCTCCAGAAAGGGTCTCATCAGGGATCCCCATATCACATTTTGAGAACTACTGTTCTAGAGAATATTACTTCACTTGTATCTTCCCCCTATCTCTACTCATGATGCTAAATTTCTTTCATGAATATCTGTTTCATTTTTTCCAAATTATAGACATTATACTCTTATCTTTAAGGTATAACCTATGTTTTGTCCTAACTTGCTATGTTCTCTCCTCTTTCATCTTTTAGACAGTTCCTACAAAACCAACTCCTCCAGGAAACCATCTCTAATTTATAGAGGAATGATGTCAGGAACCTCTGTCAGGACAAGAAGATAGTGTCATAGATATAAAGCTTGAGGGAGAATGTACCATTACGATCCTTCTATTTCAAATCAGTAAGTATTTGTTAAGTGACTATATGCCAGGCACTTAAGCTGTTCAAAAATCAAGTTGGTATGGAGAAAATGACCAAGGAAACAAGTCTCTTTTTGTTATTGTTACTCCAAAGTTTCCAAGGCCTTCAGTGTCAAGATTTCAATACAATTCAACTGCAGGAGCTTGTATCTGAGATAAAGGCTTTTGAACCATGAAAACATGTGGACATATATAAATTCATATCACAAACACAATCTTAAGATCATAGATCTAGGATGTTAACTGGAGGTCTGATTTTTTTTTAAGTTTTGGTATCTATATTTAAATAAAATTGGTTTCCTTTGTAATACTGTGTATTTTATCTTATGTATTGAAAATCATTATTCTGAGTTGTCCACAGATTTCGCCAGAAATAGTGTTGGCAACAGCTATGCTGTGGTAGCATCAACTTTTCCTATTAGCACATATAAGAAAGGGTTGGATAATATGTACAATAGGATCACTTTCATATACACATGAACCAATAGATATCATCTGTGCTCTAAAGCTTTAACATTTAGCTGCTATTAATTTTGGAATCTCATTTCAAAGAAAGCTACATAAAATGTCTTCTATTTAAAAAACACTTTTATTTCTAAAATACTTTCACATTTTTCCACACAAAAACTATGTAAGTTATTGTAGTTTCAGACAAAGATACTAAGAGGCAGAATGGTAAAGTGGATAGAGAGTAGTCCTCAATGTCAGGAACATCTGGGTCCAAGTCCCATTTCTAGCACATACAAGCCCAGTCAAGCCATAATCTCTCAGTGTCTCATGTAGTTCTTTAAGTCTATATACCTTATAAAAGAAGTACCAATCCGCATTAGTGGATCAAGTTTCTCCCAGGAACTCCCTACAATTGGAGGTAGTGTGGTAGGGCGCAAAGAGTATTGAGTTTGTAGACAAACTTCAGCTCTGTCACTTACTAGCTATGTGACCTGTGACCTTGGCTAAACCTAAAATCTCTGGGTTTCACTTTCTTCATTTATAGACAACCACTAAGGTCCTTTCTGGCTTTAAATCTATGATCCTACAAAGGTTTTATGACTTAGATATTATTATGCAGATAGTGGTGAAAATGCCCAATTATAAGTAAAAAAATCTAGTATCAGCAATGTGAGAGAAAGGATTCTTTTAGATCAAAGAGACACACAATAGAAAAATATCCCTCCCTTCTCCAACTATATCTATGATACTTAATGAGTACTGGGTCCTTATTTCCCTAACATCAATTTTAAAAGCTAGACCTATATACTTAGATGTAGTATAACCAAGTCTCCCCTATTTTTTTTCCTTTATGTAGAGAATAGACAATATCTTCTATTAAAGTTACAGAAAAGGGTTTTATTTTTTTTTAAATTATTATTTCATTAAAATTACGTCAAAAATTAACACCCATTTAAAAAAATTCTGAATTCCAAATTCTCTTCCTCCCTTTTCTCCCCCATCTTTGAGAAGACAAGTAATTTGCTATCAATTATACATGTGAAGTCACCTCTATTCTTTTTTTTTTGGTGAGGCAATTGGGGTTAAGTGACTTGCCCAGGGTCACTCGGCTAGTAATTGTCAAGTGTCTCAGGTTGGATTTGAACTCAGGTACTCTTGACTCCAGGGCTGGCGCTCTATCTACTGCGCCACCTAGCTGCCCCAGTCACCTCTATTCTTAAAAAGAACTACTATCCCCTTAACCTGTAGTCCTATATCTATCTTCTTTTTCTCCACCCTGTTCCTAGAAAAAGTCATTTGTATTTATTGCCTCTACTTTCTCTCTTGCTCATTTCTCAAACCTTTGCAATCTGGCTTTCAATCTTATTACTCAACTGTAACTGCTCTCTCCACACTTACCAATAATCTTTTAAATTGACAAATTTTATAATCCTTTCTTAGTTCTTATCCTTCTCAACCTAATTGCTGCATTTGATACTGATCACTCTCTTCCCTTTTGGATATTTTCAACTCTATTTTGTCTCCTTTATTGGCTCATCAGTTATATCATAGTCCCTCACTGTGGATATTCTCTAAGGTCTAACCACAGCCTTCTTCTCTATTTTTTTTTCTGGTGACCTCATCAACTAACTCCTATGAGCTCATTATCATTTCTACATAGATGGCTCACAGAAATTCAGTTCCAATTTCTTCTCTAAGTTTCAGTTTAAAAAATCATCTTCAAAAGGAATATCCTGAAGAAATCTCAAACTCAAAATGTAATTAAGTGTCCCCTTAAATGTTCCCTTCTTCCAACCTTCCTATATCTGTTGAACACATCATTATTTTTCCAGTATCTCAGTTTTGCAATCTTAGTAATTTTATCTATTGACTCTCTACTTTTCCTAACCCCATATAGCTTATCAATTGACAAGTTTGCCATTTCTGACTTTACAACAGCTCTTGCATCTGATCCTTTCTGTATTCATTTAGCCATTACCCTACCCAAGGTTTTCATCGCCTTTTATTTATCTATTACAATAGCCTTCTAATTGGTCTCCCTGCCTCAAGTCTCCACACAGCTGCCAAAATGACTTTCTCCTTGAGTACAGATTTGACTATGTCACTACCCTAATTCAATAAACTCTAATAGTTTCCTATTGCCTCAAGGGTCAAGTAAAAATTCCTGTTTAGTTCCAGGGCTCTTTCAAACTTAGCCTCAAACTGTCTTTCCAACCCCAATGGACATCATTCCCCCTCCTGCCCACACTTGATCTAGCCAAACTTACTTTTTCTCTGATCTTTACCCATGACACTCCATTTCCCATCTCTGTGTCTTTGAAATGGCCATTCCCTTTCTCATCTCCAATGTAAAGAGACCCTCTCTTCTTTTAAGATCAAGTTCAAGCATCATAGTCTGCATGATGCCTTTCCTAATCCATCTGCTTGTGCCCTTCATCCCAAAGTACCTTGTATTTAACTACTTCAGTTACTTGGGGTAACTCTTAATTTTGCACATTTAATATGTATTTCTTATTTCTCCCTTCAAAATGTCAACTCCTTAAGAATAGGGATTGTTTCATTCATTCTTTTTGTATCTCCAGTCCTTAGCATAGTGTATATAATAGGCACTTAATACTTACTGAGTAATTCTATATTTTATAAAGCTGTACCATATTAAGCAAATTCAAGTGCAGCTGCATACCATTTTATCTTGTGCTAAGGTAACCTTTAATAGAATATAGATACCTGCTGAAAGGACTCCATGGTTAAGTCTTGGAATACTTAATGGGGCCAGTTCAATCCAGAGCTGCCGATTAGGGTCATAAAGAGGGCACATACAGCGCATCACTGCTGTTGGTTTCCTTGAGCTAAAGAACATACATATAAATTAATAAATTAATTCATTTACATGTATTTTTTTTCTTTTAGACAATAGCATTATAACAAAATTTCATATCTTCAAGGAGAATTACTAAAAAAAAAACCCTGTTAAGTACTGCAATGTTTTAGAGATTCAAATTGAAAAATAAACATTTTGCATTCTATTTTACACAGGAAACAATATTCTTTAAGTCACCTCTCAAGCAATTGATACCAATTACTTACACTCTTTCTTCACCACCAACAGTTACTATGCATTCAGAATAACCCCTGGGTTTGAAAGATGCTAGCATTGCTTCTCCTTGTTGTGGCTGGCTGAGTGGTATATTGCTACATTCTTTGACGATCTCCCGTACTAATGGTTCACTCAGCATCTGTTCCCGTAAATAACTGGAGTCTAATCCTGAAACCCATAGAGCTGACATAACATCCTTCATGTGGACCTGAAGAACAAGAATATGATATTGGGGAGAATGTAGGTGGGAGAAAAGGGGAAAAAAGGAAGTAAATATCTTAAAAAATACATAATTTTCCTATAATTCACTAACTCACTGCCCAATTTCCCACCTCCCCAAAATCTAAAATGTACTCACAGTTAAGTCAGATTGTTAGTATTATTTTGGGGGGGCAGGCAATGAGGGTTAAGTGACTTGCCCAGGGCCACACAGCTAGTAAGTATCAAATGTCTGAGGTCACATTTGAACTCAGGTCCTCCTGAATCCAGGGCTGGTGCTTTATCCACTTTGCCACCTAGCTGCCTCCCCCCTCCCCCCCTTAATAAGTATTTACTAAGCACCAGTACTATATTCTTAAATACACATCCCCAAAAGTTACTCAATTACAATAATTTTTCCTCCCCTGCTAATGGTATTCCTTCTATTAGTGCATACTGCAACATATCTACTCTTCATCCTTTGTGCATCTTGTCATCCTTTGCTCTATTTTCAATTGATTGGCCACCATCACTATAGAAGTAGAAGGGGGTCTACTCAAGACTGAAGGCTATTTTAGTTTTTTCAAGGGTCATCACAGCCAAAGACTTCATGATACAATGATTAACTTGATGGTGTATGTCTCAGTTAGGCTAGTCCTCAGATAGCAGGCAAAGTCTGTTACTGGAGATGAATTTGAAGCCTTTCCTGCTTTGTAGAACATTGCTAGGGCTTACACTCCAGGATCACCTCCCCACTCCCATCTCATGACATAACAAAGTAGAGCATGGGATTTTGGAAATGGAAGAGTTATTACAAATCATCTAGTCCAGGGCTTCTCAAACATTTTCCCACTCGAGACCCCTTTGTGCCTGAAAAATTTTTACGTGATCCCCAGGTATATAAGTATATAAAATTGGTATACATTAACCTTTTACTATTGCCAAATTTTTCGTGACCCCCACATTCAGTTACATAATCCCATATGAGGTTGCAACCCACAATTTAAGAAGCTTTGATCTAGTCCAACCCTTTCATTTTACGGATAGGGAAACGGAGGCCAAGAAGAGTCAAGTAACTTGCTGAAGGTTATACAGAGTGACAATCAGAGCTGGGATTCAACTATAGACTCCCTAATTCCAAAACCAGTAGTCTTACCACAACATTGTCCTGAGGAGAACCTTATTATATACTATGGCCTAGCTTTCATATATATATGGACACAGAAGAGGTCAAATTCTCTAAATTATAATGAACACATCCTTCCTCTCTAAGAAAAAAAAATCATGCAGAAATAGCTTAATACAGGATAGTTGCCCTGGAAAAGGGTGTCAGTTCCATCTTTTAACAACAGCCTTATAAAGAAACCTAGGAAATCAAAAATTCAAAGACAGCCTCAGAATACTATGAAGCTTCTGTTTACCCTTAATACAGCTTCATAGTATTCTGAGGCTGTCTCTAAGATTCTAAATTACAGAGAAAGTACTGACCTGAAGAGACAATTTCTTCATTAGAGAGTTCACTTTAATCAAAGAAAATGAAATTTCATGCCTTAGCTTTAGACTACAGATTAACAAAGAAATACAAAGCTATCTTCAGTATCCTCAACCTCAGGCAAATAGTCAACCTTGGGCACAAAGATGCAGGAAAGGAGAGCCAGAGCATTCTAGTCATGAGGAACAGTCAGCGAAAAGGCAGTTGGATGACGCAGTATCATGTTCAAGGATTAGCAACAAGGTTAGTGTCACTGGACTATATAGTGTTTGGAGGAGAATAAAGTCAGAAACCTGGAAAAGTAAGGATGATCAGGTTGTGAAGGGCTTTAAAATCTAAATAGGATATTGTATTTGATCCTGGTGGTAATATAATAGTGAGTCACTGGAGTTTGGTGAGAAAGGAGGGGATAACATGTTTAAATCTGTACTTTAGGTAAATCACTTTAGCAAGTGACTGGAGGATAGATTAGATTGAATGAGATTGGAATAGGAAAAGACTTCAAACAGAGAGTAATTAGAAGACTACTGTAATAGTCGAAATGAGAAGTGATTATTGCCTATTCAAAGGTGGTGGCTTTATGAGAGAAAAAAAAGGGAACACATTTAAGATACTGTGAAGCTAAAACCAATAAGATGGAATGAATATGTGGGGTAAGTATGAGAAGTAGGGGATAACAGAGTGACTGGGATGATGGTGTCCTCAACAGGAATAGAGAAGTTTGGAAAGAGGTAGGTTTTGGGGAAAATTTAATGTTCTGTTTTGAACATGTTGAGTTTCATCCCTAAGTTAGAAATGTCTGACAGACAGGTGGTGATGTGAAAATGGAGATCAGGAGAGATGTTAGAGATAGATAGGTAAGTAGATCTGGAAATCATTTGTATGGATATAATCAACTGGAGCTAATGAGACTACCAAGTGATATACAAAGGGAGAAGAGAAGAGGGTCCAGGACAGACCCTTGGGGGCCACCTAGAGGAATATCAAGGAAAGAAAATTGAGAAGGAGCTGTTAAGTAGGAGGAAAATCAGGAAAGAACTATGTCATAAAAACCTAGAGAGAAGAAAATACTGAAAAGACAGTCATAGTTTGAAAAGAAGTCAAGAAGGATGAGAATTAAGAAAAGGGCATTAAATTTGACAATTAAGAAATCATTGGGGGGCAGCTAGATGGTGCAGTGGTTAAAGCACCAGCCCTGGATTCAGGAGTACCTGAGTTCAAATCCGGCCTCAGACACTTGACACTTACTAGCTTTGTGACCGTGGGCAAGTCACTTAACCCCCATTGCCTAAAAAAAGAAGAAAAAAAAATCATTGGTAACTTTGGAGAGAGTAGTATTAGTTGAATGAAGTCAGAATCCAGACAGCAGAACGATTTAGAAGTGAGTATGAAGAAAAGAAATGGTGGGACTAATTGTAGACATCTTTCTTAAGGAGTTTAGCCACTTTAAAGGGGAAGGGAAAAAAATAACTATCAGAGATAGTTGGAGAAAATGAATTTTTAAAGAATGATGTAAATATGTGCCTATTTGTTGGCAATGGGAAAGTGGATAGCAGATAGAAACTGAAGATGAGTTGGGGTGGAGTTGAAAAAGGGAACAATACTGGAAAAGATGGGATGGAATAGGATCCCTTGTACATGTAAAGGGAGTTGTCTTAGAAGCAGAAGGGCCACTTCTTTATGTGAGACAGGGGTAGATTATATATAGCTGGGTAAGACACCTGAGTGATGTGAGATGAGGAAGGGAGAAGGAGTTCTTGGTGAGCTCTCACAATTTTTTCAGTTAAGTATAAGGCAAGGTCCTCCCTTGAAAGGCATCAAAGGAGGGGTGCCATGAGAAGATTAAGGAGTGAAAAGGTTTGGAATAGTCCCTATGATGAAAAGGATAATGAATTGATTAGGGAAATGTAATTGGCATACTGCAGTGGAGGATTAGTTGAGATGATGTAACAAATTTGTAATGGATACAGTCAACAAAGTTTTGTGATTTTTCTCAAGCTCTGTTCAGTAGTAAGTGAATAGGAGTGGAGGGATGGTGGGAGTAATCCAAGGCTGGGGCTTGGCAATAATACATGCCTACAGCTAGGATGAGGAGGAAAGACACTTGAGTGGAAAGTTAAACTGATTCACCAAGAGGTCAAGATAGGGAAATAAGAAGAGTGTCACTTATACAGTGGTAATGGCTTGGAAAAAAGAATTGGAGGATAAAAGACCCAGGCTTATTTGACAAAAATTGCTGGGAAAACTGGAAAACAGTAAGTATAAACTAGATAAAGAGCAACATCTTAGACTGAATACCAAGATAAGGTCAAAATGGGTTCATGATTAACACATAAAGGGGGCATAATAAACAAATTAGGAGAGCAAGGAATAATTTGCCTGTCAGATCTATGGAGAAGGGAAGAATCTGTGACCAAAGAAAAAACAGAGAGCAGGATGAGATGTAAAATGGATAATTTTGATTATATTAAATTAAAGGGTTTTTGGACAAACAAAACCAATACAACCAAGATTAGAAAGAAAGCAGAAAGAAAAATCTGAAATTGGAAAGCTTGTATAAACAAATGCTGAGAACTATTTTTACATGTAACTGGAAAAAAATAAAATTCTTTTATTAGGGAAAAAACAAATATTTTACTTAAAAAAAAAGAAAGAAAGCAGAAAGTTGGGGAAATTTTGTTATAGCAAGTATCTCTGATAAAAGCCTCATTAAAAAAAAAACAACAAATAAACATTTTTATTTAAAGTTTTGGGTTTCAAATTCTATCACTCCTTCTCTTCCTCCTCTCCCCCCCTCCCTGAGGCGGTAAGCAATCAGATATACGCTATACATGTGCAATTATGTAAAACGTTGTCATATTAGTCCTTTTGTATAAGAAAACGTCAATAAAAGAAAAAATGAAAGTAAAACACAGCATGCTTCAGTCGGTCTTTGGAAGTCAACAGTATGTCTGTCTAATCATTAGTCCTTTGGGATTATCTTGGATCATTGTATTTCTGAGAATAGTTAAGTCATTCCCAATTCTTCATCATACAACATTACTGTCACCGTGCACAACGTTCTCCTCACTTCACTATACATCAGTTCATATAGGTCTTTCCAGGCCTTTCTGAAATAGTGCTGTTTGTCATTTCTTTTTTTTTTTTTTAAGTGAGGCAATTGGGGTTAAGTGACTTGCCCAGGGTCACACAACTAGTAAGTATTAAGTGTCTGAGGCTAGATTTGAACCCAGGTACTCCTGACTCCAGGGCTGGTGCTCTATCCACTGCGCCACCTAGCTGCCCCTGTTTGTCATTTCTTAAAACAGAATAATATTCCATCACCATCACATACCAGTTTGTTTAGCCATTCCCCAACTGACAAACATTTCTTTGATTTCCAATTCTTAGCCATCACAAAAAAAGCTGCTATAAATATTTTTGTACAAATAGGTCTTTTTCTCTTTTAGGGGATGTCTTTGGGATATAAACTTAGAAGTGGTATTGTTGGATCAAAGGGTATGCAAGGTTTTATAGTCCTTTGCTCTCCAGATGGTTGGATCTATTCACAACTCCACCAACAGTGGATTAGCATCCCAGTTTTCCCATATCCCCTCCAACATCCGATATTTCCCTTTTTTTGCTATATTTGTAAAGGCCTCATTTTTTAAACATATAGAAAACTGTAGGGGGCAGCTAGATGGCTCAGTGGATAAAGCACCAGCCCTGGATTCAGGACGACCTGAGTTCAAATCAGGCCTCAGACACTTGACACTTACTAGCTGTGTGACCCTGGGAAAGTCACTTAACCCCGATTGCCCCGAAAAAAACAAAAAAATATATAGAAAACTGAGTCACATTTATAATATTATTAGTAATTCCCCAATTGATAAATGGTCAAAGAATATGAACAGGCAGTTTTCAGATGAAGAAATCAGAGCTATCTGTAGTCATATGAAAATATGCTCTGAAATTCACTATTGATTAGAGATTTTGCAAATTTATCTGAAGTTGGGGGCAGGTAGGTGGTACAGTCGATAAAGCACCAGTCCTAGATTCAGGAGGACCTGAGTTCAAATCCGGATTCAGACACTTGACACTTACTAGCTGTGTGACCCTGGGCAAGTCACTTAACCCCCATTGCCCTGAAAAAAAAAAGAAAAAAAAATTATCTGAGGTACCACTTCACACCTATCATATTGGCCAATATGACAGAAAAGGAAAATGATAAATGGTGGAGGGGGTGTAGGAAAATTAAAACACTAATGTATTGTTGGTGGAGTTGTAAACTGATCCAACCATTATGGAGAGCTGTGCCCAAAGGCCCATAAAACTGTGCATGATCTTTCATTCTACAATACTATTAACTAGGTCTGTATCCCAAAGAGATTTTGTAAAAAAAAGGGGAAAAAGACCTATTTGTACAAAAATATTTATAGCAGTTCTTTTTGTGGTGGCAAAGAATTGGAAATTGAGGGGATGTACATCAATTGGGAAATGGCTGAACAAGTTGTAGTCTATGATTGTGATGGAATACCATTGCAAAGTGAAGTAAGAACACTGTACATAGTAACAGAAATTTTGTATGATGATCAACTGTGAATGTCTTAGCTATTCTTAGCAATACAAGACAATTCCAAAGGACTCAAGATAAAAAATGCTATCCTCTTCCAGACAAAGAACTGCTGGGGTCTGAATGCAGATCAAAACATACCATTTTTTACTTTGTTTTTTTTTCTGGGATTTTTTTTTTTTGGTCTGTGTTTTCTTTCACAACATGATTAATATGGAAATGTGTTTTGCATGATTGCACATGTTTAACCTATATCAAAGAGTTTACTGTCTAAGGAAGGAGAAGGGGAAAGGGAAAGAATTTGTAATTCAACATTTTAAAAAATGAATGTTTTTGTTTTGTTTTGTTTTTTGCAGGGCAATGAGGGTTAAGTGACTTGCCCAGGGTCACACAGCTAGTGAGCGTCAAATGTCTGAGGTAAAATTTGAACTCAGGTCCTCCTGAACCCAAGGTTGGTGCTTTATCCACTGCGCCACCTAGCTGCCCTCTAAAAATGAATGTTAAAAGTTGTTTTTACATGTAATTGGGAAAAAATAAAATATTAATAAAAAAAGAATTGGCGGGTGAGAGACGAAAGGGTTGAAAGGTAGAAGGAATGATAAAAGATTATGATGAGACAAAGGAATTTCAGAGTTCATGAACATGATGGAAGTGGAACACTTTTGGATGATAACTAGATCTATGCTTATGGAAAAGTGGAAAAATAGGTCATTAGAATTGAACAGCTTGATGAACTGGGAAGTAAGGAAGTTTTTCTTCCCTTTTGTTATTTATTTATTTTAAACATTTTTTTTTCTTTTAGTTAGGGAGTTCTGAAGGAGTTTCAATAGTTTTGTTAAAGCACTAGTATTAGGGCAGACAGAAAGACTTGTGAGTCAGGCACTGAACTCATTAAGAAAGAGAATATTTTACAGGCCTGTAAATAATAAAAGACTCCTGACTGGGTGACAAATTTGGATCAAATAAACCTCAGAGAAGGGTAAGTGATGGTGGTAGTGTCAGAGTCTGGAAGTGGCAAAGGGAGAACAATGAATATCTATTCTTCCAATATGGATATCTGGTTCTCACATCAATGAAAGCAACCCTCTCTTCCATGTAATTAATCTAAGTACCAAGGAAAGGTTAGCTATATTGAGACTACAAACACGGGTTTATAATTTATCCCTGAGGGTTTACTATGTTTAGAATAATAAAGACAAATATTTTACATGCTTATATATATCAAGAAAGATTAGCACCACAGTCCTGAAATGTACTAAGATAAATTAACAAATTTGATAGCTAAAATTCAAAATAACAAAGGTAGTGTCTTATTCATAATGAGAACATCTGACTTAGAAAACGTACACAAGGGAAGAGCCACTGAAGGCTCACCCTTCTCTTCATCAAATGAAGTAACATATCAAGTGTTTGCAGATCTCAAAGCACTACATTCTTGTCAGTTATTATTTTTATTTATTATTATTATTTTTTTTTAGTGAGGCAATTGGGGTTAAGTGACTTGCCCAGGGTCACACAGCTAGTAAGTGTTAAGTGTCTGAGGCCGGATTTGAACTCAGGTACTCCTGAATCCAGGGCCAGTGCTCTATCCTCTTCGCCATCTAGCTGCCCCCTGTTATTTTTAATCTAAGCACTGCTTGAGTTACTTTTCCCACAGAATGAAATCTCCTTGAGGGCTTGGATTGTTTCATTTTGTCTTTGTACCTCCAGTACCAACTTAGCTTCTCAAATTAAATTCAATTTGTAAGTTGCTTCTTAAAATAGGATAAAGCAAAATAGGCAAACAACTAAAATAAATATCCAGAAAGACAAATTAGAAGTGTTATCAATTTCAAGTACTTCTACAGTACCTTTCTTATTTCTGAATCATGGGATATCCATCGAATAACTGCTTCAAATACATATCTTTCATTGCCAACATTTAACTTCTCAAGAGAAATCACTTCTTTCAGTTTTTGAGGATTTAGTTCTAAGAATTCTTCAGTGCTGCTGACGTCTCGGAAATGAGTCTCCAGGTATTCCGTAGCAAGATAATGTACATGATGCAAACAATAATGCAGTGCAAAGTCTCGAATGCCAATGCAGTTCTCAGCAGCAATACAACCTTCCAAAAATTCGCAGCAAAGTGTTTTCAGATCTGTCAACAGCAACAAGTCTGCTGCTTGAACCACATCTTGGATTGTGTCTTCATTTAGCCTGATCTGTAAGAATTTTATATACATATTTTATATTCAAAACTAAATTTTAAACACTTGAAACCAAAAGTACTGCCAACTTTCTTTTTTCTTTTTTTAGCTAAAAGTTGAAGGCACCCTGAGCAAAAAAAGTGGGAAAAGAATGGATAATGTATGCGATGTGTACCCTTTTGTTGATAGCTTTCCCTAGTCCTAGAAGCCGCTAGCACTTTCCCTTCTATAATTCCCTTGTGCCTACCATATGTGTGTGTATGTATGTATATATGTGTGTATGTGTATATATACATACATACATACATACATGTATATCGACTATACCACTACATGTACAAGTCTCCTTTATTAAAATATATGCTTATTGAGGAAAGAGATTGTCTTTAATTCTTGAGAATGGCATGTTCTGGTGACTGAATTATGTGGTAAACAGATTATCCCTTAAAGTAAGACTACCATTATTGGTGAAAATTTTGTCTGTTTTCCTGCTTTAGTATGTTGAACTATAATTTTAATATACTCTAGTATACTGAACAAATTTTAAGTCATGATCTTATAATATTTCAGTTATTTTGAATATCAAGCATCATATAATACTTTAGATCTACAAAGGATGAGACAGATTTGAATTTGTACAAATCTTCAGAACTCTCAAAAAGTTGCTTTTCAGAAAGATTTTAAAATTTTGTTTTCTTATACTTTCATTCAATTGGCTTCCAATTCTAGCCTGAGGGTCCCTGCCACCTCTTCACTCTGTCACAGTAATCTAAGTCACTGTTGAAAGGCCTGTGTAATGTTTCTGGAATCACTGATACATTAAGAACATCACAAAGAGTTATTAAGTACCTAACCTTTAATTAGAAATGGAAAGAAATAATTCCACTGTATAGTCAAAGCAATTTTTTAGTCTGCTTAGACAATAGGAGCCCGAAGTTGCTGGACTTGTCTGTCATATGACGGAGATTGGAATATTGCTCAAGCCATATCAGTACTCTGTTAAAGAGAGGAAGTTTTCTCAAGATACATACTTGAAAAAGCAAAAATGTATCATACTGAATAAAACTCTTGTCAGGACCTTTTGTATGCATATTACAGTTACAACTTTAAATTAAATGGGAGAATAAAACAGAGGTCAACCTATAAACAGCAAGATTTTAAAATTCAACCTAGAAGCTAACATGTTGATCATGAACTTTATTCAAAAGAAGCTATATAAGTTAAACTAACTTCCAATCATGGCTCTGAGACATCCTGGAATATCTTTGATTATTTCACAGGAAAGCAAAACAAAATTAACTTAAATCAGAAGAAATGTCATGAAACCAAATCTAAATTTCATAATTTTTGGTGATCATTGTTTGATAATGGGCAGGGTGCAAACCTGTAACTGCAAGAATGGACATAGAGAAAAGGCAAGAAGGAAGGGAATCAAAGAGAAAAGGAAGAATGGTAAAATAAAGGAAGGAGAAAAGATAGAGATGGAAAGACTATTACTATACTCTGGATAGATAAAATCTATTCCTGCATAAGCAAAATAGAAAATAGAAAAATAGAAAACTTTCCCTAGCTGAATGTGATTCTTCCTTTGAACCCAGCAGCACCTTACATATAAATCCCTTACATTCTTTTTTTTTTTAATTTTTTTTTTTTTTAGTGAGGCAATTGGGGTTAAGTGACTTGCCCAGGGTCACACAGCTAGTAAGTGTTAAGTGTCTGAGGCCAGATTTGAACTCAGGTACTCCTGACTCCATGGCTGGTGCTCTATCCACTGTGCCACCTAGCTGCCCCTCTTACATTCTTTATATGCTACTTTGTGTTAGTTGTATATGGTTTGTCTTT
This sequence comes from Dromiciops gliroides, assembly GCF_019393635.1. Taxonomy (NCBI): domain Eukaryota; kingdom Metazoa; phylum Chordata; class Mammalia; order Microbiotheria; family Microbiotheriidae; genus Dromiciops; species Dromiciops gliroides. The sequence goes on along the minus strand of NC_057862.1, from coordinate 485,027,590 downwards.
CTTGTCTTATTGTAACAACTCCTCTAGTGCCTAACCTAACCCAAGGCCTTGCATGTATAGTGTAAGGGGTAAAATTCTAGCTATACTATCTAAAATATAATGAATGGTCGCCAATAAATTATAAGCTTTAGCAAGAGTATTTAAGTGTTTAAGTATTTATTAAAGAGCATTAGGATCAGAGAGAAAGGTAAAAATCTAACTATTTCTAAGAAACCTTATCATCCAACCAACCATGGCAAGGTCAGCAACCAAAAAGAGATAGAACCCCTCCGCCAGTGTCCCCTTTCTACTTCATGTCCTCCTCCCAGAAATGGGAGGCTCCTCAAGTTGATTGGCTGGTAGCCTTGATAGATAGTACCCATAAGCAAACATCACTTCCTGACGCTAAGGACCTTGACTGCATGGCTTGCCCTCAGAGGCCTTCTCTTCATGGCAGAGCTTTTCTACAGTAAGTTTCCAGCAGGTGGTGTCATTCTAATTGTTACAATAGCAGGATCTTGACATTCATTGAATGAAAATATACTAACCTATACTGTCTGGGTTAAAGAGCTGCCCCCAAATGATATTCTGAAGTAGGGAAAATAAGAGTAAAAAATAAATAGGTTTCCAATTACTTTTTTCTTCCTTACTCCAGGGTAAGAGCTGAGTAGAGCTCTGGAAGGACACATATGGAGTGCTGTCAACCAAGCAAACAATAACTACCAGTCATGTACACAATTCAAGATTACAGCAGCTGTGAATCTTTGTTATATAAGTGATGAAAGGAAACCTTCCCCCTCAGCTTAAAAAGTCTTTAGATCTTCTTTCCCTTGTTTTTCATCATACCTGTCCACTGAAGATGTAATCCAGGATCTCTCTCATAACCATTACTGATATTCCTTCAAGTTCAATTTTATAAGTTGATCCATCATCTTTTGGAGGATTATAGTTTAATTTTGTTCTAGGAAATGGAATAAAAAATGTCATTAAAGAGATTTCTAAAAATTAAAATACAGTAGTGAATTAACTGTTATGTAAAAATACTTTTTTCATCAATAAAACTATTACCTTCAAAAATCAATTTGACAATTTCGATTTGTAAAACTTTTATAAAGTCTTCAATTTTTTATTATTAAACTTTTTTTTTTGGTTTTAGAGTTTCTATATGTGATACAATACATAGAAAATCAGTCTCAAGTCAGGAAGATCTATCTGGGTTCAAGTTAAGATTCTAAAACATACTGGCTTTGTGACCCTGGAAAGGTAATTTATCATTTCAGTGCCCCAATCAACTCTTTTAGACTAAATTGCAGAGAAGGTAATGATCTAAATTGATGGAGGACCCTTACCAAAGCTACTGAATTAGATGAAAGAAATAGGTCCAGTCACAAACTAACTAGGTTTTCTCAGAGAACCTGATTCATGTATCTAAAACTTAGATTGCTATCTCTGATTCCCTTTGTTCATTGTACCCCTCACACACTCAATTTCAAGAGCCTCTTTCAAACATTTTGCCAAAATAAATTCAAATTCCATGAATAACACTACAGATGCTGCCCAAGAATCTTTCTTTCCTAAAAAGGAAGCACTTTCTAACAGGTTTAACAAAACCATTGTTTATATGTATTAGTTTTGAAATGTCTTATATATATTGCAGGTTCTTAAACCCTAAAAACCTATCCAAATTTATGAGTCAATAGGTTCTTAAAGAGGCAATTCTTTATAAAGGATCAAATGAGATAATAATTGTAAAGCACTTAGCATTTCCTATGTAAATACTTATTCCCTCTTTTTCCTTTCCCCCACTCCTCCAAAATTATATAATTTAGCTTTGTAGTAGCCTGGTAGGCCTGGGCCCAGATAGGGATGCTCTGGCCCTGAGGGGGACACTCGGACCTTGGAGAAATACAGTTGATCAGCTTGCTGGAGTCAGTTAGAGATTATTCTTTCCTTGGAGAAGCAAAGTAGTTAATTAACCAGGTAGTGGTTAGTCAAACAGATAATAAAGTAGACATGTCAGGGACACCCAGAAAGCTGGGTGCCTTGAATTTACAGCAAGAGCTTAGTTGGGAGCCAGTCGTGTTTGCTATGTGATTAGGATCAGGTAGTGACAATAATCTCAAGTTAGAAATGTGGAATTTTTATTATTCATGTATCCAAATAGCTAACATCATCATTTTCCATACTGCTGTAACTTTTCAGTCTTAAGTCCCTCCTCCCACCCCCTTCTCTCCTCTATAAAATTGTCATCTTCTCCTTTGTTCAGGGAATTGAAGTTTAGACGACTTCTTCCAGCCATGCCTCTATGTGCCAAATAATAAAAACTTTTACTTAAATTCTGATTAGAACGTGTGGGCGAGTAATTCTTTGAAAGAGGAATATTTTCAGAACCAATCTAGCAGTAACAGAATCTTAAGGCAAAGACGGCTATAAGGCCAGCATCCCTCTGACCATATAGATACAAAGGCAACTCCAGTTTGTAGGTACAGTCATCATGTTCAGCATGTATCTACAAAGCTATCGTACAGGCTTTGAGTTATAGGCCAGGTATCTCAGTACATTTGTCACTTTTATTAAAAGGGTGGGATAAGTTGACAGACAGCTTTCATCAAAAAGAAGGAAAGTATTAATGAAATAATGGATCATCTAAGTCATTTATATTTGGCTTTAAGAGATACAGTATAATTTTGGGGAGCAGGCTGTCTTTTAAATAATATTTCAAACTCAGACCAATATTAAAAATTAGTCTGTATCCTCTGAACATGTTAACACAACTGAATGAGGCAACCCAAATGTTTGGTTGAATTAATTAAATCAGGAACTAACTACCCAGAAAAAAAATTTTAATGGAAAGAATTATTTCAGAGTCACCAGTAGACAGTAAAAAAGGAATCATGGATGAAATGGTAGAAAGGGATAGTTCACAACTGTAAAATTTACCATTTTATGTCACAGCAAAACCTCAGTTATCTGAACTCTGAAGCAATGAGACACTCTGGTAATTGAAACTTTTAATCAGCCTAGGAGTTAAAGGTCTTAACTTTAAATTACTTTTATTTATTTATTTATTTTTGCAGAGCAATGAGGGTTAAGTGACTTGCCCAGGGTCACACAGCTAGTAAAGTGTCTGAGGCCAGATTTGAACTCAGGTCCTCCTGAATCCAGAGCCGGTGCTTTATCCACTGTGCCATCTAGCTGCTTCCTAAATTATTTTTAATAATAATAGCTAGCCAGTTACATAATGCTTTATGGTTGCAAAGTGCTTTAGAAATATCTCATTTTATCCTCACAGCAACCCAGTAAGGGAGGTGCTATTATTATTCCCATTTCACAGATGATGAGGCAATCAATCAGAGGTTAAGTGACTTGTTCACGGTTGAACGACTAGTTAGTGTTTGAGGCTGGATTTGAATTCAGGTCTTCCTGACTTCAAGTTCAGCATTCTATCCACTGCACCACCTAGTTACAAAATTAGAAAAAACAACAACAACAACCCAACCAATATATTATATACTTCCCTCTATTAAGTTATGATATTATGCTGTAAATGTAATACATGTTACATGACATGAGACTGTATCAGGCTGACCAACTGACCTCCCCAATAAATTGTTTTGTTTTGGCTTTTTTGGTGGGGCAATGAGGGTTAAGCGACTTGTCTAGGGTCACACAGCTAGTGTCAAGTATCTGAGGCTGAATGAATTCAGGTCCTCCTGAGTCCAGGGTCCGTGCTTTATCCACTGCGCCACCTAGCTGCACCCCCTCCCCAATAAATTGAACCACTTGTCATACTTCCCAAGACTCCATCTTTTCATACCATCCAGTTATCTTGTCATCTGATCCCCAACAAGACCTCTATATCTAGGACTTCCAGAATTTATGCCCCCAGGGAAAGGTAATCCTTTTATCTTTGCCTAGAGGCCCTCCCAGCCTTCCTGATTGGTGATTAAATACAAACCATCCCATTAAACACAGCCCACCTCAGTTCATTCTTTAACTTCCCAGCAAATTTAGCCATTTCAATTCCTCTTGACCCTCCCACCCCCAACAATAGTTGCTTATGGAATAGATGTGTCAGTTGGCCACCTTAAACATCAACTCACCTTCTCAGTGATTCCCTAGACCCAAATTTCCCTTTCCTGGCCACCACTCCCCTACATTTCATTTGTCTTTCCATATTAAAATGTCAGTTCCTTAAGGGCAGGGGTTGAATTTATATTTCTATGTCTTAAGAAAATGCCATGTACACAGTGAATGCTTAATAAATGTTTAATCATTCATATAACCAACACTGTGAAGTTACCATGTGTGTTTGCTTCAAGTGCCTGTCAGTGCAGATACACACAAAGGTTTCCTTAAGTCTATTATTTCAAAAGGCATAGTACAAAGCGTAGAGCAAGCTCATCAAATAACTACTGAAAAAGTTCTAATTAATGTTAAGTAGCATGGAAACCTGCCACAGAACCTGTCCCATTTATCACATTCACGAATAATAACAGTGAGAAAGAGCTAGAAGAGAGAATTCCAATTAACCCCCCCTCCCCCAACAGATTAGAAAAATGTATGGACTAAATTCAAAACTAAAACTAAATTTAACTAGGAAAAATACATTTTACTGGCTCTTAGGGCCAAAAATTAATTGTACTTGGATGGCACTTAGTTTAACATGCATTCATATGAAAAAGACCTTAGTTGACTAAGTGTGCCAGTGTGACTGCAAAAATAAAACAAGAACAAAACCTTCTCTGGGTTTTACAGCCTAGTCTGTTTTATGGCTAGAAAGGAGATCATAGAATAGTAGGTAGATTTAGAGCTGGAGGAGATCTCAGTGACCAAATCCAACTTTTAAACTTGTATTGAAAAGGTAGAAATTAGGGCACAAAAAAGTTAAATGACTGCAAATGTCCTGTGATATCACAAAAGGAAGACCAATCAGACCAGTGAGACTGCCCCCATAACTTTAATAAAGCCATGGCCATCAACTGTATTATCGAATGCCTTGGTTGCATCCCTTCCCTGGCCCTGACAAGCAGGTTATCGGCTGAAGACTTGAGTATATCTTTTCTTTGCTTCCCCTATCTCTACCACCCACCCATCATGTTCTGTTAAGCCCTCCCTTGTTCTGGGGGGGGGGGGGGGGAGGGAGGAAGAAACTGCAGTCAGAATAATACTGCTCCAAATAGACACCAATGTAGTACTGCTACCTTTAAAAGCCTAAAGCAACTCACACCTCAACTTTAAGAAGCAGTGAATTCACTAATATGTGTACTTTCCTCACTGATTCAGACGGCAACCTCTTTTCCATGCCTTAGTAGACATGTTTTATGAATGCCTGTGCATAAAAAATAACAATAACCACGTCCTGGCCACGCTTCTGATGAAGAACCTCTCCAAATTTAACTAGGCTGAACCTCAATCTGACACCAGGACTATACTCGAAAGTCTTTTCATGACCCCTCACATTTCACATACCCCCCTTTTTTGGGGGGGCTACAACTCATGTGTCCTTGGGTTTTATTAAGGGAGATACGTGGCACCTGGAAGGAAACAGAAAAGAAGGGAACATTGCTATAATGTTGTCCTGGTTGGATCATATCTTTAATGTTATGTTGAATTCTGGGCACCACATTTGAGTCAGGCCATTGACAAACCAGAGAAGGGTGAAAGGATAGTGATGATGTATTCTGACATATGAGGATTAGGTGAAGCAACTCATCCTATTTAGCCAAAAGAAGAGGAGTTAATGGGAGTACGTAATAACAGTCTTCAAGTATTTGAGGGACTATTATTGGGAAGAGGAATTTGATTTATTTTGCTTATCTTTAGCTGATGGACTTCAGAGAAATGTATGGTAGCTGTAAGAAGGCAGATATTGAATTAATATAAGAAAACTTCCTAATAAATAGAACTTCTTATTAGTAGAATGAGTTGTCTCTTGAATTAGTGGGATCTCCTTTTTTTTTTCTCTCTGAACTTATCATTTAGGTTTCATTTTTTTTTAAATTGTGAGTTCTAATTTCTCTTCCTCACTCAAATCCCTCCCCCACCCACTAAGAAGATAAGCAATATATCAATTATACATATAAAATCATTCACAACATATCTCCTTATTAGCCATGTTACGAGAAAAGAAAAATTTAATTTGCACTCAGAGATTATCAGTTCTCTTTCTGGAGGTGGATAGCATTTTTCGTCATGAGTCCTTTTACATTGTCTTGGATCCTCATACTGATCATAGTAACTATCTTTCACACTTGATCATCATTACAATATTGCTGTTACTACATACAATGATCTTCTGATTCTGCTTACTTCACTTTGCATGTTTGTGTAAGTCTTCGCAGGTTTTCCTGAACCTATCCCCCTCATTATGTCATAAAGCATAACAGTGTTCTATCACAATTATGTACCACAACTTGTTTGGCCATTCCCCAATTGATGGGCATCCCCATAATTTCTAATTCTTTGCCACCACAAAAGGAGCTGCTATAAGCATTTTTGTACATATAGATCCTATTCCTTTTCTTTGATATTTTGGGATATAGACTGAGTAGTGGTATGGCTAGGTCAAAGGATATGCACATTTTTATAGCCAAGTGAATTTGAATAATGCAAATTTACATAAAGCAAGAACTGCCTGTACTCAGTTCTGCTGGGTAGCTTGTAATCCTAGCTCCTCTGCCTTTTGGAATATCATATTCCAAGCCCTCTGCTCCTTTAAAGTGAAAGCTGAAAAATCTTGTGTCATCCTGACTGTGGCTTTACAATATCTGAATCGTTTCTTTCTGGAAGATTGCAATATTTTTTTCCTTGACTTGGGACTTCTGGAATATGGCTATAATATTCTTGGCAGTTTTCATTTTGGAATCTCTTTCACGAGGTGATTGATAGACTCCTTCAATTTCTAGATAAACTCTGGTTCTAAGATATGAGGGCAATTTTACTTTATAATTTCTTGAAATATGATTTTTAGACTTTTTTTTTCGATCAAGGCTTTCAGGTATTCTAATAATTCTTAAATTATATTATCTCTCCTAGACCTATTTTCCTGGTCATTTTGTTTTTCAGATGAGATAAATCACATTTTCTTCTATTTTAAAATTCTTCCGACTTTGCTTTATTATTTCTTGATGTCTCAGGGAGTCATTAACTTCTAGTTGTATAATTCTAACTTTCACGAAGTTATTTTTGGGGCAGCTAGGTGGCGCAGTGGATAGAGCACCAGCCCTGGAGTCAGGAGTACCTGAGTTCAAATCTGGCCTCAGACACTTAACACTTACTATCTGTGTGACCCTGGGCAAGTCACTTAACCCCAACTGCCTCACTAAAAAAAAAAAAAAGTTATTTTCTTCAGGGAGTTTTTGCAACACCCCCCCCCCCAATTTCACCAATTCTGCCTTTTATTTTTTCAGTGAATTTTTAAAACTCCTTTTCCATTTGGCCTACCTTTTAAGGTGTTATTTTCTTCATTACTTTTTTGTGTCTCAATTTTTACCAAGCTGTTAATTTCTCTTTTTAAAATTTTTCTTGTATCATTTTCACTTCTTTTCCCAATTTTTTCTCTTCCACTCTTATCTCTTTAACTTCCATAAATTCTTATTAGATGCGTTTAAGTTGCATTTTTTGTTGTTGTTGTTCTGAGGTTTTGCTTATAGCTTTTTACAATGTTTTCTGCTTCTGGGTTTGTGTCTTGGTCTTCCCTGCCACCATAAGTAGCTTTTTAAAAAATAGTCAAATTCTTTTTTGTTGTTTGCTCATTTTTTTCCAGCTTATTTCTTGGCTTTGAACTTTATGTTAAATTTGGGCTCTGCTCATCAGGGAGTGAAAGGGCCCTGTCCCAAGCTTCAGGCTTTTTCATCTTGCTGTTTTAAAAGTTAATTCTAAGGGTCTGCAAGTTTTCAGTGCTTCTTAGCGATATGATCCAGGTAGAGGTGTAGTCACTGCTTTCCTGGTCTGTGCTCTGGTTTTTATCCAGCAAGGACCCAAGTTCCCTTGCAGTACAAGTTCTAGTGCTCCTTTAGGCTCTGAAAGTGAGCAGAATCCCTTATTCCTCGTGAATGACCACAAGTGCTCCTCTCCACCTTGGATCTGCTACTCAGAACTGCATGTAAGCAATACATTTGTCAACCAGTGGCAAGTCTGGTACACAGTGTCAGAAAAGGGTCTCCTGTAATCTCTTTCTTTTCTTTTTAAAAAAAATCATAAGCTGATTTTTATTATGCCAAAGACCACAAGTAGCATACTATACATATTGTATATGTATACATGTATATGTGTGCATATACATATATATACATACATACCCTTCTGTCTCCCCATTGAAAAAAATTTTTTAATCCATTATAATAAATAGGCATAGTAAAAAAAAAAACCCTTTCTGAATAGATTATGTCTCAAAAAATGTATGCTTCATTCTGTACCCTGAATTTATCACCTCTCTTTCAGTTTCATCAATGGGCTGTAATCTCTTTCTGACTAGCTGTCTAATCCCCTTGTCATCTCTGGTCTGAGAGCTCCGGACACTGCTGCTGCCTGTCACAGCTATCTCCATGGTTTACAGTGGGTGCTGCTGCTCTCGTGTCTCTTTACCACTTTATCGGTCTCCCCCCTGCCCCCTCCACCACCAGGTGTCACAGAGCAATCCTGTCAAAGTCCTAAATTGTCTTATTCTGGAAAACCGTCTGAGTCTGACCTTTGTTGTGCGAGAAAATAATGGGGTTCTATGAGACCCAGAGAGCCTGGCCTGACCTTTCTTAAGGCCAGCTCAGAGTCAGGAGAATTTCAAAGGAAATATAGTTGAACTTTGGATTGTGAATACAGACAACAGAAGTTACCTCACTCAAAACATAACCTACCTGAAGGTTTTTCCCCTCAGAGGGCTCTGTACTCTAACATCAGCATGTACAGCGCCAAACCACCCTCAAATCCAGTGAACCAATAGATTTGAATGATGCTAGCCAATTAACTTTAAGCAGTGTGTGAGGGCTGCCTCTGCTCCTTACTGAAGGAAGTTTATGGCTCTCACAGGCTCGTTTGGTTTTGGAACTTGGAGGGAACAGATGCAGCCTAGTCTCGCTCCCCACTATCTCTCCTTAACTTTCTGAACCATGTGCTCTATCTTTACTATTATTTAATATGCATTAATAAATGCTTAATGCCCCCAGTTTGGTGCAGTAGCCTCTAATTTCTAAGTAGCAATATATCAGAAACTCCAGCTATGTTTCCCTAAAATGTGGGACAGAAATAGGGCAACCCCATATAATTTTATTCTTTAAAAATTTATTTATTTATTTATTTGTTTTGGTGAGGCAATTGGGGTTAAGCGACTTGCCCAGGATCACACAGCTAGTAAGTGTTAAGTGCCTGAGGCCGAATTTGAACTCAGGTCCTCTTGACTCCAGGGCCAGTGCTCTATCCACTGTACCACCTAGCTGCCCCTAACCCCATTTAATTTTAAATGCCACAGTTGGTACTACCATAAATATTATGATGATTTTTGCTATATATGGGAACTTTCTTTTCTCATGAAGGAAAACAAGGATACTTATATAAAAATGTGTTAAGTGTTTATTATTATATTACTTCTCTACCGTATATGCCCACTCTGGGATCTCTGGGTCAAAGGGTATTAACAATTTAGTAATTTTTCCTACCAACCTATCCAAATAATTCATGCTGCTGATAATTTTTACTACTTCTTGTGAACAAGTAAGCATTGGTTAAAAAACAAACAAACAAATCACTATGCTTTTCTACTTTGTCCTTTACGGGTCAGACATGCCCTGGATGATTTTTAAGCTACTTCTTGCATATAAATCATCACAACATGTCATTGCCTTACATCTGCAATTCATCTTTTCATTGCCCTTTTAATTACCTGCAGTCTCATTTTTTTTTTTCTAAGATCATGGTATTCCATAATTCTAAGATAATACATCATTAATATGGATGTAGCAGCACTTAACACTGGGTCAACCTAGGATTTAGAGGCCTTTAGTTTTCTGTCCAGGAATTCTATAATAGGCCCTGAAAATCCAGGACTCTTAACCTCAAAATTCTAGGATTACCCAACCCCAAGAGGTAGAAATCAATGAAGAACCAAGGTGATCCTGATGGAGACCAAGTAAGACTGACTATCCCAAATAAAAGTGCAGCAGAGTGTGTTGTTTGGCCCTAGTACAAAGTCCTGGAACTGTGAACTAAGGCTAGAGAGAGATAAAGTGAAAATTCTAAAATCTATGAAGAATTACAGGGGAAGAAGGGGGGGGGCGGTATAAACCAAAAGGAGAGAGTAATGCTATAAAACTGTAAGCAAAGATTCAAGAAAAAAATGAATTTCTACAAGTCCTACATGAATACCTGGAAGAAATAAAGCAAGAGGTTAGAAAAAAAAAGGCATAAAAGCTCTGAAGAAAACAATTGGAAAGAGAATAAATAGCTCATAAGAGAAAGTGGTAATGCAATTAACAAAGTCTCTTAAAACCAGAATAGACCAAACAGAAATCACTGACTCCATAAAAGAGCAAGAAATATTAGAATGAAAATCAAAAGATTTACAAAATAGAACACAAAAAAGGCTATCCAAAATAAAAATTAAAAAACTGATGTGGAAACCAGATGAAGACAATTTAAAAATTAATATATTCCCTAAAACTATGCTTCTTATAGAAAGGCTTTGAAAGCATAATTCAAGATAGATATGAAAATTTCCCACATTTATTAGAATCAAAATAGGATAGAAGAAAAATGGAGATAGAAATAATTCACTGATCACCTTCTGAAACTTCAAAGAGAGAAATCTCTAGAGTATCATTATCAAAATCCAGAGCAAAAAACTGTAAGCAGTCAAAAAGAAAAAATTCAAATAGCAAGGAATCATAGTCAGGATCACACAAAACCTAACAGCTTCTGTTATAAGTGAGAGATCTTACAATCCAATTTTTCCAAGGGCAAAAAAATGTGGGCTTACAATAAAAAATAAACTATGATGTGAAATTGAGTATAATTCTACATGAACCTTTAATATGTGATGAAATAATGGGATTTAGCAGATACTCAAAGACCCACCTGGAGATTAATCTAGACTGATTGAATCAAGTGAGAGTGATTGACTGCAGATTAGCCTACTTGAAGTTAACTGGATTGTAATCATACCTGGCTAGCCCTTAAGAAGGTATTGTTCTCAGAAGCCAGACTGTGAACTCAACTTGAGAACACCTTCAAAGGCAATGGATTTGGATGACGCCAACCAATCAGCTTGAAGCAGTGTGTAAGGACCACCTCTGTTCTAGCCCTATAAAAAGCTTTCACAATCAGCTTGCTGGAGAGTTCCTGATTAAAGCAGGCTCCTGGAGGAGGACTTGAGGAAGAACCCAACCAGGCTGGAACTCTATGCTAGACAGGCCTTTTCTTAACTTTCTGAACTCCATGTGAATACCTGTATGCTTTAATAAATGTTTAATGCCCAAAGACTGGTGCTGAAGCTTCTAATTTAAGGCAACCACAATTTAGATTTTAAATATCGCAGTTTGGCGACCACGAAGGGATTGCTGAACCCCTCAACCTTCTGATCTTCACATTGGGTAAGAAATGCTTCATTTTTGTGGATTTTCTATTTTGATAAAGCAGTAGTCTTATGAAAGGACCAAACATCACAAATAGAACAGAGGATTTTAAAGCATTCCTGTTGAAAAGATCAGAGAAGATAAAGAATTTTGAAATGCAAACACAAGGATCCAACAAAACCTAGGAAGGTAAATTTATTTGAGTAACTGGAAGAGGTTGTATAATGAACATTTTAATAGGAGTACAACTATCCCATCAGAACCATAATGTTTCCAAAGGGTTTTGTGGGAATTAAATAAGAAAAACAGAGGACTTAGTGATGGATTGGTTATATTTTGAGCATTTCAAGAGGGGAAGGAGAAAGGAGAATAAAAGAAACACACTAGTTTAGAAAAGAAGGGGGTGGAACTTGCTGCCTCTCATTACTAGAGTTCCTAGGAAGAATACACAAAAATCAATGGAGACGTAGCAGGAGCAAGCATCAGATGACCCTCATCCTTACAGAACTGGATTAAAAAAGGTCTGAATATAGACAGAGATCTTTCCTCTCCTTTTGCCCCACCAGGTTCTGTATAGAAATACATGCAATTCAATAGGGAAGGCAAGTGAAGATTCAGGGAGGTTTAAGGAGAAAGATAATTCTGGGGAGGAAACCATCATATGCAAAATAAATCTTTCTGATCCTGAAAGGAGGATTAAAAGGGGAAAAAATAAAAGAAAAACAACTTGAATCTTAAGTGTTTATCAAAGGGAAAATGGCTGAACAAACTGGCATGTGAATGTGTAATATACTGTCTTCATAAGAAATGACAATTTCACAAAAGAATATTGTGCAGTTTGAACTTGTTGTTTGTCCTTCATTCTCAAAAAGGACAATGACAGATGTCATGACTTGCACTGAACTGGATGTAAGTAATGAAGGGATGCAAAGTCACCAGCCTCACTTTCTCCTCCAGAACCATCTGGGTCCAGTGGCAAGATATGTTATTAGGACAACTGGAAATCCAGCCTCAGACACTTGACACTAGCTGTGTGACCCTAGGCAAGTCACTTAACCCCCATTGCCCCGCAAAAAAAAAAAAAAAAGAAAGAAAAAGAAAAAAAGAAAAAAGGACAACTGGAGATGGCCTGGGATATTTAAGGTAATTGGAGTTGATTTGTCCAGGATCACACAGCTAGTAAGTGATTGAGGTGAGATTTGAACTTATGTCCTGTAAAGAATTAATTGTGATTTGAGGTTTTTATGACCCTATCTTTTGGCTAGAATTAAAAAAAACCAGCATGCACACTGGCCTGGGGCAATGGCACGGTGCTCTACCCACTGGCTGTAGTCATCTCCATGGCACTGGCACCTCACATCATCACAACTCGCCTCTGCCTACATGGGCCTGGCAAAATTATAATAACTGGAAGCCCAGTGAGGGCAGTCATGTGACTGTCAGTCATGGCTGCCAGCCAATTAGTTTGGGGCTGTGTGTGGACAGCCTGGGGTCTGCTGGGAAGGAGAAGGGAGGAGATTCACCATTCTGGCTTTGGAGCTGGAAAGAGAAAGGATGCAGCCATATATTCTGCTGAGCCCCAGCCAGTGGTGTGATTCAGGTTGTATTATTTTCCTTCCCCCATTTTTTTCCCCTTTCCCTTAATTCTACTAACCTTACTTGTGCTTTTAAGTTCCTTCTTGTTAATAAACCCTGTTCTGTTTTTGAAAGAGGCTGTTAATCTCCTTCCTTGCCCCAATATTGTGGCGAGCCGCCTAACTAACACTCCCCAATTAAAATTTGGCCCCTACAGTCCTCCCAACTTCAGGGGCAGTGATACAGCCACCTAGCTGCAGTATAAACCAATACAGAGTGAAGTGATTAGACCCAGAAAAACAATTTACACAAGGAAAACAACCTCAACTTTGAAAGAATTAAGTAATCTGATCAAAGCAATAGCCAACTAGGTTCCTAGAGGTCCTGTAATGAAGCATGTAACCCACGTCCTGAAAGAGAGGTGATGGAATCAAGAAGCAGAGACATATATTCTTGGACCTGGCCACTCTTGGGTTTTGTTTTGCCTGAAACGCTTATTTGTTACAAGGTTTATATTTTTTTCTTTTCTTTTCTGTTTTTATTTTGGAAGCTGTGGTGAGATAGGAGGTTAGCAAATATTGTCACAAAAATCAAAACCTTTAAGAAATGTGCCAAGAACAGAAGGCAGTTCAAAAGAAAGCTCAGATAAGCAGGACAGTTTTTTATTATAGAGTTTACACACACACACACAGTGTAAAAGGGAGATACTTGGTTTCTTATACAATCCTCTTTTTGTGTTCTGCCATTTATATGGAAGTGTTGTGAGAGGGAGAAGAGAGTCAAAGAAACAGAAACAAAGAGTAATGAACAGACATTAAGGTGTTGCCAAATCAAGAATATGATGCTGCATTGCCCAGGACACTAAAGTTGTAGATCAACAGAGTGACAAAGGGGAAGAAGGATCATCATGACAGAGAACCAAAGTCAAGGATCAGTTGAGGGACTAAAATCAGGGAGCAACAAAGTACAGAACTAAGACAGGATGAAGTAAACTAAGACCTTGCTCTTCACAAGTGCTCTGAGTCCTGTAGCCTATGTGGGTAGATTTTAGATTACGGAGAGAATGACATTTTTGATAGTTATTTTGTTGTCTGGAGAGGACTCAGACTGCAGCACAGATCTGGGAGCAATCTACACAGAGATGTTAAGTCAAGCCACAGGAGGAAGATAAAGATAACCAAGGAAAAGGCTGCAGAGAGGAAAAACAAAAAGCCAAGGAAAGGAAAAATTTTTTCAACCTAAAGAAAAATACACCTTAAGAAGCTGGGAGAAAAAAACCAAAGAATTACAGGCCATTTGTCAGAATCTGAGATAGCAGTGTCACAAAAAAAAAAATCAAAGAAAACAAAAGTGTCCATGAGGGAGAGCATACTAGGACTAAGCCTACCTTTGGAGACTACAATTCAAACTGCTTTTATTGGTTTTTTTGATGGACTCTGACCAAATGCAATGTACATATATTTTTTTTTCTTTTAAAGCTCTTCATTTCAGAAATAGTTTTGTACAAATAAAAATGAGAACATTTATGAAGATGATTTTAAAAGTTAAGAACATTTAGGATAGTGAACTGACCTGTGATTTCATTGAGATATAGCACCCTCAAATAAGGAAGCACCCTCTATCAATCAATACAGACCAGCACCTCATCTATAATGCATAGTCTTAGAGACTTGTTTAGAGTATTGAGAAGTTAAATGGCTTGCCTAGGGTCACATAGCCATGACAGAGATAGAACTTGAAGAATTTTCCTTTTTCTGAGACCAGTCCTCAAACACTGTGTCACTGTCTCTAAAGAACATTTACAGAAGGTAGAGCCAAGATAGCAGAATAAAGGCAGGGACTCTCCTGAGCTTTCCGAAATTCCCCTCAAAACAACTTTAACATAACAAATTGAATTCTGGAGTGGCAGAACCAACAAAAGGTTGGGGTAAAATAATTTTCCAGCTCCACCCCCCCCCTCCCAGCCCACACTTAGGAAGTCAATAGGAAAGTCTGTCTCAGCAGAGTGGTGCTCAGACCTGGAATCCAGCACAGACTTCACATTACAGGCCATGCTAGTGTGCCAGCAGGAGCTCCCAACCCACAGATGCTAGTTAAGGGGGTTGGATAACTGGTCAGAAGGAAATTAAGGGGGACCACTTGCTGGCACTGGGTGCAGGACTCTGTTGCACTGCCCATTTGAAATTCTGGGTTGCAGTCACAGAGTACTAGCTCACTAGTGCTTTTGGTCTCGGGGTGCGGGGGGCCCTAGTCATAGTTCCAGGGTGGAGTACAATGTTTGTGGTCATGCACAGGACAGGAAAGCAGTGAACACACCTCTCCTTAGATCATAACACCTTGGAAGAACTAAAAATCTACTGACCCCAGAACCATCTCTAAAGACAGCTGGAAGAAAGGCCTGAATCTTGGGACAGTAGCTCCTCCACCCTGGGAACGGAACCCAACTGAAACATTAAAGTTATAATTCAAGAAATAAGCAAACAACAAAAAGAACCTAACAATGAAAGTTGCTATGGTTACAGGAAAGATCAAGAGAAACATAAAAGACAATGAAGTTGGAAGAAATACATTCAAAGATTCAAAGAAAAATGTGAATTGGTCACAGGCCCCAAAAGAACTCCTGGAAGAGTTCAAAAAGGATTTAAAAAATCAAATAAGTGACATCAAGGCAAAATTGGGAAAAGAAATGAGAGTAATGCAAGAAAATTATGAAAAGAAGGTCTTGGCATAGGAGAAACAAAATAATACTGAAGAAAATAACACAGAAAAAACCAGAATTGGCCAAATAGTTAAAAAGGGCACAAAAGTCCACTGAAGAAAAGAAATCCTTTAAAATAGTTCCTTAAAAATTAGAATTGGGCAATTAGAAGCTAATGACTCCATGAGACATCAAGAAATAAAAGTAAAAAGAATGAAAAAAAATTAGAAGAAAATATGAAATATCTCATTGGAAAAATAACACATGGAAAACAGACTGAGGAGAGAGAATTTAAGAATGAATAGATTACCTGAAAGCCATGATCAAAAAACAATCCTAGATATCATATTTTAAGAAATTATCAAACTGACCTAATATTCTAGACCTGGAGGGTAAAATAGAGATTGAAAGAATTTACCAACTACCTCCTGAAAAAAAATACTAAGATGAAAACTCCCAGGAATATTTCAGACAAATTCCAGAACTTCCAGGTCGAGGAGAAAACACCACAAGCAGCCAGAAAGATACAATTCAAATACCGTGAAGCCATAGTCAGGATAACAGAAAATTTAGCAGTCTCTACATTAAAGGATCAGAGGGTTTAAAATGTGATATTCTAGGGCAGCTAGGTGGCACAGTGGATAAAGCACTGGCCCTAGATTCAGGAGTACCTGAGTTCAAATCCGGACTCAGACACTTAACACTTACTAGCTGTGCGACCCTGGGCAAGTCACTTAAACCCAATTGCCTCACCCCCCACCCCCAAAAAAAGTGATATTCTGGAAGTCAAAGGAGTTAGGATTAGAACCAAGAATAACTTACTCAGCAAAAATGAGTTTAATCCTTCAGAGAAAAAAAAAGGATATTCAATGAAATAAAAGATTTTCAAGCACAGAGCTAAACAGAAAGTCTGACTTTCAAATACAAGACTCAAGAATAGCTAGAAAATAGGAAAGAAAAATCATAAGGGATTCAATAGGTTAAAGTATCTACATTGTATCCAGGAAGATGCCACTTATAATTCCTAAGAACTTTATCATTATTAGGACAGTTAGAAAGACTATATAGATAAACAGAGGGCAGGGATATGAGTCAGCTATGATGGGATAATTTTTTTTTAAATAAAGGGATGAGAAAGAGGGATGCACTAGAAGAAGAAGGAAGGGAGAAGCAGAATGGGGTAAATTACCTCATAGGAAGAAGCAGGGAAGACCTACTATAATGGAGGGAAAGATGGGGAGGGGCATCACTTGAACCTTTCATTAGAATTGGTTCAAAGAGAGAATAACATATACCCTCAGTTGAATAAAGAAATCTCTTACCCTACAAGGAAAGTGGGAGGGGAGGGAGATAAGAGAAAGGGGGATCTGGCAGAAGGGAAGATGGCTTTGGAGAGGTGGTTATCAGAAGCAAAAAATTTGCAAGGAGGGAGAGGGAGAGAAGGATAAACAGGGAAAATAGGATGGAGGGAAATACAGTTATCATAACTATGAATGGGAATGGGGTGAACTCACCCATAAAACAGAAGAGGAGAACAGAATGGATTAAAAAAGAGAATGCTACAATATTGTTTACAAGAAACCCATTTGAAGGAGACACAGAGAGTAAAGGTAAAAGGTTGGAGCAGAATATGCTTCAGCAGGATAGCAATCATCATCTCGGACAAAGCAAAAGCAAAAACAGAGCTAATTAAAAGAAATAAAAGGAAGGAAATTATATCCTGGTAAAAGGTACCATAGACAATTAAGTTATATTAACACTAAACATATATGCAATAAATGGTATGGCATCCATATTTTAAAAGAAGTTAAATGAGTTACAGGAGAAAATAGTAAAACTACTACTAGTGGGGGACTTGAATTTTCCACTCTCAGAAGTAGATAAATATAACCAAAAAATAAACAAAAAAGAAGGAGGTGAATAGAATTTTAGAAAACTTAAATATGACAGACCTCTGGAGAAAAATTAATGAAAATAGAAAGGAATGTACTTTTTTTCTCAGCAGTACATGGCATCAACACAGAAATTAGGGAATGAAAATCTCATCATGAAATATTAAATGCATCCTTTTCAGATCATAATGAAATAAAAATCACATTCAATAAAGGGGCAAGTAAAGATAGATAAAAATGAATTAGAAACTAAATAATCCTAAAGAATGAGTGGATCAAAAAACAAATGTTAGAAAGAGTAATTTCATTACAGAGAATGACAAGACAACATATCAAAATTTATGGGATGGTGTCAAACCAGTACTTAGGGGAAAAATTAATTAATTAATTTTTAGTAAATAGTATTTTTTTTCCAATTACATGTGAAGAACTTTCAACATTCATTTTTTTTGTTTTGTTTTTCTTTGTTGGACAATGAAGGTTAAATGATTTGTCCAGGGTCACACAGCTAGTGTCAAGTGTCTGAGGCCAGATTTGACTCAGGTCCTCCTGAATCCAGGGCTGGTGCTTTATCCACAGTACCACCTAGCTGCCCCACAACATTCATTTTTTCAAATAATATTTTGAGTCTCAAATTTTTCTCCCTCCCTCCTCTTTTCCATTCCCTTTCCCTCAGATAGCAAACAATCTGACATAGGTTATACAATGTGCAGTCATGTTGAACATATTTCCAGATTAGTCATGTTGTGAAAGAAGAAAGAGAACAAAAGGGAAAAGCCATGGAAAAAAATGTGAAAATATTGTTTCGATCTGCATTCAGACTCCATAGTTCTTTCTTTAGATGCAGATAGCATTTTCCATCATGAGTCTTTTGGAATTGTCTTGGATCATTGTATTGCTGAGAAGAACTAAGTCAATCATAGTTGATCACTGCATAATGTTACTGTTATTGTGTAAATGTTCTCCTGGTCTTGTTCATTTCATACAATATCAGTTCATGTAAGTCCAGGTTTTTCTGAAATCTGCCTGTTCATCATTTCTTATAGCACAATGATATTCCATTACATTCATACAGCACCATTTGTTCAGCTATTCCCCAATTGATACATATTCCCTCAATTTTCCATTCTTTGCCACCTCAAAGAGTTACTATAATATTTTTGTACATATAGGTTCTTTTCCATTTTTTTAAGACCTAGTAGTGGTATTCCTAGATCAAAGAGTATGCAGTTTGATTGCCTTTTTGGCATAGTTCCAAATCACTTTCCAGAATGGTTGGATCAGTTCACAATTCCACCAACAATGCATTAGTGTCCTAATTTTCTTAGGGGAAAATTTATATCTTTAAGTGCTTATATCAACAAAACAGAGAAAGAACAGATTAGTTAATTGCACATGCAACTAAAAAAACCTAGAGATAGGACAAATTAAAATTCCCAATTAAACATCAAATTGGAAATCCTGAAAATCAAAGGAGAAATGAATAAAATTGAAAGTAAGAAAACCACTGGGGAAGATGGAACCAAGATGACAGAGAAAAGGCAGGGATTCATCTGAGCTCTGCCCCAAACCCTTCCAAATACTTTTAAATAATGCCTCAAAACAAATTCTAGAATGGCAGAACACACAAAAGGTACGGTGAAACAATTTTCCAGGCCAACACAACTTTTGGAAGAAAAGGTCTGTTGTACTGGGGTGAGACTGGAGCCATGCCAGCACTGCCCCATCAAACCAGGAGCAGGACTTAGGAGTGACTGAATTAGTGGCAGCAGTGGAGGTTTCCAGACCTCTCAGCCCATGGATTGGGGGTTGGACAACTGGTCAGAAGGATATTGCTGGCACCAAGTGTAGGACTCTGTTGTTTTTCCTATACTTGAAGATGGATCACAGTCCTGGGTCTAAGTCCCAAGGCGAGGAGGAACACCAGCACACCAGAGCTTGCAGCCTACAAGGGAACAGGAACCTGGGTCGCAGTTCCAGGGTGGAAGAGTGCTTGTGGTCATTCACAGACCAGTGCACAGTACAGGAGAGTAGTAAACACACCTCTCCCTAGAGCTTAATACCTTGGAAAAACTAAAAACTTACAGGTCTCCAGAATTACATCTGGGGGCAGCTAGGTGGCACAGTAGATAGAGCACCGGCCCTGGAGTCAGGAGTACCTGAGTTCAAATCCGGCCTCAGACACTTAACACTTACTAGCTGTGTGACCCTGGGCAAGTCACTTAACCCCAATTGCCTTACTAAAAAAAAAAAAAAAGAATTACATCTGAAAAGAGCTACACAAAAAACCTGAAGTGCACCCTCCACCCTGGAAATAGAATCCCACTTTAGCATAGAGTTAAAAGTCAAGAAGTAGGCAGGAAAATGAGCAAACAAAAGAAAAAGAGCCTGACTGTAGAAAGTTACTATGACAGTGAAGATCAAAACACAAACTCAGAATAAGATAAGTCAAAACTCCCTCATCCATAGACTCAAGGACAAATGCTAATTGGCCCCAGGCCACAAAAGAGCTCAAAAAGTATTTTAAAAATAAAATAGGAGGGGTAGAGGAAAAATTGGGAAGAGAAATGAGAGTGATGCAGGAAAAACATGAAAAAGGAGTTAACAGCTTGGTTAAGGAAGCACAAAAAATACTAAAGAAAATACCACCATAAAAAAAATAGAAAAGGCCAGTTGGTAAAAGAGGCACAAAAATCTAATGGAGAAGAATGCTTTGAAAAACAGAACAGGTCAAATGGAAAAAGAAGTACAAAACGTCATTGATGAAAACAATTCTTTAAAAATTAGAAGCAGGCAAGTGGAAACTAATGACTTTATGAGATATCAAGAAACAATAAAACAAAATCAAAAGGATGAAAAAAAAAGAAAATGTGAAATATTTCACTGAAAAATAACTGATCTGGAAAATAAATCTAGCAGAGATAATTTAAGAATTACTAGACTGGGGGCAGCCAGGTGGCACAGTAGATAAAATACCGGCCTTGGATTCAGGAGGACCTGAGTTCAAATCCGACCTCAGACACTTGACACTAGCTGTGTGACTCTGGGCAAGTCACTTAACCCCAACTGACTTACCAAAAAAAAAAAAAAAAAAAGAATTACTGGACTACCTGAAAGCCATGATCAAAACCAAATCCTAGATATGCTCTTTCAACAAATTATCAAGGAAAACTGCCCTGATATTCCAGAACCATGGGGTAAAATAGACTCCACTGATCACCTCCTAAAAGAGATCCCAAAATGAAAACTCCCAAGAATATAACAGCCAAATTCCAGAGCTCCCAGGTCAAGGAAAAAATATTTCAAGCAGCCAAAAAAAAAAAAAAAACCAAAACAAAGATCCCCCAATTCAAATGTGGAGCCACAGTCAGGATAACACAAGATTTAGTGGTTTCTACATTAAAGAAGAGGACCTGGAATATGATATTCCAGAGGGCAAAAGAGCTAGCATTATAACCAAGAATCACCTATCCAGCAAAACCGAGTATAATCCTTCAGGGGGGAAAATGGGCAATTCAATGGAATGGGGTCTTTCAAGCATTCCTGATGAAAAGATCAGAGCTGAATGGAAACTATGACTTGTTTTTTTCTTTTTGCAGGGCAATGAGGGTTAAGTGACTTGCCCAAGGTTACACAGCTAGTAAGTGTCAAGTGCCTGAGGTCATATTTGAACTCAGGTCCTCCTGAATCCAGGGCTGGTACTTTACCCACTGTACCACTTAGCTGCCCTGAAACTATGACTTTCAAATACAAATTTCAAAAGAACCATAAAAGGTAAATAGGAAAGAGGAAGCACAAGTGATTCAATATGATAAAACTGTTTACATTCCTACATAGGAAAATGGCACTTATAACTCCTAAAAACTTTTTCATCATTAGGACAGTTAGGAGTATAAATAGAAAGCATAGGTATGAGTTGAATATGATGGGATGATTATTTAAAAAATAAGGAGTGAGAAAGAAGAATGTACTGGGAGAAGGGGAAAGGGAGAGGCAGAATGGGGTAAATTATCTTACATAAAAGAAACGTTAAAAAAATTTACAGTAGAGGAAATGATGGGGGCAGGGGGAGAGGAACACATGAATCTCACTCTCATAGGAATTGTCTTAAAGAGGGAATAGCATACACATTCAGTTAGATGTAGAAATCTATTTTTACTATAAAGGAAAGTAGGAGGGGAAGGGAATAAGAGTAGGAGAGGAGGGGCAGCTAGATGGAGCAGTGGATAGAACACCAGCCCTGGAGTCAGGAGTACCTGAGTTCAAATCCGGCCTCAGACACTTAACACTTACTAGCTGTGTGACCCTGGGCAAATCACTTAACCCCAATTGCCTCACTGAAAAAAAAAAAAAAGAGTAGGAGAGGAGCCTGAGAGAGGGGAAGGCAGAGTGGAGGAGGTAAAAGTTGGAAGCAAAACACTTTTGAGAATGGATGGGGTGAAAGGAGAGGGAGTGAGGGAGGGAGAGGGGGAAAGAGAAAGGATAAACAGGGAGAAAATAGGATGGAGGAAAATATTGGTAATATATAATATATGGTAATCATTGCTGTTAAAAATGTTTACAGCAAACCGATGTATAGTGAAGAGAGCAGAACCAAGAGAACACAGTGCACAGAGACAGCAATATTGTTTGATGAAGAACTATGAAAAACTTAACTATTCTCAACAATACAATGATCTAAGAGAATCTCAAAGGACCAACAATAAAACATACTATCCATCTCCAAAGGAAAAAACAATATTGATGGAACAGACTAAAGCATGCTAATTTTCACTTTCTTTCATTTTTTTCTTTTATTCAAGTTTTCATATACAAAAGGACTAATAGGGTAATGTTTTACATAATGGTGCATATATAACCTATATTTGATTGGTTACTGCCATAGGGAGAGGGGAGGGGAGGGAGGGATAAAAATTGGAGCCCAAAACTATAAATAAAAATGTTTATTACTTGAAAAAAAAAATAAAATGTTTACAGCAAATTTTTCTGATAAAGACCTCATTTCTCAAATATACAGAAAATTGAGTCAAATTTATAGAGATTTGAGTCATTTCTCAATTGACAAACGGTCAAAGTCATGATATAAACAGTTTTCAGACAAAGTAATCAAAGTTATCTATAATCATATTAAAAATTTCTCTAAACCACTATTGATTAGAGAAATGCAAATTAAAATATCTCCGAGCTATCACCACACACATCAGATTGGCTAATATGACAAATACTGGAAGGAATGTGGGACAATTAAACTACCAATGCACTGTCGGTGAAGTTGTAGAACTGATTCAACCATTCTGGAGAGCAATTTGAAACTGTGCCCAAAGGGAGACAAAACCTTTGACCAAGCACAATAGCTAATAGGTCTGTATCCCAAAGAGATAAAAATCAAAAAGGAAAAGTATCTATATGTACAAAAATATTTATATCCATTCTTTTTGTGGTGGTAAAGAATTGGAAATTGAGGGGATTCTATCAATTAGGGAATGACTGAACAAGTTGTATATGATTGTAGTAGAATACTATTGTGCTATAAGAAATGACAAGCAGTATGCTCTCAGAAAAAAACATTATAAACAGTAACAGCAATATTGTATGATGATCTACTGTGAATAACTTGGCTATCTCAGCAGTATGATGATCTAAGACAATTCTGAAGGATTCATGATGAAAGGTGCTGTCCATCTCCAGAGAAAGAACTGGTGGAGCCTGAATGCAGATCAAAGATATTGTTTCTTTACTTTCTTTTCTTGTTTTTTTTTTCCTTTGTGATCTCTTTCAGAGTACAATTTATATAGAAATGTGTTTCACATTACTACACATGTCTAACCTGTGTCAAATAACTTGCCTTCTCAATGAGGAAGAGAATTTGGAACTCAAAATTTGAAAAAAGGAAGTTAAAATTGTTTTTACATGTAATTGGGGAAAAATTAAAAATTAAAAAAGAAAGCCATTAAGCATTAGTTCAAATAAAACTAGGAGCTGATTTTATGGAAAAAAACTAATAAATAGATTAACAAAAGAAGAAATAGAATACTTAAATAACTCCATTTTAGGAAAAAACAAACAAACAACTGAACAAGCCATCAATGAGCTCCCTAAGAAAAAAATCCCCAGGGCCAGATGCATTCACAAATGAATTCTACCAAACTTTTAAAGAACAATTAATTTCAATACTATATAACTATTTGGAAAAATAAGCAAAGGAGTCCTATCAAATTCATTTTAGGACACAAATATGGCACTGATATACCTAAACCAGGAAGAACCAAAAAAGTGAAGGAAAACTACAGACCAATTTCCTTAAGGAATATTGATGCAAAAAACTTAAATAAAATACCAGCAAGGAGACTGCATCAACACACAAGGATCAAACACTATGACTAGGTGGAATTTATGCCAGGAATACAAAGCTGGTTCAATATTAGGAAAACTCTCAGCATACACGACCACATCAATTACAAAAGCAACAAAAGTCGTATGAATATCAATATAGGTAGAAAAAGTTCTTGACAAAATACAACACTCATTCCTAGTAATACTGGAAACCAGAGGAATAAATGGTGGTTTCTTTAAAATTATAAGTAGTATCTATCTAAAACCATTAGCAAGCATTACCTGTAATGGGGTATAAAGCCAGAAGCCTTCCCATTAAGATCAGGAGTGAAGCAAGGATGCCCATTATCACCACTATTATTCAATATTGTACTAGAAATGTTAGCTATAGCAAGCAGTAAGAGAAGAAAAAGAAATGGAAGGAATTAGAATAGGCAATGAGGAAACAAAACTATCATTCTGCAGATGATACTTTGGTATAAAGACTTCTAGAAAATCAATTTTAAAAACTAGTTTAAATATTCAACAACTTTAGCAAAGTTCTAGGATATAAAATAAACCCACATAAAAGAGAAATCCCATTTAAAATGACTGTAGACAATATAAAATACTTGGGAGTCTACCTGCCAAGACAAACCCAGTAACTATATAAACACAAGTATAAAACACTTGGTGAGAAAATAATTATTAATAATGGGTTTCTTGGGGGACCCAGAAATCACTTTCTCAGCCCTTTCTACCCCCCACTCCACAAAGTCCAGTTCTTGAGAAGCTTCCATCAAACCTCATCTGGGACAAATTCAAGGGAACAAAAGGAATGGAGATAAGATTATTTTATCTAAGTAAAGGATTGATGGGATTAAATGACACCTAGATGGTGGATTTTGCTTTGAGCAACTTAAACTAGGGTGTTTTGCATTCTTTTCCCAGATTGTTATCCATAGAATTCATTTTAATGTACACCACCTTCAAGTCCAGTCAACCAATGGAATTGAATGACGCTAACCAATTAGCTTTGATCAATATATAATGACCTGCCTCTATCAAAAGAGAATAAAAAGACCCCCCCCCCCACCCCACGGTCCTTTAGGCTTTCTAGTCTCTTCTGGGTCTGCTCTTGGATCTCCTGGACACCATATGCTATTTCCCAGAGAGACAGCATGGGGCTTTTCTCCTGCTCCTGTTGACTGGCATGCTGAAGCTCTCTCCTTCCCTTCTCTACCATGTGGCCTGAGACCATGAGAAGTTAGGGAGATGTGGTCTATCCTTTACTAGCGTAATATTAATAAAATTAATATATGCTTACCCAAAGCTTGTATATATAGCAATAGCAATTAATTTCAAAAAACACAACTTCATACAAATAAAGCCAGATCTAAACAACTGGAGAAATATTAATTGTTCATGGGTAGCCTGAGCTACTATTTTTAAAAAAATGACAATTCTACCTAAATTTACTTATTCAGTGCCATATCAATCAAAATGCCAAGAAATTATTTTATAGAGCTAGAAAAAAAAATAAAATTCATCTGAAAGAATAAAAGGTCAAGAATGTCAGGGTATTCAATGAAAAAATATGATCTTAGCAGTACCAGTTCTCAAACTGTATTACAAAGTGGTAATCATCAAAACAATCTGGTATTGACTAAGAAATAAGAATGGTGGACCAATGCAATACATTAGGCATACAATACACAACAGTAAATGGCCATACTAATCTAGTGTTTGATAATGCAGAGTCAAGTTTTAGGGACAAGAATTCAATATTTTGCAGGGCAGCTAGGTGGTGTAGTCGATAAAGCACTGGCCCTGGGCACAGGAGGACCTGAGTTCAAAGCCGGCTTCAGACACATGACACTTACTAGCTGTTAAGTGACCCTGGGCAAGTCACTTAACCCTCATTGCCCTGCCCCCCCCCCAAGAATTTAACATTTTAACAAACATTGCTGGGAAAAATTGAAAAGCAGTTTGGCAGAAATGAGGTACAGACCAACATGATACACTGTATACCAAGATAAGGTAAAAACGGGTACATGATTTACACATAAAGGGTGATGTCATAAATTAGGGGAGCAAGGAATAGTTTACCTGTCACATCTATAAAGGAGGGTAGAATTTATGACCATATGAGATATAAAATGGATCATTTTAATTATATTACATTTCTGCACAAACATATCTGATGCAGCCAACATTAGAGGCAGCTACTTTTCCATAGCAAATTTCTCTGAAAAAGGCCTCATTTCTCAAATATATGGAGAACTGAGTCAAATGTATAAGGATGTATCTAATGTATCCAATTGATAAAAGGTCAAAGGATATGAAGTTTTCAGAAGAAATCAAAGCCATCTACAGTCATATAAAAAATGCAGATTAATGCACTGAGGTACCACCTTCACACTTATCAGATTAACCAATATGAGAGAAAAGGACAATGATAAATGTTGGAGGGGGATATAGAAAAACTGGGACACTAATGCACGGTTGGTGGAATTGTGAACTGATCCAATAATTTTGAAGAGCAATTTAGAGTTATGCCTATAAAATGGCATACCCTTTCATCCTGCAATATCATAACTAGATCTGGATCCCAAAGATTTTTTTTTTAAAGGAAAAGGATATACATTTACAAAAATATTTACAGCAGTTCTTTTTGTGGTAGCTAAGAATTGGAAATTATGGGGATGTTCATCAATTAGGGAATGGCTGAACAAACTGTAGTTTTTTACTGATAGAATATTATTGTGCTATAAAGAAATGACATTCAGGATGCTCTCAGAAAAACTTGGAGACTTAAATGAACTGATAACAAGTGAGCAGAACCAGAACACTCTACACAGTAACAGTAATTCTGTACAATGACTAACTGTGAGTGACTGCTATTTACAGCAATACAATGATCCAAGACAATTCCAAAGGACTTATGATAAAAAATGTTATCTTCCTCCAGAGAAAGAACTGATGGAGTCTGAATACAGATTGAGTTATACTTTTTAAACTTTCTCTCTCTTTTTTTGGGGGGAGGGGGTATGTGTGTGCTTTCTTTTTCAACATAGCCAATATGGAAAATCTGTTTTGCATGACTGCACATATGCAATCTTTATCAAATTGCTTGCCTTCTCAAGGAGGGGAGATGGAGAAAATTGGGAACTCAATTTTAAAAAGGGAATGTTAGAAATTGTTTTTACATGTAATTGAAAAAACCTTCAAATACAAAAATCTAAAAAAAAAGGGACTTTTACAGAAGGAAATTTTTATTCATTATGCAATTCCTGAAACAAAAAGAGACGAGAATAACTTAAAAGCAAGCCTAAAACGAAGATTTTGATAAATAAGAAATATAGACTTTAATTGGGGTTACTCACCGATGCTATATCCTTTATAAGCACATGGTTATTTACCAAAGAACAAGGCTGGCTTTGTTTTTTAATCAAAGATTGATGATACTTAAAGGAAAAGCACTGATTGCCGAAGTTAAATAGGGAACATTTAACTAGTTTGAAACATGAGAGATTCTTTACTTCCAAGATATTTAAAAGCTTCTCTATAACTTTTAAAATAACTGACAATTGTTTAAAAAAATTTAAAAGCGATCTGTAAGTAATATTTTTCCAACTACACAACTTCTTTCTTGTTCTGCAACCTAGTCCTTGTTCAAATTCTAAGACAAGATTTCTCTACCCAACCATTCAATGAAAACTTCAGCAACCACTCACAAACTCCAAAGGCTCAGTACATTCAAAATCAGTTCTGCTGTAAATTGGCTTTACCAAGGGGAATGTTTTCATTAAGGTCCAGAAGCCCTTCTCATCTGACACCAAGTTGATCTCAATGGCTCATCAAAAAACTAAAGTGTAAGATCTTATTACACTACTTATGTTTATAACTAATATCTTCATCACTTGTGAGTTGGTCAAGGAATTAATAAACAGGGTTCAATGTTGGAAGAAACTCTTGGCAATTCTGATTATTTCAGATAGAAATCTATTATTATGGATTATCAGTCTAAATTAACTCCTAATAATTCTGGAATCTAAATCTAATAAATCTGGAATCTGAAAGCTAAGAAATAATATACATTTGTGTGTGGGGTGGTACATATTATTTTAGATAATTTTAACAAACTTTTTGAAAAGCTTAAGACTTTTGATGTTCAAAATTCACTTTTTGCTTTTCTGTTCTTATTTTTTTTTTTTAAGGATAAATACTCTGGTACACTGAATATATATGATTTTACCTGCTAATTCCATGCTTTCCCATTCAATATGGTATCAAAAATTACCAAGCATATCACTTGCCCTTTTAAAGAGGTAGGGAAATAAATTCAAATAGCAGTTTTGAATGAATTATTGAGAATATTCTTAGAGAAAATACAATAATGGGAATGAAGTGAGGGGAAAGTAAAAGGAGGGCTGTTATTCCCTTAAAAGTCACTTAGAATTCACTTAACTGTTGCTGAGTTTGGCATCTTAATTTCTCTGCTTATTTGTAAGACATCTTAGTTAAAATGCCTTATTGGATGTGATCTAATACTCAGTCTTTTCACATTTAAGGATTAAAATTTTTATTGGAATTTATACTGTCCTTTAAACAAATACAATTTTGTTTTTTAAAACAAAGGAGATGATCCTAAAGTAACTGGAGTGGTTGAATCAAGAAGCTAGATTTCAAGGGTTGAGAAAGGAATAATTGGAGAAAAAGTGGAAGCAACATATATAGATGGGCATGTAAAGTGGACGGAACATATGTAGATGAGGATGTATCAGTGATGCTTCTTAACGGTTTGTCAGTGAAAGAGAAGTCAAAGAACCATAGTTTGAGGGAAAGTTTTCTCTAGTTCTAGCAGATGACACAGAAAAAGATTAATTTAAATAAAAATAGTATTGACACAATGACTCCAGTTAAATTAAAGCAGAAATATGTGATAAAAAATTATACAATAACAATTTTAAAATAAGTAGGAAATAACTAGGTCTTAGAATCATATAGTCCAACACCTTTCATTTTACATGAGGTATAATATGTAGTTAAGAATTTTATCAATACTTCAAAAAATGAATGTTTCATCATCAACACAGATCAAAGCTCATAAAAGAGTTCCATAAGTTGTTTATAGGCAAAACAAACAAATAAATGAAAAATCTGGTGACCAAACTTCTTTTTGTCTCTCCTAAATTTTGCTAGGTCAATCTTTGGACAATAGTCTTTTGTGGAATTTATACTAAAATTTCCAGATGAGTAGGACTCATGAGAGCTTCTACTCTGCTGAAATAGCCTTCAAAGACCCAGGGTGATCTCTATGTTATGATGAGGCACTAAATAGGGCTTTAATGGGGTTTTTAAAAAATATATTAAAACATAAAAAAAAAACCCCAAACAAAAGCCTCTAGGCTTTTGGATGAGATAGGGAGTTATTTTTGTTTGGTGTTAGAGTAAATGAATCTGTCATTTCATTAAGATAGGAAATTTCCCAATGCGAACACTTTTTCACTTTTAGAAATTCTTGAAAAATAGTTTAATGGACTTGTCCATGGTCACAAAGTATGTGTCAGAACCTAGGTCTCACTTATTTCAAGGATGACTATGCCATGCTTCCTCTTAGTTCTTTTTTTTTTTTAAATAGGTTGCTCATTTAGTATTCAATATAAAGTATTATGCAATAAAATACAATATAAACAACTGGGTCTCTGAGTCTATGGTGGACAGGATTTTAAGATGCAAACGAAATTTTAGGACATAAAAGACAGGATCAAAGTGTAAAATCATGATGCAGCAGTTTATGAAGCAAAGAATTTTAGAGTAAAAACAAGTCTGATTCCTTCTGGTCACACCCTGGCCTTTTGGAAATGTACATGAAAGTTAAGCATTCATGCCACAACCTGCAAACAGTTCCAGCTTCTCCACCTATGGAGATGCTTCTTAGGTGCTCTTTAAATGAGGTTACTTGTACAACCTTGGAACCTCGGGCAGAGGCTGTAACAAAGCTTAAGAGCAAACAATTTTTATTTTTGGCACCATCAGCAGCTTTTCCTTACTTTAAATAAAAACTGGCTGAACAAGTTCTTAATTATTATAGAAAACAATTGTTTCAGTAGACAAATAGCATCAAATATTACCATAATTACATGTTTTCCAGCTATGTTTATAGAAATTTAATTTCTTTTTTTCCTTTTTTTTTTTTTTTGCGGGGCAATTGAGGTTAAGTGACTTGCGCAGGGTCACACAGCTAGTAAGTGTTAAGTGTCTGAGGCTGGATTTGAACTCAGATCCTCCTGAATCCAGGGCCAGTGCTCTATCCACTGCGCCACCTAGCTGCCCCTGGAAATTTAATTTAAAAACTCCCTTTACATAACTAGACCTTTAAAGTTCATAAATTCATAGGCTTTAGAGTTGGGAAGAACCTTACAGATCATGTACCCAGATGGGTAAAATGACTTGCCCAAAGTTATATGGGCAGACACAGGATTAAAATCCAGGTATTTTAAACTAAAAATCCAGTACTCTTTCCACTAATTATGCCACATGGTATCTATAAAGGATAATATCCAATTTATAGTTTTACGTTTTACAAAAGAAAGTGCCCTCCTTACAACAACCTTTTGACAAAGCTAATTCGAACATCATCCTCATATTTCTGATGAGAAAACTGAGGTTCAAGGAAGTTAAACAATTTGCTCATGGTCACTCAACTAGCCTTGTGAATTGTTATCTAAGGCCTCCTGGCTCCTGCTCCTGGTTTCAGGGCTCTATGGACTATATCATGCTGCCTTAATGGCTTAAGTATCCACTAAGTATGACATGACATTGAGGCAATGTCATGACCTACACTGAATTGGATTTATGTGAGGGAGGACTGTGCAAGGTCACCAACTCTCTCCTCCAGAGCCAGATGGGTCCAGTGGCAAGATATACATCAGTATGACTGGAAATGGACCCAGATGTTTAAGGCAATTGGTTAAGCAACTTGCCCAGGGTTACAGAACTAGTAAGTGTCTGAGGTGAGATTTAAACTCAGGTCTTCTTGACTTCAGAGCCAGTGTTCTATGCACTGTGCCACCTAGCTGCCCGACTACCTTAAGCAGAGAAAGGTAAAAGGTAGTACAGTTTTTGCCCTCAAGAATTTGATAATATAACCTATTCCTCCCCCCTTCTTTTTCTAACCTAAAGAGATAAAGAACACTTCATGCTTTCCAAAGACAAAGTAGGCCCACTGAATCATATCTGAAGGAAGATTTTAAAGTGTAGTATTTAAACCTTTCAGGAATTTTGTTTTAAATGTTATCTTTTTGATTCAGACCACAAGTATTTCATTCTGAATTATTAAACTAGTTTAAAAGAAAAAAATTTAGAGGGATGCGGGGGAAAGCTTTGTTTCATAAACAAAATTCTGTCCCCCTGTAACAAAGAATTTTCACCATAAGCTTTCATTTCAGCTTCAATCAACCTCAATGCCATGCTGCCTTTTAAAAAGCTCTTGGCACTGCCTAGATTTAAAATCTGTTGTGACTTTTCCAAACAAATGCAAGCTGAAAATGGCTTCCACAATGTTGCCAAGAGAGTGAATACTTCACAATTAGTGTTCTAGTCATGTTGGAACAGAAACTTCCTACCTTGTACTATAATTCTTAGAAAAAAAGATTTGGTTCCTTGTGTCTGGCTTCTTTGCACCAAAAATTAAGCTGACAAAATTACCTCTCCTATCCACTAGTATAGTACAAAAGCTAAGAAATATATGTGAATAATCATAGCACAAAGTATAATGTGCTTCCATTAAAGTTCTCTTTACTACATAGAGATAACCAAGGTTTCTCAAAGACTAAGCCACTTTAGCACAAAATATGGCAACAACTACTAGCATTTATATAACACTTTGCAAATATTATCTCATTTTATCTTCACAACAACCTGAAAAGTAGGTGCTACTATTATCCCCATTTTATAGTAGATGGAACTGAGGATGATAGAGGTTAAGTGACTTGCCCAGGGTCACACAGCCATTAAATGTCTGAAATCATATTTGAATTCATCTTTTAACTCTAGCCCCAGTGTTCTATCCATTGGGCAACCTAGCCTAAAGTTTAAGTTCAGAGAAGTCCATCATCAGACAGGCCACTACACGATATTTTTTTTTTGTCGAGCAATTCATTAATACCAAGATATTATATGAGTATTCACATAACATAATAATAGATTTTCTGAAGTAAGTACAAGTATAAGAGGTATAACATACAACAAGTCAAAATTGGGAGAGATTATTTAGTGGGGATGGAGAGAATAGTAGATCAAAGCAGGCAAAGCAAGAAGGCTTGACTGAGGTATGATGGAGGGGAAGATTCCAGATAATCAGAATAGAGAAAGCATGCCAGTGGAATGATTTAGGATCCTTGGCGGGGAGGGGGGGGGGTGTTCCATCTGACCAGAGCATTGGGAAACTCAAAGCTGTAGTAAGATAAGAAGATAAGAGAGGTAGGTTGGGGCTAAATCAGGAAGGGCTTTGAATGCCTGGCATAAAAAAATCAGTATTTTATTACCTGGTTATCTCTTAAAAAACAAAACCAAAATCCTATCTTTAATCATTAGCTAGATAGCACATTGGATGGAGCACTGGCCTTGGAGTCAAGAAGACCTGAGTTTAAATCTCACCTTAGACACTTACTCACCATCACCCCAATGTCATGATCCTCTTCAAGAATGAAGGACAAACAATATGCTTTCTCCACCAAACAGGTATAGAGGTACAGAAAACATATCTACTATGCAAAAAAAAAAAAAAAAAAGACAAGGTTCTAAGGCAACATAAGAAAGATCTCTGTAGCAGGGAAAAAAGAAGCTAAAAAACTAATAGTTTTAAAAATTATTATTAAAATAGTTTTAACATTACAGACCTCTTGAAAAGTCTCAAGGGCCCCCAGGATGCCTCAGACAACATTTTGAGAATTGCTATGTAGATAATAGGAATCCAGGTGTAAAAGCTAACTGGGACAAAAACATGGACTCATTCCCCAAGGGAGGAAAAAAAAATGGTTCCCAACAGACCAAAGGAAGTAAAGTTATAATTCCTATCATGGCATTGGCCAACAGCAGGCATAAGGAAATTCCAGATTCAAATTATCAGTACCTCATGACTCTCCAATTCTTCCTAGAAGTGAGGTATAGGGGGCAGGTAGGTGGTGAAGTGGATAGACCACCAGCCCTGGAGTCCGAAGGACCTGAGTTCAAATCCGGCCTCAGACACCTGACAACTCACTAGCTGTGTGACCCTGGGCAAGTCACTTATCCCCAATAATAAATAAATAAAATAAACATTAAAAAATAAAGAAGTGAGGTATATAATATGTGGTTGTTCTGAAATTAGTACTAGACAGAAATAATCAAGAGTTGACTGTATACCTCACTTTCTTTTTTGCAGAGGTAGAGGGACTATGGGTATGGAATATTGTACAGAAGACAGATTTCACTGATGTGTTGGTTAGTTACTGAATCACTCCCCCCTTTTCTTTTTTGTTACAAGAGATGACTGGGGAATGTAAAAGAAGGGGGAGGCTTAAATTGTATAATAAAATTGTTTAAATATTTCTGAAATATTTCTATTATCCAATTATGCAAGTAAATCACATAAAATTATAATACATAAAATGTGATTAGTTTTAACTATTTATAGGCAACATATGATGCAAATGGTTTACAAAGTAATTAAAAGGTAGTATTATTTTACAGTTAAGAAAATCTAGTTATAAAGGTCTATGCCTAATGCAAACTGTCAAAATATATCCAAAATCACTTTTAAAAGATTTTTTTTCACTAGATTACCTTCTATATCTAGCAGACTAAAAAAAGAATTTTTTCTGTGATCTTTTTCTCAATTCTGCAAGCATTTACTAAGCTTCTTCTATATTCAAGGCATTGAGCTTACAAAGGCAAAAAGCAACAGTTCCTTAGCTTCCATGGAGCTGCAGCATATAGAGAGATATAAGTAAATAAGTACATAAAAACAAAGTTACCTGAGCACAAAGCGGGGGGGAGGGGGGGGGAGATATGGGAAAACTTCTCAGGTTACACCTGAACTATGTCTGGAAAAAAGGATAGGGAGGCAGGGGCAGCAGAGTCTTCAGTCTCCAAAAATCCTTTTTTGCAAGCTTTACTAACTTTAAGATGATGTTTTAATTAGGTTCTGCCTCCTTACTGTCCCATTTAAAGCATCTAATTTAAACTTCAGGCTTAAAAAAAAATGTATTTCACTGGTCTGGGGGAGAATAAATTCTGGAGCCCATAAATTCTTATGCCAGTGTATAAATATCATTCTGCATTGATACAGCATTTATCACAATGTTATTGCCAAAACAGGCATGTCTTTAGGGATCGCCCTCCCCACTGTTTATTTAAACAGTAGAACCTCAGGTTACATTAGTTACATGACCTTTAGCAAACCAATTTGCTAGGGATGAAGTCAGTGGGCAAAACACAGTAGTCAATCAATAAGTATTTGTTGTCTGGGAGTCCAGGGACCTAGATTCCATGAGGGTGCTCTTTGCACTTAAGGACATTACATTTACACCAAAGATGCTAATATAAATTTTAAGCCTGTGGGTCATACCCTTTTTTTGTAGTTTTTATAAATCATTTTTAGATCACAGGTTTGGCCTATGAGCCATGGTTGCTGACCCCTGTCCTAAAACAACATCTTCAATGGAATAAGTTTCCTGCAATTGCAATATAAAGATCTTAACATGAAAAAGTTTGTGAATTTCCAAAGCAAATTAAATAATTTGTGTTAAATTTGAAATGGTTGGTTTGTGTGAGTTATTTTGATGGTAGTTGTCCTAGAAGCATGGATTCCACACTTTTATATTTTTGAAATACACTTTAGTACCATTTTTAAAAAATACTGGTCTTTCAGGAGTAGTTTGCAGATTCAAGTTAAAATATATAATTCTACAAAAAAAATATAACGAAGATCATTTCAGCCACGGAAAAGGCAATGATACATTTTGAAAGTATCAGAACACAAGAAATTTGAAATAGGTTTCATATTGAAATAAACAGCTTCATCTATAACCAGAGAAAGAACTGATGGGACTCTGAATGTAGACTGAAGCATACTATTTTCATTTTATTTCATGTGTGATTTTTTTTCTTTTTGGTCTTTTTTTTTCACAACTATGACTAATATGGAAATGTTTTGCATGATTATACATATATAACCTATATCAAACTGCTTGCTATTTTAGGAAGAGGAGAGGGAGAGAAAAATTGGAAACTCAAAATTAAAAAAAATGAATGCTAAAAAATTGTCTTTACATATAATTGGAAAAAATACAATTAAAATAAGAAACAGCTTCCACAGGTGCCTATATTAGGAGAAAAACAAATTGGACCAGGTTCTGTTGAGTCTTAATGGGTTCAATCAACTCCCTTGTCTACAACAGACAGAAAGAAGGTAACTATATAATTTCTTTTCATGCAGTCTCAGCAATAGACCTAGAAGCAGAGGGTGGAATATTCAGCAGTTCTTTACCAACCTTTCAACTCAACAAGCTACCAGTATTATTAAAAGTTCTTTATTCAATTACTCAGGAGTATCTAAATGCTAATGACTGAATTGGGCAGCTAGGTGGCTCAGTGGACAAAGCACTGGGAAGGAAGACCTGACCTCAAATACGGGTTCAGATAATTACTAGCTGTGTGACCCTGGACAAGTCACTTAATCTCTGTTTGCCTAAATCCATTGAAGAAGGAAATGGCAAACAATTCTAGTATCTTTGCCAAGAAAACCCCATGGACAGTATTGTTGTGTTTTAGTCCAAGGACTAATGAAGGGTCTGATATAACTGAACAACAACTGAATCCTCAAAGCCTACATGAAAGATGTGAAAATAGTGGCTCTCTGGAGTCAGTAAGATGCTATGCACTGAGTTTGAGTCAGAGAAAACTTAACAGCAACACCGAATTGAAAGTCAGTGACCCCTACCTATTTACTGTCATGTTAACTGAATCACAAAATAAATGACAAGATCACGTTCTTGATTTGGTTTGATCTTACTTATAAATACCCAGCAGTGTTATGCACAAAGAATGTGTTCAACAATACTAATTACAGTGCCAAGATCAAACACAAGAGCCACCAACTGATAAATGACAAATTCCTAATTTGAACCTATTCTAGACATATTTCCAGAAGTAACTTCATTAGAATCACTTATGAGCCAAACATCATTTGAATGGTAAAATTGCTTTTAAGATTTGCAAAATACAATGAGGCCTTAGAATATAACCAATTAGCAGCATTAAATACTTTGTATATACATCAGGATACTTTTAAAAAACAGCTACTTGGGGGCGGCTAGGTGGCGCAGTAGATAAAGCACCAGCCCTGGTTGCAGAAGTACCTGAGTTCAAATCCAGCCTCAGACACTTGACACTTAGAGCTGTGTGACCCTGGGCAAGTCACTTAACCCCCATTGCCTCGCAAAAAACCCCAAAACCCCAAAACCCCAAAACCAAACCAAAACAAAAAACCCCAGCTATCTGACAGTTACTGCAGGTAACTACAAAGAGGCTGGGCAAAGAAATATTTTCGATATTAAACTAGAATATGAGTATAAGAAACAGCAACAGATCTAGAGTAGTGAGAAAAGGAAATGGACCTTAATCACAGAATTGAGAGATGGAAAGAACCTCACAAGACATCTAGTCAGCTCCACCCATATACCACAGAATTTCCACTATCACCTACCCAGTAAGACCTCCAAGGAACAGCCTTTGCACTTTTGAAAAGTTCTAATTGTTAGGAAGTTACTCTTGGCATCTAGGCCTCTTTGCAACTTCCACAAACTGCCCCTGATTCGATCTTCTATTTGTAAGAGCTAACATTTATATAGTACCCTTTATAAATTACTTTATAGGTATTATTTAATTTGAGTCTTACAAAAATCCTGAAATAGCCGTTTGCCCAGGGTCGCACAGCTAGTGTAGTGAGGCAACATTTGAACTGAGGTCTTCTTCACTACAGGGCCAGTACCTGATCTACTATATAACACCCAAGTGATTCTAGCTTGCCAAGATATTTTTGGATCCCAACTCTGTTCCTCCCAGCTTTCTGTCACCTATAAATTTTATGAGCATAACATTATGCCTTTATCCAAATGATGAATTGATCCACTGAAAAAAAGTGAAACAGCACAGATCCCTGTGGCTGTCCTTTGGTGAGGTTGACAAGGAATCATTAACTACTCTTTTGTAAATATCAAGGGGAGGAAATAGGATAGAGAAAAATACAATTAGCAATAGTAACTGAAAAAAATTTGAAGCAGAGATTAGGATGGAACACTATTGTTCTGTAAGAAATGAAGAGCAGGATGCTATCAGAAGGCCTTATGAAAAATGAAATCCATATACAGAGAAAGAACTGATGGTATCTGAATACAGATTGAAGTATAAATCTTTTTGTTAGTTCCTCTTTCTAAAGTTTTTTTTTTGTTATGTTTTGCATGACTGCACATGCATAACTTATATTGAATTGTTTGAGTTCTTAAGGGGGGATGAGGGAAGGAGGATAAGAATTTGGAACAAAGTTTTAAAATAATCGATGTGAACATTTGTTTTTACATGTAACCTGGGGAAAATTCTAAATAAATAAATAAATAGAAATGCACTTTAAAAACTTTTTAAAAAAAGAATCTTAAAAAAACCCCCAACAAACTACTCTTTCAGTCAAGCCATTCAACCAGTTCTAGATCCATCTGATTGTATTATTGTCCAATCCATCTCCCCATCTTCTCTACAAGAAATACATGAGATTCTTAATCAAAAGCTTTGCTAATTATATTGAATATCCACTGTTAGTCAATTTTGTGCTATTATTTTTTCAGAGCAGCAAGTCATAGAACTGAGTTGAAAGAAACATTAAATACTGTTGTCCAACCTTTACTTGAGTATAAATTGCTTTACATCACAGACAAGTGGCTGGTTATCCAACTTGTAGAGGGGAGAAGGAAGGTGGGGCAAAGACAAGCTTCAAGTGTGACTACACCACTATGAAGACTCACAAATAAAGCCAGTTCTTACTGCTGAGCTTCAAATATGTATATTTTCCTACATAAGGGGTTTTAAATCCAGTGCTTGTGAACTGTGTGTACAAATACTTATGTATAAAACTCTATATCAATACAATTGGTTTCCTTTGTAATCCAATAGAACTTATTTTATGCACTTAAAAACATTCTGAAAAGAGATCCCTAGGCTTCAGCAGACTGCTAAAGGGGTCCATGACACAAAAAAAGGTTAAGAATCTTCAGACCAAGCTAAACTTCCCCTTTAGACAGACTATTCTTTAACTTCCCGGTTTTTGTCTGTGGCACCACAGTCCTCTCAAGCACATAACCTCAGGGTTGCCTTTGATCTCTGTTCCCAAACCTGGTGTGGTTGGCCAAGCCCTGTTAATTTCACTTTTTTAAAAAAAAATTCACTTCTAATACCTTGTTATTCCCATGTATTCAAGCCAGTAAAGGTCTTCTGTCTCCTACTCCAATCTGTCCTTTATACTTTCAGAAAAATCTTTTTCATAGAGACACCTGGTTTTATTATTCCTCTGGTCAAAAATCTTTAGTGGCTTCTTCGACAGTAGAAGTTCAAATTCTTTTGCATATCATTCAAGGTACTCTACCTTTCCAAGCACCACCTTACCTTTCCAGCTTTATCCCAAATTATTCTGGTTCTCTGTATGACTCATCCAAATCAGACAATTATCTGCTATTGTGTCTTTGCTCACACCATTTCCTATACCTATTTCATGAAGCTTTTTCTGGTCTCCTGGGTTTGATCTTTCCCTTTCAACTTCATCTAGTACTGTTTCCCACCCTTCAAATATACTTGGGCATTACTTATCCATTTGTTTTAAGCTTCAAATTTACTGTCCAGAGCTGCATGCACACGTGCATTGTATTATCTTAACTGTCTTATCTTATCCTAGAACAGTGCTCTGTATACAGAAGGTGCTAAATATTTGCTGATAATTGAATGAATTTAGGACAAAGAGCTTTTTTACTGTAGCCACACATATTGGTTTTAAATTCTCTTGATCTATTCTACTCTCTCTAGTTTAATCTTGGCATCATTCTCTTTGGTAGAGAAAAATAGACAAAATAGAGTCAAGGCCTCATTCTGACTATAATGATTAAGTAAAGCACTCTCCCAACCTGATAAAAAAGGAAAAATGTTTTATCATTAAGGAGATAACACTGTGGCCATTCAATCTGTGGTAATTTCACAATTAAATTTAAGATGTCAGCTATGCTTAAATTTATTATGAAGATGTAAGGTTAAATCCCTCATGGAGTTCAAAAACAAACACTATGGAAACTGAAAATCTTTATTACCATCCATCATCTTTAGAGAAAAAGCATCCTTCTCCACTTACACATCCATAGCCATACATAAACACATACACTTTGCAAAATAATCTATTGCCTTCTTGCATTTTACATTTTAAGGCTTTATGACATGTACTAGCCCAAACCACAAAAGTAGAAACACCAAACAAATGCATACTAATCTCTTTTTAAAATTAAATTTAGTCTCTCAGTTTTTTATTTCTCTGTTTACTTTTCTTCCATAACAGATTTGAAGATATCACAGGGAAAGATAAAGTGCTACAAGAAAGTTTTGATATAATAATAATAATAGCTAACATTTATATAGTACCTGTTATGTGTCAGGCACCATACTAAGTGCTTTATTATCTCATTTGATCCTCACAACAACCCTGTGAGGTAGGTGCTATTATTATCCCCATTTTACAGATGAAGAAACTGAGGAAAACAGGCTAAAGGACTTGCCCAGGGTCACTGGGACTGGATTTGAACTCAGATCTTCCTAACTCCAGGCCAGTGGTCTATCCAATGTCACCAAGATGCCCCATTTTCACCATTTTAGTATTGCTAGCTTTCCTGTATGAAGGTTAAAAAAAAAAGCATCTTGGTATAGGGAATCAGGACAAGAGGACCAAGATTTGAATCAGGATTCTGCAATTTACTATGTGACCTTGGGCAAATCACTTAACCTCTTTGGGCTTCAGAGTTCTCACCTTCAAAATGAGCAGGTTGAGGCAGCTAGGTGGCGCAGTAGATAGAGCACTGGCCCTGGAGTCAGGAGTTCAAATGCGCCTCAGACACTTAACACTTACTAGCTATGTGACCCTGGGCAAGTCACTTAACCCCAATTGCCTCACCAAAAAAACCCAAACAAACAAACACAAAAAACCCAACAAAAAACAAAATGAGCATGTTGAACTAGCTGGCCCCTGTGATATCTCTAAGGTATCTTCCAGTTTTAGATCTATGATCCTAAATTGTCTTGTACTGGGCTTAGCCTACAGCACTGTTAATCAGTTCCACTAGACACAAGAGAAATTCTGACATGTATAGAAAATGTTGTATGGCAGTGATACTATGTTGCTTTTATCAGTGAGGTCTGGATAGTTTGTAACAGTTATGAAAATTGGCCCAAGTTGAAAAGTGAAGTTAAGCTATTTGTAGATCTATGAGAAAAACATGGACACTACAATCCTTATTCAAGAAAGAACAAAGTAATGCAGCTATACCAGCTTCCAGAACACGAATGATACTAACTATATGGCATTTGCCATTTGTTTTAAAGAGCTTAAAAAAGTTCTTTACTTTTTAAAATAAGATATTTTCTTGGAACTATAAGAAGCTATATATTTTGTCGTTTAAGGTACCTGATAAAATAGTGCTTTAAGAAGAATGTCAGTAGTTTTTAATTATAAGATGATTTGAAAAAATATTCCAAGAATATTTGAACATTTTACCACTGAAAGTTGGTACTGAAAAGATGTTTTATTACAGACCTAAAAGTACTAATCATATAAGGGTTTAAAACAAACCAAAAAAACAAAACAAAAACATATTATCAACTGAATGCTTTTAAGAATTAATTAGAGTAGTAACAAGAGAGAGTTGAAGGAACTGTGGTTTTGGAATCTTCAATGAGTTTGAATCCAGATTCTATTTCTTGTCCTTCTTTGGCTCTTAGTGAATTTCACCTCTGTAAGATAAGAGTCTGGACTAGAAGGTGTGTAAGGCTCCTTCTGCCTCTAAATTAATGATGTCATGAATATAGATGATTTAGTTAAGAAGTTATTTGTCCAGCAAATTGGAAAGTAATCCTCATAAATGAGCAATACTCCACATCAACTGGATAGATTACTTTGCTACACTCTAAGCTTGAGAGCAAAGTAATAAGGGCACCCAAGAGTTGTGCAGACCATATTTAGTTCTTTCTAGTGTCAGAAAGATAGGTCCACCATTTAATGGACAATATTAACGCATCAAAAATACAGTTGGCTAACAGATATCAAGTTAAATGGGTTCTAATAAATCTGAAATGTGTATTTCAGGTCTCATAATTATTTATCTTCAGGAAGCTTTCATATCAACAAAGTCTCCTGGCATTCAAGGTCGTGCACAATCTATTGTTGCCCTACCGTTCCAACCCTGTGTCATGCTATTTACCTATCCTTGGGACTTACAAACTCTACTCAAGTCAGTTAAGTGAAGTTCCAATAAGTTAACGTTAGTCACATATGTTGTTTCCAGTTAATAATGTATTTTTTAAAAAACCCTTTTTAAAGATTATAAAAGTAACATAGCTATAGGGGTATGACAGTGCAATAAGGACTGGATATAATTTTGCTTTCTTGCTTTGTCATTATAAAATGAAAATTTCCATCTATTAACCGATATTTAATTGGCCTATCGGACGATTCTTTTCCTAAATGCTGCTTTTAGCATTTTAGTTTGTCAAAACAACCTAGTAAGGACAGGAAAGTTGATGTAAGAAAAGATAACAGGGGGGAGATGGCAGTACAAGCTTGTGTAAACAGTTACATATACCTTTAATTAGCCGGTTTTGTTGAGCTGGTAAATCAGGTTAAACTTTGCTTTGAGATGTTCATTTAGTCACCAGTGTGCAATGGCTCCTGGGGACTGTAACTGCACACAGATATAAGTCTTTTCTACTTTATTAGCTCTTACTTCTAGTGTGTCTCCATAACACAAGCGCTAGAAAATCTGGGTATCTCATAAAGGGGATGAGAATCAAAGCACTGGTGGGGCCAACTGCTTATCTACGCCCAGGGTAACAAACTAGACGGAATAGCTCAAAGATGTATTCCCGGTTACTAGGTCTAGAGGAAGTAGTTTGTAAGTGAATTCTAAGTAGGGGACCCCGCCCTCGCCTCATCTCACCCGCCCTGCGAACCCCAGGGAGGGGGGACCGGTGCCCCAACACCTCGCAAGTCCCCGTGGCCTCTAAGGCCGAAAAGGGGTAGCCCGTGGCGGGGAGAGAAAGGTGCTGTTCAAGGGCAGCTTCCAAGAAGGCAGCCCAGGTCTGGGGCAGTCCAACCCCGGGAAGGTCTCGGCCCACCTCGGGCTGTGCCCCACCCAGGCCACGGCGCGGCCGGCGGAGGACAGTGGAGGAGAGGCTCGGGCGGATGGTGGCGGGCTCACCGGATGTAGGGCGAGGCGGCCGCCAGGATATTCTTCTGTACCGGGATCTCCTCGCCCTCCAGCACCAGGTGCGCGTCGCAGAAGCGGGCCTCCTCTCGGAACGAGCTCAGAGCGCGGAGAAGCCGAGCGGCATGCTGAGGGTCCGACACAGCGCTGCCCTCCGCCATCCTGCCGCCCGCGCTGCCTGCCCCTTGTCTACCCCTTCTCCTGGGGGCCGCCACCTCAGTGTCCCCCCCCCAACGCGTCCTGCACGGGCGTTCTGGCCGTCACTCTTGGCGCGCGCTCCTTCGTTCGATGGTTCACGGGCAGGAAAACAACGGAAGGAGCGCGAGGCGAACTGGGCTGTACTGGGGTTACGCCATTAACAGTGCGATGGAGAGGTACGGTGGGGGCCAGCCCCCCCCTCGGGTTCTTTTAACGGATCCCAAAGTCTGGCGTCATCACTACGCGACTGCCCCGCCTTCCGCGTGCGCCCAACAGCGTATCACAGGCTTCCTCCAAAACTCCACCCCCTTCTTTTAAGAGTAGAGAATAAGCGGGGTATCCCGAGCTAGTAGGAGGAGGGAGCGAAGCGACCGGGGCTGGTCATAGGGGTGTCCGCCCAAATCCTTCATACAGCGGGGAGAAGGCGGAGCTCGGGCAGGTCCATCTCTTTCGCGGAAGGGGGGGAGGTAGGGGGCGACCGTCCAACTCACTTATTTCATTCTTGGGTGTGTTTTGGGGAATGGGAGTGGGGGTCTCAATCTTGCTTAGCTAGAACCGCGGAGGGCGGAGCTTGGGCTTGAACCTCAAGGGAGCTCGGAATGTCTCGCCTAGTACTTAAGAAGGGCGCCCCTCCTGCCCTGGGGGGTGAACGGGACTGAGGAGGGCCACTGGCCGCTGGGCCTTATTAACCTTGCCTTTAATTTACGAGAGGGGCGTTCCTCTTTTGAAGGACCAGCCCGCCTCGTTACAGGTAGGGGCTCTCCCACCTCACTCGCAGGAGTCAGGGCTCGGGTCCAATTCACCTGTGTGGGGGGCGGGGTGTCGGTGTTTGGCTCCCACGAGAGACTCTCCAACGAGAGTCCCTTCCCCCTTCCCCCAGTGAAACTGGTTTCTTCCTCCCCTACCGAGGCTCTTTCCCGGTCGTGGGAGGAGCCTGGAGCTCGCATCTGGTGGGCTGTGGGACCCATGGACCAACTCTCAGAGGAGCCCGCGGTGGTTTTGCTGAGGACTGACCTAGTGACCGAGGCGTGGTGGACCAACCTACCCACTGTCTAACCAACCGACCGAGACAAAAATGACCAACCCAATGGCAGGGTGTGGTTCCCCTTGGGCTGGCTGCCCGAGGGAGGGAGGGAGCATAGACACTGAAGGTTGAAGACTGGGGCAGTGGAAAGAAAGAGCACCAGGTTTGGAGGCAGGAGACCTGGATTCCAGTCCAGACTCTATCATTTACTGCTGTGTGAGCTTGTACAAGTCACTTCACCTCTCTGGGCCTCAGTTTCCATATCTGTAAAAGGAGGGTTGGGGTTAGATAACCATGGTAGCTCTAAATATAGCCACAGACATTTACTAGCTGTGAGATTCTGGGCAAGCCACAACCTCTGCCTCAGTTTCCTCAGCTGTAAAATGGGATAGCACCTACAGGGTTGTTAGGATCAACTGAGATAGTAGTCATAAAGCACTTAATCAAAGTGCCTGGCACATAGTAGGTGCTTACTAAATGCCTGTACCCTAAATTCATGATCTTGTTACTGACTGGGGAGGAAGGTGATGCTGGTGTAAGAGTTATGAGTCACAGTATCTCAGGGGGTTTGGGGACTCAGAGGTCATCTGTTGTCCCTTCACCTCCAGGATTGGTGCAAGAAACCCCTCCACAATATCCTTTAGCAGGTAATGGGCCAGGTTTCACTTATATTCCTCTAAGTGATACTGAGCAGAGGGCTTGATAATTGTCAAAAGTTTGGAGAACAACTGTGGGAGCAGGTCAGACCTCTCCGTGTCACTGTTGCAAGTGGCTTGCACTACTCCTTTGGTCCTTTCTAGGCATTAGCTGCAGCTGTGTAAATATAATCTAGTGCTTTCCACACAGTTAATAAAGAGGGAAGGGGAATCCTATGTCAGGTCTTCTTAGACCTGGAGGAATTTGAGGCCCAGGGAAGGGAAGTGGTTT
Source organism: Dromiciops gliroides (assembly GCF_019393635.1). Taxonomy (NCBI): domain Eukaryota; kingdom Metazoa; phylum Chordata; class Mammalia; order Microbiotheria; family Microbiotheriidae; genus Dromiciops; species Dromiciops gliroides. The sequence continues at coordinate 484,982,870 of NC_057862.1, read as the reverse complement.
GCCTAAGATCACACAGGTAGCTAATGGCAGAGTCCAGAATTAGAATGCAGGTTTTCCTCTTCCCAGACCAGGCCACATTCCACTATACTCCAGTAGTAAGTTCCACATTCATAGGAGACCATTTGTGTTGTCTTGTAGTGTTTTTTGACAAGGGCTAATAATCTCTCCAAATGAGCCATAGACTCCTTGAAGGTTAGGCTTATGTCTTATACTTCTGTTTATTCCCATCAGTCTTGAGCATGTAGTAGGCACTCAATAAATGCTTACTGTTTGGTAGAAATGACTACTCTGTACCAAAGGCTCCCAGAAAACTAAAGTACAAACAACAGAAACACTAACATAGCTCCAGTTACTTGGCAAAGGTGACAATGAATCACAGAAAGGGGCTTCTGGAGTGACTGGAAAAAACTGGAAAATATGAGAATTAGGCATGCTTCTTTGTAAAGGTGGATCTTGGGCATTGTTTTAAAGGAGATGAGAAATGTGATTTGACAGAAAACAGAAAATATTTAGGGAGGTGGGTAACAGGATAACTCATGGAGAAATGGCCTGTTTATTTGACCCAAGTTTTTGATAAGTCACTTGGGATCATAATTGCATGAGATGATAGATTTTGAGCTGAAAGGAACCTATTAGGTTGTAAAAGGTCTCTTAAATAGTGAGTAGAAGGCTTGGGTTTCAATTCAGAGCTAAATCCAAATCTATCCCTCTTGCCTATATCACAATGCTTCCTTCCTATCCCTGAACCTCATTTTAATACTCTATAAAATGAGGAGCTGAATAAGGTGAGGTCAAAGTTCCCTTATAGCTCTAACATATTATCCTTTGTCCTTGTGTGGCAGGAATAAGTTGGGTCCCAAAAGGAGTTAGGGAATTTTTGAAGATGGCAATTTAGGTAAAACAGAGTCCAGTGGTTCAGGGCCTTCAGGCCTATGATTAGAAACAAATATATTTCTAAAAGTTTTCGGGAACCATAGTAAGCTTTTGAGAAGGCTGCAGCAACAAGTACTTGCAGGGCAATGAGGGTTAAGTGACTTGCACAGGGTCACACAGCTAGTAAGTGTCAAGTGTCTGAGACTGGATTTGAACTCAGGTCTTCCTGAATCCAGGGCCAGTGCTTTATCCTCTGAGCAGTCCCCACAATGAACAATTCGTGTAAATACTTGAACTGAATTGAAAGTTGTTGCTGGTGAGGGAATTCAATTTTTTAAAAAAATGAAGTACTTAATATATGTAGTCCATTATTATAGGTGCTGGAGATACAAAAATGAAAAATAGAATGGTCATTGGCCTGAAGAAGCTTATAGCCTAATGGAGATAAAACATAAATAACAACAATGACTAGAAAGAATGTGATGTTGAGTGTTGATCTGCTCTGATGGACTATATTCTTCTCACCAATGCAATGGTACAGAAGAGTTCCAGGGAACTCATGATAGAAGAGGATCTCCAAATCCAGGAAAAAAAAAAAAAGAACTGTGGAGTAGATGCTGAATGAACCATACTATTTCTTTTGTTTTTGGTGCTGTTGTTTTTTCTATTTTGAGGTTTTTCATCATTGCTCTGATTCTTCTCTTATAACATGACTAATGCAGAAATAGGATTAATGTTATTATGTGTATATATATATATATATATATATATATATATATATATATATATATATATATAACCTATATCAGATTACCTGCTGTCTAGGGGAGGGGGGAGGGAGGGAGAAAAATCTGAAATTGGAAAGCCTGTATAAACAAAAGTTGAGAACGATCTTTATATGTAATGGGAAAAAAAAAATACTTTATTAATTAAAAAAGAAAGAAAGAATGTGATGAAAGGAGTAGAGGTCCAGATAAAATGAAATCTGAAGTTGACAAAAATAGTTTTCAGATGAAAGATCTGGAAAGATTATATGGAAGGAAATTACATCTTCATGGGACCTTGAAGAAGAGAATTTCAGTGCCTGGGGGTGTAAGAGGAATGTGTTTCCCAGTATTGAGAATACTGTGCTTGAATGCTGAAGAGGGCAGACCAAGAACTAGAAACACTTTTGTAGTACAATTTGGCTAGAAGAGCGAATTGTTTTTGTTATTGTTGTTTGCCCTTTGTTCTCATAGAGGACCAGGACATGGGGGTGATGTCATGAATTTCGGTGAATTAGATTTAAGTGAGGGAGGACTGTGCAAGATCACCAACCTCACTCTCTCCTCCAGATCTATCTGGATCCAGTGGCAAGATACATATCAAGATGACTCGATGTGGCCTGGATGCTTAAGGCAGTTGGAGTTAAGTGACTTGCCCAGGGTCACACAGCTAATAAGTGTCTGAGATGAGATTTGAATTCAGGTCCTCCTAATTTAAGGGCCAGTGCTCTATCCACTGAGCCACCTAGCTGTTCCAGAAGAGTGAATAGACAGGAGCAGAATGAAATAAAAATGAAAAGGAAGTCATAAAAGTGATGTTGGAACGGACCTCAAAGGTCATTTAGTTTAACCCCCTAGCAGAGATGAGGAAACTCAATTCTACAGAGGTTTTGAGATTTGCTCCAGGCTATAAAGGTAATAAGGGGCAGAGATTGTAGGATTCAAACTCAGGCCCTTTGATTCCCAGTCAAGTATTTTTTTTTTCTCTTTGCCATATACCACTTATCTGTTACAATAAATAAAGGGCCTCAAATACCAAGCCAAGAAGTTTTTGTTTTATATTGACAATGGGAAGCCATCAAAGGTTTCTGGACAGAAAAAACGACTTACCAAGTATGACAGAGAAGATTTGTGTGACAATAGTCCTTTCTACAGTACACCTGTGTATATAAAAAGTATCCTTGGGTTCACTGATGATGTAGCAATAGTACTTTGGATTTGGAGTGGGAAGATCCAGGTTTGAGTTTCATTTCCACTACTTACTAGTTTGGGGAGCTTAAGCAAACCTTAATTACCTCATCTGTAAAATGGGGACAATAATAACTCTATTACATAACTCATAGGTTTGTTGTGAAGATCAAATGATAGAATGTAAATGAAACTGCTTTAGATTCCCAAAGTACAATGTAAATGGGAACTGCTAAGCACTTCTAAGGGCTTTTGTGAAATATATTATTTTCTTCTGGGATGTTAGGACTTAAACTACTGTAAATAACTATATTAAAATAGTCATTTCCCATACTAAACTTTAAAAATGGGTGTCCAACATTGAGAAAGATTCTAGGGGACTTAGATAGGCAGGGCCATTGTACAGGCAGTGTCTCCATTATACTCAGATACACCATTTTGTCAGAATTTGTCAGAAAGGAGTGGGTAGCCAGTGATCAATTTCATTTTAAAATGTTTTTAAACCTAGGTTTAAATTGCCTAGGTAGGGTCCCAGGAGGGACTGAGACCCACCTCACATATAATTACATAGCTGTTTTCATCTTTCTCTCTTGTTTAGAACAGTAAACAATGATAATTTCACCATCAGTAATTTGTAGGTTGAAAATATAAGGTGTGCTCTATAATTGATACAATGCAATCTTTCCAGAGGAACAGGTTGTCACTTTTTAAAAAATTTGTCCCATTTAATGAGTTCCTTGAGGACAGGGACTGTTTTGTATGTTCTGGGTCCTTTCATAGTATCTGGCATAATACTTTACATAGTAGACCCTCAATATTTGTTAAAACATTGATGAATGATTATACATTTCGGCAGGATTTCACATAATCTGAATTAGAAGGAAGGTTTGGTGTTTTGTTTTTTTGGCGGGGCAATAAGGGTTAAGTGACTTGCCCAGGGTCACACAGCTAGTTAAGTGTCTGAGGCTGGATTTGAACTCAGGTCCTCCTGAATCCAGGGCCAGTGCTTTATCCACTGTGCCACCTAGCTGCCCCCAGGAAGTTTTGATACTATTTAGTCTTACCCAAAGATGACCAGGAATCTTTTATTGTCACCCTAGCTCTGCATAGAAAGCATTGAGGTATTCTCTGGCTCAGCCTGTGCTCTCCACACAGGTGTATCACTGAGGCCATTGTCCAGGTCCAGGGGACATCTGTTTTCAGTAGTGTTTAGTTCCCTTCTTGATCTAACTCTAGTGTAAACTTTCAGAGAGGTGAGAGTCTGAGTTTGGGTACTATTTCTTCAAAGGTTGCATCAAATCCTATATTTAATTAACTTGTATATAGAAAATCTGAAATTGGATCAGTATTGAATTATATGTGGTGGGGTTATTTTAAGGAACAATCTGATTATCTAGAAGAATGAATTTTTCTAGTGACACTTAGCTTATTTTAGAAACTCCAGCCTAATACAGATTTAAGCCAACAAATTCATTATTGTTTATCTTTTGAAACATTTAGCACTGGGTATTATGAATTCCTGCAAAAACAGTAGTGGAAACAAAGTATAAGTAATCACAATAAAAGAAAACTCTAATCAGACGTCATTTGCCATCATGATACTTTTAATTTTAAAAGATTCATCCTTGAGTTATTTTTAGAGACAAAGGAATTTATTGTGAAGGAATGTTCACTTACTGAGGCTCAGCTCTTAAGAGAAGCCTAAGGAATAGTCTATCAGACATTTAGTCCATCTGTTAGTGTAAGGCTTCTGAGATCTCATCGAGTAACAATAGTGGGGGCTGCAAAAAATTTGGCAACAGTAAAAAGTTATGCGTGCCTCTTTTATATACCTATATACCTATATACCTGGGGTCACATAAAAATTTCTCTGGCTAAAAGGGGTTGCAAGTGGAAAAATTTAGAAAGCCCTGTACTAGTGTATCCTCTGGCCATTTGTATTGCCTTAACATTTATTTGATAGTGATCTTCCTTTTTTTTTTTTTTTTTTGGGGTGAGGCAATTGGGGTTAAGTGACTTGCCCAGGGTCACACAGCTAGTTAAGTATTAAGTGTCTGAGGCCGGATTTGAATTCAGGTCCTCCTGACTCCAGGGCCAGTGCTCTAACCACTATGCAACCTAGCTGCCCCATGATCTTCCTTTTTCAGCTTCAGTTAGGCCCACTCCCTCCCCCCAGTTTATCCTCATTCATAGATGTACAAAATGTATGAACCCTACAGCACCCAGGGATTCTTCCCTCTAAGAGTACACACACTTGGTACATTCTACCCTAGAGTCCATACCTAGTGGCATGCATTCCCAGGGAAACACAGAGAATTCGCGAAAATAGATAAATAGAAAAGAAATTCCAAAATAGCAAACTCCCTAGGTCACAGCTCTGAGTGAACAACAGTTGCCAAATACACAACAGTTGTTCAAAGTGATACCCCAAACTTATCTGCAGGCCAAGGGGAATAATCCAAAGTAACTGACAGGTAAACAGTGAAGATCTGCATCTTTTTCTGTTTAGTTGATTTGCTCAGGGAAGAGATTAGAAGTAAGAGCAGCTATACTATGGGAAGTGGGCTACTGGGGCTATTCATACAGCCCTTAACACCCCTAGAGACAGTACTGGCTGCCAGGTTATGTATGGAGATTATATCTGCTTGTGACCATGTTAATGTCTCCTCTATTTATGATCATTGTTTATCTACCTGCATTTCATGAGCCTTGATCAAAATGGGAATAGTAATACTCTATATTTTGTAGAGACCCAAATTTCCAATGTGGATGTAAGTTGATGGAATGAGGTGGGGCTCAGTGTATGGTTGATTACTTTAGCCATCTGAAATCCTTTCTTTCCAGTAAAGGGGAAAATACTTACTAGAGTAAGGGGAATAACCAAACCAGATTTTTTTTTGGGGGGGGGGGGTGAGGCAATTGGGGTTAAGTGACTTGCCCAGGGTCACACAGCTAGTAAGTGTCAAGTGTCTGAGGCTGGATTTGAATTTAGGACCTCCTGAATTCAGGGCCAGTGCTCTATCCACTGCACCACCTAACTGCCCCCTCCAAACCAGATTTTTAAAACCACATGCATTACATTGAAATCATGGCACAGTAAGTACCAACATTACTACAAAGATATTGACTGGCACCTCTGAAACAGGAAATTGGGAGCTGGTTAAATGACAGTAGAAGATTTATGACATATTATGCACTCTCTTCCATGAACTATTCCCTCGTCCCCTGGGGTTGGTAATGACCTTCTGTGTGGACCTCACATAGCAATATATTTGCATTTTTTTTTTTTTGCAGGGCAATGGGGTTCAAGTGACTTGCCCAGGGTCACACAGCTAGTAAGTGTCTGAGGCTGGGTTTGAACTCAGGTCCTCCTGAATCCAAGGCTAGTGCCTTATCCATTGCGCCACCTAGCTGCCCCCAATATATTTGCATTTAAAAAAAATGTACTTAACAGTAAAATTATGTATTAGAATTATGTGTGTTTTTACCTTATCTCCTTACCAGATTATGAGGTCCTGAAGGTCAGGTATCATTTTATGATCAAGTATCATATTTTCCCCAGTGTCTAGCTGGGTCTTTTTTTTTTTTTTTTTACATATAAGGTATTTTATTTTTTCCGTTACATGTAAAGATAGTTCTCAACTTTTGTTTATACAAGCTTTACAATTTCAGATTTTTCTCCCTCCCCCCTCCCCTAGACAGCAGGTAATCTGATATAGGTTATATCTATATATCTATATATCCATATCCATATAGATATATATACACACATATATATACACATAATAACATTAATCCTATTTCTGCATTAATCCTGTTACAAGAGAAAAAATCAGAGCAGTGATGCAAAACCTCGAAATAGAAAAAAAAAACAACAGCACCCAAAACAAAAGAAATAATATGGTTCATTCAGCATCTATACTCCACAGTTCTTTTTTTTTTTTTCCTTGGATTTGGAGATCCTCTTCTATCATTAGTTCCCTGGAACTCTTCTGTACCATTGCATTGGTGAGAAGAATATAGTCCATCACAGTAGGTCAACACTCAATGTTGATGATACTGTGTACAATGTTCTTCTGGTTCTGCTCATCTCACTCATCATCAGCTCAAGTAAGACCCTCCAGGTTTCTCTGAACTCCTCCTGCTCATCATTTCTTACAGCACAATAGTATTCCATTGTATTCATATACCACAACTTGTCCAGCCATTCCCCAATTGATGGGCACCCCCTCAACTTCCAATTCCTTGCTACCACGTAAAGAGAAGCTATAAATATTTTTGTACATGTGGGTCCCTTTCCCCCTTCCATGATTTCTTTGGGAAAAAGACCTAAAAGTGGTATTGCTGGGTCAAAGGGTATGGACAGCTTTATAGCCCTTTGGGCATAATTCCAAATTGCTCTCCAGAATGGTTGGATCAGTTCACAGCTCCACCAACAATGCATTAGTGTTCCAATTTTCCCACAGCTTCTCCAACACTTATTATCTTTCTTTTTTGTCATTTTAGCCAATCTGATAGGTGTCAGGTGGTACCTCAGAGTTGTTTTAATTTGCATCTCTCTAATCATTAGAGATTTAGAGCATTTTTTCATATGGGAATAGATAGCTTTGGTTTCTTCATCAGAAAACTGCCTGTTCATATCCTTTGACCATTTCTCAATTGGGGAATGACTTGGATTCTTATAAATTTGATTTAATTTCCTATATATTTTAGAGATGAGACCTTTATCAGAAGTACTGGCCTCAAAAATTGTTTCCCAGCTTTCTGCCTCCCTTCTAATTTTGGATGCATTGCTTCTGTTTGTACAAATCTAGCTGGGTCTTGAAAAGGCAGAGAGGAAGAGAGAAAAGGGAACCAGGACACTAATAATAAAAATAGCTTATTTTTATAGAGAATCTTCACAACAATCTTGTAAAATAAAAAGCACAAGTATTACCTCTGTTTTATAGATGAGGAAACTGAGCCTCAGAGAGGTTAAGTACTTGCCCATGAGGATACATGTATCTACTAAGTATTGGAAGTGGAATCGAAACTCAGGTCTTTTAACTCCATATGCACAGTATGGGCAAAGGCAGGTGTTAACTGACTGAGCAACCAGGACTCTAGACCTAAAGATAAGAGAGCTATAGACTGTCCAGGACTGATACATGATGATCAGATGAATAAAGTAAAACAGAAAAAAGGTAGGGAAATAAGACCTTAATACATTGAGAGGAAATGGGAACTGTAAGCCAATTCCTCTTCCGCAGGGAAATTTTTTTTTAAAGTACAGCAGAAGAGAGTTGGAGCTACTTAGTTGACACTTCATTGGATTAAGATCGGGAAGAGACTTTAGACTCTGGTGCAATGCCCTAGGTTTACAGAAAAGGAAATAGGTCCAGACAGGGGAAATGCTCAATGTCATAGAGGTAGTGGGATTGAAACTAAGGCTTCTGACTCCAAAGCCAGTCTTCTTTCTATTATACCACAACTGTGACCAGGCCAGGAACCTCTAGATAACTCAAAGCAAGTGATATGTTGAAGATAAAACAAAACAAAACATCAGGACAATCAGCACATTGTAAGAAATTTTACAAGCAACCAAAACTCATCCATGGATTTGTACCATCACATTGTCCCTGTTAAGAGGTAAATTATTGATAAAACTCAGCAAAGGTCAGCTATAAAATTAATGGGACAACCTAGGATAATAAACAGCATTGATTCAGACAAAGAGCCCTAAGAAGAAAGCAGAAAGAAAATACCAATATCATGAGGACTGAAAGTAGATGAAAAAGGCAACTGAATTAAAGACATTTTAACCATTTTGGTTTCTTTGTGATTAGGTTAAGCTTTTGACTCCCCACGAAAGTGATGAACATTGATGTGCCTGTGGGCTTCTTCCAAATAAAAGAAGATAGCCAGAAATTTTCAAAGAAGTCATGGAAGATGGCAGAGTTTGATCAACGAATCAATGAAAAACTTTTCACAAATATATAGTCAATACTATAGAAGAAAGTTGGAGCTACTTAGTTGATACTTCATTGGATTAAGATCTTCATTGGATGATACATTCATGAATGTATCCTCTGGTGTTTTTTGTTTTTGTTTTTTGTTGTTGTTGTTTTTGATTATTGGAATTTATATTAAGCTTTGTCTCCACCACTTGATTTGGTCCTGAGTTTCCAGATTCTATTTCAGTAGGGAATCAATTCATCTTTTCTCCCCAATTTCTTCATTTGCTTTACTTCCTCTCCATACCACTGACCAACCCTATTATTCCTTCTAGGCAAATTTATCCAACTATTTTGCTCAACCCATTCCCACTTCCAAACATTCTTCTAAGGTGCACCCTCTCCTTGGCAAAGCCTCCCCTACTTTGCCAAATTATTTTCCTTTCATCACAGAGAAATACATCTTCCAGTCTGCCTTTCCAGATTAACCAGAAGAGAGGTGCTTTCCTTCCCCACCCAATCTAAGCATGCAACTCCCACAACTCTTTTCATTCACTATTTTGCTAAACATATTTTGTTCTTTTGCTAGGACATAATTTTAATGTCATATCCCTGTACTTTTCAAATTGGAGTATATACAGTATGGCAATCATGTGTTTGCCTGCATCAGTACCACCTTTCCTGGGATATAATCTGGAAGACAGTAGAGGTTTTCATTTAATTTTTGATAGTGCTCAAGACAGTGCCAGGTGTATGGCTTGTGTGCTCGCTCGCTCTCTCTCTCTCTCTTTCTCTCTCTCTCTCTCTCTCTCTCTCTCTCTCTCTCTCTCTCTCTGTCTCTGTGTCTCTGTCTCTCTCTTTCTCAGAGGGTGATGATAGTAATGATTATAGAGATAGGGACTGAAACTGATTTCATTATAGGGAACTCCCAAATGAGGAAATTACCTCTCCTAATGTAGGTAGCTACCTTCTCTAGAATTTATAGTCTTAGTCTTGTGGAAAAGAACACTGAGAAGTTCAATGATTTGTTCAGGGTCACACAGCCATTGTATGTCAGAGGTAGGACTTGAGCCCACACCTTGCTATCTCTGTGACTCTTTGCTACACTGTACTGATATTTCTGTAGCACTTGAAGGTTTGCAAAATGTTATAAATATTATCATTGATGATGACTTCCAGTTTGAATATCATACTTGTCAAGGAAAGAAAATATATTGAGTGGCAGTTTTAAAACTGCCTAAAACCATCTTTTAAACAGTCTTAATGAACAACAGTCTACAATGAAGGTGTTCATCAGTAATATGGAATAGTCAGTTGCCTGGACAACTTAGCATGAAATGATTTTCACATATAGCTTACAGCTTGAATATATAACTTTGTCCTTAATTCAAAGAAACACCTCCAAAAGATTAAACATACAAAGACCTTTGGCATAAAGCTAGGGCTTGTAAAGTATAGATACCTTTATTACTAAAGCAGTAAACACAAAAACTGAATTATTATCCTGTATGACCTCATTGTCACATAGTGAACCTACATGGTATGATAACAAAGCAGGTTTGAAGGAAGCCATCTACATTCTTCAGAAGATAAGACTGCTGTAATAATAAAAATTCCCAATTCTATAATGCTTTAATATTTACAAGGTATTTTTTATACAACCACCCTATATAAAATAGGGAAAATAGGGAAAATGCTATTTACAGATGGGCAAATAGAGGCTCAGAAACATAATGATTTGTCTAGGATCACAGCTTGTAAATGTCAGAAACAGGATTTCATTTCAGATCTTTCTTTATTCCAAGTTAAGATTTATTTGTGCTAACCCCCCTCCCACAACTGTACAATGTTTGCAGCTCCTTGAATAACAGTATATTTACCTTAATTACTGATTTCATTTCATCTTTTACCCTGTGGAGAAGTGATTTAAAAAATTCAATACAAACCAAGGAGAAGGAAAACACTGTTCTTGAAAAAGCCATATATACATTGTGGTGTTCCTTTGTCCATGATTCATATTCAGTTGAGCATGTATATTTATATAGTAAATGATGTTAAATATAATCAGTTGTTAAGGTAAAGTTAACTTCAATAGCTCTAGCAAGAATAATGCTTAGCTACCAAATTGGGTGGCTCATAGGTATAGTATTTGCTATGGAACTTTAAACAGGGCAAATAAATTCCAAACATGTTTGTTTTTCTGAACAGAACTCTTACCCTTTTCAGACCTCCTGAGCAAGGGCTATAGCACCCAAGCACCTGAATAATATTAGGAATTGGAGAGGAAGTTTTCATTTCTTTCCTTCCTCAGGAATCTTCTTCAGTCTTAAATCTGACAAGAGATGAGGAAAAGAAATGTTTGTTACTCGGTGTCTTCATTTCCTTTTCCACTGTCATTGCCCTAGTCTAGGCCCTCATTTCCTGCTTGCATTATTGTGGGAGCCCCTTAACTGTAGTCCAGCTGCCATCCTTCTCATCTCCTAGCCATCTTGTTCAGATTCTTGTTCAAATACTACATACTTGTCTTCTCAAAACCCTTCAGTTATCCTCCATTGCCTACTGGATAAAGTCATAAATTCATATTCTGTCAAGATTGGAAGGAAAATTAGAGATTCCAATCCCCTAATTTTACAGATGATAACACAGAGGTCCAGAAAGGGGAGGTGATTTGGAAGTCACATGATTATATACTTCATTAGTAGCAAAATAGACTCAAAAAACCCTGGATAATTGGCTCTTGTGTAGTCTTGATTTTTTCCCCTACTGCACTATATTCCATCTATCAAATCCAAAATCAGCCAGGCATTAAAATTAAAGGCCTTCTACAATTTGGTTCCAGCCCACCTGTCCAGTCTGATCTCCCATTAGTTCCTGACACAAACCCTATATTCCAGACATAATAGTTTCCTTGTACTTCCCCAAATATACTAGTATTTTTGTGCTTCAGTCCTTTTGTTCATGCTGTCCCCTCTACTTAGAATGCTATTTCTTCCTTCATTCTAATTATGGAACTCTCTCAAGGCTGAGATTAAATACTACCTTCCTAACAGTCTTCCCTGATCAACCCAGATAGAAATCTTTCACCCTCAATTCCTAGAGCATTTTGTTTATACTTCATCATCTAATTTTTTGTAGTTATATCCGTACATCATAACTATAGTACATAATTCACAGTATTGTTGGATGATCTAATAAAATAACATATATTATATTATAAAAGCATTATATAGATGTCATTTATTATCATTACATATATTACCTTATGGATTATAAACTCCTTGAGGACAGATACTATAACTTGTTCATCTTTTTGCCCCACCACAAGGCCTACTATAGTCTTCTATACATGCACACATTAAGGCCTATGGTATGAATAAATGTCATGAGTTGTGTACTTCTCTTTATTTTACTACCTCCCTTTGGGCAATTTTCTCACAGAGACTTGGTCTCTTGACACATTCTTTGCCTTTCCCTACCCTTGAATCTAGATTAAGATGATTATGAAGTACATTATAAACAAAAAGGCCACATAAATTGCATAGAAGTCCATGGCTGGTTGAAATGTTTTGCTAGACCACAGAGTAAGTTAGAAGTTCCTAAATATGATTACATCTTAGTGACAATCTTTGGAAATAATTTGTTTTCTTTTTTCTATCTTTGATTTTGTTTTAATGTGTTTTGGTTGTCTTGTGGAGTCATTAAGTACTATTTGGTCCATTCTCATTTTCAGGGATTCTGTTTCTTAGGTAAGGTTTTGTACCTCATGCTAAACTGTTCCTCCTCTGAGTTTGAGTCTTGTCCATCCCTGACATCATAATAGTTCTTTATCCTTTTAAAATTTACTCATTCTTCTAGCCTTGATTCTCAGATTGGGACTTTAGGTCAGGGATGAGTTCTTCATACTTCTGATGGAACCATTATGGCCTTGTATGGTCCTACCTTGTCTTATCTATGCCACTATGCTATCTAAGTATTATATGCTGTGTTCTTCAAGCAAAATGGGGTGGCTTAGGCCAGGGAGTTATAAAATTTCTGTGGACCCTATTATTATTATTTCTTTAATGTAATTGCATGCTGGATTTTAGATGTGATTAGTATAAAATGCTAAAGGTAATAAGATTAATGATTTTTCTCTATAATTTGGAAATTCATTCAGCTGAATTGATGTCATCTAACTGGTAATTTTGTTTCATGTTTTAAATGCATGATATTATGTATATTATTGTTGTATTTCTAAATTCTCTTATATTGTGAAATTTGGGAAATTGTATCAGAAATGCTATTAGAAAAAACAACTTTTTAAAAAATCTGGATGATGTTAGATTATGAATTGATCTGTTAAAAGAATGTGATACAAATTTTAGATATTTGAAAACTTAAATATTTCATGGGGTATATTTTGTTTTAAAACAGACAATAATAAGTACTATAATAAAGAATGAGTTTTTCATTTAAAAATTTTTGCCTATCAGATAAAAATCTTGAAAATATAAAGGGTGGTTTAAAGATATAACTTCATTAATATGAGTCAACTCTCAGGTATCTTCTGTATGCCCCAAACCTCAAAATGTAGTTAGTTTTAATTTATAAGTAAAGGATAAATGAAATGTGATGATTAGGGAAACATGAGGAAATTAATAATATTCAAACCCTAAGTTGTGGTTAGTGAAATTTTGTTATTTAAGATAAAAACTCTTGGCACTATAATTTTGTTCTGAGCTTTGATTACAGTAGTAAAAAAATGGCATGTGTTACAGTCTGAGAATTGCTACCAGTGGATGTCTGTACCTGGTAAAAGTTGAAGGGATAAGCTCGGCATGGCCAAGATCCTCTTATCTCAGTTTCCCCATGATGCTATTTCCTTTCTGAACAGGAAATTTCCTGACCTGGTTAATCCTAAACTTGACTTTTCATACCCTGTGACTGTATGATTGACTATCATCCATGACTCATATCTGGAACCAAACAGAGTGAAAGGCATTTTTTCTCTGTTATGATATATGACATTGTTTTAACTATGTCTCTCCTTTTCCTTTCATAGCCATATAGTTACTATAATAGGATGTAAGTATAAAACAATCTTATAATTTTAATCTGTATTTGTGGTACAATTATAACATGTGGATGATATCCTCCCAAAGGGGGAGTTAGATAAAGTATTAAGATAAAGATGTAATATCAAAGTTCTAATTAAGTGGAATAGTAAATTTTGAGAAGGCAACAGGATTAGACTATTTTCTCTAAGAAACATGTAAATATGTTTATGACTGGCTTCCACAGGTATCTAGCATAGAAATTCAGCCTTTGATTATGTTTTAGTAATAATTTCTCAAAATTAGATTAAGGATTTTACATATAAAATTGAATTGATCATTGTAAAGAAAGCAAAGTTACTTTCCCATTTTTAAAGTATCTGTCTGATAATTTTAAAAGATAGAAGATTTTAATTTTTAAGTTAGACCCTCATGATTTTTTAAAAAAATTCTTATATCAGGCACAGGGTTCAGGTAAAGAAAGAAACAGCAAGTGAAATTCTCTGAAGTTTCCCATTTAGAAAACCAAATTTAAGATACAGTACTAAATTGTATTAAGTCTCATTACTGGTAGATTTTAGCAAAATTATCTAGGAACATCTAAAAGTGATTTGGAACCAGAAAAGCAAAGCCCCCTTCAGAGTTGCCCTGAGAATGAAGTCTATTCCAGAATGTCCAAGAGAGGATACCCAGAGACCAAATGACTTACATGAAACATCTGGGACTCAAAGTGTGCTGACTAAATGGACATTGGGACTAGGTTACTAGGAGAGTTGGAGTTAGTTAATATTGATGAACATTATTGTATTGCTTTAGCTTTTAAAAAATGGTGTTTATGCTATTTTCTTGGTTACCTTGGTGACATGTAAATTTCCCTTTTCAAAATTAGTTCATTGTGAACCCTCTCAGTAGTTTGATGCTACCCGACTTATGTAATTCTGATTATGAATATATGAAAAACTTTATAGATTTGACTTATAGATAAGTTTCTCATTCCCCCTTGAATCAAAAGGGGGAAATTAAGGGAATTAAGGGGATTAGGACAGCAAGTGGTTAATTGTGGAAATCAGTGAACCACAATGAATCCATCTTGTGACTCAATTCTGCATCTGGTTCAGTTCCCTATCTATTCAATTATGAGTATAGCCCAAATTCTGTTTTGTGAGAAAACTTTACTCAATTGTGGGAATTGGGAGAAAACCTTATTTATTATTTCGCTCCAGCTCTGCATAGCTGGGAAACTGGACCACCTCTACCTGCTGTTTAGAGACCCTTAACTAATTAACAATTATACATCTCAATGCAAATTGGGTGTATGGGGTGTTTGAGGAGGACTAGAACCTCTTGTATGAAGGCTTGCTGAACCCTTTTCAGGGTTGCTTATCCACCTTTGGTGTCTACTTGGCACTCAACGCTCACCTATGGCTCCAAGAAACTGTAGTATGTGCATCAGCCGCACCCTGGTAAACCATCTTGGTAGATAGGCTTAACCAGGTT
The DNA here is from genome assembly GCF_019393635.1 of Dromiciops gliroides. NCBI lineage: Eukaryota > Metazoa > Chordata > Mammalia > Microbiotheria > Microbiotheriidae > Dromiciops > Dromiciops gliroides. The sequence continues at coordinate 484,967,582 of NC_057862.1, read as the reverse complement.
GAAGGTAACTGATAGGCCTCAAACCCATTGGTAAGTTGGGGGGTGTCAACCTCAAGCATGTAAAAACTTTCCCTGGTAGAATGGGCAGATGAGAACAATTTTTTCCGTTGGCTATGCCGGCAGCTGAAGTAAGTGCTATTGAACACTTAGTGCTTGTTCAGACAGCAAAGACACCAAACCAAGGTCATCCACTGCATTCTGGACCATTACCATCTGTCTTGACTTTTGTCTTGCCACTGGTCTTTGATGAAACTGAAAGAGAGAATGAGTTTGATGACTTTGTGCAACTCTGCCTCACTTAAACCCAATTAATGTAAGAGTCAAGACATCACTCCATGATGTCATTAGCCTCTTTGAAAACGAAGGACAAAACAGCAACATCTCAAGCAGTCTGTATGTATTATTTGAAAGCTGGCCCAATGCAGATCAATGTTATTGTTTCCATATTCCTTTGATTGAATATAGACTCTTTGGGAGGAGTGGGACACCTTCTTTCCTGATTTCAAGGAGTAGCTCCTGTTCACTCTTCCCCTTTCAACTTGGAAAGTCCCTAATCCTTCCTCCAATTAGAAATTAGATTACCTACTGTATCCTGGTTAATTGTTTTAATTAATTGGTCTTATATGATTAATCGTTTTTAATGTATCAAAACCTATCTCCCCTTGTATTTAGGGTTTAGCCCTAAACTGAGGAAGACAACTGGTCCCAATTTGTTATGCAATTGGCATGCATTGCTTAATAGATTGGTATACTTGGAAGTTTCAACCTTTGTTTTCTCAGTCATTTCATCTTTTACCCACCATAATCCTATGTTTTCTGATTGAATGGACAATCTGATTTTCCCTCCTTACTTTTCCAGGTTTCAGACCCAAATTTGAGTCTAAGCCAGGGCTTCTTAAACTTGCAATCCCTTTTCACCTAAGAATTTTTTTTAAGTGAGGCAATTGAGGTTAAGTGACTTGCCCAGGGTCACACAGCTAGTAAGTGTCAAGTGTCTGAGGCTGGATTTGAACTCAGGTCCTCCTGACTCCAGGGCCGGTGCTCTATCCACTGTGCCATCTAGCTGCCCCTACACTTAAGAAATTTTTATGTGACTTGGGTATATAGGTATGTAAAATAGGTATACATAACCTTTTACTATGGCCAAATTTTCCACAATCCCCATATTCAGTTACATGACCCCATAAGGGGTTGAAACCCACAGTTTAAGAAGCTTTGGTCTAGGCAGCACAGCTGGGTGGTGCTTCAATAGAAAGTTGTTGGCCTCATCCCATCAACTAGCTGGAGAGTTCTACAAGCTCAGAATGGGCTGCCTGCTTATCCCTATTCTTCACCCTGGGGCTGAGTCTGAGATCTCTTCACAGAGGGACAGTATTTCATCCCTGTGCTGGAGCTGTTTGCTATCTTCACACAGGGACTGAGGGGTAACTATAATATAGGTCCAATTCTATGCCCAGTGTCCAACTCCTCAATCCCTACCCACATCTTTTCTATGGTTCCTGTCCTGGTTGCTTGCCTGTGTGTTGAATTTCTGATCTGAGGCAGCTAGGTGATACAGTGGATAGCATACTGAGTCTGAAGTTAGGAAGAGCAGAGTTAAAATTTACCCTCATACACTTAGTATCTGTTTGACTCCAGGCAAGACACTTATCCTCTGTCTACTTCAGTTTTATCATCTGTATAATGAAGATAATATAATATACCACTCAGGATTATTGTGAAGATCAAATGAGATATTTGTTTTTTTGTTTTTGTTTTTGTTTTTGTTTTGGTGAGGCAATTGGGGTTAAGTGACTTGCCCAGGGTCACACAGCTAGTAAGTGTTTGAGTGTTTGAGCTAGTGTCTGAGGCCGGACCTGAACTCAGGTCCTCCTGAATCCAGGGCTGGTGCTTTATCCACTGTGCCACCTAGCTGCCCCTCAAATGAGATATTTGTAAATCACTGCAAACCTTAAAGCACTACACAAATGTTTGCTATTATTATTATTATTATTATTATTATTAGAATTATCTTATTGTGAAAAATGGCTCACTGTGGTTTACTATTCAGTCTGGTGCTCTTCTTGGATCTTTGTTGGAGTAGTTGTGGGAGAAACTGGATTATAATTCTTTTTCCTACTCTACCATCTGGGCTTGTCTCTTCTGTTTCTTTTTTTCTTTAATTATTTAAAATTCTCTAGCTTCTACATGGATTTTGAACATGGATTTTTCTACTAATTGGTGAGTAAATAGAAAGTAACTACTTATACTTCTAGCATAGTCAGTCGGTCAGCAAGTATATATCAGGTGCTTACTATATACTGGGCACTGCCCTTCCCTCTAGGATTTCATATTGTAATGCAGAAATAAAATGCAAGCAGCTATGTACTTAAAAGATATATACAGTGTAAAGTAGGAGGTAGTTTTTAAGGGAAGGCAGCAGTAGGAACCTCTTATGAAAGGTGAGATTTTAGCTGAATCTTGAAGGAAGGTAGAGGACAAGAGTGTGGAGAGCATTCCAATAACCAGTGAAAAGGCACAGAGTTAGTAGATAGAGTATGGGAAGAACTTAAATTAGGCTGGTGTTTCTGGATGATAGACTATGTATGTAGAGGAAATAAAATATAAGACTGGTAGAAATGGGGCTATTTTGAGAAAGTCTTTAAAAGTCAAATGAAGGATTTTATATTTGATCCTATAGGCAATAAGGAGCCATTGGAGTTGATTGAGTAGGGAAGGGATATGATCAGACCTGAACTTTAGGAAGATTAATTTGGTGGCTAAGTAGAGGATAGAGTAGAATGGGCAGAAACTGAAGCAGTGAGACCAACTGGATGGCTAGTCTAGGCATGAGGTGATGAGGACCTGCACTAGTGTGGTAGCTATGTGAGTGGAGAGAAGTAGACACATATTAAATATTATTATGAAGATAAAATGGCAGCAAGGTAGCTAAAGGTCGCACAGTGGATAGAGTGCCAGGCCTGAGTTCAAATCCAGCCTCTGACACATCCTAGCTGTGTGACCCTGGGCAAGTCATTTTATCATGTTTGCCTCAATTTCTTTATCTGTAAAATGAGTTGGAGAAGGAAATGGCAAACCAATCCAGTATCTTTCCCAAGAAAACCCCAAATGGGTCACAAAGAGTAGGACATAACTAATTTATTTTTATTTTTATTTTTTTGTGGGGCAGTGAGAGTTAAGTGACTTGCCCAGGGTCACACAGCTATTAAGTGTCAAGTGTCTGAGGCCAGATTTGAACTCAGGTCCTTCTGAATCCAAGGCTGGTGCTTTATCCATTGTGCCACCTGGCTGCTCCCCACTAATTTAAAAATGACAGCACTTGGTATCAGATTGGATATACAGAGTAAGTGCAAGTGAGTAGAGGATAACATACAGGTATCTAGTCTGGGTGAGTAATAGTATGTTGTTGTTCAATCATTTCAGTTGTGTCTTTTTGCCATTTTCTTCTCATCTTATTTTATAAATGAGGGATGACTGAAGCAAATAGGAGTGACTTGCTCAGGGTCACACAGCTAGTGTCTGAGGCCAGATTTGAATTCTTGAAGATGCGTATTCCTAACTCCAGGCTCAGCACTCCATCAACTGTACCACCGATCTGCCTCAATTGATGGTATACTCAACAATAATAAATTGGAAAGAGGGGCAGGATTAGGATGAAAAAAAAAATTAATTCTGTCTTACACATGTTGAATTTGTGATGTCTAACAGGCAGGTGATATGAGAATGAAAGTTAGGAGAGATTAGGGCTAGATAAATAGATCTGAAATCATCTTCATAGAGATAGTAATCGAACCCTTAGGAGTTGATAAGATCATCAAATGAAATAGTATAAAGGGAGAAAAGAGTTTGGGACAGAAACTTGGAGGATATCCACAGTTATAGTGGGCATGAACTGGAGGAAGATCCAGTAAAGGAGAGTGAGAAGGAGAAGTCAGACAAGGAAGTAGAGGGAGAACCAAGAGGGAGCAGTATCATGAAAACATAAAAAAGAGTGAGTATCAAAGAGGAGAAGAGATTTAACAGTATCAAAAGCTACAGAAAGTTCAAGAAGGATAAAGATCGAGAAAAGGGCATTAGATATGGCAACTAAAAGATTTTTGGTAACTGTGGAGACTGCAGTTTCAGTTGAGTGATGAGATCAGAAACCAGACTGCAGAGGGATTAGAGACAAGTAAGAAAAGGACAAGTGGAAGCACCCAGTGCGAATAGATTTCTCTAAGGAGTGTAGCCAAGAAAGGGGGTAGGAAAGGTAGGGGAAAGAAATATAACAGCTAGGGTTTTGTTTTTTTTTTAAGGAGGCATGGGCATAATTGTAGGCAGCAGAAAAGGTGTCAGTAAATAAGAGACTGAAGATTAGAGAGAGGCTAGGATAATAGTGGGAGCAATCTTCTGGAGATGAGAGGGAATGAGATCAAGGATGCATGTAGAAGGGTTTGCTTTGGCAAGAAGAAAGGCCACCTCTTCATGTAAGATAGAGGTAAAAGAGAAGATAGTGAAGGAAGATGCTTGAGTGATGTGAGAAGAGGAAGAGGGGACAAGGGAGAACTCTTGGTAAATGGCCCCAGTTTTTTTTTAATCTGAAGCATGGGGTCAAGGTTCTTTCCTGAGAGAGTGGGGAGAGAGGATGCTATGGGAAGTCTGAGGAGAAATGAAAAGGTTGGGAATAGCTACTGTGGTGAATGAAATAGTGACACAATTAGGGAAGTATAAACGGATTTCCTTCCTGTAGTGAGGGCCCATTTAATATTATATAACAAAGTTGTGATAGACCTAGTCATCACTTAAAATTTCTCCAGCTCTGTTCAGAAGCATGTGAATTGGAACAAAAGCAGATGGTGGGTATAATCCAAGATTGAGGTTTGGCAAAGTATGATTGGTGATAGGATAAGGATAATCCACAATTATATAACTAATTCAAATATGGGGCAGGTGATCATGAATAATTTTGCAAGAAGTCTGCCAGATCAGCAACTATGTGATAAAATGCTACTCCTATTGCACTTAGTTTGACATGCAGCCTAAATGCTGGGAAAGCAGATTTGAAAAGGTTGAGGAAAAGGATAGGTAGGATCCAACAGAGGGGAAGGCAACCTGGGAGGAATGGGAAAATCTTAAGGATTAAATTTTGAAGACACAAAAGGAAATGATTTCAATGAAAAGAAACAAAAACAGTAGTTGTCTGAAGGGATTGATGAAGATACAAAGGGAAAACATAACCAACTTAGATTTTTAACTTATATATATATATAAAAGATAGAATCAAGGACAGGCAGCAGTGGCTGAATGTAAGAGTGTAGCATAGTCCTATAAAAACAACCAAAGTGCTAAAGCTCGGAATTACCCAAGGCTAAGGAGAAGAGCTATCAGTCAATCAATCAGTATATGTTTATTAAGCCCTGCCCTATGCTCGTTAGCAGTGGTAATAGAGTCAAAAATGATTTTGTCCCTTAAGAACTGTACAATGGGGACAACATGCACATATATAGTTATATAAAAAACATTTTCAAAACAGATACACTGTGAAGGAATAGTAGGGGCCAGCAGTGGGGGGAGGGGGAGAGGAAGGTAGGGGAAAGTCTGGGAAAGGCCTTATGCAAAAGATGGGATTTAACTTAAATCTTAAAGGAAAGCAGGGATTCTGAGAGATGGAGGTAAGCCAGAAGTACATTCCAGGCATGGGGGATAGCCAGTGCAAAGGCATAGAGAAAGGAGATATATGTGAGGAATAATACTGTGCATGAGGAATAGTAAGAAGACCAGTTTATAGAAGAAGGGATTAATATATAATAAGGCTGGAAAGGCAGAATGGGACCAGGTTTTGAAGAGCATTAAATGCAGAAGACTTTCTTTTTTATCCTAGAGGTAGTAGGGAGACCTATGCATTAGGAAAATCATTTTGGCAGCAATGTGGAAGATAGATCAGTGTGAAGAGAGACCAGTTGAAATGCTATTGTATTAGTCTAGGTGAGAGGTTATAGGGTTCCAGGTGAGTAGAAAAAAAGGGGGTATATAAAAGGATGTTGTAGAGAAAGAAATGACAAAATTTGTAAACTGATTTGAGTTATGGGGTGAGTGAAAGTGAGGAGTCAAAGATAATATGGGTTATGAAACTGTGACTTGAAGGATGGTGGTACCTATTGTGAGATTTAAAATTGGTTATTAGATCATAAATCTCCCCTACTTAACTTTTCCCTTAATTTATCTCCCAGACTAGTAAATGGAAGAAGCTTCTGGTTTTCTAGTTAGAGCTTTTATTGTATGGTAGTCACAAGGTGATGTTGATTAGAGGGATAGGAAAGTGGAAATACAAAGCAAATCATCTTAAGTCTAAGCTTGGTCTATATTCCGTATAAAACTCACCAAAAACCCAAGGCCACCTTTGGGGAGAGAGAGAGAGAGAGAGAGAGAGAGACCGAGTCAAGCGCGTGCTGCTAACCAAGAGCCGGGCCGAGTGGAACTCCAGTCAGCGTCTGTCTGTGCAGCGCAGCCAGGAGACCATCGGAGCAGGAAAAAGCCCCCACTTCCGTTCTCTCCTTGCCTTTTAAGCTCGCACCCCGGAAGTCGAGTGCTCAGCAGGCAATCTGGCGTGCATTGCAGGCGGACTGGTGTGTGTAGCTCATGCCGTTGGTCTCCTCCCCAAAAGGGTGGTCCTAAAAAAAAAAAAACTGGTGTCTTTCAGTTATCCTAACCGACTGTTAAAAAACTTTCTTTTTTTTTTTTTTTACCACAGTATGATACGAATAGGGAAGTTTGGGAGAGGATTTGCTTCTGGGGGAATAAAGTCCTGTTTGGGACCTATTGAGTTTGAGATTCCTATGGGATATCCAGTTTGAAATGGCAGTTGGGGACATGATACCAGAACTCAGCTAAATGGCTAGGACTAGACAGATCTGAGGGTCATTTGAATAGTGATGATAATTGAATCCATGGGAACTGAGATCAATGAGTATAGAGAAGTAAAAAAGGAAAAAGCTTCCAAACAATCTTAAAGTATTACAGAGGGAGTGACAAAGCTGATCATCCAGCAAAGAAGACTGAAGAGTGGTCAGGCAAGAAGGGGGAAAACCAAGAGAGAGAAGTATCATGAAACCTTAGAGTGGAAACTATTCAGTAGTAGATGGTGGTCAACAGGAATGATAACTGAGAAAAGGCCAATTTAGATTTGGCAATTGAAATAATTTGAGAGAGCAGTTTGGCAGCTAAGGGCAACTTTGGAGGAAGCAGTTTCATCTGAGTTCAGAAGTCAGATGGGAACTAGTGTAGTGAAGAGAAGAGGAACTAAAGACATTGGCTGTAGACTTCTTTTTCAAGGAATTTAGCTGAAAGATGGAGGAGAGATGTTGGACAATAACTAGTGAAGATAGGACTTAGTAAGGGTTTCTTTTAGGTTGAGGGAGATTTGGATGTATTTGTAGGCATCAGGGAAGGAGTCAGTATTTAAGGAAAGTGAAGACTAGAGAGAAGGAATATGAGAGAAAATGGGATCAAGGGGAGTTGGTCTTGGTGAGCAAGAGGACCATTTCTTCAGCATTTTAAAAAAATTACATGGGAGAAAAGAGGAAGATAAAAAAAAGTCAGAACTGAGCTCAGGTAAGATGAGATAATGATCACTGACAACAGAGGTATGAAAGAACTGTTCAGTTTTTATTTTGTTTTCTTTTCCAAGGAGAATGACTCTCATACTGGAAATGACAAAACAAAAATGATTTACAATGAACTCACACCCAAGACAGATAAAGAGATAATAATATGAAAGCACCTAACTGACCTTAATGAATTCAAGTTACCTGGCCCAGATAAACAAAGTGCTGATGTTGTCTATTCATCACAACAGAAAAGATAATATAGTTGGCATACTATAGACTAGTAAGTTTGACCTCATTTTCCTAAAAATTCCTTTTAAAATTATTTATTTTATTATTATTATTTTATTATTATTATTTTAGTATTTATTTTTAGTATTCTTTTTAAATTTTGAGTTCCAAATTCTCTTCCACTCCCTCCAATGTCCATTGAGAAAGCAAACAATATGATATCAATTATACATGTGAAATAGCCATATTTCTCAAAAAAGCAAGAAAAATAAAGGAAATTAGAAAATTACACTTCATTTTGCACTCAGAATTCATCATTTCTCTCTTTGGAGGTATGTAGCATTTTTCTATCATGAATACTTTAGAACTGTCTTGGATCATTGTATTGATCAGAGTAGCCAAGTCTTTAACGGTTGATCCTCATTACAGTATTGCTGTTATTGTGCACAATGATCACCCAGTTCTTCTCACTTCACTTTGTATCAGTTCATATAGGTCTTGCCATATTTTTCTGAAACTACTCCCTCATCATTTCATATAGCAAAATAGTGCTCCATAACAATCATATACCACAATTTGTTCAGCTGTTCCCCAATTGATGAGCATCCCCTCAGTTTCCAATTCTTTGCCCCCACAAAAAGAGCTACTATAAATATTTCTGTACATATAGGTCCTTTCCCTTTCTTTGATCTCTTTGGGATATAGACTTGGCAGTGGTATTTCCTGCAACATTTCTAGTGGAGTATCCCAACTCAATCCCACCTTCTACAGGAAGCATTTCCTGATCTCTCAACTCTACTATCTTTCCTCTATTAATTATTTCCTATTTATCCTATATGTAGCTTGTGTAACTATATAGCACAGTGTCTGGCACATAGTAGGCACTTTATAAGTGTGTATTGATTAATAAAAATCTAGAAAAGAAGGTGATTGCAAAGGGATTCAATCACTTTATCAAGAAAAGGTCATGTCAAATTAATTTTGGTTTATTGACAAGGTTGCTAAACTAGTAATACAGAGAAATGTTATAGTCTTATGATCTTTCAAACTAAGCATTTAATAAAATACCTCATAATTTTCATGTGAAAAAGATAGAGAAATCTAGAGGGTAATAGAACTAGATGGATTCCAAAGTGATTGATTGACAAGACATAGTCATTTTGGTAATTTCTCTTTTTTAAATGTTTATTTATTTATTTACTTATTCATCCATTCATTCATTTGGTCATTTCTTATAGCACAGTAGTATTCCACTTCCCTTTGAAGAACTTTGGAATTGATTGTGTGACATGGGAGACACTGGCACAGTGTAATGTGCCCTCATCCGAGAAGGTAGTGTGGTCTGTGAGCAAAGCATAATTGAAGTAGCTCAAAAAAAATGTGAGATGTTCAAATTTAGAGAATCCAACCCAAATTTTCACATGGACTATTTGTGCCCAACCTGTGGTAGAACATTCTGAGCTCATATTGGTCTGATCAGCCACAGTCAGATGCACTGTAACCTGACTCTGGTATGATATGCCATCATTTGTTCAGTTGTTCCTCAATATGTTAAAGGTTAGTTTAGAAGCCAGATTTCAGTTTGAAACATTCCTGGGGCACTCTGCTAGAGACCTCCTGAGAAGTTGCTATGGAGCCAATCATGACTGCAGAGGACCAATGGTGCATTTTATACACACCCTGACAAAGAGGTGATGGACTCCAGATGCAGATTGAAGTTGTTGTTGTTTGATATGGCCAATGTGGGAATTTGTCTTGCTTAATTATGCATATTTGTTACAAGAATTAAATTTTTTTTCAATGTGAGTGTGCATATTAAGTGAAAGGGAAAGAAAACAAACTTGTTATTTGAAAAAATTCAAAAAAAATCTTAAAGTCCATCTTTAAGTTTAATGTTTCTAATAAAAAACCACAAAGATTTTTTTATTGTATTAGGTAGTGTAAGACTGTGGCAATGCTAGCAATATTTTCTGTCTTCTGAGCCAATAAATTTGGGCTTATAATATAAGCTAAATTAGAAATGACTTGAAGTTTTTATATAAACTTGATATAATTATTGTTTCTATATGAATTTGAATTCAGTTGAGTGAAATCTTTACTCTGTGAAGTAAGAGAATTTGACAAAGTTTTAGAAGTATTATTATTTGCACTATTAATATTTTCTTCGGGGCAGCTAGGTGGCACAGTGGATAGAGCACCGGCCCTGGATTCAGGAGGACCTGAGTTCAAATCTGGCCTCAGATACTTAACACTTACTAGCTGTGTGACCCTGGGCAAGTCACTTAACCCTAACTGCCTCACCAAAAAAAAATATTTTCTTCGCCACAGTCTTAGGATTAGACAATCAGCAAAACAATAAATCAAGCCCTGATTTGTGGTGTTTGCTGATTTTTGAGGTGTAAATGCTCACACTGAAATTTTAATAATCCTGAGCTATTTTGAACTGACTCCAGCACACTCTTGTTCAAAAGCCTCCACTTATATCCTATGCTTTAATAGTCAGTCAGTAGACACAAGTAGCTCAAAGCCAAGGCATTGATTCAAATGGTATCATAAGAAAAGTAAAATATTTCCTTCCAGAAACCTGGGACACAGTGTCTCATAAATATATCAGTGTCTTTGAGAAGGGTGGGCACATATTTGGAGTACAATAGTAGTGAAATACAAATGTAGTGAACATATGGGTCAAAACAACGCACATCTCAAGAGCTGCAAGGCCTCAATGTCCTTTTCTCATCTTGGAGTTCTTCAGCATGCTTCCCCCCCCCCCCTCCCCCGGCACAGTGTCTCAGCTGGTGGGTTGCTTAGCTGAGGTCCCAGCATCTACCTATCTTCATAGTTCAGTTCTTTACTGCCACAGCTAGCTCTTTCTTAAATGTATAACTAGCTCTCTTCTTTGTTGTTAGAGGTCCCTCTCTTTGAAGCTGCTTGAATAATGTCTGTTTTTGTGTCTGTCTGGAGAATGTCTATCTCCTACTGGTTAATTACCTACCCTCTTAGGGCCTGAATTGTTTCTCAGCTGCTGGTTCCTGCCTGAATTGTGTCCAGGATTATGACCAATTTTCATGCAGTCAACCCTACATTTGCTTACTAATTTCACTAGAGTAAATGTTAATACTTTATAAAGGGAAAACAAGGTGTTAACAAATTTATACCTCATCATCTATGATTACATCCTATGGGGGAAATCAGTTGGTTGGGGACCAATTTCCCCTCTTACAATGAAAATACTAATTTTCCATAAGAAAAATTTTAGTTGTCATTTAACAGTTGTTGGACCATAGACAGATCATTTAATCTTTCTGGTCCTTTATGTAAAAATGAGGGTGTTGAACTAATTTATCTCTAAGGTCCCACTTCAAAATCTTATGCTTCTGTATCTAAAGGAAAACAAATTGAATGTTTAAACAGAAGATATCAAATTATTCTGTTGTGCCAATTCAATTTATTTCAACCACCATTTATTAAATGTCTGCTAAGTACAAAGTCCTACGTTCCAGGGCTGGCAAAATAAAGATAAATTATAGTTCCTGCCCTCAAAGAGGGGATACACACAAATACAGATAAATGTGATACATGGGAAAAGTGTAATAGGTACAAGGGAAGATCTAAGCAAGCTATTCTTGGAAAATCTGAGGAGGAAGAGAATCACTTTCTATAGTGTCCAGCCCCACTATACCACAGCAGAAGACCATGAATCTCTTTTCAGCTTCTCCAGGCCTCAAGGTGAATGTGGAAGGTGATGGCTTTTAGTAATTAACAAATTGTATGTGAATACTAGTGAGATACAAACATAATTGATATGGTTTTTATAATGCAATCATAACTAAACAAATGGGAGCATATTTACTAAAAACCAACATCAGCGTATAGAGTTTGTAGGAACCCATTTAGTGAAACTGAGGACTGAAGGTACCTGAAAATTCTACTAATGAAATTCTTAAGTGACAGTGCATCAGTTTCCTAATTGTGTAGTTTTATGAAAGGAAATCTCATTAAAAATACTAGGCCAGGATATAGAAAGGAGAGAACCTCTATTTAACCAAGTACTTCCTTAACAAATTAAAATATTTTCTTTATAATAAATATTTGTATGTTTCTAATGGGTAAACCCTTCCCTACCATAATAAGTAGCATTGCAATATTACTTTAATAGAGGATTTAATTTATTTTAGTGAAAACTTTTGTGTAATGGGTGCTCAAAATAAAATTTTCTTTTTTCTTTAGTACTAGGGACATTGTATTTGCTCAATAAATATTTGTTGATTAATTTGAAACCAAGACAAAAGAGACACAGTATGGTCTATTTGAAAGAGTATTGGACTGTGTGTCAGGTGAGACTTGCATTCAAATCCTATCTCTGATACCTACTACCTGTATGACCATGGATAAGTCACTTCTCTGAGACTTTGATTTTCTTTAAGGATAGTAATAGTACCTACTTCTCAAAGTAGATATAAAGATCAAAAGAGATAAAGTATATAAATGCTTAGCAAATTATAAAACACTATCTAAATGTCAGCTATTAGTATTACTGCTATTTTTTTAATCAGACATGTAATTTCATTGGTGTGGTGCCCCCCCTGCACCACTGCAGGTTAGCAATTCACCCATGAATTACAGTCTTACAGAGTTTCTCAAGACATTAAAACTTAAGTGTCTCGCTTACAGTTACTTAGCTAACATTATATCAGAAGCAGATCTTACAAGCTTTTTTGACTCCAAGGTTGTACCCTCTGTACACTATACCATGCTGCCTCTAATTGTTATTATGATTTAAATGAAATGAAATAAAAGGCATTGAACCTTGATTTCTTCCTTCTATTAATGTACCATCCCAAGAATAAAAACAAAATGAAACTGTACGAGGTAAGAAAAAAGTTTCCCGGCTTATGGTTCTATAACATCCCACTCAGTCTATTGTCAGTGATCAAAGTAGCATCACTCTAGGCCAATTCACTAGATTAGTTCCTAAGCACATTGTCCTCCTGCTCTTCAGGAGAACGTACAGAGGGAATGAATAGCCCGTGTAGATCCAGGTGTATCTCCGCATCAACTGATGCCCGAGCCAATTCTGTAAATCGTTTTGCATCCAGTATGAGCAGAAAAGGTGGTTTCTTGGGGTCAGTGGAGACAATCACTGACAATATGATACCTTTAAAAGAAAAAGTGGACAAGTTTGGAAAAGGGAGGTTTTTTTTTTTCTTCCTATTTCCAAAATGAAAAGAATCTTCATTAATGTTGAAAATCTAAGCCAGAGAAAAACAACGTGGTTGGGTAACCAAGACCTTAATCCAAAGAAGAAAACTTGTAGGTATAACTTGTAGACCTTTTTCATTCTGATCTTCAACATTCATAGCAGAAGAATGACCTTTAGATTAGCCATCTTGGCTGCTGCCTCTTTAATATGAAGTAGGGACGTAACAATACTATCTAGTTTAACTTTGGAATACTTTTGGGAGGTCTGATCATGATTGGCTTGGAATAGCTGCAAATTGCCTTGTGCCAGTGTTGAAATCCCTATTGCTACTATTATGTATGTTTCTTCACTGTCTGGCCCATTAGGAGAAAAACACAAAACATTTAAAGCATTTCACACAAATGTCTGGAGAAGTAGGCTCAGGGCTAGAGGTCTATATTTCAGGCCCAATGCCTAAGACAAAACCCCTTGGAGTAGGTTTCCTAGTCTCTGTTCTGGAAGGACATTTAACAGGATAGAAGGCAGTTTGTGATGTGGTTCTACTCTTGTAAAATGAGGAGGTACTATCATTGTATGCTGGACTTGGAATCAGGAAGACCTGGGTTCAAATCCTGCCTATGACCCTTACTGGTATGTCATGGGAAAGTCCTTAATTACTGTGTGCCTCAGTTTCCTCATCTGTCACAATGGAATGATAATATCTAATAACTACCTCAAATAATTGTTATAAGGCTCAAATGAGATTAAAATAAGGAAAACGTTTTTTCAGACATTAAAGTAATATACAAATTTCAACTATTATTATTATTTGGGGGGGGTGAGACAATGGGGGTTAAGTGACTTGCCCAGGGTCACACAGCTAGTAAGTGTCAAGTGTCTGAGGCTGAATTTGAACTCAGGTCCTCCTGAATTCAGGGCAGGTGCTTTATCCACTGTGCCACCTAGCTGCCCCAACTATTATTATTAATGCTGAAGTAATATTGAATCTGAGAAATAAGAATTAGGGGTGGTATGCTCTGTGTGTCTATGAACCAACCTGATGGATTAGAAAGATGAGTCACTGGTGCTCACAAATTGTAACTCACAATTTGCAAAATTCCCTTCTTAGTGAAATAGATTTCACTTTTTCAATCTTTGTGTCACTTTTTGTCCTTGACAATGTCATGTGGTGGAAAGAGCAATGGATTTTGATTTAGATGACCTGAATTTGAATCCTGTCCCTGCTACTTCCCGTGATTTGGAGTAAATATTTCTGGTACTCAGTAGTTTTTTTTCTGTTTTTATAAAATGAGGGGGTTGGACTAGTTGACCTCCAACTGGTAGGAAGGCCCAGTGACTGGACTATTCAAATAAATAGATTGGATGTTAGAGAAATAGCATAGAGGCCAAGGATCAAAGCCTGAACTTTCAGTGAAGACAACTTAGGCTTCTTTCTGCACCCCATGAAGTTTTTACAATGCTTTTCTCCTGTGTGTCATAGCTATTTTACATGGAGGGAACTGAGACACAGAGCAATGAAGTTAGTTGGCTCAAGTGAAACAGCCAATAAATCTGTAGGCTGTGGCTCAACTTTATATCTTCTGATGCAAGATCAGTGCTCTTGCTGCTATTATGTTGCTATATGAACTGTACAAGGAGGTTCTGGGTAGCAAAGGATTGATGGAGACATGTAACGGAGTTCCGTGCCATTTCTTCCTATTTTGACTGAAACTGATGGCTCTGTCAAAATGTGGAAGAAGTGCTATGAGATACTTCCTGCTATAAACCCAGGTTCCAGAATATGATTTTCTGGAATATCTGTTTCTCATAGATCTGTTTAGGGGTATGTATGTGTCAATGAATCTTATCATTGTTAACAGAGCTTTCTTTTATAAATCTGAAAGGGCCCTTGGAGATGTTCCAGTATTACCAAAACATTTTAAAGACACTTTAAAACATTTCAAAGTTCCTTTCTTCCTTTCTGTAAATCTCTTATATCTTTGTTGTGGGGTGGGAAGAGCAGCAACTCCACTAAGATTTGGGACTGAGACAGCTCCTGCTGCCATAAGAATTGGCCTCTATAGCAACTGCCTCCAACACTCATTTTTAAGGAGTGTGAAAAAGTGATGAAGTAGGACCATAGGGGCAGATGAGCCATAGTAGAAAGGTAGAGACAGATCAAGTGAAAATGATTCCATCTTCACTCAAGGGGAAAGATCTGCCTTCTCTCCATACCTTACCCCAACCCCTAACATCATTCTACTACCACACACATACATCCATAAGGGACTTCATCCCTATGAAGGGTCATGACCTTTTCAACCTGGATCCAATCAGGGTTACATAGCCAGAAAATGTCACAACTGGGCCTGAAACCCAGGTTTCTATTAAGTATAGAAAACTTCCCATTACAATCTAAAGGTTCTTAACTGGGGTTGGTGAATTTCTCTCTCTCTCTTTTTCTCTCTGTGTGTGTGTGTGTGTGTGTGTGTGTGTGTGTGTGTGTATTTCAGTATAATAGATTTCCTTTGCAGTTGTACATATTTTTTTATTAATTTAGAAACAATATTCTTAGAAGGAATCTATAGGCCTCTCTAGACTGTCATGGGGATTCATGACACAAAAAAAGACCTTCATTACACCATGTTGCCCTTCATGGATTCCTGCCATCTGCCTGCATGCTATACATACCCCTGGAATGTCTGTATATGTTCTTTTCCCCTTCCCTCCCAAACCCAGTAGAAGTTTCTCAAGGCCAAAGACAGTATCAATTTTTAATCTTTGTATTTATTCCCAATGCCAAACACCTTATACATCGCTAAGTAAAAGCTTAGGGATAGGGACAGGCCCTGTGATTTAATTGGTGTAGGAAGCTCCAGGATAATGATTTTCCCTCTACCAATCCAGGTTGGCACCTTCTCTGCCATTTATAGCCTTACTGAATTGCCTCGAGAATGAGAGCTGAAGTGACTTGCCTGGGGTCACATGACCAGTCTGTCAGAGGCAGAACTTGAAACCAGGTCTATCCACTTGAAACCAGCACTCTATCCACTAGGATGCACTGCTTCTTAGTAAGTCAATACTGGATTGAACTGAGTAGGTTTGACAGGGAAACAATTACATTTTTTAACCCTGACAAATTAGTTGCTTTGGAAGCTGATTCCATGGCTTACAGTGAAAACAGTGCAGAGTATTCATTAGGCCAAAAGCTCTTACCATCATCTTCTTGTTGTGCATTAGGTGCAGGCACAAATACAGGCTCAGCAGGCCAACAATGCTCTTCCTCCCATTTTAATGATGACTTTGTCAGAATATCAAATTTCATTATCTGTGTATTCAAGAGAAAGACAAATAGTGACTAAATTTTTGTGATACTGTGTTTTTTATATCTAAGTACAATGAATACAATCAAATTTTTTAACTAACACAATAAAACCAGAGAATGTAGAGGATTATAAGGTAGGAGCAACTCTCACCATTAAAAGCAAACATTTATGGAAGGTTTGAGCATCTTTATAATGTTGACAGAAGAGCCACAGGTCTGGTTTCTATTCTCTATGACCTTACAGTAGGAATCTGTCTCATAAGGAAAATAGAATCCTGAAATCTGAAAAAATTTCACCTACCTCTCCAAATAAAACTTGAGGTTAACTCTTTTAGAATCTATGTTAATTTAAAATTACATCCATAGAGAAGTGAAACCAATTAAATTAGCTCCCACACTTGGCAAAAGGGAGCTGACACATGGTCCTACATCATCATTGACAAAACTGATACATGAATACCATTGGCCTTGATGAACCCTGGTTTTCCTGCATCCAGTGATGGCTTAGTGTTTATTTCAGCTAAGAGGCTTTGTAATTAATTAGGTTGCTGTACATTCATTTTTTATCATCCCTTCTTCTATGACACCAAGGAAGAGCCATTTTGCCTTATTTTACCTATTTTGTCCATTCCAACTCCATATTAACACTATAGGATTTATTGCCTTTCTCTATGTTTATAATTCCTTTGCATGAATTCAGAAGAGTATTCTCCCTTTCATTTAATGTCTTCTTCACCTTTCCCTATCTGTCTTTATTGTCATTTTCTCAAGCTTCCCAAAAGTGTCAAAGAAAAAAGTGTCAATTTTTTTAATATTCTTTTTTTTTTTTGTGAGGCAATTGGGGTTAAGTGACTTGCTCACGGTCACACAGCTAGTAAGTATCAAGTGTCTGAAGCCGGATTTGAACTCAGGTCCTCCTGAATCCAGGGCCGGTGCTCCATCCACCATGCCACCTAGCCACCCCATCACTTTTCTTTAAATTGAGTTGCTCCATAGTACTAAGAACCAGTTAATTTTGTAACCAAGGCAAGAAGATAAAATTATGTCACCTAACCTAAAAGTATGGCATACTTGGGAGACTAGAGGCATATTCCATATATTTTTCTTCTCCTTTCAGCTTTGTGCAGCCAAAGCAAATGTTTTACTTGCCTCACCCTTGTTATGGCTCTGCCAAGAACCTATACTTTTTTGACTCAGAATCACAGGATCTCGGAGTTGAAAGTAACCTCAGAGGTCATCTACTCTTGCCTATACCTGAGTAAGAATCCACTCATCAACATACAGCTTTTTCTTGAAGACTTCATGTTCCATCTCCAAGTGGCCTTGCTTCCATATATATTTTCTTCTCTCTTTCATCTTCCACATTTCATTGATTCCTTCCCCTCTGCTTTGTAACATCCTTCGATTTTGTAATATTTGATTTTGAAAAACCCATTATTTTCTCTATTCTTTACCTTGCACAAAAGAGAAACTCAGGGAAAACATCATAGCTCTCTAAAAGTATTTGAAGGTTTGTTGTGGAAGAGGGATTAAACTTGTCCTCCTTGGCCCTAGATGGTAGAATTAGAGACGATGGGTAGAGGTTGCAGAGACAGATTTAGGCTTGATATTGATTGGGGATGGGGTGAGGGAGTGGTGGAATAAAACCCTTTCTAACAATTAGAAGTATTTTTAAAAATGGGATGATTCACAAGTAGGCAGGATATCTTTCAGTGGAGATCTTCAATGGGTTAAATAATCATGAAGGAAATTATGTAGAGATTCTAGAGTATATACAGATTGGATTAGATAAGGTTCCTTCCAACTCTGAGCTTTTTTCACTTTTTGCTGACCACTCTAGACACTGACCTATTTTTGCCTCTCATTGCTAAACTGTCTCCTGTGAGTGGTTTCTAATGTACTGCCTTCATTTCTTCAAACAAGGGTCCATTAGTTTATCATTTGGGGACTTCTCTCTACTGATGCAGATCAAAACTTTTCTGGGTCTTTGTGAATTCTAGTGGCCAAAACATTAATCACCTGTGGTCAATTGGGCGATGAGTTCTTCACAGAGAAGTAACTAGGCGGGTTTTCAGTTAACAGGCAATATTGTCCCTATCCAATACAGCATTCAAACCTTTCCAGAGCTTGTGCATTACTGATACAGCCTTCAAAAAGCCCAAAGTCAACTCCACACTGTGAGGAAGAATTGGAGTTAAGAATTTAGTGGAGGATTCCTTATTGAAAACCCCCTTATAATCTAGCTTCTTCCCTGAACACTGCATTGAAACTGCTGTTTTAATGTTCACCAATAACCTTATAATTGCCAATTCACAGAATCATAACATCTAGGGCTAGAAGGATCCTTAATGGTTATCTAGCCTAAATGACACCCAAGGAAATCACAAATACAACATAGTGGTCTTCCAGCCATTACTCAAAAGACCTTCAATGAAAAGGAATCTGCCACCTTCCAAGGCAGCCTGTTTCAATTTATTGTGATATCAAGTCTGAATTTGCCTCTTTGTAATTTATATTTATTCTTCCTGATTCTGCCCTGTGAGGCCAAGCAGAACAAGTTTTATCCCTTTCCCATGACAGCCCCTTGAATACTTAAAGAAAACTATCATGTCTCCCCCTGAGTTTTCTCTTTTCCAGGCTAAACATACCCAGTTTATTCCAACCAATCCTCATATGACATCAAGAGTTTGGAGGCCTGGCTCCATCTGTTTTGTTTCTTTCTATATTTGTCTCCCTCCCCAAGCCAAACCTTCCCAAACTAATTTTTCCTAAAAGCACTCAAGGTCCTTTATCATCTTGGTTTCTCCCCTCTGGATATTCTTCAGCTTATTGATGTCCTTTTAAAGTTATGGTGCTTACCTATATGTAAAAAATATTTATATTTTGTGGTGGCAAAGATTGGAAATTGAAGAGATCTCCATTAATTGAGGAATGGCTAAATAAGTTGTGGTCTATGATTGTGATGGGATTATAATTGTGCTATAAGAAATGATGAACAGGATGCTTTCAGCAAAACCTGCTAGGAGTTACATGAACTGATGCAAAGTGAAGTGAGCAGAACCAGAAGAACATTGTATACCGTAACAGCAATATTGTACAATGATCAACTGTGAATGACTTAGTTATTCTCAGCAGTACAAAGACCCAAGACAATAATGAAGGACCTATGATGAAAAATGTTATCTGCCTCCAGAGAAAGAACTGATAGAATCTGAGTGCAGATCAAAGCATATTGTTTGGTTTTTTTTTAAACTTTCTTTTTCTTTTTTTGGTCTTTTCTTTCACAACATGACTAATATGGAATATGTTTTGCTTAACTGTACATGTATAACCATTATCAAATTGTTTGCCTTCAGAAGGAGGGGCAAGGGAGGGAAAAGGGAGAGAATTTGGAACTCAAAATTGTAAAAAAAAAAATGAAGAATAAAAAATGTTTTTACATGTAATTGGAAAAAGTAAAATGTTAAAATTTTCAAAAAAAATTATGGGGGCGGCTAGGTGGCACAGTGGAAAAAGCACTGGCCCTGGATTCAGGAGTACCTGAGTTCAAATCTGGCCTCAGACACTTGACAGTTACTAGCTGTGTGACCCTGGGCAAGTCACTTAACCCCCATTGCCCCACAAAAAAAAAAATTATGGTGCCTAGAACTGAACACTTTATTTTATTTCCAGATACAGTCTGACTAGGACTGACAAAGAGATTATCACTTCCTGGAAGCTATACCTACCTTTTATGGCTGCCACATCGCACTGCTGACTCCAATTGAGCTCACAATCTATTCAAACCTGAAGATCTTCTTCACATAAGCTACTAAACTATTTCTCCTCAGTCCAGTACTTGTGAAGGTTTTTTCTGGTCCAATGGCAATACTTTATATTTATCTTAATTGAAATTCTTTTTAGATTCAGCCCAATGCTTTAGACCTTCAAAATCCTTTTGAATTCCAACTCTATCATTCAGTTTTTTTACCTAGCTCTCCCAGCTTTGTGTCACCTGTACTGTTAAGAGAAGGCAACCTTTGCCTTTACCCAATTATTTATAAAAAATGTTAAACAGAACAGGGCCAAGCACAGCTCCCTTAGGGCATTCTCCTGGAAACCTTTTAAGTTGACATTGAATCATTAAATGATTATTCTTTGTGTTAGGCCACTCAATCAGTTATGATCCATCCAGTTGTATTATCATCTTGTCCAACTCTCCATCTTTTGAAGAATAGAGTTCTGAACCTGCAGTTTGTAAAACCTGAGGTCGAATCCTGCCTCAAATCCTTAATGCCTGTATGACTAGGCAAATCACTTAACCTCTTTCAGGCTCAGTGTCTTCATCTGTAAATTGGGAATGATATTATCTATATCACAGGATTGATGTGAGGACCAAATGAAACTGCATATATATAGCACTTTGTAAACCTTAAATCACTCTATAAATGACATCTGTCATTATTATTATAAATACTTTGCTAAAACTCTAAATTATAGCTACATCATATCTCTATTCTTTTAATTTAGTAATTTTGTCAAAAAAGAAAATAAGGAAGTTCAATGAACTTTTCTCAGTCCTCATGTTCTTTGAAATTTCTGCCACATTTGACATTTCTTCTTTCTTGCAACTCTCCCTTACTTTAATGTGTGACACTATAGTATTCTTGGAGGCAGTTAGGTGGCACTGGTCCTGAGTTCAAATCTAGCCTCAGATATTTATTAGCTGTGTGACCCTGGGCAAGTCACTTAACCCTGTTTGCCTCAATTTTCTCACCTTTAAAATGAGCTGGAGAAGGAAATGGCAAATCACTCAGTGTGATTTGTAGGGTAACAGAGTCAGACATGCACTGAAATGACTGAACAATAAAAGCAACACAGTATCCTATTTCTCCTCTTGCCTTTCTGACTATTCCTCTGTCTCTTTCACTAGTTTTCTTCTCTTCTTTATTATACTTTCAATATTGGGCATTTCTAAGGGCATGGTATTGACCTGCTTCTCTTCCCTTTCAGTACTATCTTCCATTGAGAGTTGTAACATTTTCATGATTTTAACTATTGCCGATATGCTAATGACTTGGAAATCTTTACCTTTTAGGCCTGATCTCTCTCCTAAGTTTTAGTCAAGGACTCTACTAGATATATAGCTATCCTGTCACTTGACATTTAGTACATTCAAAATATCACCACCCTTTCTCCTTTGAATTGGCACCCCTTCCCAGCTTGCCTATTTTTGTTATTGGCACCAGCAGTCTTCTATCCATTTGGGTGTGTCCAACTTAAAAGCAAATTGATTCAGCATCACAGAAACCAGTGTGTGTTATTTTAATGACCTTTAAATATGTTACCTTTGTTGGAATTGGATTCCACTGCACTTCTGCTGCATAAATGTATCTGTATTTTTTCCCATTATAAGCATAATTAATACCGGGCAGCTCAATCCCTAAAAGAAAAGTGATTCATCAAATGAAGAATTCAAATAGATCACCAAGGAGACATTAAAAGGAAAAGGATCATTCACCTCTTCATTGGCAAATTCTCCAGCCTTGTCTCGGTAATAATAATAGCTCACATGTATATGGGTCTTAAGGGTTTTTAAAAGGTGCTTTATGTATCTTATAGCAAGAGAGGCAACAGTCCTTAAGTGGAAAGGCACTGGAATTGGAGTCCAAAGAGCCATTCTGAATCCTGGCTCTGCTCTTTATGTGCACTGTAACCTTGGGCAGGTGACTTTTCTGAGCCTCAATTTTCTCATCTGTAAGATTATGGATTAGAAAGCTCTAATGTGGTGACCAGCTCAGCAAACCTATGTTAAATTGAGCTTCACAACAATCCTGTGAAGTAAAGATTATTATCTTTATTGAAGATGAAAATGAAGATCAGAGATAAGGAATTGAATTTCCAAAGGTCAGTGGTAGAGCTAAGACTCAAGACCAGATCTTCTGACTGCAATCCTAGGCATTTTCTATAGCACTACACTGGGCATCCTGTGAAACTGATTTATAGCTAGCCAAGATAAATTCCAGGGAAAATGTAATTCATTTAAATATGATATCCAAAAGTAAACAAAACCCTCTCTGTTAATTAATTTAACTACTGTAGACTAATAACTTAGGAAAGATAAATGTCTTTTAAGTATATAAAATCACACCAAGACAAATCCAATATACTTTAATGACTATGAAATCACAACTAGAAGGTGGTCTTCTAGCTCTTTAGAAAAAAAGGAAACCCAGATCCTTATGATTCTATACATACACACACATGCTATGTGCCTGCTCTGTTTAAAAACATTTTTAAAAGTTAACAAATATAAAAAATAATTTAAATAGTTAACAAATAAAATCAATATTAGGCATTAAAACTAAATTGACAAATCATTTTATGAAATGTTTTAATAAGATGTGGGGAAATATAAATGAAGGCAAGATGTCAGAGAAAATCAGGAAATCCTTTATAAGGAACTTGAAAGGGTGAATAATCTTTCCACCTGTGTTTCAAAAGAGGCACTTAAAAGTGCACGAGACTATTGGGTGTAGCAGAAAAGGTTTCAGTGGGAGTGGGATATTGATCTGGGGAGGAGTTGCCTTGCCCCATAAATTAGTAATTAAGAACTCTTTCATGTACATAGCTAGCTAGATACCAAGGTGAGAAGCTCCTAGGAAGAGTTTCTCAAGTCCCTGAGATGAGGAAATAATATCATGGCTCTGATAGAGAGTACTTAGACTGGGATGACCTTCTTGAAGCAAACCAGGAAATTTAGACTAGTTTCCTGCTAGGCTGCTACTTTTTTTTTGTAAGCATTGGCTATTATGGCACAGGTCAAAGATAATTTCCTGATTCAGAATGTAATCAAATTTCAAAAGCAGAACTTGTGGTCCATGTGCCCCCAAGAAGAGAAATAAGGCTCTGAAGGAAGGGACCTGTGACACAGAAGGCTTATAGGACAAAAGGATTGGGACTCAGGGAGATGAAATCCCAGGGAACAAGGACACATGGTGAGAAGGATAGGACATTAATTGTGAAGTAAAATCAATTCATTCTTCTAAGGAATACCAAAGTCAGGTCTTACAGAAACTGTCCCAGGTATAACAATACTTTACCAGAAGAGGTTTTGTTGTTATTGGCAAGTTCAAATGTTTCAACAAACATGAGGCCATTAAGTCACAGCATCTTATTTTCAGTGACTTCCTGTCTTCCTGGGGAATCTCCCTGCACCTGCCCACAGATCTGGGTGTTTGTTGCTCCCTGGTCACAGAAACTGATGGTGGATTCTTTAATCATGCAACTAAAGACTTAGGAACTCCAGGCCTCAAATACAATTTCACATTATTTCTGGTCTACATTCCAACCAAATTAGGCTAGCAGGTGTTCAATGCATGCCATCTCTTGCCTCTGTGTATTTGTGCAGGCATAGTCCACCATGCCTGGAATGTACTCCCTTCTCCATTAAGAGAAGACTTAGAACACATACATACATACATATGCATGTGTATGTGTGTATACATATATGCATATATGTATATATGTGTGTATGTAAACTTATAATAGCACTAGTCTTGGAGTCAGAAAGACCTGGGTTCAAATCCTGTCTCAAATACTGGGCAATTAACTCTCTTAACCTCAGTTTCTTTATCTTTAAGATGGAGATAATAATAGCACCTATATCATAGGGTTGCTGTGAAGACCAAATATAATAATGTTTGTAAAGCACTTCATAAGTACTTAAAGTATTAAATAAATATGAGCTCCTATTATCATTATTTCCACCTTTTGGAATCTTTTTGTTTTGTTTTGTTTTTTTGTTTTTTTAGTGAGGCAATTGGGGTTAAGTGACTTGCCCAGGGTCACACAGCTAGTAAGTGTTAAGTGTCTGAGGCCGGATTTGAACTCAGGTACTCCTGACTCCAGGGCTGGTGCTCTATCCACTGCGCCACCTAGCTGCCCCAACCTTTTGGAATCTTTATCTTAGCCTCAGCTAAGGGGCTACCTTCTTTATTTCACATGCCCTGAAGTATATTGATCTTCCTATAACTTTCCCAGACATTTTGTCTGATCTGTCCTTTGCCATCATCACATCCTGCCTTATATGATATTTCTCTGTGTACAATAGAATTTAATTAATGAGGACAGGGATTGTTTATTTTTGTCTGTGTCCCCTAGTGCCTAGCATTGGACTTTCCATGTAGCAAATGCTTCATAAATGTCAAATTGAATTGAAGATCGTGTCAGCAATGAACTCAGATCCAGCTCATTCCTAGGAGCTGAACTGAAGCTTCCTTTCGCAAGGAACCATCTAACACCTGGGAAAATAACGTCTCTTATTACTAGTTTGTTTATTATTAATTTTTTAATTTTCTTGAGGTGTTTAGGGACTGGTTCAAAGAGACATCTTAACCTATTACTTAGGTTCCCTTCAAATTTAATTCAGACAAACACTTCACTAGTTATATAGTTTTCATCATCTACAGCATTTTTTCCTTTCCTTTTTTTCCCTGTGGGGCAATGAGGGTTAAGTGACTTGGCCAGGGTCACACAGCTAGTAAGTGTCAACTGTCTGAGGCTGGATTTGAACTCAGGTCTTCCTGAATCCAGTGCCAGTGTTTCATCCACTGCACCACCTAGCTGCCCCACTATAACATTTCTAATTATAGACAGCCTTCTTCTGCAGAATAGTTCTGGGACATTATTAATTGGTATACTCTTAAGCACAAATTAATTTTAATATTTGTCCAAGCAAAGAATACTTATGAAGGGAAATCTGTGACCCCCCCTCCCAAAACCTATCATATGTTCCACAGTCAAATAAACTAGAAATAATTTTTGAGTAGTTTGTTCAGGCCATTGCTACCGTTTATTAGCACAGATAATTGGAGGTTAATTACTTCATTATCTTTTTCTCTCTCGTACACACGGGAAGGCGCGCACACACACACACATTTATAGCTTGTAGTAGATGTAGAATTGCTAAGTAAAAGAAGGTAAATTTAGTTCTCTGAAGTGATGGGAAAGTCCAGACTCACTTTATTGGAACTGTTCAATAGCAGAATAACAACTTCCATTTCTGTATTGTTTAAAAGCTTACAACATTTTGTTCATGAAAAATCCTTGAGGTGAACAGATTAAGTATTATTATCCTCATTTTACAAATGAGGAATTTTTCCTTTTTGTCCTTATCTGGGAGAGGGAGTGTGGTACAGTGGCCAGGGCATTCGATTTGAAGTCCAAGGATTTGTGTTCGGATTCTGACTGTCACTTTCTATCTATATAGCCTTGGGCAAGTCACTTCCCCTCTCTGGGCCCTAGCTTCCTCATCTCTAAAATTAAAGGTGTGGGATAGATAAATTCTAAATGTTGTGAAACACACATTTCATACCATATATCCCTTTCAAGGTAGTGTGGCCCAAATGGGTGATGACACTATGGTAGAGGGTGGGTTCAAAGTGAGGATGCTTCATGAATTTTTATACAAATCTGTCCCCCTCACTAAATATAGGTAGAGAAAATCCATTTACCTTCATATAGCTCTTCTGATTGGCAGTAGACTTGGTCATCTTTTTCTTTCAGAGCAGTTGCTGTTGTCGATTCAAGTTTGACTAAATTCTCACCCATTTCTGCATCCTAAAAGAGTTTAATATTTTAAGTCATTTTTCTATTAGAATGTTTCTTACAAATGAAACTGACATGCAAAAGAATCAGTTTTCCTTAAAAAAAAACAACCCACAAGTGATCCAGCTAAAGTCTAGTAGTTCTTACATTTGGAATGATAAAAAATCATCACTAGATCATCTAATCCAGTGCTTTCATTTTACATATGGGGACACAAGTTCAGAGAAGGCAAGAAAACTATCCTGAGCTGGTTAGTGACCGATTTCTTGAGTCCTATTCTTTCCACTATACCAGTTAGGCCACCTATAATATTGATAACTCCACTTCATATATGTTCTATGCTTATAAAATGCCTTTCTTATAGCAGTCCTGGGACGCAGGTATGGCGAGTGTTCTTATCCCCATTTTACAAATGGGAAAAGGGAGACTCACAGAAGTTCAGTGACTTTGCCCATGGTCATAGAGCTAGGAGGGGTCAGATCCTAAGTTCAAATGAGCTTTCAACTGAATTTATTAAGTGTCTACTATATGCCAAGCACTGATCTAAGTGCTGAGGAAACAAAGAAAGGCCAAAATATGGTCCCTGCCCCCAGGGAGCTCATAGTGTAATGGGGAATACGACAAAGAAATCACTATGTTCGGACTAGATCTATACAATGTAAATAGGAAGTCATCTTATAGGGGAGGTACTAGCAGTCAAGTAGGGAGTGGGAGTGGGGTCCCTGGCCATTTCCATGTTCCCTCTGTATTACCAAATACTTTCACTCCTAGTTATAAACCCCAGCTTTTTAGGGATTTATCATGAAATCCTTTGAAATTTCATCACATTTTCAAGCAGCATGTCATATTGGAAAGTTCTCATTTAGGAGTGAAAATACCCAGGCTCTTGTTTTGGAATTTTAGGCAAGGTGGTCCTTCTGAGTGAGCCTCAGGTCCTCATTTGTAAAATGGGGATGATAAGCTGTGTCCTGCCTCCATGGAGGAATATTGTGAAATTAAATGAAGTAATTTCCGTTTTAAAGTCAGTCAATTAACATTTATTAAGTACTTACTACGTGTCAGGCACTGGGCTATGCAAAGAAAGGCAAAAGATAGTCCCTGCTCTCAAGGAGCTCATAGTCTAATAAGGGAGACAAGATGCAAACAACTCTGTACAGAAGTGTTTTATAAATTGTAGAGTGCAATGCCTGGTGTTATTATTTGTCTATAAGCAAATCACTGGCCTAATTATTTTATATTTCTCTGTACTTATGTCTCTCCCTGGTGGCTAAATACTCAGGGAATCTTTCAGGCAACTAATATATGATTTATTGTATTACAGGGAGGGAGAGGTGACAGGACAGAGCAGGACCAACATTTGCAAAGGGGACAAAGCAGGCACATTGTGTGGGTGCCTTTTGAGTCCATTCTGGGTGGTGACAGCTCTGCAGCAGCTCCTGGCTACTAGGGTAGGTGATCCTGCTAGCCATCAGAGATTATGGGTTACCAAGTAAGAGATGATAAGAAGTTGGTAGGCCGGGGAAACGGCTATGGCAGTTGAACTGAGATCCGAAGTTGATGTGGCAAGTGGTCCTGCCATTAGGGTAGGTGATCTCTAAGATCCTAGTGCTAAGATTCTGTGTATATATATGTCCATTTTGTCTTTAGATTTGTCTAGCTAACACCCCAATTACCTACTTTCCTTCTTAGCTAAAATTCTTGAAAAAGTTGTCTACGAATTTTTTGTTATAGGGAATGTTTGTCTAGGAAGATGGAAGGGATGAAATAGAGGAAGATAGATATCAAAAGGAAATATAGGGGATATAAAAACAAATTATCAATAAAATACATATTTTAAAAATGTATATTGGCTAAACTTCTGGATTTTTTAAAAGAAAAAAACTCTATACTCAATGCCTCCATTTCCTTTCTTCTTATTCTCTTCTAAGCCCTCTACAATCTTTCATCTACATTACCAAAATGAAACTGCTATCTCCAAAGTTACCACTGATCTCTTAATTGTTAGATCTAATGGCCTTTACTTAACTCTCATCTTTCTTGGCTTCTCTGGAGCATTTAACACTATTGACCATATTCTCCTGAATACTCTCTATTCTTAGGGATTTTCCTAACTGCTCTCTCCTGGTTTTCCTTCTACCTATCTTTTCAATCTGTTTTGTTGGATCATCATCTATATCACTCTTTTAAACTATGAGTGTATCTCAAAGGCTCTGATTAGAGCCATCTCTTCTCTCAATACTCTCTCACTTGGTGATCTCATCAGTTCCTATTGGTTCAACTATCATCTCTGTATGGATGATTCCCAGATAAATATGTCTGGACCTAGTCTTTTTTTCAAGCCCCAGTAACATATCACCAACTGCCTATTGGACATTTCCAACTAATCAAAGAGAACTCATTATCTTTCCCCCATAACCCACCCTTCTTTGAAACTTCCCTATTGTCAAGGGGCTCCTCTGCTCCCCTAGTCACATAGATTCACAACCTTAGTATCATTTTCAACTTCTCACTTTCACTTACCCCACATATTTAACCAATAGCCAAATTTTGTTATTTCTATCTTCACATCTCTTGCACATGTCCCCTTCTTTGTACTCACATAGCCACCAGCCTAATTCAAGCCCTTAATTACTTCTCACCTGAACTATTCCAGTAGATTCCTAATTACGTGTATTGTCCCTGCTTTACGTCTCTCCCCATTTCAAACCATTCTTTACCCATATGCCAAAATGGTTTTTCCTACAACACAGATCTGATCATGTCAACTCCTCTCCCTCAAAATAAACTTCAGTAACTTTGGTCCCTAGGGTCAAAAATAAACTTGAAAAAAATTAATTTAGCCCCTCCTACCTTCTCAATCTGTACACATCACTCCCCTCCATGTACTCTACAATTTAGCCATACTGACTAACTTTCCTCCAGCCATTTTTTTTTTTTGGTGGGGCAATGAGGGTTAAATGACTTGCCCAGGGTCACACAGCTAGTAAGTGTCAAGTGTTTGAGGCTGGATTTTAACTCAGGTCCTCCTGAATCCAGGGGCAATGCTTTATCCATTGTGACACCTAGCTGCCCCGCCTTTTTTGCCTCCGGCCATTTTTTTTTTTACTGACTTTCTATTCATTGTATACAATACCCATTCTCCAGTCTCCATGCCTTTATACTGGTTGTCTCCCATGCTCCTTCTTCATTTCTTCCTCTTACAATCCCTGACTTTCTTCAAGATTCAGCTCCAGTGTCACCTTTATTAAGTCCCTACTAAGCTGCACACATTCTGCTAGGGGATACAAATACAAAAGTGAGACAGTCCCTGCCCTCAAGGAACTTACATTCCATAACAGAACATTCAGCCAGGCAGGAGGCCTTTTCCTCAGGAATCACTTTTGTTTTGTTTTGTTTTTGCGGGGCAATGAGGGTTAAGTGACTTGTCCAGGGTCACACAGATAGTAAGTGTCAAGTGTCTGAGGCCGGATTTGAACTCAGGTCCTTCTGAATCCACAGCTGGTGCTCTATCCACTGCGCCAACTAGCTGCCCCCTCAAGAATCACTTTTATCTCCTTTCTATATATGTTGCATATACTGTTATATGTACATATTGTCTCCCCTGTTAGAATGTAAATTCCTTGAGAACAGGGACTGTTTTCAAGGTTTCTTTGTATCCCCAACTCTTAGCACTGATGTTGACACATAATAATGTTTTAATAAATGCTTGTTGACTGATCCACTGTGTTCATGTCCCTCATTTTTGGTGTACTTTCAAGCTAATTTCTAAAGCCTAGGTCTGATCATGTTATTCCCATGCTCAAGAAGCTTCAGTGGCTCCCCATTCATTGCTTTTGAGTTAAAATAAAAATTCCTCTGTTAGGCATTTGAAACCTTTCAACAATCTGGTTCCAACTTCTCTTTCCAGGCTGATTTCACATCTCTTCCCTTCATGCACTATATGTGTTCCATCAAACTGGACTACATGCTGTGTCCTGTACATGACATCCTATCTCCCGCATCCCTGCCTTTGCAGGCTGTTGCTGTGCTTTGAATGCTCACTCTTCACTTCTGGCTCCTGGAAACCTTATCTTCTTTGGGAGGTGTTTCCTGATTCCCCCCAGCTGTTAATGCCACCCTCCAAATCACCATGTGCATTTACATAGATACACACACACACACACACATATATACACATTTCTATATGCATTTGTATCTGTGAGCTTGTTGAATCCCTTGTCAAATGTAAACTCCCTGAGGGCAGGTATTGTTTCACTTTTGTATTTGTATTCCCTAGCAGAATGTCTGGAACTTAGTAGGAACTTAACAAATGCTTGTTGATTGATTTTTCTAGTATAAACTGTACAATAACTCACCCAAGAATCACTGTTGATCCTGGGCTTTCTAACTGACAGAGGTTCCTGTGTCATATCCATTGAAGAGTCTGAGAAAATACCAATTATAAGACCCATAATAATCCTATCCCACCCTTCTGTACCCCAACCCCTCTACTCATTATCACCTTGAAAAACTCCTTGTCCTCCCCTAAAATCTCTCAGATTCTTGTAGAAAAAAGAAATAAGTTCCCCAGAGATCTATAAATTGGATAATTATGTGTGAGCCCTTTATTTATTACTCAATTCATTTCAATAAAAACTTGTTACTAGGTGTCCCCTGTGTCCTTCAAAGTAAGCTCGATGTATTATAGTCACAGACCTCCAGGTGCATTTCCCAAACTTGATTTTCAAGGTGTAGGTCTACATAGTTGTTTTGGAACCACAGTTTAAAACCAGTCAGACAACTTATGGGACAAAATGGGACTTTTCGATATAAGTAGTAATAAAAATAACTTGGGCTCTTTCTGATGGTAATAGGTGCTAAGTGGCTTGGTCAAGCCCTAATAAACACAAAAAAGTCTCATGCATTTTTCTTAGGATGGCAATGGAAGGATAAAGGTTCCAGATCTTCATGTAGAACTCATATGAAAAAGTGGGTATGATTTGCTTGATATTTTAAACAGGACTATTTGCAAGTGTCCATGTTTTTGCATTTGAAAAAAATCTATCAAATATGCCAAGTTAATTTTCTTGCATTTGAGTTCAAGTGGCCCCTTCTTGTATTTCTCTCTTGAGGGGGATGGGAGGATCCCCCAGCAGCTGCCAGGATCTTGGCCTAGTTCTAACCCCACTTCACAATGAGCCCTTCAGTAGGAGTGTAGACAAGCCAGTTCTGTGGAGTGTCTGTACATGTCTGCCCTGCCCTGCCTCTCCCCTGCTCTGCCTTGGCCTGGCTCTACCCTGCCCTGGACACCTCCACATATCCCCACATAAACACATTCAAGGATGACAAGGGTATCTGTCCTTCTATACCTTTATTCTGACTTGAGGTGATATACACATTCAGGGGATCTAGGACAATGAGTAATTTCTATGTGTGTGTATATGTGTGTGTCTGTGTCTGTGTGTTTGTGTGTTGCCCAATTTTTCTGAGAAATGTTCCACTGTGAAAATGTTTGCTTGGTGAAAGCATAGCTAATTTCCCCTTCCTTTTCCTGATCTTCACTTCAGTTTCCTGACCTATAAAATGAAAGGGTTGGACTTGATGGCCTGTGAAATTATTTCATTCTTAAATCTTATGACCCTATAAAATATTTTTGGGAGAGGATGGTAGATATGTCTATCATCATTCAACCAAGATACCTTTAGACAGAATTGAGCCACGTGAACCTTGTTTGGCAAAGTAAGGCCAAGTGCATGATATATGCGTTCTATTTTAAGTTGCACATTGAGTTATTCTTTAACAGAAAAAAAAAAGTTGAGAAGACACTTTTATCAGAAGACAAACATCATTCCAAAATGACCAAAGCAACTCTCTTTTAAGCATTTTTTCTTCTTTGAACTACAAATAACATTTTGTGTTGCATTAGTCATGGACAAAGAATTCACATTCTGTTATCAAGCCTCTCAGTGCTTAGCTAGATTGGTTCTTGGGCAGTAGTGTGGCTCTGGCTTCATATTTGAAACCTTTCTAACTCAACAGAACTTGTCAAATCTTTTCCTCAGTTGGCATAACCTTCAAGAACCCAGGCTCACCTTCACATCACAATGAGCATGGAAAGAGGACTTTTGTGGAGGTGGGAATTTACTTACTTTTAAAAATCCATTTCACTTAGTTTTTTGGTTTTGCTTTTTGTTTTTAATCACAGTACCTTGTCCACCTGGAGAGGAATGACAAATCTCTTGAGGGATGGTATGGAAGGTGATTTAGAGTTCTGCTCAAAGTATTGATTCAAGTTTGTCAAGTAGAAGAGCTGATAAAGACTATGGTCCTTGTAGGAAATGACATCAAACACGATATGGCCGTCTTCTTCATAGGCATTTACGTGATGAAAGACAACCATGGGATCAGCATAAAACTTGGTCAGCAGGGTCCGTTTTGTCCTTCGGTCAATGATGTGAATATAAGTCTGAAAGAAGATGTACACAAAACACTGGTCAGTAAAAGATGGGGGTTTTTCCATGATCCCATGAATCTGGGTGGTAAGTGATGTTTATTAAATTTCCATGCTACACCACTCCCAAACCTCCCTTTGAAGATGATCTTAGAGTAGTGTTTGTTCTCATGCTGAACATGCTTAGTATGACTCCTTACCTACAAGAAGACATTGAGCAGAGTTTCCATTTCATTAGAGCACTCTCTCCTTGCCCCCACACTCAGGTTACTGGAGTCACTGTACACATTTCTTGTCCCTCTCATCTCTATCTCTCCATCCCACACATGACAGTTCCTACTTATTAAGTGATGTGTATCATGGGGAAGGAATTCCAGCACTTTGAAAAGTCTGTTTTTGGAATTTCCTCATAGGTCATTTGAATGTGTTTGTACATTGGTCTCGTCTCTCATATATTTGTTTATTTTTCATGTTTTTACTCTTTACTAACCTCTAGTAGGGTAGTCTACCAGTGGGTAGACTAGAATGTGGTGGGAAAGTTGAAGCAGCAAAGGGGACAGAAGGAAGCAAGTAAGCACATTTATTAAGTGCCTACTCTGTGCTAGGTACTTTACAAATATGATCTCATCCGGTCCTCACAACAACCCTGCAACGTAGGTGCTATTATTATCATCATTTTACAGATGAGGAAACTGAGACAGACAGAGGTTAAGTGACTTGCTCAGGGTCACCTGGCTACTAAGTGTCTGAGGCTGGATTTGAACTCAAGTCTTCCTTATTGCAGGCCCAGTGTTTTATACACTATGCCACCTTGCTGGCCTGGCTCTCTTTGGAATGTCTATCAGGATTGCTGATGCCCCACCAGCAGGTGCCTGTGATCATAGAATGTGATATACCTTGTCTTCTTCATGGAAGGTAATGCAGGAAGCCCAGTTTGTGCCTCGAATGTAGGCAGTGGCCATCTTTAGAATATCCAACTTAAAGGGCTGTTCTAAAAAAATGATGTAGTTTTCAGTAATTCCAAAACTGTGGTAGTAGCTTGGGTTGAGAAGAGAGCGAGATGGGATGGAGCAGACAACTTCCAGATGTTTTAAGTCGTTTTTCTTTTTTTTCTCTAAAGAAAAATTCCTGAAATGTCAGTCCATATTCATATCACATACATAATTAGAACACATGCATAAAGTCACATGGGATGTTAGTCTCCCACTGTCTCCATCATAAAGGAAATTAGGCTGAGAATCCTAATACTTCTGCTACAAACAAAACTATTGACTTTCAGTATGCTCTTTAAGAAGTTCACAAATTGCTGAGGTCCTTTCCCAGTCTAGAGCTGATGGATCTAGGTGTGAACAGTACTTTTTCAGTTATAGTCAGGTAAGGTCACAATTCAACCCATTCCCAGGAAGGACGAGAAGACATCCCTGCAAGGAAGCCTAAAACGGCACAGAAAATGCCTGTGTTTGGCCCCAGCCCTATAACAGTGAAACCAGTAGATATGTCAGGGGCCTGACAGAAGAGGGGGGAGAAGGTAGTTATTGATATGGTTTCCATGGTGAGGCCATGAAGGGGCTTCTGAGCTCCTTTATACACTTTCAGGGAGCAGTGCTACCATGTAACCAGGAGTTAGGTTTCAGGCAGTGGGTAAGGCATATGTAATCATACTCAAGTATAGGTGAAAAGTAGGGGTGGGATTGGGGACAATTTAGTGAAAGACTTTTCTTTCTTTAGCACCCAGATGTTGGTTCCAGAACTGTTCTGCTATCATGATCCTATCACAAGGTTATAATATTTAGAGCTGGAGAAAACCTTAGAGAGCACCTAGTTGAAGACAATAAGGCCTGATATGTCAGAGAATCTCAGAATCACAGGATTAAAATGGACCTCTGAGGTCACTAAGTACAAACCAAAAAGAAAAAAAGAACTCCCTATTATTAAAGGAGGGAAATGACAAAACATTCTTTCACATGCTAATAAAATCCTCAGAAAAGAATCCTAGGGCAGATTTTTCATTCATGATCATTGGTGACGAAAGAGAAAATGCTCATCAGGAATTCATACCTGGTATTGTGGGAGGTATTTTAAACACCAAATATTTCGTTTTCCCCTTGTCAACTATGGATGTGCCCATGTTGAGGACATTTCCTTGAGGATCATAGTGAGGATGAGAAGTTGCCACATTTATGGCTGCAAAATTTCGGTAATCAACCTGCAAAATATCATACACCATGCTGATCAATAGAATGAACATTCATATACAACCTCGGTCAAATGACCTCCTGGGGAATACAAATAAGCACATGCAGCAAAGCCCTGATAAACCAGAAGAGACTTGGAAATGGGCATTAGACCTTCCCCCCAGCATGAGTTTTATAAAGGGTAAAATGTACTGAGAAACAGATCACTTCCTGTTACCTGACTATTTTCAATGATCTGACTGGATTAAGAATGGGGGAGGCACCTCACTGGTCTCAGCAACCGCCTGGGGATCTGAGGTTTTGTGATTTGTGATTCTGGGCTAGCTCCTTAATCCTTGCCGAGCTTCCTGGAGGCATAAATCTTCAGGTTCTTCTCATAGGCTGACAGGGAAGGGAAAAAGGTTGCAAACACTTGCAGATGTCAGTTCAGTAAAACTGCAGAATCAGAAACACCACTGCCATTCCTCCTCACAAGAAGGCCCTAGACTGATGACCTATGGGGCAGAAGAGACTGAACGAGAATGCCTCAACCCCCAGCCAATAATGATAGCTGCTTGCCAAGGCCATAAGACCCTCTCCATTCTTTAAAGTAGGATCAAGGACTTAGAATTGGAAAGGAACTTTGGAGGCCATT
Source organism: Dromiciops gliroides (assembly GCF_019393635.1). NCBI lineage: Eukaryota > Metazoa > Chordata > Mammalia > Microbiotheria > Microbiotheriidae > Dromiciops > Dromiciops gliroides. The sequence continues at coordinate 484,932,417 of NC_057862.1, read as the reverse complement.
AGTGCAGCCCCTTCATTTTACTAATGAGGAAACTCATTAGTGAATCTATCAATCTTTAGAAATCCCTAGAAAATGTGCTATTTTTAGATTTGAACCTAGGTCTCCCTGACTGCAAGTCTACAGGAGGGGAACATGGCATTACAACCATAAAATGCACTCCCCTTAGAGAACCTTCCGGGTACGTTGTAGGAGCATCAGAGCTTGGAGCTGGTGCTGGAGAAAATGATGAAGCATGTCTATGTGTCAGAGGAACATTGGCTTCCCTACCACACCCATGCTCATTACTCAGATTCATAGACTTTCAGAGCTGGGAGAGATCTTGGAGATCATTTCTTCCAAACCCCTTTTTTGACAGAGAATGAACTGAGGTTCAAAGAGTACAGGGGGGACAGCTAGGTGGTACAGTGGATAAAGCACCAGCCCTGGATTCAGGAGGACCTGAGTTCAAATCTGGCCCCAGACACTTGACACTTAATAGCTGTGTGACCTTGGGCAAGTCACTTAACCCTCACTGCCCCACCAAAAAATCAAAAATCAAAGAGTACAGTTATTTGACTAAGGTCCTTCCATGAGTTAGTGGCAGAACCAGAATTTGATCTCAGGTTTCCTGTCTCCTGACCCAAGGCTTTTCCACCTTAGGACATTTCAAAAGACTAGTGCCTTCAGGTTAAATGCATCTGGAGACCAGGCTGCAAGGCTATGGAGTCATATCTCTATACCCCCAAGGTTATGGTCAGTGTCTTCAGGCCCAGGGAAGCTCAATCAGAACACTTTCTTATTGAGTTAGGGCTTGCAGAGCAAAGACAAGTATTGCTGATGATTTGAAATTCACAGCTACCTTCTCCAGGGTCTCCAGAGTTTCTGGATTGATTTTCCTAATGTAATTTGTCTCTGTAGTAGCATAGAAGTCCTCCCCACATTTCATGATGTTGATTAGGCAGTTATCAGTGAAGTCCGGAATAGTGTGGGACAAGTAGGAAAAAGCTCTGGGGAGAGAAAAAAGAAATAATTTCATTCCACAGACTCTGCTGTTTTAACCATTTAGCACAGAGAAGAGATTTCAGAGTCTACTGTAACTGCTGTGCTCAGGAAGAGTAGTCTCCTGGGTCATTTCCCTAGCTAGCAGTCTGGTCTAATGAGTGGGTGCTAGAAAGCACAGTGCCCCTCACACAGCTGAGAACAAGCTAAAGAGGTATCAAGGATCACAAGGCACTGAGAAATCCCAGAATTCCACTCTCCAATGGTTGTAAAAAGTGTCTGGTACAGTGGGAAGTGTACCGGATTTAGAACCAGAGATTTAGAGCTGGAAGGAACTTTAGTGGCCACCTAGTCCCCTGCTCATCATTTTACAGGTCACAAAGCTGCACTCTGGAGTATGGAAATAACTTGACCAAGGTCACCAAGCAGCAAGAGGCTGTCAGGATTTTTAAACCTATGTCTTTCAGCTCCAAATCCAGGGCTCCTTTCACTTATACTATTAGTCAGTGGAATTGGATCTGAATCCTAGATCTGAAAGGGCACATTCTTACCCATCTTGAGCTTTAGTTTCCCCCTCTCAAAAATGAGGGGGTTGAACTAGATGAGTTCTAAGGTCTCTAGCTTTATGACATAATGACAAGTACTATGTGTGTGCTGGCTCTTAATTCCTCTGCTGGTGGAGATTGTAACAGAAGTTACCTAACCTGGGGAGGTAGTTTGGTACATCTGAAAGAACCATGACTAATTTTTTTTTTTTTTTGCGGGGCAATGGGGGTTAAGTGACTTGCCCAGGGTCACACAGCTAGTTAAGTGTCAAGTGTCTGAGCCCAGATTTGAACTCAGGTCTTCCTGAATCCAGGGCCAATGCTTTATCCACATGGCACCACCTAGCTGCCCCAAGAACCATGACTCTAAAATCAGAGGACTGGGTTTTAAATTATGTCATTGCCACTTATTACTTGCTTGGCTTTGGACATCTCTTCACTTCTGGGCTGGGTTGCACTAGATTAACCAAATGTTGCTTCCACCTCTAGGTCTATGATCCAATGTCTGTCTTTCTTTCTTTTTAAAAAATTTTTGTGGGGCAATGAGGGTTAAGTGACTTGCCCAAGGTCAATACAGCTAGTAAGTATCAAGTGTCTGAGGCTGGATTTGAACTCAGGTCCTCCTGAATCCAAGGCCAGTGCTTTATCCACTACGCCACCTAGCTGTCCCAGATCCAATGTCTTTCAATTCAATCCAACAAACAGTCATTAAGCACTTACAATGTCAAAAACTGTGTCATATACAACAAAAACAGCAATAAAGGAAAAACAAAACTAACCTGGTCTTCAAGGAGTTTATGTTCTACTTGGGAGGAAGTGGTGGTAAGAGAGAGCACAGAAAGGATATAACATATATATAAGCAAGTAAATACAAAGTAAGTTTATAAGAGAAAGAATGCTAATTACATTAAATCAGGAAACATTTTTGGTAAGAGGTGGTGGCCCAAGCTGTCTTTTGAAGGAAACTTGGGGTTTCATAAAATGAAGGTAAATCAGAAATGCAGGCTTGGGGCATTACATGTGTAAAGAGATGATGGTAGGAAATGGAATAGCTTACTGGACATTGACTGGAATGAAGAGGACAAATAGGGTGATAATATTGAACAGGACTGGAAAGTTGGTGGGAGCCATATTGTGGAGGGCTTTAAATTGCAGGTTGAGCAATTTGTTTATCCTCAAGCTACTAAGTACATAATCACTGGACATTGTTAGGAGGACATTGACACAGTCAGATCTTTTGTTTTTAGGAATATCAATTTGGCATCTGTATAGACTAAATTAAAGATTGTTATTGTTTAGCCATTTCAGTTGTGTCTGACTATTTGTGACCCCATTTGGGGTTTTCATGGCAAAGCTACTGGAGTGGTCTGCCATTTCCTTCTCCAGCTCATTTTACAGATGGGAATACCGAGGCAAACAGGATTAAATGACTTGCCCAGGGTCACACAGATAATAAGTGTCAGAGGCCAGATCCGAATTCAGGAAAATGAGTCTTCCTGACTCTAGGACTGGCACTCTTTCCACTGTGCCATGTAGCTGTCCCCCAAATTAAGGACAGAAAAAAACTAACAGGAGAGAAAAGAATTGGGGATTTATTGCAATAGTACAGGTGCAAGGTGATGAGAGCCTATATTAGGGAAAATATGTAAATGGGGAGAAAAGGACAAATTCAAGAGATACTGTGGAGGAAGAATCAACAATAACAGCTAGAATTTATATAGCACTTTAAGGTTTGCAAAGCACTTCATAAATATTATCTTATTGTATCTTCACAACAACCCTTCAAGGTAGCTGCTATTATTACAACCCCATTTTACAGATTCTTCATCTGAATTGCTCCAACTGAAGCTTATAGAAGTTAAATGACTTGCCCAAGGTCACACAGCTAGTAAGAGTCCAAGCCAGGATTTGAACTCAGGTTTTCCTGACTCCAAGTGTAGCACTCTATCCATTGTACTGCCTCCCAATGTGTAGCAATTAATTGGATGTAGGGAATGAAATAGTCAAGGGCGACGCCAAGGTTTTGAAGTTGAATGATTGGAAGGATGATGGTGCCATTAACAGAAATAAGGACAGCTAGAGAAGGGATAAGTGAAGGGAAAATATAGTGTGTTCTATTTTGGACATATTGAGTTTGGGACAACTATGGGACATGAAGATGGAAATATATAACTGTCAGTTGGTAATGTGAGACTGGAGAGAGAGGGCTAGATATATAGAATTAGGAATCACCTCCATAGGGATGATAACCCAGATGAGTTTGTCACAGGAGAGAGAACAGAAATTGAAGAGAAGAGAGACCAGGATAGAGTCTTGGGTGATGCCCACACTTAGTGGGAGGAAGGAGGAGAAGGATCCAGCAAAGGTAACTGAAGAGGAACAGTAAGTTATATAGAAGAACCCAAAGAGAGCAGTGATACAGAAGCTAACAGAAAGAAGTATCTAGGGGGAGGGAATGATCAATAGGATCAAAGGTTACAGAGAGGTCAAGTATAATAGGAGAGGAAAATGATTATATTTAGAGATTGTTGGGAACCTTGGAGAGAGCAGTTTCAATTGAATGATGGGGTAGAAAGCTGTTGTAAGGGATTAAGAAGTAACAAGTGAGTAAATGGAGGCAATGAGTATAGACTACCCTTTCTGGTAGTTCGGCTGTGAAAGAGAAAGGAGATAAAAGATGATAGTTTAAGGGAATGGCAGGCTCAAGTGATGGATTTTTTTAAGGACAGAAGATATCTGGGTATATTTATAGGCATAGAAGTAATCCATGGGAAGGAGAGATGGAAGACAAGAGAAAGAGAGGGAATGATTGAGGCTCCTGGAGGAGACTGATATGACTAGGATCAGGAGTATAAGAGTGATTGGTCTTGGCAAGAAGAAAGCCCACCTCTTTATTTTATTTATTTATTTTTTTTTAGTGAGGCAATTGGGGTTAAGTGACTTGCCCAGGGTCACACAGCTAGTAAGTGTTAAGTGTCTGAGGCCGGATTTGAACTCAGGTACTCCTGACTCCAGGGCCGGTGCTCTATCCACTGCGCCATCTAGCTGCCCCAAGCCTACCTCTTTAACAGAGACTGGAGGAAGGGAGAGAACAGGGGATGATGAAAAAGGATTTCGAAATATGAAGTAGGAGAGAAGAGGGAACTCCCCGTAGATGGACTCTTTCCCAGCAAAGGAGGAAATGAGAGTCTCTGTCTCTGCACTACCTACCCAATAGCCCTATTATGTAGTTATGCTCTATGTTTGAGAGCCATGTAATCAGAAGTCTGGGAAAGATGTTAAGACAGGCTCCATTGTAGCCAACTACCTCTTGGCAGAGCTGTGCCAACTATTGCCATCCCAACTCTGCTCTTTATTAGCTGTATGACTTTCAGATCACTTCACTCCGAGTCTCTAATTATTCACCTATAACATGAGTAACATGCAAAGATGACTTTTTTGGGAGTCAGAGGATCCAGGTTCAGTTTCCAGGTGACTTCCTAGCTGGGTAACCATGTCCCAGTTAATACCCTTTCATCAGGCCTTAGTTTCCTCATCTGTAAAATGAAGGGGGTGTGACAAAATGATATTTTTGAACTTTATGAATCTATGTCCCCTGGCTGCTCAAGCCCCCTTCACTGATGGATATTATTAAGACATCTATCGTACTAACCACAACTTAAATGTTTGTGGAATGGAATTGAATTTGCCTGACAGATAAGAATTTATCCTATGCCTAAAGGCTGCAAATCTAAAATAGTCTTGTGGTAGTGTGGCATTAACAGATGATGTAGACAGAAGATGGACAGAAGACTTACAAAGCAAGACAGGAAAGAATAAACAGAGGAGTAAAAAAGAGTTGTCCTAACAGTGAGAGCTTCTGAAGGCAGATCACAATTTAAAACAGGTGGTTACTTGGAAAATATATTTTTGCAGGGATCTGGATAAGCCATAGTTCCAAACTCTGACACCACAATCCTGTTGGCTTCAATATTGGAATTGTAGGTGTCACTTCGCAGGTATTTACTTCGATAATGAACTTCACCTGGAATAGAAGCAACAGAATCTTCTCAGACCCAGACTGTTTTCAGTGCTTCAAAATTTGTACCAAGAAATGTTCATCTTTGTGTGCTCAGAGCCTAGAATAATAATAATAACTAACATTTATGTAGCACCTACTCTGTGTCAGGCACTGGGCTAAGTGCCTTACAAATATTATCTCGTTTGATCCTTACAACAACCTTGGGAGGTGGTAGGGGTAGGTGCTATTGCTATCCCCATTTTACAGATGAGGAAAATGAGGTGGATAGAGGTTAAATGACTTGCCCAGTGTCACACAGTAAGTACCTGAAGCCAGATTTGAAAGCAGGCCTTCTAGACTCCAGGCCTGGCTCTTTATCCAGTGTGCTAACCTAGCTACCTTTAAAAAGGGTTCCTTGCATATAATAGGCATAATAATAAAATCTGAATTGTACTAAATTCAATGCTACTCTTGCAATTTTATATCCAGCTAGTCCCCTTCACACACTCCATGCTCCAGCCAAACTTGTCTATTCTTTGTCATCAGAACACACCTTTTGCCTTTGCTCCCCCTGGAAGCTTTCTTAAGCCTGGAATTCCCACTCCAACCTGTTGAAGTCTTATCCAGCCCAACTCAGAAGCCTCCACCTCCTGCATGAAACCTTCTCTGATCCTCCCCCTCAATGACTGTGATAGGCCTAGGTGAGAATCTCCCTTATTGTTTGAAAGGTGGGGTCCCCAAAGAGTGTATGATAAATAAGTGGTTGATCTTTTTTTTTTAATTTTTTAGTGAGGCAATTGGGGTTAAGTGACTTGCCCAGGGTCACACAGTTGGTTCTTGGACATTTCCACTGGGATAAGGGTCTACTACGCTGTGAAGCCTCAGCCTTACTTCAGACCCCAAGGATATTTTTTTCACCTTAGGAGAATAAAAATCAAATCTTTGGGGAAAGGTTCAGTGAAGCCACCATTTTAAAGCAATTTTGGGGTGTTTTTCCTAACTCCTTTTAGGGAGAAACAACTATACAAAACCAGGTCTGACAACAGGTTAGAATTTGACCGGCTTGGTATTTTACCACAGAAACTCTTTGCTTCTTGCTGATTATTGTATTAGAGCTTGTTTTGTGGTTGATTTGATACTGGTATTCCTAAATAAGACTTGTTTATTCAACAAGCATTTATTAGGTACCTACTATGTGTTAGTCATTGTACTAGGCATAGGAGATAGTCTCTTTCCCCAAGGAACTTATGATCTATAGAGTGGTTGGGGTGGAGGGAGACCAACAAGAGTAGAAAAGTAAAAACATGTACTTGACCTGTGATTTCATTGGTATGTGAACACCCAGGAAGCAAACTCCTGCCAAAGCAGATTGGCATCTACCTTTCAACATACAGTAACAGAGTTACCTGGGGCACCAACAGGGTACCGTGACTTGCACAGGGTCATGTAGCCAGTATATGCCAAATGCCAAATTTGAATTCAGGTTTTTCTGACTCAACTCAAAAGGCAGCTCTCTAAACACAAGCCATTTTGCCTCTTAAATGCAAACATATACACAGTACATAAGAAGTAGTTTCAGGAGGCAGCTAGGTGGCGCAGTGGATAGAGCACCGGCCCTGGAGTCAGGAGTACCTGAGTTCAAATCCAGCTTCAGACACTTGACACTTACTAGCTGTGTGACCCTGGGCAAGTCACTTAACCCCAATTGCCTCACTTAAAAAAAAAAAAAAAAGAAGTAGTTTCAGAAGGCTGGACACTAGCAACTGGGGGGACCAGGATAGGCTTGTACTTGAGTTTAGCCTTGAAGGAATGATTGCTAATGTTTGCATTCATGTAACTAGAGATGTGCTGATAAATTTTAACAACTGGCTCTTAGCAGGAAAAATGAGAGCAGAACATACTCTAAAGTTTAGCAAACATTATTAGCATTTTCTCCGTCACTTTCTGAAGTGTAGACAATTAACAAATTAACCCTTGATTTGTAGCATTTGCTCATTTTGTTTACGCTGAAAATTTAACAACCAGCTCTCCAGAACCAGTAAGAGTTGTCCCCAGCATACCCCTGTGTAAAGTAAAACCCTTTAGATCCGGGTTGCTCCTTCTCAGTGCTGTATTTTGGTTTCTGTACAATTCAATTCAGCAAACATTTCTTACACTTACAAAGTGCAAGAAACATGTGCTGGGGGTCTGAACAAGAGCTACGAGTACCAATATAACCAGATTTATGCCCTCAGGGAGCTCATAGTCCCGGGTACCTGAAACACACTCTCTCTTCATCTCTTACTTTCAAAATCTTTATCTTCTTTTAAGGTTCAAATCTGTTGCTACCTCCTCCTGTGTAAACTTCCTTGACTCCCTCATCCAAAAGTTCTCCCCTATCTCAGATATTCCTAGAACATTTTGTCAGTGTCTCTCCTTTTCTCCATTGCTACCTAGCTTGGATTATGCTTCTCGGAATACCTGATATATCTCACTAGCAGAATGAACACATGGTGGGAGTGGGGGGTAGGATGGGATTGTGTTATTGTATCCCCATGCCAAACACATGGCTTTTCACATAAAAGCCTTGAATATTTATTCAATATTTGTTCAATTGAACTGAAGACAGGGATACAAATAAACACTTAAGACTAGGATGGATCTCACTTTTTCTATTACACATTTCACTAGGTCACTATGAAAACTACCACTAATTCTGTAGTTCCTATAACTCCACCTGAAATCTCTTCCAGTTATATAACAAAGCTTCTTAAACTGTGGGTCAAGACCCCATGTGGGGTCATGTAACTGAATGTGGGAGTCATAAAAAATTTGGCAGCAAATATTTGATTTGTGTACCTATTTTATATTCCTATGTACCTAGGGTCACATAAAAATTTCTTAGGCAAAAAGGGGGGTGGTGAGTGGAAAAAAGTTTAAGAAGCCCCGATATATAAAGTGAATGATAATGTCTGACTACAAGGTTCCTTTGGCACCTTCCCCTATCCCTCAAATGCATGGATTTGCATCTGATATGAATATTTAATTAAATGTATTTATGCCTTTGTATATCAGCTGTTTGGTTGCTAAAAGGGGAAAAAATGAACTGTTGTATAAAGAAAAGAAGGATTAAGTCAACATGTGAAAGACATAAAGTACTACCCCTTTTTGTATATGAACAGTCTGGTTGCAGAAAGGGACAGAAAAAGAATTTTTATAAATGAAAAAATGGCTAAAATTTATATTTGAAGAAAGTATTTCTGTTAAAATGTGAGGACAGAGTCAGGAACATTGGTCAGAGAACTGAAGAGGACTGATAGGAGAACAGAGAAATGACTTGGCCTGTAGGGTATGGTAGTCCTTTAGCTTATCTACATGTAATATTTTTAGAACTTGAGAGGTTAAAACTCACAAAGTACTAAATCAAATAACTGTTTTGAAATGATGGCATTACTTGGTTTCATAACTGATGGAAAATTGGATTTTGTGAGTTTTATATCATAATAGAAAGATGAGTCCCTGAGAACCAGGAGTTTTTGATTTGAGACATTGAGTAGTAAAGAACCAAGTGGGATAAGATGGGTGAGAGAAATAGTCATGGGGTTCTTTAAACTGGGATCATAGATCTGTAGGGATCTGTGGATAGATTCTGGGGCATCTGTGAACTTAGATGGGAAAGATATGTATCTTTGTTTCAATGTAATTGGTTTCCTTTGTAATCTTGTATATTTTGTTTTATGCATTTAAAAACATTTTTTTGAAAAGAGATCCATGGGTGTCACCACACTGCCAAGGGGTTCATGAGATGAAAAAGGTTGCAGCAGAAATATTCAGCTGATAGGATGGCTGTAGCTGTTAACACTGAGAGTTGCTAATAGACTGAAAAAAAAAAGGCTGAAATTCACTGGAAGAGAGATGAATTTCCACTTTTGCCTTTTATTTCCCAGGCACACTGTGTGAATTCCACTTCCCTGTTATCTGAGAATGGGACTCCACCTTTTGAGCTACCCTGGATTTTGATAGGTCATCTCTGGCCTTATATTCTTTGGTTTTAAGACTCCACTAGCACTTCCCAGACATCTTTAGCCATGCTACTTTGCTTGGCCATTTGTCTTTTCCCCTTTATGTGCTGTCTTCCCTCATTAGAATGTAAACTTTTTGAGAGTAGGGACTATCTTAGTTTTTCTTTTCTTTTCTTTTGTGGGGCAATGAGGGTTAAGTGACTTGCCCAGGCCCAGGTAAGTGTCAAGTATCGGAAGCCTAATTTGAACTCAGGTCCTCCTGAATCCAAAGCCAGTGTTTTATCCACTGTGCTACCTAGCTGCCTAGAATGTCTTACTTTTATTTGTATCCTGAGCACTTATCACAGTGCCTAGCTCTTAACAACTTTATCTATCTTTTTTCTTTCTTTCTATCATCTATCTATCTATCACCTATTTTTAGCATCATCCATGGTTTGAAAGAGGTAATTCCTCTCAGAAGTACCTGGCAGTTCTCAGTTGTTTTCCTCTGGTTTGAGAGGGAACAGCAGGGGAAAAAGATAAACTCTGCATCTTTGGGGCTAGAAGAAGCTAACAGTGTAAGACAGCATCCGCTTGAGTGAAGAGTTGGCTAGGCTTGTTTGTATTTCCCAGAGAACCAATCTGAAGAACTTTGTAGTTATCTGGCTTAAGGTAACTATGATCACAAAAGCAAAACATTGCCTCAGGACACTTTAAAGGATTATTATGAGTTAAAAGAACTTATTACTATTTCATCACTTTGAGAGTAGGAGACTTAATTTACCCAACAACAGAATATTAACAACAGACAGTAGAGAAGCAGCTTTGTGTGATGCTATTGTTGTTTGTCCTTTGTTGTCGAAGAGGACCATGACATTGGGGTGATGTCATGACTTGCAGTGAATTGGATTTAAGCTAGGGAGGACTGTGCAAGGTCACCAACCTCATTCTCTCCTCCAGGGCCATCTGGGTCTAGTGTTGAGATATATATCAGGAGGACTCGAGATGGCCTTGGATGTTTAAGGCAACTGGGGTTAAGAGATTTGCCCAGGGTCAGACAGCTAGTAAAGTGTCTGAGTTGAGATTTGAACTCAGATCCTCCCAACTTCAGGGTGAGTGCTCTATCCACTGTGTCATCTAGCAGCCCCTATGTGGTACAGATTGTTGATGAAGGAAACAAAGACATTAAGACCTTCAGGAAAAGTTGTTAGTTTCCCTAAGGGGACTCCTTAGTCATGTTTCTCCCTTCTAGATTTTTTTACATATGTGTCATTCTTCCCAACTATAAAAAATTAATTATTATATCTAATCTGAAGAAATTTATATAATTGGATTTATGAAAAATTATGATTATATGAAAAATTATGGGCTTAAAGAAATTATAATTGGGCCATAAGTCCCTTCATGGTCGCCATTAAAATGTATAAATATTTTTAAATGACTAGGGCTAATTTGGGGGCTAAATTGACTGGAGGACTAATCTGACTGCTATTAATTTAATATGGGCCATTTATAAAGTTCCACCACACTGCTCCACTCCCAAAATTGATAAGCAAAAGATTAAGAAGCCTCTTAACTAAATAATCAAAGCAGAGTTTATTTATGAGATACTATTTAAAATTAAGAATACAGGGAAATAAAATGTACAACCTGACTGCATTCTGGGCATCTCTTTCCACCTGCTGGGCCTGGAACTTTTTTTTAATACAATAAGGGCCTTAGCCACCTCTTGCCTTAGGGTATGTTCCACTCAGGTCCTTTATTCTAACTCTGAGCCCCTTTCACTTTGTAAATCCCCCTGCTTCTAACTTTCCTCTCCTTACTGCCACCACTGAACCCCTGTGTTTCTCTCTCACCAACCTCTCCTTCCGTTCTCCTAGTGCTCCAGTCTTTCTGCTCTCTTAATCTCGTCAGCCTCCCTCAGTCTTGTCTGCCCGTCTCCTAATCTTCTCCTTCAGCCTCCTTTTCTCCTAATCTTGTCAGTCTCCCGTTCCTTCTTGTCTGCTGGCCCCCAGTCCTCTTGTCAGCCCCCCTGAGTCTAACCCCCAGGTCTATATATATATATCTTTCTTTTCTCCACTCAAACCTTGGGGCTTTTTGCACCCACACACCAAGCTAATCCACCAGCCAGGGCTGCAGCTGGGGCTGGGGGGATGCTCAAGCATCATGTGCCTCAGCACAGGCTACGCCAGAGCCCGGCCTGGATGAGCCCAGGATCTCTCAGATAGATCCGTTCAGGGTGGAGGGAGCTAGTGCTCCCTCTCCCGAGCTGTCTGACCAGGCATCTTGTACAGCCCACTGGGCTTTTTGGCTCAGCTGAAGCAGAGGGGGAGGGGCACCAGCACCTCCCACACAGAAGAGACCCTGAGGGCCTAAGGCTTTCTAATCTCAGCCTAAAGGTAGGGTCCCCAAATTAAAATAAATTTCCACACAACAGACACTATTTCCACTGAAGGGATAGTGAGACTCAAGTTTATTTGGGGACTGTCATGTATTGATTATTCCTGCATTTACTTTCTATTGAGGAACTGTGATGCATTTGGTTATTTTTGCTTTGACTTTATTGCTTAAATAAATGTCCTGTGTTTCAAGAGTGTCATCACTGTGAATGTTTTCATGTATATAGGAAGCACACCATTGGGGACACAGGAGCTATAGTGGTAAGTAGGAGAGGTAGATTCTTCTCACAACAGGTTACCTGTAGGACCTTGAGAAAGTATAAGCTGTAGCTATATGGTAGTGGTCATTTTCTACAAGAGGGAGAGAGGGAGGGAATGAGGAAAGAAAAGAGAGAGAGAGAGAGAGAAAGAAAGAAAGAGACAGAGAGAGAAAGAAAGAGTGTGTGTGTTGATGGACATATTCTGTGGCAGAGAGTAGAAGGCGAGAGGCTTTCCAATGCATGAGTTACAGTTTGATTTAATGTGAGTTTTCTGTGTATTCCCTCTGCTAATAAACAACATTGTCTTTTCTTAGATCATAATATGAGAAGGCAGAGACCACATCTGATATGATTTGTGTAATCTGACTCTATCCCATAAACATTTATTTAATAATGCCTACTGTGTGCAGCACATTGTACCAGGCTCAAAAGATACAGATACAAACCAGGAAACAATGGACGCCCTCAAGGAGTTTATATTCTATTGATTCAGGGTCCAGAACTGCATTCTAAATACTCATAAATGCCTAGTTGCTTATGAAAAGGAGGTTCACAAATATCCTTTGATAATGAAGATAATTATAATTGAGGCTTTTTATTTGTTATTTCCTTCATAGGTAGCATCACATTTATCATTATTGTTATAGGGTTAGGACACGGGGCTGAGGGAACTCTCCTTGAGAAGACAAACACACCTTGAAGCAAGAGAGATAAACCCATTAGGTGTGGCTGCTGCCTGAGTGGCACTAGGGGGACGGAGATGACTGGAGAGATCAGAGCCGCCTCTTGCCCAATTTCCCTCAGCCCACCCCCAGTGGGGGATGTTTCACACCTTGCGTGATCACTCCCAATAAAGGAACTTCCACAGTCAGATGATCGCCCCATCTGTCCCTCTATCATTTGTCCTCTATAAAAGCTATGGCCTTTCTCTTGCTCGAGGAGATAGGTATCTCAAAGAACCATCTCTGTATCTATTTCCCCTTGAGACTCGTCTCAATGTTTCCTTTCTCTAGCTCTTAAATAAAATATTATTTTATTTTCATTGGATTTGTGTGCAAGAGAGTGAAATTCTTTAAAGAGGAATTCCTAAGGACCCCCACCCCACCTATTTCCCTGTGACAATTATCATCACAATATCCCACTGAAATATAGAATGGTACATATAGTCACTAATAACATCCTAGGACACCAAGCAAGTTTCATATTCCCCTCTCATGGGAACAATAGAGTCTTCTTTAGCCCCAGAACTTTCATTTTTGATGCATGTGAGGTAGAGAGGAAGGGGCAAGAAGGATGGAATGGGCCTTTTGAGGCCCCTCACAGCCCTGGGATTTCTCTGACTGTCCATTGGGACGCCCATGCATAGTATGCACATCAGTAGATAGCATCCTCTCCACCTGACCATGGAGCTAGACAGGAAATGATTCTTAGGGTCCAGAGCAGGACAAATGATGATAATCAGGATGTCCTTATACATGTCAGTGTTTACTCTGATCTCATAGGATTTGGGAGATGAAAGACATTTGAGAGGTCATCTGGTCTAACCCATACTTGAACAGGAATCCCTTCTACAACAACCCTAACAAGTAATCATTGAACCCATGCTTAGAAAACAACTGTAATCTAGAACTCAGCACCTCTGGCGCAACCTATTTCTACTTTGGAATAGACCTAATTGCTCAGAGCTTTGCTTTTTTTCCCCCCTTACAAAGGATTTAACTTTGTTTTTCTGTAATTTCTGCCCATTGTTCCTAATTCTTCCTTTGAGACCAAACACAGTAAGTTTGATCTCTCTTCCACATCCCACAGTCCTTCAAGAATACTTGAAGACAGGGGCAGCTAGGTGGCGCAGTGGATAGAGCACTGGCCCTGGAGTCAGGAGTACCTGAGTTCAAATCTGGCCTCAGACACTTAACACTTACTAGCTGTGTGATCCTGGGCAAGTCACTTAATCCAATTGCCCAGCAAAAAAAAAAAAAAAAAAAAATACTTGAAGACGATATTTGTGTACTCTTACCTAAATATTCTCTATTGAAGGTTAAATATCCATCACAGGACCCATGTGCTATAGAAAGAGCACTGAACTTGTACAGCAGAATCTGGCCCTGCACCAATACTAACTGTGACTTTAGGGAAGTCACTTATGTTTGCTGGGAATCAGTTTCCTTAATGAAGGAGTCAGATTAGATAATCTCTGCAATCCTTTACAGCTCTAGATCATATATTCCTATAACATAGACTGTCAGAACTGGAAAACACTACAGAGATAGCCTAATTCGAACCTTCCCATTTAACCAAATGGAGAATCTGAGGCCCAGAGAAGAGAAGTGATTTGCTTAAAGATCATATCAACAGCAAATAGAGCTGGAATTAGAACCCAGATCCACTGTCTTAGAAATCCAGAACTCTGTCCATGGTACCATATCTAAAATGGAAGTACTAAGTTATATGAAACACAGACTGACAAGATATTGACTTTAAAAAAATTATCAACCATATGGTACCACTGGGCACCATAAGATAAAACCCAAATACCACTGCCCAACAATTAGGTGATAAATCCAATGGAACACATATCCTTCTAACAATTTTAACAAGGAAAATGATAATCTGGTGCCATTTGCCCTAGTATCTAGTACATAGGAGAGTACCATAATAAATGTTTGTTGATTAATTGCTCAAGATCACAGAAATTTTAAGTGTCAGAACAGAATTTGAACATAGGATCAATGACTCCAAAGCCAGAATTCCTTCCATGTATACTGCGCTAGCTCCTAATCCTATGAATGTGTGGCCCTTTCCTCAGTAGGTAGGTTTTTACTTACCTGCTGTTCAGAGACTCAGAAGGGCCTCAGATCATAGTCAAAGATAGCTTTCTAAATCTCATTCAGACCTTAGGACAAAATATTGATAGTCTCTTCTGGGACTCATAATGATGATGCCCCTAGACAAAAGTACCATGCTGACCTTTGCCCATACCAAGGGTTAAGAGTGTAACTTGAACTCTGGCATCCAACACACCAGAGCTATACAATCAGCTATGTCTCTCACCTTGGTTAATTAGAAAGATAATTTTATTATTTGGATAGCAGTGAGATAATACCAGTTTAGAAGTTTACCTCATAAAATAGAACATTAACTTGTTCTAGGTAAAAAATTAATGAACTCAGTGAGGGCAGAGACTGTATCTTATCTGAACATTGTTTCTTCCCTCACAACTAAGAACTGGGATTTTTAATAAGTATTTGTTAAATTAAATTAAACTGAGAAATATCATGAGAAATATACACATGTAAAAGCTGACATTTTGGTTCTTAAACTAAATTTCATTGGGAAACAGCAGGGAACCTGGAGGGAGAGACAGGAGGCAAACATGTACCAGATAAGTCAAGTCACACACCACCACCTTCACCACCATCTCTACCCTAAGGTCTTTATGGAGACAACCCAGTATCCTGAGCCCAAGAGCCTTGGAAAGAGCCATGCCTCCAGCCTTCTACCCTCAGCTATCATCCTAGGAAACAAGAGACGCAGCCTGGCCATTACTCTTGCAGATGCTACAAAAGTGCCAAAGGCCAAGAACAGCAATTTCTTGCCACCAAAGTCCTTGCCACAGTCAAATGGTTCAGCATCAGAAACATATCATTTTTATCAGCTGGAAATGACGTTATAGAAGAGTTATTACATCATTATTAATTATTATAATTATTATTATTATCTTGCTGCTGCAGCCTGAGAACCCTGGGACCTTTCCTTCTGACTTGCAGCTGAAACCTTCCCTATGGGTCATCACTCTTCATAAGAAAGTGAGATCCTAGAGAGCAGGACCTGTCTTACTTTTCTGCTTATCACAGTGGTCCTGCACATAGTCAGAACTTAATAAACTTTTATTCATTCATTCATCTTGCTTTGGAAAACTGTCAGGTTTTGAAATCTCAATCAAATTTCTTATAAAAGTCATATTTGTAAGGAATGGCATAGATTTTGGATCACTCTGCATTTGGGAATGAGCCCCACTGTATCTTTTGATAAACAATATAATGGACCAAATTTTACTGATAATTTTCAATTTTTCACTAAAAAAAGTAATAGACAACTATGTGGCACAGTGGATAGGGCACAGTGGATAGAGCACAGGGCCTCGTCAGGAAGACCTGAGTTCAAATACAGTCTCAGACACTAATTGTGTGACCCTGAGCAAGTCAATTATACTGTTTGCCTCATTTTCCTTAACTGTAAGATAAGTGTCATAACAGCACCTACCTACCAGAGTTGTTGGGAAGATGAAATGAGATATTTGTGCTTAGCATGGTACCTGGCACATAGCTGGTGCTATGTAAATGCCTTTTCTCTTCCCCTTTCCTTCCCCTTCCTTCCTTCCTTCCTTCCTTTCTTTTTTTGTGTGTGTGAGGCAATTGGGGGTTAAGTGACTTGCCCAGGGTCACACAGCTAGTAAGTGTTAAGTGTCTGAGGCCTGATTTGAACTCAGGTCCTCCTGACTCCAGGGCCGGTGCTCTATCCACTGCGCCACCTTCTCCTTTCAAAGACTAGGGAGCATATCTCAAGAATGTTAGATGGTCATCAAAGGGCCAAAGTTCAAAATTGAGTTCTGCTGCTAACTGCCTTACAGGGTGACCCCAAAATTTTTATGTCCTTTTAAGTGATTAATACTTAAATCATCACTAAGACTTTTGGGACACTCCATATGTACATACCTTAGAGATGTCTCTTAATTGCTCTGGGTATTACTTTCATCAGCCATAAAATGAAGGGTTAGGTTAGATAACCTTTAAGGTTCCTTGTAGCTCTAAAGCTACGGTCCTTCATATCTGAAATTTAGGGAAGTCAATCTCTGTCCTATAGGATTCTCTTTAATTTGCTTCTTTCTACCTAAGCAAGTACACATACTCCTATAGACAGAAATCTCTAAGATGTTACTATCTAATAATACTTTTGCTACTTGGTGAATTTGACCAGTGAGCTCTACCAAGCACCTGTATATGCAATTTCTTCAAAATCCCTATGTCCCCATGAATGTCCTTAAGCCTTAGACATATAGATCACCACAGCAAAGCACATATCACCTAGGGAGGAGATTACTGACAAAAAGAAAGGCTCTCTGTACACCAAAGACACTTATTACAGCAGCCATTATTGTAATAGCAAAATAACTGGAAACAAAGTGGATGCCCATCAGTTGGGAAATGGCTAAAACAAACTTGGGCTAATGGAATATTACTATGCTTTAAGAATTGATGAACTGATGCACATGGAGCATCTTGGAAAGATGTGAATAGATGCAGAGTGAGATTAAACAGAGCCAGGAAACACACAGTGACTGAATATAACAAAACAAAACAAGGCTTCAAAAGTATGAAAAAGTAAGCTTGGGCTTCAAAGAAGAGATGAGAGGATGCTCCTTGGCAGATGTGAGGGTTCATGGGCCTGAAACATTGTATATAATGGCATTTTTTTCCTCAAGTGTTCATTGGTTTAGTTCAATTTTAAAAATTCTGTTATAAGCAATAGCTGTCCTGGGAGGGAAGAGAGAAGGGTAAAGGGAATATCTACAAAAGTGTAAAAACAAACTATACCCGCAAAATATCATAAGAAAAAAGAAATGTGGAATCCTGGAAAGGGATCATAGAATAAAAGATTCCAGAGCCAGACTGGCGTCTTAGAGGTCATCTGGTCCAAACCCTTTCACCTTACAGATGAGGAAAGAGGGTATCTAACTTGCCCAAGGCCACACTAGTAGAAAAGTAGATCTGGGACTCAAAAGCCAGGTCAACTGACTCCACACCCAGTGTTCTTTTCACTGCACCACAGCTCTGCCAAGGGATGGTCAACAATTTCATGGCCATGTAACAAACGTATAAATAAAATCTACTTTGAAGCTTTTGCTGAGTAATATCTTTGTGCTTTGAGTTTTTCTGATGAAAGTTATGTTAAGGGTTTAATTTGGTATAAATGGGATTAAGTATTTCACCTTTGTCATTTGTACTCCATAAAATGATGATCCTGACAATAAAAGTTGTTAAGAGATGAAAAACAAAATGAAACATCTATACATACTGAGAGTTTCCACCAATAATACATTCATTAGATACCTTGGGCCTCTGATCTGCTCTTCTTCACCCCCCCCCCTTCCAAAAATGAATTCAACTTGTCACAAAATGTAAACATATAATCCAGTTAGGTTATAAAACATGCCAACCACTTCTTATAAATGACTACGCTGTGAGTGCAGGTGAACTTGAGGGCTCAGAGGAAATATGTCTTGGAATTCCTCACAGATGGGCCAGTCTATCTGACATTACAGAATGAGATTAAAGAGAAGAGACTCCCAAATTCTCCTCTCTTGCTCATTATTCAGCATAATTAAGTTGTGTGTCTTTGAAGGGTAGGGAATAAACAAATAAGTTATGGAATTTACTTTTATAGTCTCTGCCCAGAACTGTTGGATTGATGAAAACAATCCTTTCACCTAAGCCACCTAAGTTTTTTTTTGTTTGTTGTTGTTGTTTTTAAGTTAGTTTGTGACTCCCACACCAGAAAAAAAAAAAGTCTTCTTTAAGAAAGCTAAGGACCAGGAACAAGAAATAAATTTTCCTTTTATTTTGGCTGGTTGTCACTTTCTCCTCATGACTATGTTCCCCATAAAATTCAAAGTCCAATAGAAAAGAAACTTTTGGGGGCAGCTAGGTGGCACAACGGATAAGCACTGGCTCAGGATTCAGGAGGACCCTGCGTTTAAATCTGTCCTCAGACACTTGACTCTTATTAGTTGTGTGACCTTGGGCAAGTCACTTAACCCTCACTGCCCTGCCACCCAAAAAAAAGAAAAAAAGAAAGAAAACTTTTTGAGGGTAGTACACATATTTCTTCTTGTCTTCGTACTCCATTGTCTAAGACCTTATATTGTAGCAGATATTTGTTAAATGTTGCTGGTTTCGATTAGAAGTCATGCTTTGGACACTGGCTTTTGCTAAACTCAAATTACTTGGGTGCACCTACTTATTGGACAGAGACAACAACAGCTTCTACTTAGCAGAGGGAGAAATATATATTGATTGGCTCAGAAGTAACTAGAATGGAGAGAGATTGGAAACCAGAATCAGTTTAAGAAACTAGGGATATTTATCCTAAAGAAGACTTAAGAGGAAGACTGGGGTGGGGGTCTGGGCAGGAATTGATAAGAAAGAAGTTATATAAAGCTGTCCAGAGTGAATAATGTGTTTCGTTTTTCTTTTTAAATTTTTTTGGTGGAGCAATGAGGGTTAAGTGACTTGCCCAGGGTCACACAGCTAGTAATTGTCAAGTATCTGAGGCTGGATTGAACTCAGGTCCTCCTGAATCCAGGGCTGGTGCTTTATCCACTGCACCCACCTAGCTGCCCCATGAATAATGTGTTAAGTGGTACATGGCTGGACACCTGACCAGTTTCTTGCGGATGGGATTCCATTCTTACAGAGAGGATTACCCTCTAGCCCGATGCCCTCTGGTGTCCCTTCCAGCTTCTTAAGTCCAGAGTTTGTGAGAGCTTTCCAGATCTGTGACTCTGGGCCTCAGCTGTCCAATACCATAAATATTTGTGCTGTATGTAGCTAACTCAAAAAACAAGGCAAAAGGTCATAGCTGCAGAGGGAAAGCCAACTTTCCCCTTCATCCCCCTTCAGGCTACTGAGAGAAGGAGAACCCATAATGCACATAACTGACCACTACTCCCCTGTTCAAAAAGCACTGGTGAGTCGTTTTTGTCTCTAGAATAGCATACAAAACTTCTTAGCCTGGTATTTCAGGCTCTCTGAAATCTGACTCTCACCCACCTTTCCAAGCTTGTTTCACATTATTCTTTTCTCACTCTTGCATTCTAGTCAAACTGATTAACTGTTTACTCTTTGACCTCTGACATTCCATCTCCCTCTCTCATTCCTGGAATGTACTCCCCTCTTCACTTATGCTATGCTGAAATCCTTATTTTCCTTCAAGACCAAGCTCAGGTGCCACGTTCTGAAAAACCTTCCCCATAGACCTAGGTAAGAAGATTCTCTCCCTCTTTAAATGTTTCCAGATAATTTTTCTGACTTGTTTCCCATCACTGGCTCCCTTGTATTCTTCCAATTTTCATACATGTTATATCCCCTCCCTGCCACCACCACCATTAATGGTAAAATTCCTTGAAGGTCAAGGACTGTACTCTTTTTCATCTTTGCTTCCTAGGCATTGTAGCACAGTGACTTCTGTGTAATAGGCAATTAACAAGTGTTTATTAAACTGAATTATTGAGAGAGAGAAGCCCTTAAGTAAGTAGCTGTGTCTACAATTTGCTGCTCTTACCATTTTGAATGTGAAGCTATGTAACAAGGCCAAACCATCAAACCAATGATTATATGTAGTCTCTCCAATCGTGTGCATCCCAGGGCCATTCCGGAGGAGAGTCCCATGAAGCCAAGTTGGCAACTCACCTAGAAACAGAAAGAATAGTTTACTTTCATTTTCGAGATTAGAACTGAGCCACTGAAAAAAAGTATGACACAAATAGAAGTCACAAAGCCCCGAATGTGTAAAATCCAAAACATTAGAAATGAGTGTTTACAGGTGGATACTGGTTTTTCACTAGGGACTATTAGCACATCAAAATTAAGCCTGTTCTACACCCCAAGGTTGGTTTTCTCTCAATTTTGTATGCCTCTAGTGAGAGTGGGTCAAATAAGAAAGTATTAGATTATCATTAGCACACTCTATTCTTAAATGTTAAAAGATAATTAATTCGTTAGAGATCATAGGTTTATAGAGTTAGACCTAAGGAATAAACTTAAAGGTTATCTAGGTTATCAAGACAGCCCCTCCACAATTTACAGATGGGGGAAACCAGAGGTCTAGAGAATGCAGAGATATTGGTATCAGGGTGCAGAGTGAATAGAATGATGGACTTGGGGTCAGGAAAACCTGAGTTCAAATCCTACCTCTGGCATTAACTATAAGAAATCTTCTTAGACATCTTTAAAAATAAAATCTGTCAGAGGACTACCTATGTGATCCTAGACAAGTCCACTTAACATCTCTCAGCCTCAGTTTCATCATGTATAAAGTAATAATAACAATAGCACCTACCTAACAGGGTTGTTGTGAGGATTGATCAAATAGTATCTGTAAGGCATGCTCAGGCAAAACTATGGAGTGCAGCTGAACCAGATTAAAATATATTAAGGAAATGTTTAACAAAATAAATAAAAATACAAGATAATGTTAAGTTATAATTTTCTAAGCTATATGTGACCTCCATTTGAATTTGACTCTACTGATGTAAAGCATTTTGCAAACTCTAATATGCTATCATTGTTATTATTATTGCCCAAGGTCACTTAGGTAGCCCTGACAGCTCTTATTTTGAAAGAAGATTCTTCAGTCTCCAAACACTAGTTACAAAGCCAGTCTTTCTTTCATTATGTTCCTTACTGGCACCAGTACCTTTAGTAATGACAACCAAGCCAACTATTACCATGCCAACATGCAGAAGGCCAAAACCTCTCTCTTTCCCACTTATGTTCTGGAACCAAAGAAAATCCACAAGCTGTTCTCATCACTGGTTATAAATTATGCTGCTTCCTCCCAGGTCTGAGTGACACTGACCTACTTAGGTACCTGTCTAGTAGTTTAGAATTAGTTACTTTTCCCAACAGCCTAAGGGATATACAATAAAAGTGGCATCAGCCAGAAAGGGAGATCATAAAGAAAGGCCTGAACTGAATTCAATACATCAATTAGTTAAATGCCTACTGTACCCAATGCCTTGGTAAAGGATGAAGGGAGTAAAGCATGAAGTCTAATAGGGGGTGTTCGCCTTCGAGAAGAATTAGTAGATGTGTATGACATATACAAATATGTGAAAGTATATATGTGCATAAATAAAGGTACTTATATATGTGAGTATCTATATAGGAGGGTTTGTATGCATGTATGAGTTTGTGTGCATGTTCCTAGCCCATTCTCCTTCAGACTTCCTTATCCTCAGTTTGCCCAAAGGTTTCATCCATCAGAGACAGCCCAAGTTTTCCACCATATCTAACATTTCTTACCTCTAATTTTGGCTCTCAAAGGCTCTGCTGCTCCTTCTTGTTCTTGCCAAAGATCATATCCATGGCAGGGGAGAGAATGTATTGCTGCTGGTTCCTGATGAGTAACAACAATGACAATATAATTAGAGGAAGGAGAAATGGACTGGAAAGCTAGCCTTTTCGGTCCTTCACCCTCGAAATCCTTGTTCTCCCTTTTTTTCCTTCCCTTCCCAGCTCTGTCTTCTGCCCTCCTCTTGCTTCTCTGTCTTTATCCGGCCCTTCTTCCTTCACAAATTACTAGTGCCTTTATCTCTCTTTCTGCACACGCACTCTTTATTTATAAAAGGTCTTGACCGAAGGTCAATTGCCCGTCACTCTTTCCTAGCTGATTTTTAATGTTCTATGCACTCTGCAGTTTGTCATCAAATTCAGGAACTAAACTCAGTGGTATAGAAGAGTGCAGAGAAAAACCAAGCTACCGGGGCTTAATCGTGCTTGTGGAAAATTTCAGCACTAAGTTGTACTTGCTTACAAACACAAAGTACAAGGGGTGAGCCTTTAGGATGTTGATCCTGAGGGCAATGGAATTCAGGAAGCCTAGAAGAGACTTGGTGTAGCACATCACCCAAGTCATTCCTTCTGGCATCAGGACATCACAGCATTAGCTGGGATCAGGCAAAACTGTGGAATTAAAAAAAAAATAAAACCAGGGTTCTTAAACTAGGGTGCATGGAGTTGGGGGGTCTATGAACTTGGATCGGAAAAAAACTCAACTTTTTTTTACTAACCTCTAACTGAAATTTAGCATTTCCTTCAAATATTTAAAAACATTATTCTGAGGAGTCCATAGGCATCACCCAACTGCCAAAGGTATCCATAACACAAAAGAAAGATTAAGAGGCCACTTCTATAGAAAGTCACTGTTTCAGAAAAAAAAAAAGGCAAATCAGAGCCAATGAATATAAAGCACAATCACTTTTTTAAAAAAGAGAAACCTAAAAAACTTTCTGCTTCTTTACTTTAAAAATTAAAACAGGAAATAACCTATTCAATTAGGGTGGTGAAAAAAAATGGCAACTTATTTTCAGTACTTATTGCCAATTAGCAAGAAAGGCAGAAGGTAGAAGGAGAGAGGAGGAAAAAATCAAGAAAAAGATGACTGAGCCTGGGAAAGCAGAAAGGGAAAGAGGGAAACCATAAGTAGAAAGTACTTGTATAAGTACTTAAGAGAAGATATAGCCTGCCCAGATCAGGTGGTCCATCAGTAGGAGAAAGTGGTTTTGGTCAAGGACAGAACCATAATGTGCAGATATAGAAGATACAGAAGAGAATCTTGGGCTAAAAATCAGGGAATTTTGACCACGATGGGATTCTGTCCCAATTCTATCCACAAGTGAAACCTGAATGCCAAACTTGTGAATTTGTAGCAATCCGGTACTTGATGAGGACAACTTAATAAATCAATTTGAGGGGGGTGGTGTGGAGAACACTGGGGAGGGAACAAATGGCTTTTGAACTGTTGGGTACTGGGATTACAGTTTTAAAATATATTTCCTTTATGCCCGTCAGGACTGAACAAGACAAAACACCACTGGTTCAAAAAAAATTGTTTTAAATGAATGCTGGAAAGATTGACACAAAGTAGAAATGGAACTAATGTGGTTATTAAATACATTTCCAATGTTAAAATAGTAAAGTTTTTAGTTTTTAATATTTAAAGATAATTACATACATTATTATTAAAAATAAAAGAGCACATAGAGAGGTCAGCTCATCAGGTGTGATACCACCCACCTGCAGAGTGAAGAAGTTAGACTTGGTGTTGAGGTTTCTTCCAGCTTTATATCTATGATTCTAATGATATTCCTATTATGCTATACTCCAGTGACCAGATGCTCAATATCCACTTTCCATGTTTTCCTCATTCTCAGGATCAAGGTAAATTTGAGAAATTAAATTAGTCACCAGAGGTTGCTTGGTGAGTCATACGAAGATCATCAGATGGTTTCATACAAGCTGTGGTAGAGCCTGGAGTGGAATACCTGTTCCAACATAGTCCAAGCCATAACAGGGTGAGGCAAATGGAAGTGCTTGCCCAGGGCACCCAAAACAGAGAAAATTATATAAAATATGCATGTATACAAAGATGCTCAAGGAAACATCCATAAAATATATACATCTACTATTCAACAGTACTTTGTGCTATTATACATAGAGGCACAATTTTGTATTTTCACTTAAAGAGCAAAATTAGGTACTTGTGAATCTGACTTAAGGTCATACCTTCTAATGACAAGATACTGAAATCTGCCGGATATGCCATATCTCTCTTGCTTGCTCAATGATGGGAGAACATGACAAATTCTTATTGTTGAGTTTTTCCTTTTTCCACTATTGTAGGACCATGAAAAGAGCACTAGTTCTGGAGTCAGAGGACCTAGGTTCAAATCTTGCCTCTGATGTATACTAGTTGGGTAAATCACTTAAACTCCTAAGGTTTGTTTCCTCACTTGTTTTTGTTGTTGTTGTTGTTGTTTGTTTGTTTTTATTTTTGCGGGGGCAATGAGGGTTAAGTGACTTGCCCAGGGTCACACAGCTAGTGTCAAGTTGTCTGAAGCAGGGATTTGAACTGCAGGTCCTCCTGAAATCCAGGGACCAGTGCTTTTTACTGCAACCCCCTAGCTGCCCCCGTAGTTTCCTCACTTGTAAAGAGAGAGGGGTTTTGAGACTAGAGTAGCCCGTGGGGGGTCCTCTGCAGCTCCTATCTATTGCTTCTATGATTCTCACTGGTCTCTAAAGCGCCTCTTGCATGAGAGCACTTTGACACAAAGGTTAGAAGGATAGTTAACAACACTGCATGCAGAGGCAGAGATACCTGAGAGAGCTCGACAACTAGAGCATCAGACTAAATCTAAGAAGATCAAATGCAATAGAGATGATTGTTAAATGTTACAACTTATAGTGAAAAAAAATCAACTTCACAAGTAAAAGAGAATGGGTAACCTATGATTAGACAACAGTTTGTCTGAGAAAAAAAAATCCTGTAGGTTTTAGTGAACCACAGCTCAATATAAAGCAGCCCTGGGATGTGGCAGTAAAAAAAAAATGTGAATTTAATCTTTGGCTGTATTAAAAGAGGCATGGGGAAGCGATAGTTGTACTCTTTTCTACTTTCATTAGACCTCACCTGGAGTACTGAGTTGAGCTCTGAGTGCCAGTTTATGAAGGACACTGATAAGCTGGAAAGTATCCAAAGGAGGGTAACCAAGGTAAAGGACCTTGATTCCATGTCATCTGAGGATCATTTGAAAGTACTAAGCATGTTTAGTCTGAACAAGAGAAGACTAGAGGATCCATAGAGCTCTCTTCATAATTCAGAAGGTTGTCACTTGTTCTTTCTGGTCCTGTAGGGCAGGGCCAGGAAAAAAATGGATGTAAGTTGCAAAGAGGCCAAGTTAGACTAGATGTGAAGAAAAACAAGCTAACAATTGTTCAGTCATGTCCAACTTATGTGTTTTTCTTGGCAAATATACTGGAGTGGTTTGCCATTTCCTTCTCCACTGTGTCCTCATTTTACAGATGAGGAAAATGAGGCAAACAAGGTTAAGTGACTCGCCCATGGTCACAAAGCTAGTATATGTCTGAGGCCAGATTAGAACTCAGATCTTCCTGACTCTAGGCCTAGTACTCTATCCATTGCATCACCTATCTGCTCTAACAATTAGAGACATCCAGAAGTAGAAAGGGTTTCCTTAAGAGACCCTTTCCTTGGAAGTCTTCAAACAGAGTTTGGGCTGCCACTTGTCAGATATGTTAAAGTTGCAGTATTCCTTCCATGTATGGATTAGCCTAGATAGCCGCTAAGGGCTCTTCTCTCTTTTTTTTTTTTTAATGGGGCAATGGGGTTAAGTGACTTGCCCAGGGTCACACAGCCAGTAAGTGTCAAGTGTCTGAGGCCGGATTTGAACTCAGGAACTCCTGAATCCAGGGCTGGTGCTTTATCCACTGTGCCACCTAGCCGCCCCATAAGGGCTCTTCTAACTCTCAAATTCTGTGATATTCTTTCTATGATTCACTTTCTTATGGTAGGCAGCTTTTAAAGGGATGGCTTCATTTTAGGAGGCTCTTTATTTCTGAAAACATCCTGGTTTAACAATCCAGTTACAAACCATACTTGGCAGGTTGTGCCACACTGTTCACACATGTTCCCACTTCCTCTACCCCAAAATGGTGGGCTTCCTTCTCCCTTGAAGAGTAGGAGAAGTCTGATGTAAACATCCCTGGTCTTCCAGGAATTGAAGTCAAGATCCCTGGCTATACTTTGCAAGATTCTACTCTCTTCTTTTTTCATAAAATCAGTATAGGATTTGTCCTTGTTCTATTCTAACAGTATGTCCCCTATTTTTCATGGTTTCTCAGTACCATGCAAAAATGATGATGATACAATAAGCAGAATATATATGGAGAATTTAAGTTTTCAAAGCACTTTACAAATAATATCTCAGCTGATGTTCACAACCAACCCTGGGAGGAAGGAGCTATTAATATCCCCTTTTTACAGATAAGTAGACTGAGGCTGAGAAAGATTAAGTGTCTTGCCAGGGTCACACAGTTTAGGAATATGAGGCAAGATTTGAACTCATTTCTTTCTGACTCAAGTCAGTCAAGTGCTCCTAGCCTTGAAGACTGCTGGACATTGGACTTTCTGACTCCAATACTTAGCTGCCTCCTGGCCTGCTTGCCTTGAAATCAAAGGCAATTAGGTACTTTCTGCTATCTTCCCACTTATTTTGTACATCAGATGCTTATTAGACATTTTTATTACGTCATTTCTAATCCAAAGATCATTCCTCCTCAGCAAATAAAAATAGAAACAATAACAACTCCAGAGGATTGTAGAGCAGTACTGTGTAGAGTGATGCCTTCTTCCATCTGTTATTATCATCCCCTGCCACTAACATTGGTTTCTAGTTCTATTATACTTAGTTATGTAGATATTGTATTCTCCAATAGAATGTAAACTCTTTGAAGGCAAGGGCTATTCATTTTGGTTTCATTATCCTCAGTGGTCTAACACAATGCCTTGCCCAGAGTAGATATATAAAGGATGCCAAATAACCAATGATTTTGTTCCTGGAAAAATATGCATAATAAAGGCAGAATACAGACCAAAGGTTGGCACATGTAAATTAAACATGGCCCTTTGTTCTTCCCCCCTAAATTTAATGCCAATGAGAAAGAAACACGGAAGTTGTGGAAGTCTTACCCCCTCAATCCCAAAATAGGTCTTGTGATGTTCTTTGGGGTAGAGTCCTCAGATGTGTTTTGTTAATTCAGATTGAAAACTGCAGATTTAGGAGGAGTTTTAAGGAATTTATAACTTCAAGTCAAATAGTTGGTTTGGCTCAGGACTTTTGATCCAGCACCAGTGGAGGAGGAGAGACAAAACAACAATCTTCTCGGGGTCTCTTGGTGGCTTTTACTGGCTGCCTAGATGAGTGTAATGGCTCAGAGACCTCAGCTATGCATACAAAGACCTTTAGCTCTACCCTCACCAAAGGCTTCTTTCTGAGCACCAGGGAGCAGGCTGAACAGCTGAAGCTCAGGAAACACGAAGGCCCATTCACTGAACCGAACCGAATGGTCCTAACGGAGTGAATACAGGGGCAAGGAAGATGTAACCCACTTTTGAGCATGCTCAGTTCACCTACCATGTGGGGGGGCGTGGCAGAGTTTGTCTCCTTGATTGGTCCTCTGTGTCTGTAAAAGTAGTGGCGCCTGCGCTCTTCACCCTCTTTTCTGCGTTCTTAGGCCTTCCTCATAGCTGCTGGGTTCGCCTGAAGGTGCAAACTGAAGATAAATACCACAAAGCAGAAACAAATATCGCCAGGCTCGTTTCTCAGAATGAGGGGTAAAAGAGGGAGAGCTTCCGAGGCAGTTCCTGGCAACCAAGAGCAGCATTGAAAAGCCGGGCAGGAAGATGGTGGAAAGAGAAAGCAAGCTGCCTAGTCTTGCAGGTTTTTTTGTTTTTTGTTTGTTTTGGGTGAGGCAATTGGGGTTAAGCGACTTGCCCAGGGTCACACAGCTAGTAAGTGTTAAGTGTCCGAGGCTGGACTTGAACTCAGGTCCTCCTGAATCCAGGGCCAGTGCTCTATTCACTGCGCCGCCTAGCTGCCCCTCACCAGTTTTTAAAAACCAAGGCCGCCAAAGGAGGCCACTTCACTCACGTGGTTATGAGGCAGCAGTCTCCGCGTGGGGCAAACTAGGCCTGCTCAAAAGCTGAGCTACAGAGAGAAGATAGGGACAGCATGACTACCCAGCACAGCATATTCTTAGTGCTTTAAGGGAAGGGCCGTTTGGAGGCCCTGGGAGGTCAGTAGAATGACAGGTCATTTTATAGGGGCGATCAGACACAGGTTAATCATGAAGAGAAGCTCTGTGACTTTATACTCTCCATCAGTCCATCAGAGCAGAGCCATGGCAACTTTGTAGTTTTTCTAGAAGGGTGCCAAATGGAGAGCCAAAGAAAGGTTGTCCCAGGTAGACCTTTTGGATTAGTCCAATGATAAAGTGGCTAGAGGTTAAGCGATGATGAGTCACAAGAAATGATCAAATGTTAACCTTTGTACATTCAATCTTTTGTAATTTACATGGCCCAACCTCCTAGTAAGTAATGGAAATAGATCTCCTCAATGTTTGTGCTGTTCTAGGAGGCTCTGCCATTCCCTAGCTTTATTTATAAACAGAGATAAGAATAGAGACAGCAGCATTACTCTGGGTAGGGAAAACTGGAATGGAAGGCTGCAGGGAGGCTTTCTGACCTTTGGTCAGTCGGGAAAGGCCATAGCAAGCACAGTTGACCAGGGTGCAGTTCTCTCTTCACATACCACTGAGGAGTAGCCCTTGTCATAAATATTGAAAACCCTCAGTGGTATGTGAGGAGAGAACTGCCGGAATGAGAGAATAAGCAGGAAATCTGAGAGCAAAAACTAATGAAACAAGTAAACTGGGTCTCAGGCTCCTTTGTCATTGAGGGCATTGGACCAGATACATTTAACAATATAAATTAAGCTCCTACTCTTTGTAGTATGCTGTCCTGTGTAAATGACACAGTCCCCACCTTCAAAGAGCTTTCATTCCATTGTGATGATCTCTAAGTCCTTTTCCAGCACTAACATTTTCTGTTCAGTGGGGGACCTATTACCTGAATACAGGAAAGTAGAA
The DNA here is from genome assembly GCF_019393635.1 of Dromiciops gliroides. Taxonomy (NCBI): domain Eukaryota; kingdom Metazoa; phylum Chordata; class Mammalia; order Microbiotheria; family Microbiotheriidae; genus Dromiciops; species Dromiciops gliroides. The sequence goes on along the minus strand of NC_057862.1, from coordinate 484,902,970 downwards.
GAATGATACATCAGTGTTTACATTTGATCTTAGCTATTCAAGGACCCTCTGTGGTCTGATCTTTCCTGGCCTTTCTCCTTATGCTGTTCCCTTCACCTCTTTGCAGATAAACTGGGAACCCCTCTCGATCCCCTCATTCTTACCCTGTCTTCTCCCATTCTTGGCCTTTGCCTTTGTTCCTGTCTCCTCTATGCCTTGAATGTATTCCCCATTCTCACTTTGATTTCCCATCTCCATCTGTTGCAGTCTTTCATGATTCAAATTCAAATATGCGTCTCTAGAGAAGCGTTCTTAGAGTTCTTCTCTTTCCACTTAATGTATTCTTTCCTCTTCAAGTTTCTTGCAGCATTTTATCTGGATCTTTCCTTTGCATGATCTTAATTCTCTTCTATCAGAGTTATGTCAGTCTTACCACCATTACCACTATAAGCACTTTGAGGACAGTACTTATCTCATACCTAGCTTTGTATCCCAGTACCTAACACAAGGCCTTACCCATGGCAGTACCTAATAAATGTTTCTTCAATTAATTCATTTTCATTTAATTTAGTCTGGGGCAGCTAGGTGGCGCAGTGGATAGAACACTGGCCCTGGATTCAGGAGTACCCTGAGTTCAAATCTGGCCTCAGACACTTAACACTTACTAGCTGTGTGACCCCTGGGCAAGTCACTTAAACCCCAATTGCCTCACTAAAAAAAAAATCATTTAATTTAGTCAATAGCAGTTGGAATGAAATAGTTAAAGGTTAGGTGTAGGGGATGGGAATGGGGTGTCTGGAGACAAACCAAGAAATCAGCTGAACTTAGCATACTGGACTTTGGAGGCAGGAAGACCTTAGTCTGAATCTTGTGTCAGTGGCATACTCACTGTGTGACCCCAGGCAAGGCATTTACCTTCTCTCAGCCTTGGTTTCTTCATTTTACAGATAAGGATAATAATAGCATCTACCTCCCAGGGTTATTGTGAGGATCAAGTGAAATAATATTTGTGTAGTGCCTATGACAGTGTCTGGCACTAGCACATTGCTTAATAAATGCTGATTTCCTTCCTTCTATCCTTCCTTCCTCTCTCCTTCCCTCTCTCCTTCCTTCTTTCATTTCTTCCTTCATTCCTTCCTTTCTTTGTTCCTTCCTGCCATCCATCATAGATCTAGATGTAGAAGGGACTTCAGAAACCAAGAGAAAACCAAGGGGCAGCTAGGTGGCACAGTATATAAAGCACCAGCCTTGGGTTTAGGAGGACCTGAGTTCAAATCCAGTCTTAGACACCTGACCCTTACTAGCTGTGTAACCCTGGGCAAGTCACTTAACCATCATTCCCCGCCCCCTCAAAAGAGAAAAACATGACCCAGAGAATTAACATGACAAGCCCAAGGTCACAAGGGCAGTAAGCACTGCTTCCATTCTATTTAAAGCTTCAAGGATTACAAAGTCCTCACTATATACTGTCTCATTTGATCCTCACAGTGCTGTAATTATTATTATCTCCATTTTACAGGAAACTGTGACTTAGATTGGGGAAGTGACTTACTGGTTTGCTAAGTATGTATTGTCCTTCATACTCAAAGAAGATCAAAATGACATCATAACATCGAGATCAATGCACAGTGTGTCCAACTGTCTCTAATCAGAAACAATATGAACTTGGAAGGCTCCACCACAGGTTGGGCACAGTCTGTATGAACATTTAGGAGAGAGAAGTCTCTAAATTTGTGCATCTCACATTTCTTTTGAACTACTGCGGTTCTGCTTTGCTCATAGAGCACAGCGCCATCTTTGAGGCAGACATGCCATGTTGGATGGTCTTGTGCTAGTGTCTCCCATGTCTCACAATCAATACCAAAGTTCTTCAGAAACTTTGAAAGTGTCCTTCTATGTTTCTTCTTACCTCGGTGTAAGTGCTTGCCCTGTGTGAGTTCTCATAAAATAGTCTTTTAGGCAAACTTACATTTGCATTTGACAATATAGCCAACCAGTTGCAGCAGAGTTTATAAATGCTTGGCAGTTGATCTTGAGAAAGGACCTCAGTGTCTGGTACCATATTTTGCCAGGTGATCTTCATAATCTTCCTAATACAATAAAAATTGAAGCTGTTTGATTTTCTGGCATGGAGCTGTTAAGCTGCTCCAGGTTTCACAGGCATACAACAATGAGGTCAACACAGTGGCTCTGTAGACTTTCTGTTTGGTTGTCACCTTGAATACCGGTTCTCTCTCTCACCTTCTTTCAGAGCTCCCCAACACTGAACAAGCTCTGGCAATAAGTGCGTCACACTCATCGTCTATTTGTACATCTTTGGAAATATACTGCCAAGGTAAGTAAACTTATTCCACACTCTTTTTTTTTTTTTTTATGGTGTCGTCAGGCCCAAAATTAGCACAAGCAGAATTGATCTATACCCTGTTGCATTGCAGCCCCAGAGACAGCATTAGGTACACAATCATCTAAGAACAAAAAGTTGAGAGGGATGGAAAGAATCTTTAACTTAAAATTTAAAAAGAAAAGAATGTTAAAAATTAATAAATAATGATTTTTTTTAAAAAAGAAAGTTCCCATGAGCTTATGGAACATTAAAGAAACCATTCAGGTTGGAAGAAGGGTGTAGGGAATCAGTCTGTGCTAGAGAAGGCCGCTGACCGAAGGCCTTCGTCTCATTTAGGTTTCATCTTGTTGCCAGTAGGGAACGATTGAGATTAATGAGTAAACAATTAAAAGAACAAGTAGACCAGAGAGATTAAATAATATAGTCCACATTTATAGAGTACTTCCTTCCACAACAATTTGTAAGATAAGGTGTATAAAATATTATTACCCAATATTACAGATAAGGAACTGAGGACCAAAAAGGTTTAGTGGCTTGCCCATGGCTACACATTTAGTAAATGTTAAGATTTGGAATTCCTTGTGACCAAACAAGAGATAGAGAATATTATGAAATGCAAAATGGATCATTTTATTACATTAAATTAAAAGGTTTTGTACAAACAGAACAATGCAGCCAAGATTAGAAGTAAAGTAGAAAGCTGGGAAAATAATGTTGATAGCCAGTGTTTCTGATAAAGGCCTCATTTCTAAAATATATAGGGAAACTAAATCAAATATATAAGCATACCAGTCATTCCCCATTTGAGAAATGGTCCAAAGGATATGAACAGGCAGTTTTTCGATGAAGAAATCAAAGTTATCTATTGCCATAAGAAAAAAATGCTCTAAATCTATTGATTAGAGAAATGCAAATTAAAACAACTCTACCACCTTACATCTATCAGATTGGCTAAAAAAGGGAAAATAATAAATGTTGGAGAAGCCAGTTGGGAAATTGGAACACTAATACATGGTTGGTGGCGTTGTAAAGTGATCTAGCCCTTCTGGAGAGCAATTTGGAACTATGCCCCAAATGGCTTATGGGGCTGTGCCATACCATTTTGATTCAGTAATACCAAGACTAGGTCTGATTAATCCAAGAGATCATATAAACAAGGGAAACGGGGACCCACAGTACAAAATATTTATCAGCTGTTCACTTTGTTGGTGGCAAAGAAGTAGAAATTGGGGGGAGCCCATCTTGGGAAATATCTGAACAAGTTGTGGTATATGAATGTAATAGAATACTAATGTTTGGAAGAAATAATGAGAAGGCCAGATGTCAGAAAACTGGAAAGACTTAAATGGACTGATGCTGAGTGAAGTAAGCAGACCCAGGAGCACATTGTACACAGTAACAGCAACTTGTACAATGATCAACTGTGATACGACTTAGCTCCTCTCAGCAATACAATGATCCAAGACAATTCAAAGGACTCATGGTGGAAAATGCTCTCCACATCCAGAAAAAAAGAACTGTGGCATCTGAATGCAGATTGAACCATACTATTTCTATGCTTTTTTTCCTCTTTGAGGTTTTTCCCTTTTGTTCTGATTCTTCTTTCACAACATGACTAATGCAGAAATATGTTTAATGCGAACAATTATATATATATTAATAAACCTATATCATATTGCTTTCTGTCTTGGGGAGAGAGGAGAGAAGGGAGGGAAGGAGAAAAATTTTAGAATTCACAATCTATAAAAACAAATGTTGAAAAACTATCTTTACATGTAACTAGAAAAAATAAATACTACTAAGATTTAAAAAAAAAAATCTACAATTCCCATCCTGTACTCTTTTTTTTTTTTTGTAGGCAATGGGGGTTAAGTGACTTGCCAGGTCCACACAGCTAGTAAGTGTCAAGTGTCTGAGGCTGGATTTGAACTCAGGTACTCCTGAATCCAGGGCTGGTGCTTTAACCACTGCGCCATCTAGCTGCCCCCCCCCCCCATCCTGTACTCTTGATGGAATCAGGCTGTTGAGGCAGCACAGATTTGTAACCAATGTAGATCAAAGGTAGGATATAACAGACAGAAGCCAGGCCAAAGCTCAGGTGGGCCTGATATGTGAAGAATCAGATTAAAAGGGCTGAGAGAGAAGACAGAAGGAATGGGGGAGTACATACTACAGATTAGAGTAAAATGAAATTTTTCCTTCCCTCAAGTAAATGATGAAAAATGTATAATGGGGAATTGGAAATAGGGCTACCTAGCTAGCACTTCAGAAATTTGGAAGTAAATAAAAGAGTCTGTTCCAATCCTTTTTTCTTTATAGATGAGAAAACAACCCAGTCCTCTTAACATATTCTCCTATCATCTCCCACTCATGTGTTGCACAGCAATTGCCAAGTTTGTAGAATCTGCCTTTTCAATATTTCGTGCCTCTGGCTGTTCCTCTCTATACCACAACCACTTAAGCTTAATCCCTCTATCACCTCTTGCCTGTTTACTAACTCAAACATGAGGGGAAAATCATTGTGCAGAGGGTTCCATCTTTCTCATCAACATCTACTAACCCTACTGTTACCAAAGGCATATAGGACACACAGGAGCTTGGGCGTAGCAGCCCCCCCTAGACCACTGGTCTTAACTTCTAGTCCTGCCCTCATAACCATGATCTAAAGAAGCAAATCTTGGGGAGAAAGGGCCAGTCATTGCTACCAATTGATAACCAAGTGTGCTCACCGGGCAGACAAGGCAGCTAGGTAAAATTACAAGGCACTCTGAGGGAGTATGTGCCAGGCAAGTCAACCTACCCCATCACCACCTTGGTCACCATTTCCCCTTGGATCATGATTTAGAAAGCCCCCAACTCTGAACCCCGAAGAGCTTTGGGAATAGTAATGCTTCTAACAGAGTGCCCTTGGCCATGATTTTGGGAAGCACTCCTGGAGGAGATGCAACATGGTAACTTCTCCTGTAGCTGCTAAAGCACAGCTACTTACTGACTAGAAAAGAAGGTCCTTGCTACTAAACCCATGGACCGTGTTAACAAGTTATCATATCAGAAACTTATGATTTTGTCAATGGAAATTGCATTAAAGAAAAGGCCTTGTCATCTGCTTTGCTGCCACCTTCTACGGGGGACTACTGGGCTCTTTCTAGGTAACTTGCATCTGAACTCTTCCATATGTGTGTTCTCCCCCATTAGAATGTGAACTCCTTGAGAGCAAGGAATGTCATGTTTTTTCTGTTTTATCCTCAGCAATTACCACAGTGCTTTATATACAGTGGTCAATGCTTTCTTCAATTATTCCTAATTGTCTCCCTGTATCCAGTCTTTCTGCTTTTTAATCCATCCTCAACCAAGCTGCCAAATTAATATTCCTACTCCCCTGCTAAGTAGCTTCGTGTCTCCCCATATTTTATAGATAAAATACCAATCCCTTTGTGGCATTCAAACCCATCACAAATCTGACAACATTCTTATCTTTCCAGACTGATTGCACATCACTCCCTTTCACTTACATTCTAGCCAAACTGACCTATTCTGTTGTTCCCTATACATGTTATTCCATCTCCCACCTTCATGCTTTTTCACAGTGTCCCCCAAGCTTGAAAATCTCTATTCCACAGCGCTATCTTTTGGAACCACTAGCTCCCCTCAAGGATCAATTAAGTATTACCTCTTTCAAGAATCTTTGTTGATTGCCTCAGTTGTTCCCATCCCTACTCCAAATTATTGTGTATGGTATAGACTTTAAGCAGAGAAAACATTGTAGCACCAGATCTTCAATAAGAAGATAAAGTATCTTTCAAGTGTTAATCCATTTTGGGGGGGCAGGGCACTGAGGGTAAGTGACTTGCCCAGGGTCACCAGCTAGTAAGTGTCAAGTGTCTGAGGCCAGATTTGAACTCAGGTCCTCCTGAATCCAGGGCTGGTACTTCATCCCCAGGGCCAGTGCTTTATCCTCAAGTGTTCATCTTCCAGGGGCCTGCTACACCAGATCCTGAAAGTTCAAGAGGTATCCTGAGGGGTTGGAGTGTGTCTCTTCTCTATAACATCAATGAGAACTAGTGTTCTTCCCCACTCTTCCTGTTAAGTACCAATAACTATGTCCTCAGTTTCATTTAACCACTTGACATTAATGTACTTTTACAAAGGGATGTTAGTTTCACAGATATACCAATAACAAATGTACATATATTTTCTCCCAACATCTCAGGGACATCCTAATCTATCCACTATCCTACCTCACTGTTTGGAGAGCATAGATTCAGAATTAGCACAGTTCCTCCATAGCACCGGTCCCACCAATTCACATCTAGATGCTACATGACTGCTAGATGAGTCCTCATCTCAGTGACTACTGGACTGTGTTCAGAAGAATGCCTTTTGGCATTGATGCTATGCTGGCTGAAAAACGTATAGCATGGATATAGACTCCTCAAATCCCTACTGCAGGTCTCTCTTGGAATCCAGGAAACTCATTTTCCTGACTTTCTGAAACTCATAGGGTCATAGTCTCCAGTCCATTCAACTTTAATGGAAAAGAACCAAATGCTGAGGCAAAGGACGGAGGTACATTGCGTGGGGGCCACATGTTGGCTTCAGAGGGAGACAAGGAATCAAACCAAGAGTGAGCAACTGAAGGGAACAGCTGAAGCTCTGGTGGGCTAAGTGCTCTGAAGGCTCTACCAGTTCTGACTATGCAACCATTTCAGAAGCTGTCCTTCACCATGGGGTTAGTTGACGGGAACCAGTTACAGAAAGTCTACATATGTTCCAAAATCTCTCCAGGGGTACTTCCATTATAGAGGCTCCTAAAAGCAGGTTCCCCAACCTCTCCGTATGGTCAGTAACATCAAAGGCACTCTGTGTATGTGTCAGACTCCCATTACAAAGATATATATCCAAGATTTCAGCTGAGCCAGAATCTGGAGGTGGAAGAGGCTATAACCTAAAGGCATTCAGCAGATGCTATCTATCCAACAGAGTAGAATCTGACCAAGCAGTATCCTGCAGAGCCGCCACTGACCCATGAGAAGCAGACTCAACTAGTAGAAACAAGGAGAGAGCAGACCCCAGCTGGAACAATTAAGTAACATCTGTAAGAGATATTGGTGTGTTGGAGTTTTCCCTCCATATGTGTGCCTTAGCCATATGTTCCTAACATTTGTATATGAATCCCTACATATGCCCCACTCTTTCCACTAAAGCTATTCTATATTTGCAGGAGAATATGCTCTAGATCTGTTTAAAAAATATTTTGTTGCTATGTTTCCTAGTATAATATTAACAAAAATATCATGTTTTAACTAATTGTGGCTTCTAGTCCACTTATTAAAAGTAACGTATGTCTTGCCACTGAACTCCATTGACTCTGGAGGAGAGAGTGAGGCTGATGACTGTGCAGCTCTGCCTCACTTAAATCAATTCACTTGAAATTCGACATCACCTCCTGATGTCAATGGTCCTCTTCGAGAATGAAGGATCAACAACAACAACAAAAGTAAATGAATTTGTGGGGGCTTGTGAGTTATGTTTTTATAGGACGTGGACCTACAGGGTAGCCATCTCCTGGCAGACCTACTCTACAAAAATTTGTGGGTGTTCCTAGACACTACACTTAAAAGATGAAAAGTTTTGGAACAAAGTTGAAGCCAGTAGGTTTTTCAGTATTGCCAATTTTTCATACCTGTAAGCAACCCTTCCACATGACCAGTGTCTTAGTAGAATGTTCCAGCTCAAATCAACTGTTCCAAATATGCTTATTATTTTTCCTCAAAAATTCTTCTTCCCTCTGATTTAATTGTTTCTGCCTGTAGTACAACCATTCACTAGTCTCTCATATTCAAAGAGCTGGAGTTGCCTTCACTTTTCCTTCATCCCCAATTTTTCATACCTCACAGCTACCCTGGGCAAGGTTAAGTTTGGGATTTGAGCTGCACTTAAAGGCTGGATAGGAATCTATGGGTAAAGAGACAAAGGAAATACTTTGATCAAAAGCACAAGGGTAGGAAAGGTCACTTAACCTTGATCTGCCTCAATTTCCTCATCTGTAAAACAATTATTATAATAGCGCCTACCTCCAGGGTTGTAATGAAGATCAAATGAGAAACAATTGTAAAATGCTTAACATACTGCCTGGCACATTGTAAGTGCTATATAAATATTAGCTATTATTACTACTATTGTTTCTTATTAATCCACCATGTATTTATTCTTTCTTCTCTTGCTCCCACAAGAACTCAGACTTTTATTTTTACTGCCCTGGACTCTTGCAATAACTTCCTAGAGATTCTTTCTACCTCCATTCATTTTCCCTCTTCTGTCTTTCTTATGCATTCCTCTGCTCAAAATCTTTGGTGCCTCACTATTCTTTGCCAAGTAGAGTTTAAACTCCTTAGTCTGACATTTGAGTCCTTCTACATCAGGGACATCAATTGACCTTTCCAGATTTATCTCATATTTATTTCTCTCCCACACTCTAAGCCACTGACAAATTGCCCCTTCATCACATGATCTTTCCTTACCCTTGTGCTTTTGATCAAAGTATTTCCTTTGTCTCTTTACCCATAGATTCCTATCCAGCCTTTAAGTGCAGCTCAAATCCCAAGTCCTTTGTGAAGTCTTCCTTTGGTCTCCAGTACTGTCACTAATGGGCACAGCCAGGTGGCACATGAATAGAGTGCCAGATCTGGAGTCAGGAAGATCTGAATTCAATTCTGGCCTCAGACATTAGTAGTTGTATGACCCTGGGCAAGTCACTTCAACCCCGTTTTGCCCCAGTTTTCTCATATATAAAATGAGTGGAGAAGGAAATGGCAAAACTATTCCATTATCTTTGTCAAGAAAACCCCAAATGGGGGTCACAAAGAGTTGGACAGGACTGAACAACTACTTATCACTAATGAGCTGTTCCTTAGACCTCTGAGATCTAAGCTCTGTTTCTCTAATTAATTTTTTCATGTAATATTATGATTTATGTTATCTATCTCTGTGTCTTATCCCCTCATTAGTCTACAAGCTACCAGTAAGGCAGGGACTAAGTCACAGGATCATAGATTTAGAGTTGGAAGGACTTTAGAAGCCATTTATGCTAGGGTGTCACACACAAATAGAAACAGGGGTATAAATACGATCTCTGTGGTTGACATATGGACTTAGAAAACCACATATTAACATCCATGTTCTATTGTATTTTATTGTTGTCTAATGTGACATTTAACCTCTTTCCCAATTACCATTGGGGGGGCAGGGCAATGAGGTTAAGTGACTCTGCCCAAGGTCACAACAGCTACTAAGTGTTAAGTGTTGAGGTCAGATTTGAATCAGGTCCTCCTGTAGTCCAAGGCTGAGGTACTTGCTCCACTGAGCCACCTAGCCTGCACCCCCCCAATTACATTTTAATCTGGTTCCTGTATGACACTCATGTTCACTAGAGTGCAGACAGGGAAGAGGTGTTACCTTAGATCAGTGGTTGTCAAAGTGTATTCTGGGGACCCTGGGAGTTCCAGAGTTTGACAACACCTATTCTGCTTCAAACCCTTCATTCTACAAATGAGAAAACTGAGACCCAGAGAAGTTAAGTCACTTGGCTAAAGTCACACAGTCAATAGCAAAGGCAGGATGTGAACCCAGGTACTCTGACTCCAAATCCAACATTCTTTTCACTGTACCAAGAGTTCTTATCTACACTTTTTCAACCAGTCGGATAAACATTCATTAAGTGCCTGTTATATGCCAAGCACTGTGCTAAATGCTGTGGGTACAAAAAAACTGTAAAGCCTGGGCCCTACTCTCAAGAACTGGACAGTCTAACATGCAAATAAATATGTATACTCGAGCTATAGACAGGATAAATTGAAAATAATCTACAGAGAGAAGGCATTGGGGCAGCTAGATGGCACAGTGTGAAAGCACCGGGCCCCTGGATTCAGGAGTAACTGAGTTCAAATCCGACCTCAGACACTTGACACTTACTAGCTGTGTGACTGTGGGCAAGTCACTTAAACCCCAATTGCCCTCACTAAAAAAAACAAAACAAAACAAAACAAAAAACAGAGAAGGCATTAGGATTGAAGGGCAGTAGGAAAGGTTCTTGGAAGAGGAGATTGTGAAACAAGCCAAAAAGCAGAGATGAGGAGAGAGAACAAAGGGACTCTGCACATTGCCTACAATTTGTTGGATTGAAATACATTGAATAGAAGTGAACTGACCCCTTCCTTACAGGAAAAGAAAGAAAGGTGTTAGTGCATTGGGAGAAACCTACCATTTCCTCTAAAGGGAAGGCTGAAATCCTAAAACAATCACAATATTGGGAAATAAACAGATACTAATTTGCCAAGGGGAGACTTTTTTGTCTTCAAATCCAAAATCAAAACCTGTTTCATAATTTTGCGTTTCCAACAAATTCTTTAAATAAAAAGATATTAAGTGCCCTGTACTCAGGGATATAGGATTCACAAAATTTAGGAAAGTTAGCTCCTGCTCCCTAAGAATTTCCTTATTGAATTATTGCCTAAAACAAGTTAATATTTCCCTCATGTGATAAGCTATCAAATTTCTATTACTTTGCTGCTATCCAATTAAGTTTCCATCAAAATGATCCTTCTAATTAGACCAGATAAGGGACAGTACTCATTTAAAGCTCTGATAGCTCAGATGCCAGAGTTCAAAGTTACACTCACAGCCCCTCATCTTCCTTAGAGTACAGACAAGGAAGACATGTTACCTTAGAGTAGTGCTTGTCAAAGTGGATTCTGGGGACCCTGAGGGTTCCTGAAACCCTTTTAAGGAGGACTGAGGTAAAAATTTTTTCATAATAATACTAAATATTTTTCTTTCTGATATAGTAAATATCAATAGATACAACCCACATAAAAGGGTTTTTTTTTGGTCCTCAATAATTTTTAAGAGCATAAAAGGATTCTGGGACCAAAATGTTTGAGAACTACTTCTTTAGAGTCTAGCTGAGATGTAGGAATGGGGGGCTCTAGAGAAAGTCAGCCATCCTCTTTGGGGCTCTGGACAGGTAAAGGATGACCCATCAGGGAACCAAAATATGCCCACTGAAGAAAATGTCACAGTTGGTCTCATAGAATCCCAGAGATGAAGGAAAAAGACTATCTAGTTCAACCTCCTCTCATTTTACAGAGGAAGAAACTGAAGCCTAGAGGTGAAGTGATTTACCCTCTAGTTATTTATATATCACTTGTAGGTTTGCAAAGTGCTTGTGAAGACTCGGGTCTTCCTGACTTCAAATCTAGTACTCTGTCCACTGTGGTGACCCAGCTGTCTCTAGGTGCTCATACTCACGAAGTAGTCAGATTGAAAAGTTTAATCTTTTGATTTCAAATCCATGTATCTTCCCATTATAACACATACTTCTAACATTGAACTAAAGTTGAGGAAAGCATAGACCATGGCATGATTATCACATCTTAAAAAACTGAATTTTAAATCCAAATTATTCAAATTCTACCAACTCTTACTGAGTGCTCATTGTGGGCACACCAAAGGCAAAAAGACAGCAATCCATCTTCTAGGAGCTTACATTCTAGGGGGGGAAGACAGAATACAAGTATAACATATATCCAGAGAATAGAGAGAGACTGAGGGGGTCAAGGGTGGGGAATCAGTGATCAACCTTTCATTGAAGAAAGTAACCAAAGCTGATCCTGGAAGGATTGCATAGATTCTTAAAGGCAGTGCCATAGGATAATGGATCTAGAGTTGGAAGGGACCTTAGAAGTCATCTAGCACTCAAATGGTGGTGATAGGGGGATGGGATGTTTGTTGAACCAGGACTTCTTGAGCTGGAACACAGGATTTATGAAAGGCTTATATGTTATATGACTTAAAAAGATAGGAGCCACGTAATGATATGATTCATTGGGCACCAGAGCCCAGCCCAATTAATAAAACCCAAATACCATGATACGGCAATTAGGAGATAAGAAGTGTAAGGATAAAGTGAGAGTGAGGAATGGTTGGCCTCAAGTGTATAGTGAGGCTCCATGCTATGAAGGGGCTAACATTGTGTAGCTTGGAGGGATGCTGAATAGGTATCTCTAGCCTCAGATAAAGACAATTTGTATAGGTCCATGTTCCTGACACTTCTCCAAGGTGAGACTTTTATTCATTTCAGGGAGGGAAGCAGAAAAGGCCACTTGCTCTCATCATAGAGATGGGGGAAGGGATGGGCCTAGAAATATGTCTATATACTCCCTTTAATATTGATCATCTAGGGAATAATAATTGAGTTCAAGCTAATTTTTTATTGCTTTGTCATTTTTTTTTAGGGAAGGGGACCTCATGACACAAAGAATTCAAAGGTATTCATTAAAAATATTAAAGTTAGTAACACATTGACTGGCTGATCACTGTAGATTAACAATGGCTTCAAGATGGAGCTAGGTTTTATTGTTTATGTTAAGTCTGAAATAAATCAAAACCATGAGTTGAAGAATAAAGCATCTTTTAGTTGAAATAACAGGTAGCAACCTGCCCACCCTGAAGGATGTCCAGTAGATTTCCCAACGAAAAAGATCCATGAAAAAATTTTTATGGTTTTGGGAGGAGAGGGGGAGAAGATAGGCCTGGTTTTGGAGACCCCAGTGACCCTTGGCAATCCGGACAAGAAAAGCTACTTCATTCTAGCTGATTTGCTGTTTGTGCCATGAATCCCAATGGAAGAGGGCAAATACAGTAGAAGCTGAGATCCATCTTGAGCTGGGTTCCCCACAAGGCAACATTCCTGATTGGTGGGACCTAGGGTGTGGTTCAGATCAATCTAATCTCATTATCTTAAAAGTAGGATGTAATAACATTACTGGAATTTTGACATTCTCATGATGACTAAGAAAGAGGTTTAGACAGTCCATATTACAATTGGTATTAACAATTTTCTGTCATTATTTTAACAATTATATTAACAGTTTTGCAATAACTTTCATAATGAGATAAAGACAACTAGGATGGGTCCATGTCAGTAAAAGGGGATGTGCCATTGCATTTTAGTTCCTCCCCAAGTCAGCAAGTTCATGACAATTTCCAGTTACAAGAAGGAGGGAGATGACTTTCTACCTGATAAATACCAGCTATTACAAAGCAGCAAAGTGGGTGATGCCTCCCCTCAATGCTGATTGACACTAGGTCTGGGAATAATGAGTCGTTGAACCAGCATAACTTTCAATAAAGATATACATAGGAGAATATATACCAGACAATACAGAATAAAGATGCTTTCCCATTGGGAATGAGGTAACTCAGCTCAACCAAGAGAGAATGTCCTTAATCTTACTGAAGGAGAAAACTTTCCAAAGTCTCCAGAGCAGCAAGCTGGGATTAGGGACATGATGGAGACTACCCATACTTCTCATGTCTTACCTGAGTTGTTTTCTTCAGCAAACTGAGGCAGATTTGCCTTTTCCATCTTCTCTCTGGAAGCTGGAAACTGAATGGATGCTACATTAGAAGACTCTCACTTAAAGAGTACCAAAGTGGGACTGGTAGAAATTGATTCTCACCTCTCACTAAGTATGCTAGGAACCTCATCATGCAGGGCAGGACCTTCATCTCCACTAATAAGGAGAGAGTCCCAAAACAATGGGTTTTGGGACAAGGGGTTACACAAGCTAATAACAACTGTTCTCCTTAAACATATATTCCTTCTGATATGTTCCTCCTATAGCCATAGAACAGCTACACCTATAGGGGGAAAATGGAAAATACAAGTAACACTGACTACAAGTCTTTAAAGACAGACTAAATTGAGCTGAGCTAAGAAATAGCAAGCTAAGACTGCTCCTCAAATTCCCTCTCTTCTCTAAGAAGCTTTCCCCTTATTATACCTAGGATGCAATAGAATGTAAAGTACTTGAAGGCAAAGATTGGTTCACTTTTCTTTTTGTATCCCCAGTATATAATAGGCATTTAGCAAATGCTTGTTGGTTGATTGATTGGTCTTCCTGTATCATGTTGATTCAAAATGAAAGATTCTGGGAACCGTTTGATTTTAGGGACACAAAGAGCTTATTTGTCAGGAGAATGAAAACCTAAGTGATTCACCATCTAGAGGAACACATGAGTTTTGTAAATTCTAGAGGGAATGAGGTAATAGTTCTTCTGTCCTCTACCTTTGTCTGAAGTATTGTGTTCAGTTCTGGGCACCACATTTTAGGACAAAATATGTGGGTAAAAATGACACTGCTAAAAAGCTTCACTAAGGATTATGAAGTCTTGAAAAACTAGCTGAAGAAATTGAAAGGGGTTAGCAGATGGGTGGGTATGCATACATACACAAAAAAGGGACACCAATAAAGCATTTTTGTTTTTTTTGGGTTTTTTTTTTGCGGGGCAGTGGGGGTTAAGTGACTTGCCCAGAGTCACACAGCTAGTAAGTGTCAAATGTCTGAGGCTGGATTTGAACTCAGGTACTCCTGAATCCAGGGCCGGTGCTTTATCCACTGCGCCACCTAGCTGCCCCTATAAAGCATTTTTAATGCACAAAAGAAAACAAAAAAAAGATCTCAAGGGGGGTCACAAACAAATAGAACAAGTTTGTTAAATTTTTTTAATATATAGATGAACATATATTCTATAACACACATACACAGAGCTTTTCTTTATAAAGTTAAGGATTTAGATTTTCAGCTCCTTGTCCACTTTCCAACTGTATCTCTCTACTTGATTTCAACTCTACTGTTCCCCATTAGATTGTAAGCTCCTTCAGGGCAGGCCACTGTCTTTCTTTTTCTTATTTGTGTCTCAGGAGTTTGCCACAGTACCTGGCAACATAATAGATTCTGCTTAATAATGTTTATTGAATTAAAAATTTACACACATCCTAAAAAACCCCAAAACACCCATGTACAGATTTTATAAGAACTTTCTTATACAATCCACTTACTTGATCTGCTTTGATATTGAAATAAGTGTGTGGGTTGATAATTACTAAGTTCACAATAAAAAAAAAATCAAGACAGATCAAGGCGATATTTTTATCACTTTACTAATCAAAAACGGGACCTTGAGAAGAGAATAGCAAGTTTAGGAAGTGGACAGCTGGTTAATATATCTGAGAACAGAATTTGAATTTCTAGACCATAGTTTAAAATACAATAATTACATACTCATGAAAAGGAATGGAGCACACCTAACAAGGGCTGGAAAAATATATTTGCCTGGAGACAAGAGGTAGAAAATTTCCTGCATATAACAACTAGAGCTAAGTATCTTAAAGAGATGTTAAAAGAAGATCTTTGTGCCTTGCCCTCAATAATGAAGGAAACCCAGGAAGAGGAAATTTAAAAGAGTTTATTGTAGCACCCAAGGCAAAAACACACTGAGTTTACAGCCTTATGCTGTTTTAAAGACAAGTTTCTTAATAAGAGAAGACAGTCCTGATAGGTGCACATTTCTAAAAGAGGATGGGCTGGTGATATCTTAGAGATGAGTTTACCATCCAGGTAGATGTGATTTTCTTTTCTTTTCTTTTTTTAATTTAAATTAAAATTTAATTAAAAAAAATAAAGATGTGATCTTCTAACAAGGGCATCAAAGCCCATGTGGCTGGAGTTGGCTAGTACTGTGACCACCCTATGAGAGGGCTGGTACCTATGACTAGAAAAGGGGGTTGGGAGACATGGGTTCACTTGAATTAACTTGGTGGTAGTGGCTAAATTTTACACAGAGGAGCTATGATATTGGAAGAAGAATGGCAATAGAAATACCCAGAAAGCAATAGGAGACAAAATGCAAGGAAGGAACCAACAATAAAACCTATTGCCTTAGGTGTCTCTATAAAAATGTGCAAAATATGGGTAAATTAAGTAGTAGAGGTCTTAATGCTGAGAGGGAGGGAGAAAATAAACGTTTATATAGTACCCACTGTGTGAGTCACTGTGCTAGGCCCTTTATAAATATTATCTAATTTGGTCCTCACAACAATCCTGAGAGGTAGGTACTATTATCCCCATTTTACAGTTGAGGAAACTGAGTCAAACAGAGGTTAAGTGTCTAGGCTTACACAGCTAGGAACTGTCTGAGGCCAGATTTGAACTTGTTTTCCTATCCATTGCTGCTGCTACACAAAACCTATGCCAGGAACATACCTCTGGTAAGGGCATGACTTATTCAGAAAAATAGGATAGGTTTATGGGTATTATGTATATTAAATTATACTCATGTGAGGAAATACAGAAACCAGAAGGGGAAATATGGTGGAGAACATTTGGGAAAAGATTAACAGGAGGAGAAAAAGAAGTAATACTCTCTTTGGCATATAGTATAGACCACCTGGCCAGAAAAAAAAAAAAAATAAATGAGGTTATTAGGCAACAGAGTACAACCACGGCCTAAAGGCATCTTGACAACGATCATTTCACCTTTCAAGAAGGGGAGGAATCAAAGAAGGAACTACTATTTGGGACCAGGTTCAGAACCTCAACTCTTCACTATCCTTCAGCCTATATACATAAAAAGTTGCCAATTCTTGCTGTTTCTGCCTCTGCAACATCTCTCCAATCTGCCCTTCTCACTACTAATACAACTATACCATTAGTTCAGGCTCTCATTACTTTTGCCTAGTTTATTGCAATACTCTTCTGATTAGTTTCCCTGCCTCAAGTCTCTCCCCATTCCCATCTATCTTCCAAATGACTGCCTACATGTTTGCCTTTTTTTAAAAAGTAATTTTCAAGATGAAAGTCTGACCACTCTCTAACTCAAAAGACTCCAGTAGCTCCCTATTGCATTTAAAATAAAATATAAATTCCTCTATTTGACTTTTTAAAAGCCCTTCATAACCTGGCCCCAACCTATCTTTTCAACTTCATTATATAATACTCTGCACTCTATGATCTAACAAACTGACCTCACTGTTCCTCACACATAGCACTGCTCCAGTTTTGGGGCCTTTGCTCTGATCACACTTGGAAAATACTCCCTTCTCATTCTTACTATGAAGAATCACTTAATTCCTTCAAGAACCAGTCCAATCACTGTCTTTCCTGATTTAATCGAAATGCTAGTGCCCTTTCTCCTTAGACTAATTTGTAGAAGACATGTATATATGCACATATACACAGATATACCTCCATATACACATATATACAAACATATAAGAATGGTACCTTATACCCCTCAACCTTTTAAAAATATTTTATGTTATTATGTTTTAGTTTTTATTTTCAATTCTGAATTCTCTCCCTCTCTTGCCCCTCCCCCACTCATTCAGAACACAAGAAATATTATATCCATTACACATAGAAATTCGTGCAAAACATACTTCCACATTGCCATGTTATAAAAGGGAAAAAAAGGCAAGAAAAATAAAGAGAAAATATGCTTCAATCTACACTCAGAGTTTATCAGTTCTCTCTTTAGAGGTAGATAGCATCTTTCATCATGAGTCCTTTGGAATTGTCTAAGTTGATCATCATTATTATATTGTGTCACTGTGTACAATGTTCCCCTAGTTCTGCTCACTTTACTAGTTAGCTCAGGTTTTCCTGAACCCATCCCCTGATTTTTTTTCTTTTTTTCTTTTTGTAGGGCAATGAGGATTAAGAGACTTGCCCAGGGTCACACAGTCATTATTTCTTATAGCACAATAATATTCCATCACAATTATATACCACTATTTGTTCAGCCATTCCTCAATTGATGAGCATCCCTTCAGTTTGAATTCTTTGCCACCACAAAAAGAGCTGTTATAAATGTTTTTGTACATATGGGTCCTTTTCCTTTTCCTTTGATCTCTTTGGAGTATTGCTAGTAGTGATATTGCTGAGTCAATGTATGTATGTATGTATGTATGGATGGATGGATGGATACACATTTCTAGTCCTTTGGGCATAATGTCAAACCGTTCTACAAAATGGATAGATCAGTTCACACCACCAACGTGTGTTAATATATCTATTTTTCTACATTCCCTCTAGCATTTGTCATTTTCCTTTTATATAATGTTAGCCAACCTGATAGGTATGAGATGGTACCTCAAGAGTTGTTTTAATTTGCATTTCTCTAATTATTAGTGATATAGAGCATTTTTTCATGACTATTGGTAGCTTTGATTTCTTCTTCTGAAAACTGCCTGTTCATATTCTTTGTCTATATACCAATTGGAGAATGGCTTGTATTTTTATAAATTTGGCCCAGTTCCCTATATATTTGAGAAGTAAGACCTTTATCATAGAAACTTGCTGTATATTTTTTCCAAGTTTCCTTCTAATTTTTGTTGCATTGGTTTTGCTTGTGCAAAAACTTTTTAATTTCCTGTAATTAAAATTATCCATTTTATCTCCCGTGATCCTCTCTCTCATTTAGTTATAAGCTCTTCCCCTATCAATAAATCTGATGGGTACATTTTTCCATGTTCCCCTAATTTATTTGTGATATCACCCTTTATGTCTAAATTATGTACCCATTTTGAGCTTATTTGTTGTTATTGCTTAATCATTTCAGTTATATCCACTCTTCATGACCCCATTTGGGGTTTTCTTGGCAAAGATACTGGAGTGGTTTGCCATTTCCTTCTCCAGCTCATTTTACAGATGAAAAACGAAGGCAAACAGGGTTAAGTAACTTGCCCATGGTCACATAGCTCCTAAGTGTGTGAGGTCAGATTTGAACACAGGCCTTTTTGACTCCCAGCCTAGTGCTCTATCCACTGTGCTACCTAGTTGACCCTATCTTGGTATAATGGTGTAAGATATTGGTTCTATGCTTCATTTCTGCCAGACTGCTTTCTACTTTTTTCCAGCAGTTTTTGTCGAATATTAAGTTCTTGCCCCAATAGAGTGAATCTTTGGGTTTATCAAACAGTAGGTTATTGTGGTCATTTATTTCTGTATATTGTATGTCTAATCTATTCCACTGATCAACCACTATTTCTTATCCAGTACCAGATTGTCTTGATGATTACTGCTTTGTTTGAGATCTGACTGCTTTTCTTCCCCCCTTTTTTTCTATTGATTCTCTTGATTTTCTTGACCTTCTATTCCTCCAGATGAATTTTAAAATAATTTTTTCTAGTTCTATAAAATAATTCTTTACTAGTTTGATTGGTATGCCATTGAATAAGTAAATTAAATTAGGTAGTATTGTTATTCTTATTATATTGGTTCAGCCTACTCATGAACAATTAATATTTCTCCAGTTGTTTAGTTCTGTCTCTGTGTGAAAAGTGTAATTGTGTTCATATAATTACTGTGTATTTCTTGCCAGGTAGACTCCTAAGTATTTTATACTGTCTGCAGTTATTTTAAATGGAACTTCTTTTTCTATCTCTTCCTGCTGGACTTTTTTGTTTATAGGAATGCTGATGATTTGTCTGGGTTTGTTTTATATCCTGAAACTTTGCTAAAGTTGTTCATTGTTTTAACTAGTTTTTTAATTGACTCTCTCAGGTTCTCTAAGCACCATCATGTTTCTACAAAAAAGTGATAATTTTGTTTCCTCACTGCCTGTGTTTATTCCTTTGATTTTTCCCTTGTTTTATTGCTATACTAGCATTTCAAGTACAATATTGAATAGTAATGGTGATAATGAACAGCTTTACTTCACTTCTGCTTGCCTCAGTTTTCTTATCTGTAAAATGGGAATAATCATAAATAGCACCTGCCTCCTAGGATTGTTATGAGGATCAAATTAGATATTTGTAAAGCACCTGGCACAGAGTAGGCACTATCTCAATTTTAGCTATTATTATTAGATTTAGTCTGAATGTAAGGAAAACTTTCTCCTTATAAAGAACTATGTGACAGTGGAATAGACCACTTTCAAAGATTGGGGTTTTCCTTTTACTAAGGGTCTTCAAGGAAAGGCTGGACAGCCATATAGCTATATAGTTATCTTTTCCACATTTAGGGGTTAGGGGCACAGCACCACTATGATCTGAAAAATCTACATAATTTTTTTGGTCCTTGATTCCTAACAGAAAAGTCTGAATTCTTTCTTTTTCTTTTATGGGGTGTTTACAGTACCTTATTGTAAAATTTGGGTTAAGTATTTGGTCATATGCTCTGTGTAGTCTGTTTGCCTTCTCTGGTCACCTGTGGCTTTCTCAAAACTCCCCAAATTCCTATTTAATTTCTTATGCCTACCCATTATATACTGAAACCATGATGGGCAAAGTTGCAATGTGGAAGGTATAACTATATCCTCTAGGGGTGAATCTTGTCCTGATATAGTTTGGACAAGCTGATCTTTGAGATTTTGTGATTTCTAATTCTTGGATTTGCATGTATTTGTTTACATGTTGTCTCATCCATTAGATTATAAATTTCTTGAGGGCAAGGACTGTCTTTGATCTTTTTTTTTTTTAAATCCCCAACACTTAGCACAATGCCTAACACAGAGTAGAAGCCTAATACATGTGTACTGATTGATGCAATTGGCAATCATTAATTCAGTGATAGAAGGAAGCACTAGGTTTTTAGAGGTGGTAACTTGAATTTGTCTCCTCTCAATGTGGATATAACACAGTCAGTCATACTCCTCCTGACCTGTTTGTAGGACAAAGGTCTCAGATCCCCTCCTCCCCGTCAGGTTAACACAATCACATGGTTCAAGGACCCCTGGTCTCACTAAGGTCCGCTCCAGAGTCGTGTCCATATAAGGAAGTATAAGGTCTGCTCCTGAGTTATGCCCATACAAGGAAGAGGGGTGGGAATACTGCGTTCAGATTAGCTAGTTTTTGCACATAGATTGTAACCCTTGAGTAATCAGACCAGTGATGAAAAGGGGGAGGGTCCATTTGAGTTAGGGACTAGGGTATAAAACAGGGGCTGCAAGCCCACTTTTGGGGCACCCACTAGCTGCACACTAGGGTGCCTCCTTCTCATGAGAAGGAAGTGAAGAACCTTTGCCACACCCCTGTTGAGTTTCTGAGAATTATTGAGAAGAGGATGGATCTGTGAAGAATGTTCATTTTATAAGTACACTGAATAAATACTGAATAATAAAAGGAGGCAGAATAGGCAGTTTAGCTTTGGACTGGAAGCAAACAGATCTCCACATCAAGATGTTCTCCTGCAAACTGCCCTGCTCTGTCTGCAAACTTCCTTGCTCCTACTTAGGGAGAAAGATGGAGCCTGAGTGGGAGGAACAGGACTCAGGGAGAAAGGAGAGTCCGGTTCATTATTTTTTTTTTTAATTTAAAGGTTGTAAAAACTTTTAAAGCTACATTTGGTAAGTAAAAGTTTTACAGACTGGTAGAAAGTTTCTTCTGACTAGTGCCAAAGTCCTGGGATAAGAGATTGGAAAACATTGAGCTGTAGCCAGCAGACCTGTTGTTTTTCATTCTATACTTTAGGCAATCCCTTCCTGTTTGAACCTCAGTTTCCTCACCTGGAAAATTGGAATAATAATAATAATAATAATAATAATAATAATAATAATAATAATAACCTTCTCTACCTCCTGGGGCTGTTGGCAAGATAGAATCAGATAATGCATTACATAAATGTGAACTATTACCATTAACCCTTTAATATGAGGCTTTTAGTGGAATGATTTGTTGGTCTGTCTATAGTTTATCACTGTTTCTCTGAGCACCAGAGTAAGGGATCTATTTTCTAGAATGTTTTTCCTGCAACTTAGAGTCTGAAGAATGCTGGAATGGAATTTAGTCTTTCAAATTCTTTTATCAGAGGCTCTAAGTAGGTTCCACGAGAAAACAAAGTTAAGCTTTTACTCTGGACTGATAACACTATCAGTTTGCTAATTGAAATCTGCAGACATTTGGCCCCAGAGATAAAAAGACTTGGCCTGTGTCCTTCCTGGCTTCTCCCCTTTGAGCTACTTTTCTGCATCAGAAAGCTGGCGACTTCTGCTAATAGTAAAAATATTATAGTGTAATATCAGTGCTCATGGTGATATTCATGAAGGGGAGTTATGGTGGGATGGGTTGGGGGTGGGGAAGAATTCCCATGATCCCTCAACTTTTTTTTCCAACAAGCCTCTTGACAGCCAAAACTTCTCCATCCACCAGATTCTCTTTTTACCTGTTGTTCTTTCTCTACTGCCCTGTTCATCAAAAACAGCACAAGAGTCCTTTTCTTGGGTGTTTTTGTTTGTTTGTTTTTAATGGGTTTTACTACTAATTACTGCAAGAAGACACAGGGTGGATTCTTTACAAACAAAAGGGAAAGCTACAGTTTTAATCAGAAGTCTCATCAGTGAATACTGGCCCTGCCAGTAGTGGCCAGGGGACTAAGCATTAATTTTTGAGGCCCTTCCAGGACCTCCAAGGTGTGGCATCTCTTTTATCTGTCAAGCTAGAAGTCTCCTGGTGCTTTGCTGTGGGAAGCATGCCTCCAGATGCATTCTTGGCCGTTCTATGGGTAACTTTTCAGAACTCTGATCAGGTGGTAGGTGTGAATGGATCCATTCAAGATCAGGAAGAATACCTTTTAAACCTTTGTGAGCCTTCTAGCAGGATTGTCTGTTGTGGGTTAAAAAAAAAAATTCCTAATTAAGTTTCCTTTTTGCTTATAAACTTAATATATATGAATAAACATGAACTATCCTATATACAAAGGAAAAAAGAGGCTATTGTATATGAAACTGTGAACTATTAGGGACTGTGTGTTTTTTCTACTGTATACATATGTTGTTGGTTTTTTAAATTAAATTTAGTATGGTAGCTCCAACAATTCCCTACTTGTCTGTGTCTCCTTCAGAACTTCCTTTTGTTCTCCTATTTTAAAAAATCATTTATTTGTGGGGTAACGAGGGTTAAGTGACTTGCCCAGGGTCACACAGCTAGTGTCAAGTGTCTGAGGTTGAATTTGAACTCAGGTCCTCCTGAATCCTGGGCCAGTGTTTTATCCACTGCGCCACCTAGCTGCCCCCTTCTATTTATTTTTTTAAATGATTCACCGATGCTCTTTTCTCTAAGTGGTACAGTGGTTAGAGTGTTGAGCCTGGAGTCAGAAAGACCTGGCTATAAATCCAACCTCAGATCCAAAACAATTGCAAAGAACTTATGATGAAAAATGCTTTCCACCTCCAGAGAAAGAACTGGTGGAGTCTGAATGCAAATTGAAGCACACGTTTTAAAATTTCTTTATTATTCTTGGGTTTTGGTTTGGTTGTTTTGTTTGTTTTGTTTTTTGTCTTCATTTCCCTTTGCAACATGGGTAATATGGAAATGTTTTGCATGATTACATATGTATAATCGATATCAAATTGCTTTCCTTCTCAGGGAGGGGGTAGGAAGGGAGGTGGAAAATTTAGAACTCAAATTTTTTAAAAATTAATTTTGTTTACATGTAATTGAAAAAAATTTTTTTAAATGTCAAAAAGAAAAGAAAAGGAATCCAACCTCAGACACTAGCTGTGTGACCCTGGGCAAGTCCCTTAGCCTCTGTTTGCTTTAATTTCATTTGAAAATGGGGTTAATAATAGTACCTACCTCATGGGGTTCTTTTGAGTATCAAGTGAGATAATATTTGTAAAGAGCTTAATACAGTGCCTGGCACATAGTAAACCCTATATAAATGTTAGCTATTTTTTTTTAGCATCACTATAACAATTCTACCCTCTTGTAACTTTCCCTTCAAAAAAACAAAATCAAAGATGCTGTTTCCTTATTAAGCCACTCCCTTCAGACCTCATCTGGAAGACCACCTTGGTTGATTTCTCCACAATGTCAGACCAGACTTTCTTAGCTCCCCTGCCACCTTCATGGCCAGTCAAGGGCCTTCTTCATAGAGCAGAACAGCACATGGCAAGGCAGCTGGAACTGAGAATCTGGAGCTCACAATATTACCTCTTCTGAAATGACTGTATCCAGGTTGAACTGTCCTCTATCTTGTATTAGTTAATACGTACTTCATGGAATGTGGCCCTTGGTCAGGGCACAAGCCGGACAGACTACACTCTGTCCCTCATCCCCACATTACAGTGAATATGTAGGACTCACTAGAGAGCAAAGGGAAACCTGAGGAGGAGAGAGTGAAATCAGGAGATGAACAATCCTACCTGCTTTGTATATGAATCAGTGAATTGGTTACACTAACTTCTTACTGTGTGTCAGACACTTTGCTAAGCATTGTACAAATACAAGCAAAAAGAAAGATAGTCTGGTATACACTAAGTGTATGTGCATGTGTGTATGTATGTGTGTGTGTGTGTATACGTATATACACACACATTTCATTCCTTTGACCGACTAGTTGGATGGAGCTATAGTCTTCTCCCTTTGCCAGTTGCCTCCCTGAACCACTACCGGGCCATCAGTCACTACAACAATCCTTGGAGCCCTCCAAAGGATCCGTGTGATCCAAAGACTAGCTTTGTGGAAAGGCTGCCTTGCCTTCATTCTCCTCCTGGCCCTGTTCCTGATTTTCTTTATTTCCAAATCATGCCTTCTTTGCTGCTGGTTAATCCTGGTAAAAGTGTTAACCCCTTGTTAGCCCATTAACACCTCATCATCAGTCTTTATGTCAGCTCAGGGGAACCAAACCCACCCTCCTTATGTGAAAGATTTAGGTAAAGACATGGCACGAATCACACAAGATAGGGCAGATAGGTGGCTCAAGGGATAAAGCACTGGCCCAAGGATTCAGGAGGGCCTGAGTTCAAATCCAACCTCAGACACTTGACACTTACTAGTTGTGTGACCTTGGGCAAGTCACTTAACCCTCATTGCCCTGAAAAGAAAAAAAAAAGAATCACCCAAGATAAAACGATACAGAATTGTTGCAATTTGCACCTATAGAAGGAGTAAGTTTGGTAGGATGGATCACTGATCTTCCAAAGTCAATTTAATAAACATTTATTAAGCACCTGCAGGGGCAGCTAGGTGGCGCAGTGGATAAAGCACCGGTCCTGGATTCAGGAGTACCTGAGTTCAAATTCGGCCTCAGACACTTACTAGCTGTGTGACCCTGGGCAAGTCACTTAACCCTCATTGCCCAGCCAAAATAAATAAATAAATAAAAATCTTGAGCACCTGAAATATGCAAGACACTGGGGAATCAAAGGAGAGAACAAAGCAGCCCTTAAGTAGCCTATGTTCTAATGGGAGAAACTTCACATATAAGGGAGTGGTGGCCAGGGAGGGGCACTTTGATCCAGAGATATAAATATGGTGAATTGGGCTCTAGGGAAGTAGATTATGAGACTCCAATTAAGAATGATGATGCAGAGTTGATCTGATCATGATTCATAGTTCCAAAAGTGGGACCATGGAGGTAAAGAAAGTATACAGAGAGGGCAGTGAGACAGTTGATGAGGAAGTTGTGGAGGTAGTGAAAGTCCTAGCAATTCAATTCAATTCAATTCAGTAAACACTTAATGAGGTATTGACCATATAAGCTGCCTGGAGCTCTGAGAGAACTTACATTTTATTGAAGAGAATACAAGCCATATCCATGTTAAATATGATATGAAGATAGAGAAGAGAGTGGAGGGAAGAGAGAAAAGAGTCCCAACATCTGGAGGGATTAGGAAAGTCTTCATAGAGGACATGGCAGGCACATGGGCTAAACCTGAAAAGTTTCAAGGGGGAATGAATAGGGAATTCCAGACATGGGGGAGGTGGGGAGCAGGAGGTAAGAGGTAACTTGTCCAGTTTTACTAGAATTTAGGGTAAGGCAGACCTAAGTCTGATTTCTAGAAAAGCCCTCAGTCTTGGAGGTGGGGAAATAGACCTCAATATCTTCACAATACTTCCTTCCCCTGAACTGATTCAGGTGCCAGCCCCTCCTTGGCCCAGTTGGCTAGGAGGAAGTGATCAGAAAAGGAAGCAAGACATTCTGCTCTCCCATCTCTGAGCTTTTGCGGGGGCTGTCCCAGATCACTGAAGTGCACTCACTCCCTCTTTACCTCTTTCTCTTGCTTCCTTCAAGGCATCACCTCCTTTTTACCAGTTGTTTTGCTTGTATATATGCAGCTGTAAACATATACAAACAAATAGGTAGTATATAATTGTATATGGTTATGTATTTATTTATCTGCTGTGCATGTTATTTCCCCAAGCAAGTCGACAAGCATTTGTTAAATGCCTTCTATGTATCAGGCAGCAAGCACTGGGAGTACAAAGAAAGGCAAAAAACAGCCCTTGCACTCAAGGAGCTCTCTTTCTTTTTTTTTCTTTTTTTTTTTAATTTTTTTTGCGGGGGCAATGGGGGTTAAGTGACTTGCCCAGGGTCACACAGCTAGTAAGTGTCAAGTGTCTGAGGCTGGATTTGAACTCAGGAACTCCTGAATTCAGGGCCGGTGCTTTATTCACTGCGCCACCTAGCTGCCCCAAGGAACTCTCTTTCTAATGGCAGGATCCAACAAGAAAATAAGTAGGTATACACAATATATACACAGAGTAGATGGAACATGTCAGAGAGAAGGGCACTAGTAGCTAGGGAAAGCAGAAAAGTTCTTCTGAATAAGTTGGGATTTGAGATGCCTTGGAGGAAGTCATGAACATTAAGAGGAAGCAGTGAGGATGGAGGTCATTCTAGGCATGAGGGAAAGCCAGTGAAGATGTACTAAGAAGGTAGAGTGTCCTTTCTGAGGAACCACCAATAAGCCAGTGTGGCTCCTTCTTAGAATTTGTGGAGGGGATTAAAATGTAAGAAGACTGCAAAGGTAGGACACAATTCAGGAAGAGAGATTTCGATTGGATGTATAAAATTTGGGAGTTATCTGCCTTAAAATTATTGCTAAACTCATGGCAGCTGATGAGTTCACAGAGTGAGACAGAGAGAGAGAAGGTCCAGGAGTAAGTACCTTGTCAGTATATCCATAGCACTACTACATCTTGCCTCCATGCTAGGCTGTAGGTCTCTTTCCTGAATCCCTCTCTAGTCCCATGCTCTCTTTTAGGTGATCTAGTTTACTTTGACAATAATAATTTCTATTTCTCCCAGCATTCATCTTCACCCAAATGCTCTCCAAAATGCTTCTCCCTCTGGTTCTTGGATTTTCTTACACAAATTATCTAGAAGCATGCTCTGAATATGCTGATATTTTTCCCTATGAGAATTATGAGTTTGGAGGACTAGACCTTCAAACAAACTTGGGAGAAAGGAAACATTCTAAGCCTCAGAGAAGTGATCAGTAACTGATTTTTGTGTGTGTTGCTATTCATTGTTATATTAATTAGTTTTCTATTGAAACACTACTACTTGATCTTTTAACATGGTGAACAACTATAAATACCTAGACTTGAGTTCATTTCAGATCTCAGTTTTCAGTTTGGGTCTGGACAAAAGTAAGTGAGATAGATAAGATACCAATTAACTCTAAGGTGGTCAGGGTCCAAGGTTGATTAGATCGTGGGCCATTGTCCTCTAGTTCTGATAACTGACCTGTGTGGGTTCTGAAGTAGCGTGGATGACCTTGATCCCAGACCAACACAGATACCTGGGAATAATCCCATATGCCATGATATTTATACAAGACAAGCATTATATATCTCATTCATCTATGCCTCTCCCCCAGCAGTGTGCATTAGGCCTTGCACATAGTAGGTGCTTAATAAATATTTCTCAAGTTGAATTCATTGAATGAAAACCAGCTGCAGATTCAAAAAGGAAATTCTATGTTATAAAATCATCTCACTCAAAGAAAATGTCAGCAAGGTCTAAAGGCTCTGGGGTGCACAGGAGGCACATTTCCACTTTTATGCTAGAGTCAGACTAATTTTGTAATGTAGTCTTTTTCAGAAAGGTTTATATCACAAAGACTGGTAAAGCTTAGATTAAAAGCTATTCAGACCATCTGGGAGAGGGAATGGTTATCATGGGGCACAGCTGTCAGTCTGAGACAATGGGGGGGGTGGGCAGAACAGTAATTGGGCTTCACTTCCAGCCAGTAATTCTGATATGCCTAATATTCCTTGTCTATCATGTGATTTTCAAATACTAGGAGCTTTTCACCTACTTTTAGACCCTCCTGGCTCAAATCTGACTGATGGCAAAGAAGTTTTATCTCAAGCTAGCAGATGTTCCAATTATTTTTAAAAACAAAAACAGGTAACATCTATCAACCTGATCTGCCCTTCACCAAGAGCACTGTATAAATTAGTTTGATAAGGAACGGGCATTTAAACAATAACTATTGTAAGATGGTATAGAAAGCATTGAGAGTGTCTATCTGTTTATACTAAGATAGGACTTCCCCTGATGACTACTGCTATTATAGGGTGACGTGGGGAAGGAAAGATTGATGGAATCAGACACGGTTGAAAACTAGCAGACCAAGCCCCAACAGTAGGACACTGCCTATGTGTATCAAGAGTGGAGGTAGCCCTGGAGAGCTTAGAATGTGGCCTGTAGTCCCCATTCTGTTCTCCTTATGTCTGAATTTGAGGGCCATCAATGCCTCCCCAGAAAAGGGGACCCATTGCTCCAAGAACCAAGTGGCCTTTAATCACTCATGCTATGAGTTTGTGGGACATAAGCGCTCTTTTGCTAGTGCCCAGAAGTGGTGTGAGAGGCAGGGAGGCCATCTTATCTTTATCAACAGTCCAGAAACCCAACAGTTCCTCCAAAGAAACATCCCTGAAGAAAGAGAGTGGTGGATAGGACTTACCTGGAACTATGCACAGAATGAAACTGCAGAAGGTAGGCTCTGAAATAGAGGTATGAATTCTCTACTTCTTAATCTGAATTTCACTACACATGTCGCTTATTCCCATCTCGAGGGAGACTCAGCGCACTGCCACAAGGTATGGCTCTAAGGTGCTTTGGAGAGGCAGCATGGTGGAGAGGGATGATCATAGATAGAATTGTAAGAAATCTTTGAGGTCATCTAATATAGCTCTGTCATTTTACAGTTAAGGAAAGAGAAAGCCATACGGGAAGACAGTGGCAGAGTGTGGATGTTGTCAAGTCTCTGCTTATCTTTGGACCTCAGTTTCCTCATCTATGAAATGAGGAGAACACACCTTCTAGTTCTATAAGTAACTAATCTAATTATGATTATTCTCTATTTTGCTAATGGGTGGAAGGAGATTCGGAAGCCAAGATTTCTGACTCTGTGTTTAAACACTCTATCACAGTACAGAGTGCCTGATATGTAGTAAGTGCTTAACACATGCTTGTTGACTAACTGAGTGACTGACTGACTGTCAGGATTTGGAATTGGTATACATGGGTTCAAGCCTTGGTTCCTCCATTTACTAGCTGTATGATTCCTGCTCTACAGCTTGGGCTGGAATAACAAGGTGAGGGTTTGTAGAGGTCATTATCTGGTCCATAATGCTAATGCTGTCTCTTAAGAAACCAACAAACCTTTTAAAAACCACATAAATGAAAATGGTAGGCTCCTTTATGCTTCGCACAGTGACTTAAAGGAATAGAACACAGAGGATCAAATGGTTTCCGGCTTATGTCAAAACTGTCTCTCCAGTTAGAATAATAAGGTCTGACATTTGAATCATGTTTTGTGACCCTGAGCAAGCCAATTATCCCCCTGGGCCTCAGTTTCCTCATTTGTATAATGAAGGAGCTGGATTTGATGGCTTCCCAAGTCTCTTTCAGCTTTAAATCTATGCCCATGGTCACAAAGCTAGTAAATATAAAAATCAGGATCTGAATCTGGTTTTCTTGAGATTTTAAATACAGCTTCCTTTTCACTAGGACAGTAGGGGAAAAGATAAGCCCTTTCTGGCCAGGCTCACTTTGGTCTGTGGGAAAAGTGGAGCTTAGGAAAGGGGAATGGGTTGGGCTGAGTCGAAAGATGTTGAAACATGGTAGATTCACTGATTCAAAGTTCAGGAATAATTATAATAATTGTCATTTCTAGATTGTTTTATGAAATGCTTTCCTTGAAGATCCCTATAAAGCAGGTAGTGCCATATCATTACCCCTACATTCCAGAAAAGAAGACTGAAACTCAGAGCAGAGAGGATGACTTGTTAAAAGTCCATAATAAAAATAAAAGTAAAAATAAAAACAATAGCAACATTTATATTTTTGTTCAGTCATATTGGGTAGTGTCAGACTTTTTGTGACCCCATTTGGGGTTTTCTTGGCACTAGAGTGCCTTGCCATTTCCTTCTCTGGCTCATTTTACAGATGAAGGAACTGAGGCAAACAGGGTTAAATGACTTGCCCAGGATCACACAGTTAGTGAATGTCTTGGGTCAAATTAGTTCATAACAGATCCAGGATTCCAATCCAGCTCTTCCTGAGGCAGGGTGGTAGAGTAAGTAGAGTGAGTGTTGAAGTTGGAGCAAGAAGATCTGGGTTAGAATCCCATCCCAGACACTTACTGGTTGGATGTCTTTGGGCAAGTCACTGAACCACTCGGAGCTTCATTCCTTATCTGTAAAATGGGATCCATAAACACATCTTCCTTGAAGCTCAAATCAGATGATGTCTGTAAAGCACTGGACAAACCTTAAAGCAATTTTATAAAGGCCCACTATTCTTGATTAAGGGACTCCAAATCAAGTCCTCTCCACCATAAAACCTACTTAGCAAAGAAGCAAATGGAACATCCCATTTCTTGAAATGAATAGCTAAAGCAATGCAGATTCTGACAGTTGAGTCATCTGGTATGGTACCAGGCCCCGCGTTAGGCCCTTAGGGCAGGGGGTGGGGCAGTAGGGTGGAGAGCACAAAGACAACAAAGGCCTTTAAGGAGCTTGCAATGAATGGGGGAAAAGCAAGATGCACATATATAAATAAATACAAAATATATACATAATAAACTATAATTTGCTATGGGAGGGCCACTAGTAGTTGGGAGGAAAGGTGCTTCAGGAAAGACCACATTAGGAAGTGTCCCTTGAATTGACCTTTGAAGGGGCTGGGGATAAGAGCTGGAAGGGGAGGCAGGCTAAGAGGTGCAATGTTGCCTATTCAGAACAATACGTAGTCTAGAAGGAAAAATATGTGAAAAGCAATAATGTGTAATAAATCTGGAAAGGTAAACTGGAGCCAAATGCTGTGTTTCTGTCTGCCTGAGAATGAATAACTCTGAAATACATTTTTTGGACATGGCCAATGTAGTAATTTGTTTTGTTTGACTGTGCATATTTGGGATAAAGGTTTTGTTTTTCCTTTTTTTTTTTTTTGCCAGTGGTAGGGGAGGGAAAGAAAATAGGTTTTTGATCATTGAAAAATAATTTTAAATAATACAAGGGGAAAAAAAAGAATGAATAGTTTTAGTGTATATCTCATTTTGCTTGGCATAGGAAAGGGGCACCTATACTTTTTCTCTTTGACTAAGTCCTGACAACTGTGTTTCTATCACAGGATGGATGGTTTGGTTGGACATGTCCAACTTAAGTTACAGCCACTGGCATGAGGACCAGCCTCCTCCCTTCTTAACCAGGTGTGGCTATATTATGAAGAATTCCCTCTATGAATGGGCTGCAATGGAAAACTGCACTCAGGAGTTTGCCTTCATTTGTGAATTTGGTAAGCTTGATGTAGGAGGCAAAAAGGGGTTAATAGAAAAACCTAAGATCCAGGCTTTAACTCAGATATGAGCTCCAAAAGGGATAACTTAAGCTATGTTATGAGTTCAGTCCTCATAACAGGAACAGAGGGAAAGAGGCCATGATGACCTTAGACTAAATGACAACAGTATAGAAATTCTAATGAAAAATGGATATATTTTGAAACTAGCCATGGTAATCAGAAAGAGACGTGCAGAAAAGGGGGGAATGATGTAGGAGGCAAGAAAGGGTTAATAGAAAAACCTAAGACCCAATCTCTAATACAGATATTAGTTCTAAAAGGGAGTCAGATCCCAGTTAATGGATAACTTATGTTAGGTTCTCATACACATAGTGATCAACATCTATAATGGACCAGAACGGGTCAAGTCAAAATAACAAAAAGGAAAAAGGCAACCTATAGAAATTCTAATGAAAAATGATTATATTTTGAAACTAGTCATGAGAATCAGAAAGAGACATGCGCAGAAAAGGCCAAATTTGTCCCCAGATTCACCTTATGATGTGTAAACCCCCAAAACACACCTCCACTGAAAAAGGTACCCACCCTGGGGGTTGGCTTAGGACCCCAGGAACTCCAAATTAGGATAAGCCCTCCCCTGTAACACCCCTAGGTGGAGAATATAATAATGAGTAGGACAGACCCTCCCTTGTACCTCCCCAAGGTGGAGATTATTGTAATGAGACTGATAATCAATTTATCTATACTATAAATATAACTGGCTTTTCTTTCACTATTCAAGAGATACCCTTTCACTATTCTGGTTCTCTCCCTGTGGTCACCCACAGTATTGCAATAAAACTTGGGAAACTGAGTCACTGAGTCTTATAATTCTTTTGGGACAATCAATTTGACCCTAAATTCTAGCCCACATCATTCTCTCACCAGGGTTTCCAGAATCATTCCCCTCCTCTTCTTCAGTGCACATCCAGGCAGACATATACACACAAACATATCTACTTGGCTGACATTTATGTACTCTTAGAAGGACACAGTTTCTCAGCTTTATATGGATTCTGTCCTTTCAGAGATATTTATCTTTAATTCTCCCATATTAGGAGATTCCCAGGAAATGTTTACTTAACATTTCGCTGCAAATGAAAGTCAAAATGTGTATATTCTAAGGTAGTTGGTGCCCTCTCCATTGACAGTGATGAAAACTCCCCTTAACCATAGTATTGTAGGTGTTTGTGAGTTGGTATACTCCCCCTCCCCCCCAAAAAAAATCATTCAGGGACATAAGGGACTCCAGATGCCATCTAGTCCAACTCTATCATTTTACAAATTAAACTCAAGCCCACAAAAGTTAAATTACTTGCCCAAGATCACCCAGTAAAGGGCAAAGATGGGTGACCTGAATGCAGGTCTTTTGACTCTAGGACCAGTGCTCTTTCCACTGTGCTTCCCTCTGAAGCCAACTTGGTGATAAACTAAGCTAACCTGATCTTTGAAGTTAGGAAGACCAGAGCTCTACTCTGGAGTACTGCTATCACTTACTAGCCATGTGAACATGGGCAGATCCTTTAACTTCTCTCAGTTTCCTCTGTTGTAAAAAGGACATAATAATAGCACCTATTTGATAGTGTTATTATGAGGAGTGAATGAGGTAAAATATGTAAAACATTTTACAAAGCAATATGTAAATGTTAGCTATTAGCAATACAGATGTGTTATATATTATCATATATCACATTAGTGTTATAAGCTACAAATTATATATATGTATATGTGTGTATGTATGTATGTATATGTGTGTATATATATATATATATATATATATATATATATATATATATATATATATAAACTATGATGTGACTAGGTGGTACAGTGGATAGTGATGAACCTGAAGTCAGGAAGATTCATTTTCATGAGTTCAAATCCAGCCTCAGATACTTGGTAGTTGTGGGACTCTGGAAAAGTCACTTAATTAACCCTGTTTGCCTCAGTTTCTTCATCCATAAAATGATCTGGAGAAGGAAATGGCAAACTATTCCAGTATCTTTGTCAAGAAAACCCCAAATGGGGTCACAGAGAGTCAGACATGACTGAAACCATTGAACAAAAACATCAAAAATTATGAAACTGCATAATATAACCACACATATATAAGTATCTATATATATTTGTGTGTATGTATACATATATACACATATAACATATAATCTATCCCTATATAAAAAGACTATATGTCTTTTTTTTTAGGCGCAATGAGGATTAAGTGACTTGCCCAAGGTCACATAGCTAGTAAGTGTCAAGTGTCTGAGGCCAAATTTGAACTCAGATCCTCCTGAATCCAGGGCTGGTGCTTTACACACTGTGCCACCTAGCTGCCCCATCCCTATAAATCTTTATAGATTGGTAGGCTCTTTAAGAGCTTATGCTCCCATGACATAGCCTTTGAGAAGACAGGGCCACTTCCCCACCTTGACATCAGAGGAGGATGTTAGTGGAGTCAT
Organism: Dromiciops gliroides; assembly: GCF_019393635.1. NCBI lineage: Eukaryota > Metazoa > Chordata > Mammalia > Microbiotheria > Microbiotheriidae > Dromiciops > Dromiciops gliroides. Next base: position 484,868,771 of record NC_057862.1, on the reverse strand, counting down.
TGTTTTAAAATCAGCCCCTTATTCCCTTGCCCAAAGTTGATAGTTTCTTCACTAGGGGTGGTCAGTGGCTCTTCTTCTCTCAGTCTCTGACTGAGTGAGGAGGAGACTTGGCAGACCCTACCCATTATCCTGATAGTCCTAGTGAGAAATGAGGAAATGCAACAAAAAACGGTATGAAGAAGACCAGTGGTTTGAGGAATCAGGTTGTCAGACAAAAATGCCAATTCCCTGGTATTCCCTATATGTTGATTCCCTGATCTGCCTTCCTGGCTCTGCATCTTTGCTCTGGAAACCAGTTTCAGCGCTTTGAATCTTGGCACTTTAAAGATAACCTGGAACCAATAGAAAATTGAAGAATTTTATACTTAAAAATTCCTTCCCCACAGATTAAAGTGCATATGTGGGGGTTAGAGTGTAGAGAGCCTTCTCTCTGCCATTGAAGGCATGTCTTTTTGATCTATTCTTTGTCTACTCCCAGCTCAGACCTCCTCAGTACTACGCTTCACTCCATCCAAGGGTTTGCCTAATTACTGGCACAAATCAGTCCCTTTTCTGGGTGGAATAACAGTAGTTCCCCAGTTAGCCATTCTCTGGCTAAGGCAAAATGTTGGCCAGGTATTGAAGTCCTTGTTTATTATTGGGGCAGTGCCCATTCTCTTTGCCTATGTTTCTACCCCACTGCAGGCCAGACCATTTCCTAGGATCATAGATTTTTTTTTTGCGGGGCAATGGGGCTTAAGTGACTTGCCCAGGGTCACACAGCTAGTAAGTGTCAAGTGTCTGAGGCCGGATTTGAACTCAGGTACTCCTGAATCCAGGGCCAGTGCTTTATCCACTGCGCCACCTAGCCACCCCCAGATCATAGACCTTTGATCTGCCATCTTTGATATAGCTCTGATCTCTCAAGCCATATGAGGCTGCCTGACCTTTACCTACTGCCCAGCTCTGACTTTGAGCACTAGTAAAACATAATATAGGGGGAAAGAGTAGTAGCTTTGGAATTTAGTCTTGGGTTTGAATTTCAGTTCTGCCTTTACTACCTGTGTGGCTTTAGGTAAATTTCCTAACTTCTCACAACCTCATTTTCCTGATCTATAAGATGTCAGACTTTAACCTTATGATCTTTAAGATTCCTTTCAGCTTGAAATCTATGATCCTGTGATTGTACAACCCCTAACTCAATGGCTAATCTGACTTCTTATCCTTGGCTTTCCTTTTGGCAAACACTTTGGGGTCCTTCTTTGGGTTTAGCCTATTCCTGTGTCAATATTATTTGCCCAAGAACCTCCATCTTTGCATCAACTCAGTCATTCCTAGTTTCTTATTCACCATCTTCAATCTATTGTTACTTATATTTCTGGTATCTACAGTCCTGACCAGTTTAGGAAAAAACAGGCCAAAAGACTGGGCCAACTCCTTCTATAGGCTGGGTTACTACTATAAGCTGTTTATAGGCAGTTTGGGGAACTTGGGAGAGAGTTTGGTGTCCTCATAATAGTTATTGGTAATAGCTGATTCCTTCCTTCCCCTCAGATATGTGTGTGTATATATATATATGCATATGTGTGTATGTATATAAATATATACATACATACATATATATGCATTTATATACACATATATGCATACACATACATCTATATCTTCTCTCCTCCATTGGAGGAGAGAATCTAAGGCAACCCTCAAAAAAATCTGCTCCCCCCCCCCCAAAAAAAAGACCAATCCTCTCCAGATGTGTAGAAGTTCATGACTAAGTCTTGAAAACCAGGTCACACGGATTAAGGAGGCGAGTATCTGATCCCACTATAATTGGTATGAAGATAGGCGAATTGTAGGCTCAGTTAGCAATGATTTTTTTATTACTGAGATTACCAGTGGAGCTACCTAAATCGATTCCTGTTGTGCCACGAGCTGTGTGATAGAGAAATTCTGACTTAGAGGCTAACCAACCACCTTCTACCACTCCTGATCACTTTGCTTGGGTATTACCTTGAAGGTTAAAAGGGAAGAAAATCTTTTTCTTGGTATTCTGGTGTTAATTTCAGGTTCCTTTGACAAAAGGCAAGAGCTCAGAAAATCTTTCTGAAGTCTTAATCTGAACCTAAACAGCAAAAAAGAACATTTCTACACAGAAGAAGAATACAAAAAAGGGATTTTATATGAAACTGTGAATCTCCATTTCATTACTGCTTGTTTTCTTTAAAAAATACACACATATATACATATATATAATTTTATGTTATTTTCAAAACTTGTCTTCCTTGTCCATATTCCCTTCTGACCTTCAGAAAGTTTTTTCAAAGATATAATAATTATTGATTATTAATGATAATTAATAAGAAATTATAATAATAATGAATGAATCACAATTATATGGCACCATATTACCTAGTCCTTTGGTGTTCTCTGTGCTGAAGGCCTTAGGCAGCTTACAACATAGCTCAAGGCTTGAAATTCTCTTCAGGGATCCTAGTAACTATATATCATAGAGCTAAAATGCATCTTAAAGGTCATCTACTGCAAATCCTTAATTTTATAGATGAGAAAGCTGAGGGTGATTGGTGAAAAAATTTGACCCAGTTCATGTTGGCAGTGAATAGTAGAGCTAGCATTTGAATATAGGTCCTCTGTTTCGAAAGATCTATATAACACAAAAGGAACATTTAAAAAAGATACACAGGGGGCAGCTAGGTGGCACAGTGGATAGAGCACCGGCCCTGGAGTCAGGAGTACCTGAGTTCAAATCCAGCCTCAGACACTTAATACTTACTAGCTGTGTGACCCTGGGCAAGTCACTTAACCCCAATTGCCTCACTTAAAAAAAAAAAAGATACACAATGTTTTTTCATACAGCATTAGTATATAAAAAGTGTGACACATGCCATACTTGCTTGTCCTGTGCGACTCCTATCCATATCTTTCCATAGATATGAGGTCCATCCCACATGCTAGGAGCCTTCTTCACTTTCTCTCAACAAGCCTTAAATATTGTAGGCATTTAATAAATGTTTATGGAGTTGAATTTGATTTGAATTGAATTGAAAGTTATCCCAAAAATCAGACTCCCTAAAGCTGCTCTGCTCTGGGGCCTCAATTGGTACTCCTTTCCTTTCTCCCGCCAACACAGTGGAAGGTCCACTTTAGGTCTGATTGGCCCACAGGCACAGTGAAATCAGCTTTTATAGGTTGATTGTGGGCAGCCCGGTAAGGGAATAGGTACCCTCCTATGACTTTTTGGCAGTACTTGCTGCCTCTCTGTCCCTTTATTGGCCACTTGGACTCCCCTATTGTGGTGACAGAGAAATCTTTTCTCCTTGGCCACAGGATTTGGCCAGAGCCTAGCCTGTGAAGGTTCCAATGCCACTATGCACTGTGGTTCGGGAGAAGTCATTCAGATTGATGATGGCTTCTATGGACGGCAGACTCCCCATTACTGCACCATGGATGGAACTATGCCTGCAAAACAAGAGGAAGAGTGTGGTGGGATCAGCATCAGAGATGAAATAGCAGGTGAGACTCTAATTGCTCTCTGTAACTTTGTTCTAAGGGGAACAGTTATGTCAGCAAAGCTTTTCCCTGGAAGGAGAGTGTTTGACAGAAGCACTCTGTTCTTGAGGGACAGATATTCTGAGGACATTGATCTGTGGTTCACATATGAAAGGGGTACTCTATCCCAGAGTAACATGTATGACAGGGAAATAGTCTTGGAAACAATTTTAAGTAATAAATTGTGTGAGAAGTGCAATTAGGCAACAGTTTATGGGGGCGGGGAAGAAAGATAAGTTGTTTTTAGTGAGGTAGAAGTCAGTGGTGGAGTTGGGAATGTTAGGTTGGAAAAGAGAAGTTGGGGACCATGGTTACTATCTTCAAGTATTTGAAGAGATATACTATAGGAAGAGGGTTTGGACATGTTCTGTTTGGCCACAGAAGGCAGAACTAAGCAATGGATTGAAATTGCAAAGAAGAGATAAATTTAGGCTTAATGTCAGGAAAAACTTTGTGGGATGGGTTTTCTCTCCCTGAAAATTTTCAAGCAAAAACTAGATTTTTTTTTTCAAGGATAAGTTGAGTCTGATGGCTATTAGAGTCCCTTCTAAATTGGAAATTCTGTGATCCTATAGCATGTAATATGGCAGCCAAAAAGACTGATGGTCAAAGCAGCTAGGTGGCTCAGTTCTGGGCCTGGAATCAGGAAAACCTGCATTCAAATCTGGCCTCAGACACTTACCAGCTGACTGAGCCTGGGCAAGTCATTTAACCTCTGTCTGACTCAGTTTCTTCATCTGTAAAATGGGGATAATAATACCATCTATCTCCCAGGTATGTGAGATAATTTTTGTAAAGAGCTTTGCAAACCTTAGAGCACTATACAAATGGTAGCTATTGTTATACTATTATTATTATTATTATTATTATTATACCTTGAGCTGATGCATTGAAAAGCAGAATGTCCAGAAAAAGAGAGTTGTTAGTTGCCCTGTACACTGATGGTTAAATTACATCTAGGGCATTATGTTTCATTTTGGCTACCATATTTTAGGAAAGATATTGACAAGCTGGAAGGTATCTAGGGGTAAGACAACCTGGATGGTAAGGGAAAATGCTATATGAGGTTTGATTTATAGAAATGGAAATATTTAGCATGTAAGAAAAGACTTAGGGGAAGATGATATCTTCAAATATTCAAAGGGCTATTATATGGAAGAGGGCCTAGAATTGGATTGATTGACTCCAGAGAGTAGAACTAGGACAGCTAATAGAAGTTGCTAATTGAAAGTAAGGGAAAATTTTCTTCTAATTAAAATATCCCAAATTAGAATGGCTTCACTGGGAAAAGAGGTGTGCTGGAGCCAGCTCGTATGGCTTAGAAGATCTGATTGTTAAAATTTCAGGGTAAGCATTTGTATTTTGGAAATAGCAAATGCTAAAAATCAGAGTTTGATTTATTGTTTTATTGATTATCTAGATTTAAGAAAGTGATGGAAAAAATAATAATGTAAGTTAAACTTAAAAGTGTATCATGGGGGGAGGGCAGCTAGGTGGCTCAGTGGATAAAGCACTGGCCCTGGATTCAGAAGGGCTTGAGTTCAAATCTGACCTCAGACACTTGACACTTACCAGCTGTGTGACCCTGGGCAAGTCACTTAATCCTCATTGCCCTGCCCCCCCCCAAAGTCTATTATAGGAACATTGCTGGGGGGGGAGGGCTGTTTCCTTCCCAGAGACCTGGTTGTTAAACATTTACCAGTATACCTCTGATTGAGAGGTTTCTCCTCAATGAGGTATTTTGGCAGAATGACCATTTGTCAGAGATATTGGGGAGAGGATTCTGGACAGGTGCAGGGTTGGTTTAGATAATCTCTGAGCTCAGACAGAACTATTAATATGTTAACTATTAATATGGCAGGTGCTCCATGCCATTGAACAAAAGAGTTTTGAGAGCAGATCTCTCATCAGCCCTGGAGCTCAGCCCCAGGCCCTCTTAGCTGATTTGATTCCAGCTTCCTTTGTAGAATTTCTGGGGCAGATGTCCATCTTTGTGTTCCTTGAAACTCCCCTCCTGCCAACAAATACTCTTTCTGCCTTTGGCACACTGACTTCCCTCTGCAGATTCGTTGCAACTGTCAGAAAAAAAATCTCTCTGAAACTTGTTCTCCCTTTTTCTTGCATGTCATACCTGTCCCTGTGGGCTGTGACTCTCCCAGGACAGTGCCATGGGCTTCAGGCATGCCAGGTGGCAGCAGATGGGGCATTCTTTGGAGATATGTGCCCTTTTCTTGGCAGTTACCTTTGGATCCAATACCACTGTGTGGAAGGTGAGTGGTCTAAATGGGCTTTGGGGGTGAAAGGACAGGCCAGGATAGCTCTGTGACTCTCAGAAAGAAGATCAATTGATTCCCAGAGCAGGGTCTTCAACCTTCCTTCATATCTCAGCATCCTGGAGGAGCATCTCACATTCAGGCTTAATTTTTAAAGGCACATGATGCCCAGGCCTATCATATATAGGTATGTCACAAACAGAAAGCATGCCACTAAAAAAAAGGTCACCTCTGATTTCAGACAGACCTCCTTTTATTTGATCCTTAATTAAAATAAATGTGCTCATTGTGATTTCTGCCTGAAAAACTTTGACTTTATAACTCCAAAGGAAGGCACCCATTTCTCCCAAAGCCATCATGTGCTGCTTCTTCCCGAGTATTATGTCTTATGGCTAACCTCTGCCATCACTAGTGACAATGAAATGGTGTGTCCTCACATTCTCCAGGTATTTGTATTCAGTTCAGTTTGCAATTCACTGCTGCTTTTAGTGATAAGTAAAAAAAGCATAAAAGTTGGTCTACAGACTTCTCATGCAATTTCTATAAAAATATTGGTTTTTATTAAAATAATGAAAGGCAGCACAGCATAGTTGATAAAGTTCTGGACTTCGAATCCAGAAGGATTCTATGAAGACCTGAGTTCAAATCCTTTCTCTAACACTTACTAGCTGTGTGACCCTTCTATGTTTCTCAGGCAATTTCCTAGAACTTATCTTCTAGTCAGAGATAGGTTGTGATCTGTGTTGGTAAAATGTGTTCTCATACAAGGAGTTCCTTGCACTGACAACATCAGAGATTGTTTCCTTATTTGTCTATTAAAATAGCCCCTATTAATATTGAACCACTAATTATAAACAAAGTTATCCACTTGAGAGCAAGATTCAAAGAAATATAAGGACTTGGTGCTCCTTCAGCTCTTTTAATTGTGGAGACCTCATCATGGAATGGAGATGGCCCTGGGTTCTCAAAAGCTATGACAAATGAGTACAATCTTTGGCAGGCCCTACCAAGCTTTGAATAAGAGTCTGGCAGTGGGCTGAAATAGCATCTGTTGCCTGTGCATAAACCTAAATTTTGAGAGGCTCATCACTAAGTTGGCTACAGAATGATTATTTTTTTCAGGCACAGCAGCTCTTATGAAGTCATAGAAGGATTGCAAATATGTCAATGGAGAACGTGTACAAGTGACAAAGTCACAAATCTTTGAAGTGGGCCTGAATTATTGACAAATAATTTCAGTATGATTAGGCATCTCCTCCCACTGTAAACATCAACAAGCCTAGGTTTGAACCCTAGATTTTCTGACTCTAGCACTCCTTCCAGTGTGCCACCTTCCTCTAGTCCCTGTGTAGGTAAACTAGCTTTCTGTTAAGTCTTTAGTTACTCTTTCTCTGTACCTAGGTTCTTATATCTCTTCTATTCTAGCTCAAACCCAGAAAGAAGGAGGAAGATCAGGCCATGTGACTTGCTGTGGGTCTATATAAAATATAGTCAACGATAGGTTCTTTCCAACTAGGAAAAAATGAGGTCACCATCCTGGACTTACCATCTCTGGGTTAATCCTCTTCTCCATTCTGGGCTTTGATGCTCAAGTTTGTATTGAAGTTAATTTGCTACAAAGTATTTAAGCTTGTGCATTGGCCACCCTAGCAAGCTCCAAACTTCTTTCAAAGTGGTTCTTAGAAGGGCGTTGCCTTTCCCTTCTGGATATTTTCAAACATGTTTGGACAGAAGGGAAGAGTTTTTAAATGTATGGAGAGTGGTTTTCATCACAGTGACACTCAGCATTTCCCATGTTGCACAGGTCTTCAAGTGATTGTGCCTGATGAGTGTTTCATCTCTGACAATATCACCATCTCCCTGACGTGGCTGCTCTCACCCTATACTGGAAATCTGTCTTGTGTTATCAACACTGGTGATGGTACAGCTATTGATCCATATTATCCTCCAAGGTAAGAGAAAACTGGGCCACACTTAGCAGTGTATGTTTGCAGGATAGCCACCAATCACTTATTTCTGCCACTGACTGGTCCTGAGGCTGCTTAAAAATCCCAGGATAGATATGGACACTAGTTTATGACCAACATATTTTGAGCCAGGGCTATAACTAGCATGAGGTAAATGGGGCTTTGAACCATGGTGCCAAAACCTTGAAGGGCATCCTTCCTTCTCTGCTTGGGTATACTTCCTCCCTGGGAAGGTATGCTTCTTCCTTATAGCAACTGTTTTCTCTGTGACTCACAGAGTCACAGCTCCAGCTGAGCACAATGGCCAGCAGGAAAAGGGGGACCCATAGCCCTTGGGGACAGCTGAAAACTCACCATGGTCACACAACATGGGCCTAGCCTGCAATTTACCCAGCCAGGGTAAGATAAGCAACATAACCTATGTTCTCAAGCCCTCAGGCTACCAGGTCTTACACTGTCATCTAGTGGAAAAGGCATGAAGAAAAGAGACCTTGCTTCTAGTTCTGACTGTTGCTTGGACATAGTATGATTTTGGGCAACTCATTTAACCTAAATCAGACTCACTTTCTTTACCTGTAAGAGAGGGAATAGTTCACAAAGATTTATCAGGGGCCTACTATCTCTCATGAACTAAACTATTCACACCCAGTGGTATGCTGAAACCTGCTCAAACTGGTTCCTAAGAACAGATTGTTAAATTTTCAGTGTGTTTTTGAACCACAGCATTTAAACCACAGAAATCAGCAAATGCTATAAATTGGGGCTTGACTTATTGTTTTATTGATTGTCTAGACATAAGGGATGGAGAAAATGTGAATAATGCATATTAAACTTAGAAGTATGTCATGGGAACATTTTTTTCTTCTAGAGACTCAGTTGTTAAATATTTACCAAAACTTGTCATACTCCAGGTACACTTTTGCTTTCTGGACTTCTCTCTTTTCCTGTGGAGAAACTACTAGGATCTCAAATGCTTGCTATTCACTTTTTTTTTTTTTTTTTAGTGAGGCAATTGGGGTTAAGTGACTTACCCAGGGTCACACAGCTAGTAAGTGTTAAGTGTCTGAGGCCGGATTTGAACTCAGGTACTCCTGACTCCAGGGCCAGTACTCTATCCACTGCGCCATCTAGCTGCCCCACTATTCACATTTTTTGTTTGTTTGTTTGTTTTTGTTTTGTTTTGTTTTTTGCAGGGCAATGGGGGTTAAGTGACTTGCCCAGGGTCACACAGCTAGTAAGTGTCAAGTGTCCGAGGCTGGATTTGAACTCAGGTACTCCTGAATCCAGGGCCGGTGCTTTATCCACTGCACCACCTAGCTGCCTCCACTATTCACATTTAATGAAATTTCTTGCTATGTTTCCTTATCTCAGACCTCCAATACTGGTATGCTACTTTAGGCGTCAATCTAAGAGAGAACACAACACAACTGTTTCTAAATTCTATCCCTTTTTTCTCTCTACTTTCCTCCCCATCCCCACACACTTAGACCAAGTTCCTAAACACATAACCTTAACTCACACTGAATTTCCTTGACAATTGGATATACGAAAAAGATCTGAAGGTAATAAGGGACCAGAGCTCAACATTAATAACCAGTGTGCTATGGCAGCTAAAAAAAAAGGGTTAATGTAATCTTAACTAACACAAATAAATATAACTTCTGGGAACAAGGAAATGATGATGTCACCATATTCTGACTTCATCAGATCACAATTGGAGGACTGGGTGAGGTTCTGACTACTCTATTTTAGGAAGCCAAAAAGTATCCAGAGGAAGGCAGAGTGGTGGAGAGCATCAAATAAGTTCTTGCTATTTTAGGACTAGTTGAAAGACCTGAGGTTTCTTAGCCTTCAGAAGAGAAGACTTAAGGGGAATATAATAACAGTCTTCAAGTATTTGAAGGGTTGTCATGTGGAAGAGGGATTGAATTTGTTCTCTTTGGCCCCCAAAGGCTAGAACCTGGAGAAATGAGTGGAAGTTGCAGAAAGGCTAATTTAGGCTCAATGTCAAGAAAAATTCCCTACCAATAAGAAATGTCTAATGTGGGATAGGCTTCCTCCCTCACTTGAGGTCTTTAAGCTGAAGGTGGGTGACCATTTGTTGTATGTTGTAAAAGAGATACTTTTTTTTTTTTTAGTGAGGCAATTGGGGTTAAGTGACTTGCCCAGGGTCACACAGCTAGTAAGTGTTAAGTGTCTGAGGCTGGATTTGAACTCAGGTACTCCTGACTCCAGGGCTGGTGCTCTATCCACTGCGCCACCTAGCTGCCCCTGAGATATTTTTTTTAAAGCATGAATTGGACCAAATGGTCTCTAAAGTCCCTTTGGACTCTTACATTCTGGGATTTTGAGAATTTATCCCTGATTCTGAGATTCTATCCCTGATTCACTCAATTCACTATCTCAGTGACCAGCCTCTCTTTTTTGCTATCTTATTCACAGATTCATAACTCCTATTCCAAATTGCCAGGACACCCAGAAGAGCATTTGCTGAACTAATTCTCATTTATACTTCCTTCCTTCCATCCATCTTTCCTCTCCCTCTCTTTCTCTCTCTCCTTAAACTGCCACTTTCTGCATCAACCAAATTGTGCTTACTGTAATGCCAGACTTCTTCTTTCCCTACACATAGATGAGGCTAGCTTCTTTCCCCATGCCTCCAGCATCAGCTAATAGGAATGTCTTATTCCTGAATAGGCCTGGGACATACCTGACATCTGTGATCAGCTATGTGTTCCTATAACCTCAGACAGCTGTTCTTCTTTTCCCAGCATTCCAGAGTCTGACAGTATTTGAGGCTTCTGGATGTGTTCTGGGGATGGGCAATCTTAACTTCCCCAATTATTTATTTCGCAAGACTATTGTGAGAATAAAGCAAGATCTTTTTATCGCACATTTGGAGCTAGAAAGAACCTTAAGAATCATGTGTTTCAACTCCTTAACTTTATAGATAAGGAAACAGAGGCCCAGAGAAGTGACTTGCCCGAAGTCAAACAGGTAACAGTATATAATGCAATGGGTATAATTCAAGGAATTCAGATTTGGAGTCAGATGAATCTCTATTCACTCCCTGTGTGACTCTAGGCAGATCACTTAAATTCTCTGTGCCTTGGCAAAAAGTTGGTGTTGGTCTAAAGAATCTCTTTTAGAGCCAGCTCTGATGATCCCCAAACCCAGTGCTCTTTCTACTACAATGACAAATCTATAGAAATAAAATTGAAAAAGTAATTTTAAAAAATGAAGAAGCAGTGAGGCACATGGAATCACCACTTTGATCTGAAGTCAGTGGGCTTGGGTTCAAATCTCCCTGTGTGATGGTTCTTGGCACCTGGTAAGACCTTAATAAAGGCTTATTCATTCTAGATATTTAAGTTCCCTTGGGCTCGGTTTCATCATCTGTAATGTGAGGGAATTGGACTAGATGGATTCTGATGTGCCTTCCAGATCTAAATCTCCTTTGAGATAATATCATTATTGGTAGTATATCAGCTTTCCAAATCCACAAGATTCACTTTTTGTCTTGCGCCACCTATTGACACATCTGTGAATTATCCTTTAAAAACTGTCACCAAATATTGGTTGACCACCTCATACTAAGACCAAAAAGAAGAAATCTTATTTCTAAAGCATGTCAGCTAGTACAATCAGAGGTTTAAAATACAAACAACGCATGACCTCTAATTGTTTATCATCTCAGGGAGATGGGACATGGGGAAACGAGAGAACAATTTCAGATAATACAAGAAGAAGTGGTACGGATTGTGAATAGCTCAGGACTTCCAAGGATGGAAAGATCAGTGAGGAGATGTTGAAGGGGATTTCCTAGAAGGGGGAAGCTTGAGATGGGCCTTGAAGAATGGGTAAGATTGAGTAGGATTGGGATACTGTACTAGGTGCAGAGGATGATTTCCTTCTTTGCTTTCTGACAATGCTGCCTACAATTGCTATGTTCCAGTTTTCTTTCTCATATGAGCTTTTTGGAGGAGAATGTGAGAAAGGTATTTTTCTTGGTCCTGGAAATACAAAATGGCACCAGAGCTCATTAAAAGAGATCTCTTCTCTCAGGTTATCATTTGATTCTCCAACATTAGTATTTCAAGGAATTCGTGTGTATGGGGTACTCAGTGGGGACTAGAGCCTCTATGTGAGGGCTGCTCCTTCACTTTTAGTATTCACCTGTTACCCGACTCTCACCTGTGGCTCTGAGAAGCTGTAGCATGCTCAGCGACCACACCCCAGTAAAACAGTCTTGCATATGGGCTAAACCAGATTGAGGGTAATTGACAGGCCTCAAACCCATAGGTGAGTTACGGGGATGTCTACCCCCAAACATGTGAAGATTTCCTCAGTAGAATGGGATAATGAGAACAATTTGTCAAGAAGGTGGCTAAAGCAGGAGCTGTGGAACAATTAAAGCTTGGTCAGACATAAAAGATGCCAAGGTCTTCCACTGCATCCCGGGCCATGGCCAGTCATCTTGACTTTTTTCTTCCCTCTGAACTTTTATGACAGGAAAAGAGAGTGGAGTTGACTCTGTGCAGCTATGCCTCATATAAATTCAATTCACTTTCAAGTCAAGACATCATCTGTGATGTCATTAGTCTTCTTCGAAAATGATGGACAAACAACAATTTCAGGGAACTATGATTCCCTCCATGAAGGTATACTCCTTAGTAAGGGAAAATGGGGAGAAGGGAATAAACACACAGACATTTGTATATATGTATATGTATGTGAGTATGTGTATATATGTACGTATGTGTGTATATATATATATATATATATACATACATACACACACATATAATATGCCAGGCACTGTGCTAGGCACCTTTACAAATATTAACTGATTTGATCTTTACAACAACCCTGTGAGGGAGATGCTATTATTATCCCCATTTTAGAGTTGAAGAAACTAAGGCAAACAGAAATTTAAGTGACTTGCCCAAGGTTACACAGCTAGTAAGTATCTGAGGGCAGATTTGAACTCAGTCTTCCTGGCTCCAGGCCCAGGACTGTGCCACAGTTAGCTGCTGATTGTTGTTGTCATTGTTACTATCTCATTCTTCTATTTTTTTTTCAATGGGGTTCAGATAGAAATGGTCCTAAGACAAGTCACTATTCTGCTATTACCCTTTTATATTTAATATTCTACAAACAATTACACAGGCAGATAAATTAATATAATTATTATCATTATCACAATTATCCATTATTATCGTTATAATGAATATACTTAATGATTTAATAATTATATAAAATTTAATTAAATATAATTAATAATGATGATGGCAATGATAGCAGCTCCCATTTCTATTATATTTCGAGGTTTAAAAATACCTTTCCAATACCACTAAGAAGGAATGTATAATTATTATTTGCCCCATTTTATAGAAGAGGAATCTGAAGTTCAGAAAAAGAGAGTGACTTGATCCAGATCTTACAATTAGTAAATATCAAAGTCAATATTTGAAATCGGGCCTTCTGACTCTTAAGCCAGGACTCTTTCTAACAAACCACACTGCCTTGCTCTCTTTTGATGCAGATTCCAATCCCACTGGGGCTTAGTAGATAGGTCAGGGAAGTGATATTAAGTTTAGACTCTAATCATCCTATTATATATCTTCTCTTCTTTTTTGGTGAGGCAATAGGGGTTAAACGACTTGCCCAGGGTTACATAGCTGGAAAGTGTCGAGTATCAGGCTGGATTTGAACTCAGGTCATCCTGACTCCAGGGCTGGTGCTCTATCCACTGTGCCATGTAGCTGCCCCTCCTATTCTACTATTAAAAAGAAAAATAGGTCCAATTTTAGGACTTGTGATTTCTCCATTTAAATCTGTGTTTAAATTAAAACATAGGAATCTAGATTTCTCATGGTTGTTTTGTTGTTGCTTTCTGGTGGTAGCATGGCCTTTGATCAGTCACTTGGGTCTCTTTCCTGCAGCTCTCTTCATCCTGGTGGAGATGTGCAGTGAATTATAGAGGCCCATTCCCACAGGTGGGATGTTTGTAACCTCTCTGATTTTTTTTTTTACCAGTAGTTTGTCCAGCAATGTTACTCATCGATTTACATCTCCTGGAGAGTTTACAATTTTTGTGGAGTGCACGGCCAGCGAGTGGCACGTGAGTGCCCAGAGGCAAGTGACTGTCCGGGACAAGATGGAGAAACTCAGTGTGACTGGTTGTTATAATCAATGGGAATTTGGAAGCAGCTCCCACTGTAGAACCCTCTATGGAGGTACTTTATGGATACAAGTTGAACTTGATGGAGGTAAGATTCTTGCAGCTCACTCACATTGGATACAAAGTAGATTTTCTTTTTTTTTGTCTTTGTTGCTCCTGTACTTAGCAAGGGCCTTTACACACCTCAAGTCCTTATTACATGTTTAAATGAACTTTTTTCTTTTTAAACCCAGGATCATAGGACCAGAGGCATATAGATTAAAAGAGTAAAGGGACCTTGGAGGCCATCTAACCCAACTCCCTCATTTTACATATAAAGACACAGCCCCAGAGAAGTTAAGTGACTTTGTCAAGGTCATGCAGCTATTAAATGTCAGGTGTGGGATTTGAACTCAGGGCCTCTAATTCCAGAGGTAGTGCTCTATTCAGAAAAGTATGGGAGGTACTTGTATCCCTCATGTGCTGGGGGGGAAGATAGTGATTCAAGAATTAGTACTGGGGCAGCTAGGTGGAGCAGTAGATAAAGCACCAGTCCTAGATTCAGGAGGACCTGAGTTCAAATCCGGATTCAGACACTTGACACTTACTAGCTGTGTGACCCTGGGCAAGTCACTTAACCCCAATTGCCTCACCAAAAAAAAAAAAAAATGAGTACTGACCCATCTCTACACTGTCAGGGTTAAGATGTGCTACCCAAGGTGAGTAAGTGACCCTTATAGACACAAGGGGGCAGCAGTTACCACCTTCCCAATGACAACTTTCTTACGGGAATCATTAAGCCAATTTAAGACAAAACTGAAATAGAAAATGGAAACAGTTCCTATTTCCAAACACAGTTTACAAAGTTCTTTCCTCATAAGAGCCGTGGGAGATAGTGCTAACATTATTATCTCCAAATTACCAATGAGCAAACTGAGGCTAAGAGGGAAGTGACTTGTCCATAATCACACAGCAAGGACATTATTCTATTTCTATGAACTGTTTATTCATTCATTCAGAATAAGACTGATGGACTGCTTCCCAGAAATCAAACGGGTAAATTTAATCATGTATAATATAGGGAAAGATTTCACTATCAAAAATTGGGGGAAATTATTGGGGTTTTAAAAAGGTATCTTGGGCGCAGCTAGGTGGTGCAGTGGGTAAAGCACCGGCTGTGGATTCAGAAGGACCTAAGTTCAAATCCAGCCTCAGACACTTGCCACTTACTGTGTGACCCTGGGCAAGTCACTTAACCCTCATTGCCCCAGAAAAAAAAAAAAGGAGTCTATGGGTACACATGTAGATGCATATATTTTCTTGCTAAATATTGACCTCTTGCTAATTTAGGCAGCACAAATTATTATCAAGTTTATGAATTTGGGTTCTGTTTTATATTTCAAATGTCAAAGATAACCTTATGAATTACTCACAGGTATCAACACGTAAATTGGCTCTGGCCTCATCAGTCTGCACTTTGAGGGGTTTTCATACTGCTACAGTCAGGCTCTCTCACAGTAATTCAGAGAAGCAGCAGACTGGGTAGACAATGAGAAACCCCACTAGCTGAGTCCATCATTTTCTTTCTTTTTTTTTTTATAAAGAATAAAATATTTTATTTATTTTTAAAATGTTGAAAACTATCTCTACATGTAAGTAGAAAACAAAATACTTTATGATTTAAAAAATGGCTGAACAAATTCACAGCTACACTAATGATATATGAATAACCTATGGATGGGAAAATTCTTTTTTCTTTTTCTTTTTCTTTTTAATTAATAAAGTATTTTTTTTCCGTTACATGTAAAGATAGTTCTCATCTTTTGTTTATACAAGCTTTACAATTTCAGATTTTTCTCCCTCCCTCCCCTCCCTTCCCCCTCCCCTAGACAGCAGGTAATCTGATATAGGTTTTATATATATATGTATATATATATATATATGTATATGTATATGTATATATATATACACACACACACATATATACATATATACACATAATAACATTAATCCTATTTTTGCATTAGTCATGTTATAAGAGAAAAAATCAGAGCAATGATGAAAAACCTCAAAATAGAAAAAAACAACAGCACCAAAAACAAAAGAAATAGTATGGTTCATTCAGCATCTATACTCCGCAGTTCTTTTTTTTTTTCCTTGGATTTGGAGATCCTCTTCCATCATGAGTTCCCTGGAACTCTTCTGTACCATTGCATTGGTGAGAAGAATATAGTCCATCACAGTAGATCAACACTCAATGTTGATGATACTGTGTACAATGTTCTTCTGGTTCTGCTCATCTCACTCATCATCAGCCCACGCAAGACCCTCCAGGTTTCTCTGAACTCCTCCTGCTCATCATTTCTTACAGCACAATAGTATTCCATTGTATTCATATACCACAACTTGTCCAGCCATTCCCCAATTGATGGGCACCCCCTCAACTTCCAATTCCTTGCTACCATGTAAAGAGCAGCTATAAATATTTTTGTACATGTGGGTCCCTTTCCCCCTTCCATGATTTCTTGGGGGAAAAGACCCAAAAGTGGTATTGCTGGGTCAAAGGGTAAGCACAGCTTTATTGCCCTTTGGGCATAATTCCAAATTTGAGCCCATCATTTTCGACCACCAAAGGAATAGAACTTCTCCTTCCCCAATTCCCCATACTCTTCTTAAGCTAAATGCCTTCTTTTGCCTTTTGAGGTCTCTCTTAATATTGTTTGTCTTTATAAAGATGTTGTAGAAGGGAATACACAAACATGATTTGCTTTAGTCTGGATTTTCTAGACATGACCCTGTTGGCACATTTGGAGAGCCTGAGTCCTTGCTGTGTAATGCAAGATGTGAGATCCTAATATATTTTTATTTCTTCATGGCTTATACTGGGTTTAAATAATCTTACTTAAAACTAACAAATGATAATCAACTACAACAGGAATACAAACATAACTCTAGCATGTGAAATTTCTAATTGTTTGATAAATACATTAGCCTTTGTTCATATATGTATAGATATGTTTGTGGGTCTGTTTATATTTATACCATAAGCACCTGAAAATACAATGGAGTGCTGGGAGTGCTAGCACATACTTGCTACCAGGGGAGGCTGAGGGTGGTGGATCACTTGAGCTAAGGAGTTTTGAGCTACAGCAGTGCAATCTGGCATCCCCACTAAATCTGGCACAAATATGATGAATCTCACTTGAGAGCTGAGGGTCAGTTGGCTGCCAAGGAAGGAGCAAACCAGCCTAGGTCTGGAAAACAAAGCAGATTAAAGTCTCTCTGTTGATAAATATAAAGATAAGACCTTACCTTGTATGGCTACTGTACTTACAGCATGGGTGAGATAGGGAGACCCATTCTTTAAGCTTCTTAAACTGTGGGTCGTGATCCCTTATGGAGTTGAGTAACTGAATGTGGGGCCATGAAAGCTTTGGCAACAGTAAAAGGTCATGTATACGTATTTTATATATCTGTATATCTGGGGTCATGTAAAAATTTCTTGGACAAAAAGGGGTTGCGAATGGAAAAAGTTTAAGAAGCCCTGCTCTAGATAGAAAAACAGGCAAACAGATGAATAACAAACAAATAAATAAATAATGGTGTGCTTTGTTGTTTTCATGTACTGAACACCCTCTTCCTCCACCTAGGAACTGGAGTAACTTACACAATATTGTCAGATAACATCACTCTGACAGAATCCTCCGTCCAGAAAGGCCTTATCCCACATAATCTGACCCTGGTCAGCACGGCTCAGCCATTGCTCCAGCCAGGAGTTCACCATCTGGAAATTTTAGCAGTCAGCAACACCACCACCTCCAAACTTTCGACAAACCTCACTGTTCACATCATTGAGCCCCTGTCAGGTCTTCACGCCTTCTGGGTTTCTGACCACTTGGAGCTGGGACAAGACCTTCTCATTAATGTGTCTGTGGCCCAGGGGTCCCCTGAGGAGCTGACATTTGAGGTGGCGGGGGCCAGTGGAAACTTCTCCTATGTGAGAGAGTGTTTGGGCAAAGAATCCAGGGTTTACAGTATCCCCATTCTGGCAAAAGGTAATGCTTATTTGTTGGTCCCTTGCTTTTATATCATAGAGTTAACATTCTTTATTAGAACTTAGAGCCCATTTAATCCAACCTTTTAATTTTTAGGTGGAAAAAAATGAAGTTCAGAGAAAGGGGAAAGGACTTCTTTTCTCAAGGTCATTATGCTTGTCTTGGCAGAGCTGAGCTGGCACTAGAACCCATGTCTCCCGACTCCCAGTCCAGGACATTCTTCTACATTACTGCCTCCCTAATGTATTATTTCCCCCTAAAGTATGGGCTGAATTAACATGCCAATCGCTTTAACCAAAAACCTTGGGTTAAATAAGCAGCCAAGAGTGTGTCATATTAGAATTTACAGAATGCTTCCTCTGTTGATGTGTTTTGAAGCAACCTGACCCCTACCATTGGTTTTCCTTTGAAGAGCCAGACATCCTTCCACAAAGAGAGGGCTGTGTAATTGTGGGAAGAATTTATGATATCCTTAATGATAGATTTATTATCATTTTCTGTAAGGATAGATTTAAGTATCATGGGTTTCCTTCAAGTGGCACAACTGCATAAACATACTGCCCTTCCCCTCTCCAAAAACAAACAAACAACAAACCCTCAACCTACCTACTGCTTTAGGCTAGGAGCCCTGGAACCATAACTCAAAAGTTACTTTTCCTGATACAGGAAGAAAAGATATGGAGCAATAATGCATGACGATTTAAGAATCTTCTTCACTTTCCCACCCAACCTGATCAACACTATACCAATACACAGTGCCCCTCCTTTAGGTCCTAGCCCCCTGCACAATGTGTAATATCACAGAATAAAAGCAAGGTAGAGTCCCCTATGGGTCAGAGGTTAAGGGACACAGAGATTCTATTGGCTAGTTAAAATGGTGATAATGATGGGGAAAATCTTTTAGGAGTTTGTGACCTAGGACTATAATTTTTTAAAAAGAAAATTTTACTTATGTATTTTTCCTTTTATATAGCCTAAAATTTCTCTTATATCCCTCCTCTGGAGCTACAGTATATTGCAAATTTGGGATGGAGTCTTGGTAAATGGCACACAAGGACATGATTTATTGAAACAGCCAAGTGAAACATAGCAGGGTGTATGGACAGATGCAGTCAGTGATAGTCTCATATGAACTCCCTCAACTCCAGTGTCTCAGGGGACAGGTAGCATGAACCAACCAGTAGCAAAAGGGGAGGAAGGGGTTCCTAAAAATTAACCAGGAAACCAGCTCAGGATGAAGAAGAAGGACTTATAAGTATGCTGTATCAGCATACTTGCTGGAGAGTTTCAGCAGCCAGTTTTAACTAGAACTAGGTGCAGTTTAAACCTTAAAAATAACAGAGTTGTGTAACAGTAGACAGTCCTAAGAGACTAGGGCCATAAACACCTCTGACTGTTCATATAGGATGGGAAGATATGGTTTGGGCCCCCTAGTAAATTCTCAACTACTGTATTTTTGGGGGGAGGGGATAACATAATTTTAGGTCATTCTCTGCACATAAATCTGTGAATCATGCTTTTTTTTTAGCTTCTCCATGCCCCAGGTCTGTGGACCCAAGGTTAGTTTCTTCCACACCATGGCCCTCTTATCTTCAGCAGCTAAACAACTGACAAAGATTAAAGGACCAAAGAGTAGCTTGGTATGGTGAAATGCAACAGGGTGCAGTGGATAGGCAGACCTGGGTTTAAATTCCTGCCTCAGACACTACTAGCTATATGATTCTGGGCAAGTCATTTCACCTCTCTGTGAGCCTCAATCTCCTCACTGATAAAATGGAAATAATAATACTTTTTTGGCCACATGATTTTTGTGAATATCAAACAAGATAATGAATATGAAACATTTTGTAAATCTTAAAGTGCTGTTTTAAGAGGAGCTATAATTATTATGCAAGAGAAAGAGGTCATTACTTTCCAGGGAGCCTGAACCAGGCAAGCCTATCCTTAGGCAATGATGAATACTTTCCAGACCTGGGCACAGCACAAAAAGGGCCAGGTGGGGTAGAGATGTGGGTCACCTACCATTGTAGGGGTGGTGTTAGCTTGATCCTACAGTTTTAGCCCAAGAGTTCTCTGTAGCCTTTGGCCAGACTCCCTGCTGCTGACCTAGAAATATTCATGAATTGATAAATGTGCAGCTGGCCTTCACAAGGTTGGACCCCCATCTGCTGGTTTTTCCCATGTTTTTTTTCCCTCAGTTAGGCAGAGCAACCCTGAGGGGCTATCAAAAATTGACCTTTTTTTCACATGGGCTCATATTGAAAGTAACGATTTCCATACATGCACAGCATAACAGATATTTCTAGGACCATTTGCATTGTGATAATGAGACTCTCTTGGGTGAACTATTTCTCAGTTCTTCCATTCCCACAGTGGCAGGACCCCTCAGGGTCCATCCTTATTTAGGGTCTCAGTCATAGCAACTAAGATGAAGAAGTAGGCCCAGCCATCACTAGACAAGAAGGCCAAGGGCAGGTAAAATGTTCTCATCAAATCTGTGTGAGTAGAATTATTATGTACAAATCCATCCTCTCAACCTTTTCCTTACAGGAACCTTTCTGGTCACAGTGCATGCTCAAAACATCTTCTCAAAGCTGAGCTTGACAATCGGGAGAGTCAGTGTATCTGCTGAGGAGCCTGTCGACAAGGGTATGAAGACACTTTCATAGCACTGTGTATGAGCACATGGGGTCAGCCTCCTATCATGACAGTCCCATGGCACAAAATCCCAGATGGGTAGGGACCTCAGAGCTGATGTGGTCTAACAACTGCCTTTGCTGCATCCCTAGCAAGTGGTCATAAGATCATGGAAAGGACCCCAGAGCTCACCTGGTTCAGTCCCTCCATTTTATAGATGATGACAGTTAGGCACAGAGAGGATCACGAGGCCATAGCTCAGGAAGCCATCTGGTCTAACATCCTCTGAGTCTATACTGATATGGTCCTATGAATCCCATGCCACATACCATATCTGTGTGATCTTGGATCCCTAGTATCTCTCTCTCCAAAATGGGGGTAGGGTGGACTAGATGGTCTCTGAAGTCCCTAAGAACATTGATATTCCATGTCTCTATCATGAAAGTAGACATTGTCTGCTAAAGTCTTCCTCCTGTGCTTCATCTTGACATTGGAGGCAACTTCTCAAAGATTAGGCCAAATATTTGAAACCTGGAGTTCATTCTGAACAAGCTGAAAAAACCTACTATGGGCTTGGTAAATAGATCATAGGATCATAACTCCAAGGCTGGAAGGGACCTTAGAGGTCAGCTAGACCAAACCCTTCACTTTACAGATGTCAAAACTAAGGCCCAAAGAAGTTTAGTCACCTACCAAGGTTCCATAGATTATGAGTCAGACAGGATTTGAACTCTGGTCTTTTGTCTCTGGAAGCAGTGCTCTTGGCACCATATCACAACTACATATCCATTTTCCACAGATAAATCTAAGTAACTTCAAAGAGACTCATCACTAGTTTAGCCATAAGATGATGATTTTTTATGCATACAAACTCATAAAGGTCATCTATTGACCAGCCGGCAGTTTGTCTGGAAAACTCCTGGGAGATTTAGTAGACTGTAAGCTCAATATATCATCAGTGTGATGGGGCTATCAAAAAAACCAACTCTAATCTTGAACTTCACTAAGAGAAGCATTACTTCAAGGAGTAGGGGGGCCATAGCCCTGTTGTATTTTACCTTGCCAGGCCATAGCTGTTATGCTGGGTTCAGTCCTGGACTCCTCATTTAGAAAGGACATTGGAGGGCAGCTAGGTGGTGCAGTGGAAAGAGCCCTGGCCCTGGATTCAGGAGGACCTGGGTTCAAATCCAGCCTCAGACCCTTCACACTAGCTGTGTGACCCTGGGCAAGTCACTTAACCCCAATTGCCTCACCAAAAAAAAAAGAAAGGACATTGATAAGATGGAGAGCAAAAAAGAGGTTGGCAGCCAGGATGGTAAAGGCCTCAAGAACCTGCCACGTCAGATCAGGGGAAAGAAGTGGGGATGGTTAGCCTGGAGAAGAGAAGACAGGCTGAGACGTATAGTAGTCCTCAAGTATTTGAAAGGCAAATGATGGGAAAGAGGAATTTCATTTTTGCTGCTTGGGTTCAGAGGCAAGAACTAGGAGCAGTGCATAGAAGTTGCAGAGAGGCAGATTTAAGTTTGATGTTAGGGAAAAAAACTTACCAATAATTGAAGGAAGGAAGGAAACAAGCTTTTATTAAATGCTTACTGTGTGCCGGGCACTATGCTAAGTGCTTTACAAATATATCATTTGATCTTCTCAATAACCCCAAGAGGTGGGTGCTCTTATTATCCCTGTTTTATAGTTGAAGAAACTGAGGCAAAAAGGTAAAGTGATTTGTTCAGTCACACACAGTTAGTAAGTGTCTGGGGCTGGATTTGAACTAAGACCTGCTTGACTCTATGCCCGATGGTCCATCTGCTCTATCCTCTGTAGCTCCAAGCTCTCCAAAAGTAGAATGGCAGGAAAATCATCAGAGGGAACAGAGGAAGGAGTTATCTGTTATATGCTCACCCTCACTAAGATGTTCACTTTTCTTCCAATTATGTGTGTCTCATACAGCAACTCCCGCTAACCAAGAGCCATCCAAGATGAACTTCCAGAAGGAAAATGTGAGTTATCTTCAAAATCTGAATCTCACAGTTAAAAAGATACATGGGACTGTTACATATATACACACAAAGTGGAACAGTGATGGATTCCACCCTGAAAATATTGATCTCTTTATTTCTTTTTTAATATTTTATTTATTTATTTTTAAAAGTTAAAGATGCTTTTTTTTTTTTCATACCACAGCCATTGGCCAATATACTTCTCCTATCACTGCACTGCATCTTTGTGACAAAGAAAAAACACTTAAGCAAAACTATCTGACCCTGAAGCTTTGCCTGACAGTGTAGAAAGTATCCTGCACTGGTAGTTTCCCATTTTTCTCCTGAGAGGAGGGAGATATGTTTTCCTCATATGTTCTCTGAAACCAAGATTGTCGTAGTGTTGTTTATTATGGTATTGCTTTAATACTGTTTTCAGTTACTTTGTTGTGGTATATACATACATACATACACACATACACACATACATACATATATATAGAAAGAGAGTTCACGGACATGAGCTTTGCATCAGTTCATACAGATCTGCCCATGTACTTCTGAATTCTTCCTATTTGTCATTTCTTATAGTACAGTAATATTCAATTATATTCTTTTTTTTTTTTTTTAGTGAGGCAATTGGGGTTAAGTGACTTGCCCAGGGTCACACAGCTAGTAAGTGTTAAGTGTCTGAGGCCGGATTTGAACTCAGGTACTCCTGACTCCAGGGCCAGTGCCAATTATATTCTTACACTGCAATTTGTTTAGTCATTCTTCAGCTGATAGGCACTACCTTGGTTTCCATTTTTTTTGCTACCACACAGACACAAAATGCTGCCATAAATATTTCTGGTCTCTGTTTTGAGATACTGCCAGTTTCCTATTGTATGTATGGCCCAAAAGGCTCATTTTATAGTGCACCAGGCCTATTCCTTTTGCTGACGACAATCTTGGTATTGAAAGGAAGGAAACAAACATTTATTATTAAGCATTTACTATGTGCCAGGGATTGTACTAACTGCTGGGGATACAAATAGAAGCAAAGAGAAAAACGTTCCCTGTCCTCAAGAAGCTTTCATTTTAACGGGGAAGGACAGCACACAAAAGGGAATTGAAAAGGGCCAGAGGGTGGGAAAGGCACACAGCATTGGGCCTGTCTCCTTCACCAAATGGAGCTCCAAGAGGAATGAACCAATGGAAAAAGGGCCTTACAGAGGGATATTCCATGGTGAGCAGGAATATTTTAAGCAGGTTCCAAGAAAACTTGATCTTGGTATCCCTCCCAGATTGTTTTTGCTAGGTGGGTACTAAAGCCAAAGTGGACATGGTGCTGTTTTTGTTAGAGATCGAGAGGCCAGATTATGCTACCAGAGCAGGTTGTTTCTTTCTGAGGTGAGGGAAATCTGGCTATCTGTGTGTATGCTTATCTGCCTATGATTTTATTGGTGTAGGGAGATCTACCAAGGCATATCAGTACCTGCTTTGTGACTTGTGGTCTTCAAGAGTAGCCCAGGGTACCAAGAGGTTAAATAACTTGTCCAGGGTCACACAGCCAGTATATGTATAGGCAGGACTTGAACTCCAGACCTTCCTGACCCTCTTCTAAACCACAGTGCCTCTTTGTATGTGCTATTATTACCAATGATAATAATCTTCATTTCTTCTCTAGAAGGATAAAAGGAAAAGCCAACTGTATGTTAAACCAAGTCGATATGTGGATCCTTTCACCACGGTGACTCTGGGTTGGCCAGATGACAACAAGAGTCTGAACTTTGTGTGGTCATGTGGTAGGTGCAGAGCCATTGCTACAATCTTGGCACCCCAGACAAGTGGCATAAACTATACCGTGTAATAAACTTTTAAATACAAATTCAATGGGGGTGAAAATGACTATCTTGAGACACTATCATATACTGAAGAGACAGAGACCAGAGACACACCAAGAGAGGAGGGGTAACAAAATGGAGCTGAGCTAGAGAGGAATTCTCCTGATGTGTAACCACTTGGGGAGAAAGCATGCCATCTGGTAGATTATTATTTTTACCAATTATTCTTGCTCACTAGGAGCTAAGCTCAATTGTTTCAGTGCTGCTGAAGAATTGTAAGTGCTCTGCCAACAGCACCCTCTACATTTTAGAATCCTGAATAATGGCCCCAAGTGCTGGCACAAAATCAATGATATCTCTAGGGAGGTTCATTCAAGGAATGTAGCTTAATTCAAGAGCCATCTTTCCCCAGTCCTTGTTTTGGGTACTTCCTTCTCAAAAGCTATAATGTCATTGATTGCCTCTTTATTCACATAACAATTTCTGCTTAATGGGTTTCTGGAGTTTCCTCAGACTAGTAGTTGTTCAGTCTTATCAGACTTTTGGTGACTGTGGACCATACTGTTCATGAGATTTTTCTAGACAAAGAAACTGGAATGGTTTACCATTTCCTTCCCCAGCTCATTTTACACAGGAGGAAACAGAGGCAAACAGGATTAAGTGACTTGCCCAGGATCACACAGCTAATGTCTGAGGCCAGATTTGAACTCAGGAAGATGAATCTTTCAGACTCCAGACCCAGCATCCCATCCATTGTATCACCTAGCTACCACCAGATCTGAGAGGGATCCTAAAACGTTTTATTGTCAGAGCTGGAAAGACCCTTAGAACACAGATCATCTAGTACAATCCCCTCTCTTTACAAAGGAGGAAACTAGTGTGCAGTAAGTAGATGTGATCTCTCTAAGATAACTCAACAAATTAGTGACAAAGAGGCTTCCAAACTCTAGTTTCCTGATTCCCAGCCCAGGGCTCTTTCCATCATCCTTGGAAATAACTCTTTGAAACTTTGATTACCTTTAGTGTTTGGGAAATACTCACTTCTGGATAGAAGAATTTTCTGGCCAGTTAAAAGGTAGCCAGAGGTCCAGAAAACTTTTTTAACTCTTGCTGGAAATTTCTCCAAGGTCTACTTCTTGGCTAAGGAATTAGAGAAGAGGGAGCACAATTGGGCCTTTTTGTATAACTGAGCATCTTCTAGAATCGAACACTGGTTGACTCTGGAACATACTATGGAAGTGACTTTGGGGAGTAAATTGCACATGTCTTGCCTCCTCCTCCTCCCCCAATAAAAATTGAGGACAAGCCAGTGACAAACCAGAGAATGTCCAGTTTTCTCCTTCCCAGAAAATTCTTGTTTGTTGTCATGGCAGGGCGGTGCTGGCCTCAGTGGAGAGAATGTGTCCAGCAGCAGCGGCTCTTCACAGACCAAAGGGAGATGCTTATAGAGCCTTCCTGTCTGCCCCCTCCCAATTCCGCCATCACCCTCCGCATCCTGGTACATGGTGTGCAGGGAGAACAGTGGCAAGATGAACAGTGTCTATATGTGACAGCAGAGCAGAAACTGCACCCTCAAATCAGGTTTGGTATTTGTGAATCTGTTCCTTGAGAGCAAGGAATGCATGTCAGTCTTCTCTTGTCTCCTTCCTCCTCCTGATGGTCTATATAGGGCCCTGGCCATAGGAGCTCAGTACATATTTGTAAATGGATGAATAAGTCAATTTCACGTAGCCATTATCTAAGAATCCTCTCCTGGGAGTAAGCTGGTTTGGAAGGTCATAGGGAGAAGGGAGCAAGCATTTGTTAAGCACCTGCTATATGCCAGGCCCTGTGCTGAGTGCTCTACAAATATCATGATCCAGGCTGTAGAGAAAGGGGAGATAGAAGCAGCTTACACTCCCTCTGAGGACTGGAAGGGAAAGTGGGAAGAGAACCAGTCAGCAGGCATTTGTTAAGCACCTACCATAGGCCAGGTACTATGCTAGACAATTGGAATACAAAGACAAATTCAAACGGCCCCTCCTCTGAAGGTTCATACATTCCATCTGGAGAGACAAAATGTACATATGTACAAAATAAATAGCAGTGACTTATGGGGTTGAGGGGAGAAGCTGTAGTAGCTGTGGGAATCAGGAAAGGCCTTACACAGAAAATGTTATTTGATGTGTGACATTTAAAACTAAATGTGTGGTCGCCTTGAATTAGTAGTTTTAGCATAAGTCTTTGGGCATTAAGCATTTATTAAAGCATACCAGGTGTTAGTAAAAAGAGAACACTGGGATTTCAGAAAATTAAGTCCTGTTTAGCTTAGAACTCCAGCCTGGTCTGGTTCTTCCTCAAGTCCTTTCCTTTCTGCCACCATCCCAAAGTCCCAGAACAAAAAGGCCAGAGTTAGGGAGCCAGCCTCCCTTCCTACTTCCTGTCTCCCTCCCCAGAAAGGACCATCCTTTAAGCTGATTGGTTGAGGGTGGTCTCCTGTTGATGTTGTAGTCCACAGCCTCTGAGAACAAGACCCCACTCAGGGCCGGCCAGGTGTGGTCTTGATGTAATCAACCTTAAGTAGGTTCTCAGTCAGTCTCACCCAATTCAATCAATTCTAAATCAATCTTCAGGTGAGGCCCCTGGGTGTCTGCCAAATCCCATTATTTTCTCACAGAGGTAAGTACTGAAGGAAGAAAACTAGGGAGTCTAAGGGACAGTGGTGAAAAGGGAGTGGATTCTCAGCATGGGGGAAGGTGTAAAGGCATATAGAAGAGAGACAGGGTGTCATGTGAGAATCAAGTTAAAAGGTTGGAAGGCAATAGCAAGAGATTATGAATTTACTATGATGGACCTGGAAATCTTTATCCAGTCTTTCCTGATTTTTCATTTTAAAAAGTTTATGCAGGGCAACTAGATGGCACAGTGGATAAAGCACTGGCCCCGGATTCAGAAGGACCTGAGTTCAAATCCAGTCTCAGACACTTGACACTTAGTAGCTGTATGACCTTGGGCAAGTCACTTAACCCTCATTGCCCCACCAAAAAAACCCCAACAAAGCACATTCATGCAATCCTGGGTTATGTGAAAGCTCTCTTCAAATCTTTGAAGGGCTGTCATATGGAACAAAGATAAATTAATGTGATAATAATGACAGCTCACATTTATACAGTGCTTTAAGGTATGCAAAGTACTTTATATATGTTATCTCATTTGATCTTCACAACAAACAACCCTGGTATTGAGGTGTTATTATTATCCCCATTTTACAGATGATGGAACTGAGGTAAGCAGAGCTTAAGTGACTTGTCCAGGCTTCCAAAAGCTAGTTTCTGAGGCAAGATGTGAACTTGGATCTTCTGACTCCAAGGCCATTCATTGCTTTATTGACTTCACCATCCAAATGCTTATGAGAGTTCTTTTTGACCTAACAATAGGGCAGAAACAGGAATAGTGGATGGAAATTGAAAAGATGGCAGGAAAAAACCAAACAAATTATCTGATAATTAGAGCTGTTCCAAAGTGGAATGGACTGCTCTGATAGGAGGTGGGTTCCCTTCTCTTTTAGGCAAAGGCTGGATGATCACTTCTCAGGGTATCTTACAGTGGGCACTCGGTAGTGAATGGCTTAGATTCTTTGATGATAGTGGTCCCTTCTAACTCTCCTATTTTGTATTTTTGTGGTTTCTCACTTCTTCCAGTTGCGAAAAGAATTGCAAGCCAGTGAATGTGAGTGAACATGTCATGTTGAAGGCCACTTGTGATGACCGAACGTCTGTGACATACAGCTGGTATTTAGACACATCCTTCCAGGAGAAGGTGAGCCAGTCTTTAAGTTCATTAAAAACAGTACTCACAGAGCACTAATGCTCTGGCCACACCTTGCATGAAGCTTCAGGGATAAATGCTCCTCTGGAGCTTGAGTCTCTAAGATGGTTTTATATGGCTCTGGCTTCTATATTTTGTTCTGAAGCCACTGGAGACTAACTCTAGAACCCAGAGCACTGGAAGACCCCAGGGATGTGATCTCTGAGAGAATTATTTTAGGGGAAAGAACCACGGGTGAGGTTTATTCCATTTTTCCCACTCCCCATCCAGATTACAAAGCCAAGCTGTCACAGGTATGCTTGATATAACTGCTGAGGCCCCAAACTATGCAGGAGAGTTCTTAATCCTGATTTTTTTTATCATAAAAGTATTTTATTATTTTCCAGTTACATGTAAAGATAGTTTTCAACAATTGTTTTCATAAAAGATTTCTAGTTCCAAATTTTTCTTCTTCCCTCCCCCCTCCTCAAGACAGAAAGCAATCTGATATAGGTTATATATGTACAATCACATCAAACATATTTCTGCATTAGTCATGTTGGGAAAAAAGAATCAGAACCAAAGGGAAAAACCTCAAAAAAGAAAAAACAAAAGTAGAAACAGTATAATCCTGATCTTAATATACGTGTCACAAGTATTCCTTGGTGTAGGATAACAATATAGCTGCTCCTTGTCACTCTGGGAGGGATGAGAAAGTTCCTAGGTGGTTTTCTGGGAGGGTGGGTTGGTGCCTGGGATCCCCAAGCAGCTGGCCAGGGTCCTGAAGGGCAGGGCGAGGAGTTGGGGTTCTGTGATACAACCTGGGCTTATCTGTTGGCCAGAAGGGCCTCAGAGGATTGTGGGGACCCTGTACCCTGTACCATTCATGTTCTTGGTGCACCACACAGGGCTCACGGTCTATAAATGTTTCAGGTGGACCTTCTTCCTGCTGTCTGTGGTCTCAGTGGTTTTAGGCCAAGCTCCTTAAAGCTGCTACAGAGGAACACCTCCATCTTGAAAATGAGCAGTTCCTTCCTGTCTGAACTTGGGGCCTCAGCCACTGGTGTAGTTAAAATTAAAGTCACAGGTAGGCAAGTGTGGCAGAATTTTTTTTAACTGGACCTGTAATTCATTGGTTTAGGTAAATCTCAATGAGAAAATGACCTTTATTAATGTAGTTCAGCATCTACTCTGCAATTTATTATCTCAGAATTGCCCAGAGCCCTGAAAAGTTGAGTGATTTGCTCTGGGTCACACAGGTAGTACTTGCCAGCAAGAGGCAAGACCGAACCTAGGTTGTCCTGACTCTAAGACCAGTTCTTTATCTAGTTTGCTATACTACCTTTCATGGGAGAAAAATATAAACCACACATAAACTAATTAATTAACAAGCAAACAATTAAATGAATAAATTAGAAATATAAATACTTTAAAATTTAAAACCATATCTAAAACCCATAAATATAGTTATATATACATATACATGTACATGTACATAGGCATAGGCATAGACATAGACATGGACATGGACATGGACATGGACATAGACCTTTAGTTATTTCCAAAGAAAGCTCAGAGGTCAGCCATTCCTTGGATTGGCACTAGGTACTGGAGAGATTTGTTGTTATTTGGCCTTTGTTCTTGAAGAGGACCATGACATCAGGGTGATGTCATGACTTGCAGTGAATTGGATTTAAGTGAGGGAGGGCTGTGCAAAGTCACCAGCCTCCCTCTCTCCTGTGGAGCCAACTGGGTCCAGTGGCAAGATATACATCAGGTTGACTGGAGATGGCCCTGGATGTTTAAGGCACTCTTGGTTAGGTGACTTGCCCAGGGTTACACAGCTAGTAAGTATCAAGTGTCTGAAGTTGGATTTTTTTTTTTTTTTGGTGAGGCAATTGGGGTTAAGTGACTTGCCCAGTCACGCAGCTAGTAAGTGTTAAGTGTCTGAGGCCAGATTTGAAGTCCTCCCAACTCCAGGACCAGTGCCACCTAACTGCCCCTTACTGGAGAGAATATTCTGGGTGCAAGAGTGAAGAATTTCATAGGTTCATTCAATTCTATATCCCAGTCTGTGTGTACTTCCCTTTAAACAAACCCTATATATGAAAATCTGTTTCCTACTAATAGCAATGAGAACAACTTCTTATAGTCCATTAAGATTTTAAAAGTGCTTTCCTTATAAGAATCTTATAAGATGGGTAATATGAGGAAACTGAGTCTCAAAGCACTTAAGAGTCAGGTAACAGGGGCAGCTAGATGGCGTAGTGGATAGAGCACTGGCCTTGGATTCAGGAGTACCTGAGTTCAAATCCGGCCTCAGACACTTAACACTTACTAGCTGTGTGACCCTGGGCAAGTCACTTAACCCCCATTGCCTTACTAAAAAAAAAAAAAAAAAAAAAAAAAGAGTCAGGTAACAGCTGTGGAGTTAAGCTAAGTAGCAAGATAATTAGATTTCAAAGGAAGAGAACCTTCCTTCACACCTTGATTCTGTCTTTAACTACCTGTGTGACCTTGGACAAATTACATGACCTTTGAATCTCAGTTTCCTCATCTGTGAAATAAAGGGATTGGATTGGATGGCCTCTAAGATCTTTTCTAGCTCTATGTTTGTGATCTATGATCCTAGATCTCTTCACCTTTCATCTATAGAAGATTTGACTAGACTATCTCTAATGTCCTTTCCCCCTCTAAATCCTATTATCCTAAGTCACGTGCCTAAGATCTTATAACTAGTATCACCAGGGGTTGGGGGGAATGGGGGTGGGGAGTCAACATAGGTCTACTGATTCCAAGTTGGTTACCATTTTTACTATATCACATATCCTTTTTTTGTGGGGCAATGAGGGTTAAGTGACTTGCCCAGGGTTACACAGCCATAAGTGTCAAGTGTCTGAGGACGGATCCGAACTCAGGTCCTCCTGAATCCAAAGCCAGTGCTTTATCTACTGTGCCACCCAGCTGCCCCCCACATATCCTTTTTTTTTTTTTTAAGTGAGGCAATTGGGGTTAAGTGACTTGCCCAGGGTTACACAGCTAGTAAGTGTTAAGTGTCTGAGGCCAGATTTGAACTCAGGTCCTCCTGCCTCCAGGGCCGGTGCTCTACCCACTGTGCCACCTAGCTGCCCCCACATATCCTTTTAACATAAGTAAAGGGGAGATGATTTGCTTTACAAAGGATTTCTTTTATTTATTAAATATACATTTTCCCCAAAAGAAGCATGTTTTACATAAAACAAGGAACACTTATGTAAAACCCTGCTTCACCCCATTAGCAAAGAGCCTCCTTTAGGAGTTCCCATCCCCTCATCTGGAGTTTAGAGGTTTCTGTCCATTCCCTATTGTGGCCTGTTATACACAGCCAATGACCCCCTCAGAATCATAGACCTGATCCACTTCCACATCTAGACTCCAGCATTTGTTTCTTTCTCCTCTGGGTTCAATCATTTCTGTATGAAGATCATAACAGGCACAAACCCAATTTATAATAATCTGGGTTTGCAAAAGAATAATAACAAAAACAGCAGCATTTCTCTAGTTATTAGTGATTAGAACATTTTTTCACATGGATATTGATAACTTTGTTTATTTTTTCAGTTCCCTATATATTTGAGAAGTGAGGCCTTTATCAGAGAAACTATTTTTTAAATTCCCATAGTTTTCTGCTTTCCTTCTCATTTTGGCTGCATTGGTTTTGTTTGTGCAAAACCTTTTTAATTTTACATAATCAAATGTATCCACTTTACTTCCTGTGATCCTCTCTCTCTCTCTCTCTCTCTCTTGTTTGATTTGACAAGTAAGTTTTTCTATGCTCCCAGGGAGATGGTTTTAAAGCATTCTCCCTTTGAATTTCAGCAATGACCAAGTTGGCCTATGGAGAACAGACCTACATTGTCAGCACCCTTTATCCTCCCAAGGCTCCAACTTGTTCTGTTATTCCAGAGCATGGAACCATTCTGACAAGCTTTAGGATCTCATGCAATGCATCTGCAGAGCCTGGCTTACTCATCTATTGTTTCTGCCTGAAATCAGGTAGGATCTAAGGACCTCCTTTTTCTGTTGGCTGTCCCATGGAAACTATCCAGAGCTCTCTGTGTCTTTGCAGTGGCTAGTGTGTAATTTAGGAACAGAAACTGTCCACGAGGGGATGAAGTTTGCAGTGTCAAGAGTCTCCCATGGTAGTCTAGGCTCCTATCTTTCAGCTCACCTTGGAAAGAAGACTAGCAGGGTATTCTTCCACCTGTGAGAGGCAATGTGGCAGAATAGAATGATCATGGGATTTAGAGTCAGGAAAGCTGGCTTGAAATCCCATTTCTTCTACCTTCTCTTCTACCCATGTGATATTGGGCAACACCTTTTGAACTCTGTTCCTATGAAATGAAAGGGTTGAACTAGATGAGCCTGCTCAATTTATAGATTAGGAACTGAGGCCCAAAGACTTTAAATGATCTGTCCAAGGATACACAGAAAATAAATGGGAGAGCTGGGATACTAAAAAGAAGTCAGAATCTAAACCCAATACTCTCCACACTGTCAGAAGTTATGGCTTCAGCTCAATCATGGCGGAGCTTACCATCTAGAAGGTTCCTCTCATGGTCACTGCCTCTTGGCAAACATCCTTCAAGGTCAAAAGCCACAGGAACTTGGGGAACTCTGGATAATGTCTACAGAGACATTTCTGATTTGCCAGGTCTACATGATAACATCTCTAAAGGACAGACAGTCCGGCCCCAATATGATGGTTATACATCTATACAAAATGGACCCTGAGAAAATTTTCAAATGGGCACCCCTTAGTTTTTTTAAATTATATTTTATTTTCTCCCAACTACATGTAACAACATTTGTTGGGGCTTTTTGAAGTTTTGAGTTCCAAATTCTATCCCTCTCTCTCTCTCTCATCCCCCTTCTCTAAGATGATAAGCAGTCTGATATAGATTATGTATGTGCAGTTATGTAAAATATTTCCATATTAGTCATTTTGGCACCACTTAGTGTTTTTTTGTTTGTTTGTTTGTTTGTTTGTTTTTTTGGTGAGGCAATTGAGGGTTAAGCGACTTGCCCAGGGTCACACAGCTAGTAAGTGTTAAGTGTCTGAGGCCAGATTTGAACTCAGGTCCTCCTGACTCCAGGGCTGGTGCTCTATCCACTGTGCCACCTAGCTGCCCCCCCCCCACTTAGTTTTAATAGATTTTGGTAAAGTTTACTCTGTGGTAGGAGATCCTGAAAATTATGATTGCATTCAGGAGTGGTTACCAATTACAAAACCACTAGTACTTATATTTAGTTTAGTTTCTTGTACTGAATTTGGCATTTGTAAGATCTTTATGGGTGTTTATGCTTCTGTAATCAATAATGTGTCTTTTGTAGGGCTTTCTAGAACTCTGAGAAAGTTCTTTTCCCTGACTCTTCATCTTCCTATTTTTAGATTCATGCTTCTATTGTGGTCATGAGCCGGAACTCCCTTCCATTTATCTGCCACTTGGAGAAGAAGAAAAGAACTTTGTTCTGAAGATTCTCATTTCTGTTGCTAATAAAGCTGGAGATACAGTCCATACCCACATAGCAGTCAAGGTAGATAATATTCTTTCTCCCTCCCTCCCTTCCTTCTTTTTTTTTTTTGTGGGGCCATGGGGGTTAAGTGACTTGCCCAGGGTCACACAGCTAGTAAGTGTAAAGTGTATGAGGCCGGATTTGAACTCAGATACTCATGAATCCAGGGCCGGTGCTTTATCTACTGCACAACCTAGCTGCCCCCTCCTCCCTTCCTTCTAAAGCAGGAAGGGACTTCATAGGTTATCTAATCCAATTCCATCATTCTACTTTTGAACAAACTGAGGTCCAGAGAGTTTAGGTAGTTTGCCTAAAGTTACATAGCCAGTAAATAACAGAACTGGGATGGGAAGAAGCAGTGTGATATAGTGGGTAGAGCTTTGGAAGTGGCATCATGAAGACCTGGGTTTACATTTCATTTGCAAATTTGTGATGCTGGTCATAACACATCATTAGCCTCTCATCCTTGATTTCCTTATCTTTAAATGAGGTTAATAATTATACCTTCGTCATGGGGTTAGTGCATAGATAAGTAGAGATTATATTTATAAAACACTTTTGCAAACCTTAAGGAGATACATAAATATGAGTTATAATTTTCATTTGTATGCCTGATTATTAGAAAATCGGGACACAGGAAAATAGATTCAGAGCTAGAAGGGACCTAAAAAGCCGATTTGTATTTCTACCTTCCCTAAGTATCATATGACTGTTTCTCCAGTGGGGAGTATGTATCATCCTTATAGTAATGTATCAGTTTCTTATAGATTCTGAAATGTCAGCTCTTTTTATGCTATATTTATTGCATATTTGCTGCAAATATTCTTTCCAATGCCAGTATTTCTTAGCATGGAATTTCTTTTGGCCTTTGCATTCTTTGATGCTTTTCACATTTTTTTCCCCACTCCATGCTAACGTTGCTATGACCTGCTCTTATTTTCTAGAAGAAAACTCACAACTTATGACCCTGGCATCTACCCATGTAGCCCTGGAGGCCAGGCTACTTTCTTATCTTCTCCCAATATTGTTGATTTCTCCCCTTCAGGTAGAACAAGAAGACACAAACAAGGGAAACAGAACACTCCATGCACTGATGTCAGAGAAGATAAGCAACATACTAAAAGGAGAGAACAGCAGCATGGCACTTATCCAGTTGTCTAAGTCAGTGTCCTCCATCTTGAATCTGGGGGGCCAGGATGAAGGCTTCCCTCCGTCTCTGAGAGCCAGCCCTGCACAGGAGGTCCTTGATGTGGTTTCTCTTTGTATCATGGAAAAATACCAACCCTTGGCTCAGCAAGCCTCTGGCATGGCAGGGAGGGGTTAGACTTTAGAAATGTCTGATCATGGCCATGAAGAAGTCATTGATGATAGTCACAGGACTTAAAGCTGAAAGGGACCTTACACATCATCTCATGAACCCTCCCAATTCCTCATTTGATACCAGCATAATGCCTAACACAATAGACATTTAATAGATCCTCTTTCTTTCTTTCTTTCTTTCTTTCTTTCTTTCTTTCTTTCTTTCTTTCTTTCTTTCTTTCTTTCTTTCTTTCTTTCTAATTCATTCACTCAACTCCCTGTTTTACAGATAACAACACTGAAGCCCATGGAGATAGTATAATTTGTCTACACAGGTAGCAAGAAGCAGAGCAAGAATTTAAACCAAATTCTCCTGCCTCTATGATCCTTTACATCCATGACATTTCCTCCTCCTTTTAGTCCCGACCTTAGGAGCTGCCTAGTTCAACACTCTCATTTTGTAAATGAAGAAAATGATGCCTAGGGAGATTAAATGACTTGCCCAGAATTCCACCAATAGTAAGCAGCAGAGGTGTTATTCTTCTGCCTCCAAGTCCAATTCTCTTTCCACTGAATGAATCATGCTACCTTCATTGAGTTAAACTTTGGAGTTATTTTCTTGATTTCCCCCTGCCCTTAGGATCCTGTCTTCCACCAAGGATTATAAGACACGTGTCCAAGCATATGTCCTCAGGCATTAGGACTCCCTGAATGTCCTGGGACCCCTCCTGATTCAGCAGTGCTTGGGAAGCTGCGGGTCCCCTTGTGGACACTGGTGGCAGGGACCCTGCAACCATACCTACCAGAATGAGCTTGAGGTTCCCCAGCAGAATGCAAACAAGAGTCCCCTTCTAAGCCATTCCCATGTTCCCCCACATTGAGAAAAGGATGTAAAAACCAGGGACTACTGTCCAGTGACCTCCCAAATTTGAGTCATGGGATGAACCTGGTATTAGGAATTTCCAGGCCCAAATTCAAGGTCCAGCTCTGACACCAAGTCACTGAATGACCTTGATCAAGTCTCTGGTTTTCAGGTTTCTCATTTATAAACTTTAGGGACTAGACTAAATGTCCTCTAAGTCCTGCTCTTCCCTGCCTAAGTTCTGTTATTCAATGGTCTAAAGTCCCTTTGAGCTTGGACATTCAGTGTTCTATGTTCCAAGGGCCCTATCAGTCCCAATACTCTGTGATTTCTATGGTCCCATGGATAGCAGCCCAATCCCAGATGAGTAGGAAACCAGGCTACGTGGGTGGCAGGATTCTGGTCTATATTGGCAAACATCAGCCCCTCCTAACTGGGCCTCAGACAGGGCACTGAGGTCCAGAGAGGGACAAAGACTTTTCTTTACTGAGTTAGAGATGGAAGCAAGGATAGAGCTCAGGCCTTAGGGCAATGTTCTTTCTTTTATACCATGTTGTCCCTAGATATAGAAAGGGATGCTAGAAACACTCTAGGCTCAATTCTCCTCCTCATATTAAAAATCCTTGAGACTGAGGGTTTCCTATTTGTCCCCACACCTTTTACAACTCTTTGATTTCTACATCCCTACGCAAAGGCTGCCATGTCGAGAGAGCAGAGTGTGTGTTTTTAAGTGAAGACAGTGAAAATAATCATAACTAAGAGATTTGTGACAGCCTTGGAGGTCAGTGGAGGATCTTTGGTATGGTGAAAGCTCATTGGTTCCCAAGTTTTTGCAGAAACAGGCTTAACATTTGATTTTTTAAAAATTATTTTAAATTAAAATTTTTTAATGTTTATTTAACTTTTTTAACATTTGATTTTACATTAACTGATATTAACTAGCTTATGTACAGTATACCTTAATAAATTTTTTTATCTATCTAGCAAACCTTTATTAACTATTTGTAACTCTCTCTTTCCATCCTAAGATCAGAGAGCTCATGCTGAGGATGCTGGCTTCTGTCCCTGCTGATGAAATGCAGCTGGCTCTGGGGATGGCAGAGGCACTGAAAGACGTCACCTTCCGCCATGAAGAGCTCTCCCCTTCAGCCCAGGTGAGCAGAATCACATTTTTTTTTTTTTTTTAGTGAGGCAATTGGGGTTAAGTGACTTGCCCAGGGTCACACAGCTAGTAAGTGTTAAGTGTTTGAGGCCAGATTTGAACTCAGCTACTCCTGACTCCAGGGCCGGTGCTTTATCCACTGCACCACCTAGCCGCCCCAGAATCACATTTCTAATGTGCTAAACATTGATAGATATAACCCACATAAATGATATGTTTTTGTGGGGGATTTTCAATAATTTTTAAGAATGTAAAAGGGTTCTGAGATAAATGAAAGTTTGAGAACTGATAATCTAGACCAATCTAGATCTCACAACAACCCTGGGAAGCATATGCTGTTATTACTTCCATTTTACAGTTTAGGAAACTGAGTCATACAGTGGTTAAGTGATTTGCCTGTGATCAAACAGCTAGTAAGTAATCTGAGGCCACATTTAAACTCAGTGATAAGCTAATCATAACAAGTATTTTTCATGTTCAAAGTAAGAAGCATGATATTGGGTTGGGGGTGGGGTGGGGAACAGAAGGAGACCCTAGGACGTAGTAAAAGCATTGAGGGGAATCTGCCCTGGGATGAGGAAATGGGGAGAGGGAGCAGTCAGGGAGAGTAAGCTTATGGTAGCTCCTATTTTAACTAATTATTCTTAACTAGGTAGTAAGTAGGGTAGCTGGGTGGTGAAGTGGATAGAGTGCCAGGCCTTGAGTCAGAAAGACTCTCTTCTTCCTAAATTCAAATCTCACCTCAGACACTTACTAGATGTGTGACTCTGGGCAAGTCATTTAAACCTGTTTACCTCAGTTTCCTCATCTGTAGAATGAGCTGAAGAAGGAAATGGTATCTTTGCTAAAACAACCCTAAATGGGGTCACAAAGAATCAGACACAACTGAAACCGACTGAACAACAAAAGGTACAAAGCAATTGTTTCTACCTGCTGAAAGTTTGTTATAGTCATTACCCTCTAAATTTAAGGGCACCTTGGCACAAAGATTCAATTTACGTCACTTTGATTATGGCTTTTCCAATACTTTCATTTTACAGAGAAAGAAACTGAGACCCAGAAAGAGGAAGTGATCCCGGGTGCTGAAATTCCTCTCTAGAAACAATCTCCTTGTCTTCTCTTTTCCCCCTTCCCTTACATACCTCCTTCTCATAGCTGTTTTTCACTGTTATCATGACATTGAGCCCTTTTATTCCTCTTTTTTTCTCCAGGCTGTCAACTCATTGGTACCTTTCTTCCCTCACCTCAGTCTTGACCTGTGGGCAACTATTTTAGCAAATCATTCTCTTCCTTCTCTGATTGCCTGACTTCCTTGATCATCCATAATTTCTGTCCTTGCTGGACTTTAGCCTTGAATAACTCCACTCATCTTGCTCCTCTGCTCCTACCACTTAGCTGCTGAATGGTGTTGGAGGAAACCACAGAACCACACCGCCTGACTTCCCTGCAGATTTATACTATTTAATCTCCCTACTTTTTTTTTTCCTTTGTGGGGGTAATGAGGGTTAAGTGACTTGCCTGGGGCCATACAGCTAGTAAGTGTCAAGTGTCTTAGGCTGTATTCGAACTCAGATCTTCCTGAATCCAGGGCCAGTGCTTTATCCACTGCACCACTTAGCTGCCCCCTATACTCTTTAATCTCAACAAAACCCTTGTTGCTATACAGGCCTCCTCAAATTTCTTATTGAAACATCACATTTCCACATTGGATTTTCTGTGCCTTTTTTATCTATTAGATGATACATTCCTTGAGAACAAAGACTTTAAACTTTATCTCTATTTAGAACTTAGTATAGGAACATAGTAGGCACATGATGATGATAGTGGCAGTGGCGGTGGTGATGCAGGCAACTAGGTGATTCAGTGACTAGAGGACTGGGCAAGAGTCAGGAAGACCTGTGTTTAAATACAGCCTCAGATACTTCCTAGCAGTGTGGTCCTAGGCAAGTCACAACCTCTGTCTGCCTTAGTTTCCTCAACTCTAAAAGGAAGGTAATTCACTGGATTGTTTTAAATATTAAATGAGATGATATTTGTCAAGTGCTTAGCATGGTGCCTGGCACATGGTAAGTGCGATATAAATGCTTATTCCCTTCCCACTTAATAAATGTTGGTTACATTAAATCAAGCTGAGGTAACTACAAGTCCATAATCAAGTTAGTGGCAAAAATAGACTTAGAAACCAGGGCCTTCTACCCCACCAGGGTAGGTAAGGAGTCTGTCAAGATATGGTAGAATAAAAGAAAGTTGGCTTCAGGATAGCTGAGGGGACTTGGCTGAGACTTTGAAGCAAGGTTCATGAAAGAGGGAATTAGAAAGCATTAAATAAAGGATACCAAGATACCTTCCCCATTTTAGAAGGTGGAGTGGCATCTTTGTGACTAGATAGAATCAGCCTCTTCAAAGCAGGAGATTAATTTCCTTGTTTGGTCCTCAACAAAGTCCTTGTTGAGGTTAGATCGTATTGTGAGGCTGAGCTGCTGGGTACTACATAGCCTTCCCTATATCCCGGGACCACAAGCATAGATTCACAGTACATGAGAGTCAGATGGTACCTAAACAGTTATAGGATGGTAGGCTTGCAGATTTAGAACTGGGAGGAGCTTTGGAAACCATCTTGCCCAATCCTTCCTTTTACAAATGAGGAAACCAAGGCCTAAGAAGGTCAATGGTGGGTTTCCCAAAGTAATACAGGCAGGAAGTGAAACAGCCAGGTCTCCTGACCACAAACCCAGAATTCTTCCCAAGCAGCTGACCCTAGGAAGGGGATCCAGAGGGCATATCCAGAAAGGACCACAAGATTTCTATCTGTAAGGGACCTTAGAAATCATTCCAAGCACCTCCTCCATTTTATATAGGCAGAAGGGAGGCCCGGCAAAATAAAATGACTTTTTGTCACACAGCTAGCAATGATCAGACCTAGAATTCTGACTCCAAATTCAGTATTCTTTCCACAAAGCCACACTGCCACTAAAGAATATGTACCTATAGGATCACAGGATCAGAGATGGCGAGCTGGAAGGGACTTTCAAGCTCACCTAGTCCAACCCCATCATTTTTTAGATGGAGAAATTGAGGCTCAGAGAGTGTGACTTGCCCAAGGTCAGATAGGTAATATGTAACACACACAGAGTTTGAGGGTGTATAAGGAGCGAGTGAATCTACTATTTGTGAAAAAAAAAATCTGCCTATGCTTCTTGGCTCTGCTTTACCTCCTCAGGCAGCACAGACTGCCAGGCTCCTGGGGAGGGCCCTGATTAATGCCAACCACCTGTGCTTGAGTGGAGGCTCCCTCATCCTCCCCTTTTGTCCTTGCAGATGTCATGCTTTCACATACTCTCATACAGACCTGTTCTCTCTCATTTAGGGATGGATTACATTAGGATTAGAGAAAGGGATAAGGAAAACTTGTGGAAGGGGGCAGACACAATAGTGTCAATCTTCATTGGTTTATAGTTATGGATGTAGGGTATTGAGGGTCTGACCTTCCAGCTAGCTACCATGGCCTGGCTTTTATTTAGCAATGTTTAACAGTGTGTTTAAACAGCAAATGTTTACTGAGCAAGACCTTGCACTGGGCACCACAGGGGATACAAAAATAAAGTCAGTTCAACAAACGTTTATGAGGTGCTTACTATGTGTGTTGCTCTGTGCTTAGAGATGAGGATATCTGGCAGGAGTGGGGCCCTGAACTTATGATTCCCATGGCAGAGGGAACGCCTGATGTAGAAAGTCCTTCCATTGATACATATCAGAAATGCATCTAAAATTTATTAGTCTCTGAGTGCAGCTTTGGGGCATTGAGTGCTACATGACTTGCCCATGGTTACCCAACTAGTATGTATCAGAGGCCTGGTCTTTCATACTCCAAGGGAGCCTTTGATCCACTCTGAAGCTATGAAGTTATGAATACAAAAATGAAGTCAGATAGAGTCCCTGCCCCTGAGCAGCTGACAATTTTGTGGATGGGGGAGAGGGGACCACTGAAAGGAGGAGACATGACAGTAACACAAAAGAGTATGATGAGGTAGAGTATAATAGGGGAAAAGGACAGAGTCAGACAAAATGCTCTAGACAAATTTGAGGAGGGAGAGAGACCTTTTGAGTGTGGGAATCAGGGAAAGCTTGATGGTGGAGATGGCTTCTGAGCTGGATGTTAATGGGAGACAGGGATTTCAAGAGTGAGAAGGGGGAGCATGGTTCCTGGCCTCATGAGGCTCACAGTCCAGTTGGGGAAATAAGGCATAGATACAAGTCATTCTATTACAAGGCAAGACAATCAAAATTCTGGTCAGGTCCTGCAGAATTTCCTCATTTGGGCACTCTAAGTCCCTGTGGACAATGCTAGAGGCTTACTACTGGAAGGCTGTACCCTTTGCAGGATGGCCTTGGGGGCCCGTCAGGTTCTGTTTGATTCTGTCCTCAATTAACTTTCCTATTCCTTTTTGGGGACAAGCTGGTGGCCAGCCGTGTGCTTTGGAATGTCAGCAAGTCCCTGGCAATGGGGATGTCTAGCCCTGAGGATGGCACCGTCAGACAGAAGCACCAGATGACAGCCATGTACCTGTTTCATGCAGTGGGAAATATACTTGAAGCATCGAGGAGCCAAGAGCCTGAAGAACCACTGGGCTCTGGTACCAGCCAGGTTGTTGTCAGTGAAAGGCGTTTCCTCTCAGGATTTGTAGAAGGGTTTCAGGGGAAGGGGTGGCCTGGGAACTACATTTGCTCAGAGCTCAACACTAGTTAAGTGACTGTGTCAGTCAGTCACGGGTCAGCACTGTGCTAAGTGTGGGGGATACAGAGAAAGGCAAAAGACAGCCCCTTTTCTCAAGGAGCTCACAGTCTAAAGGGAGAGATAACAAGAAATCAGCTGTGTACAAACAAGCTATGTACAAGATAAATTGGAAATAATCAACAGAGGGAAGGTACCAGCATTGAGTGGGGGGGAGTCAGGATGAGATGGCAGTAGACACAACCTTTATTAACAGGGAACTGTAGGGGACAGTGGGAACCTCTTCCTGCACCCCCTTGCCAAAGAATCCATAGAACGTCTTTACCTGACCCCTGTGGGAGTCACACAGGCCAAGTCTAGCCCAGGCCAGAGGGGAGAATGGCCCTCCCTCTGTGGACCACTCTGCATTTCTATACCACATCACTAAAAGCAGAGTATTGCAGGAGAGAAATCTGAGCCTATGAAGGACAGATGGACTAAGCCACATTCCCCTCTCTTGGCAGGTGATCGTGCAGCTGCTCGGTGCCCTAGAGAATCTACAGAGTGCTCTCTTACTGGGAAGGCCTCCTAGAGACCACCCTACCATGCTGAGTGTACCCGCCATCTCTGTGTATATCAACAGGTAATGTCGAGCTCACAGCATCCCAGGAGAGGCCTTGGTCCTTGACTGGGGGCCCTTTCAGTGAACAAAAAGCGATTGGGAGGCCACATAGTGTGGTAAAGGGTGTTGGATTTGTAGTGAAAGGACTTGGGGATGTGTATTTATCTAATGTTTATTTTCCTCTTCTCTCTCTCCCTGGGGATTGTTTGCCTTTCATTGAGGTCAGGGTGCAGCCGCAAAGTCTGGATCGTGCCTCCTTTCATCTCAACACAAGCAATTCTGCTGTCTTCACTCTGCCCAGCATTACTTCCCTCAACACCTTGGGGGATGATGATGAACCTGTGGACATAAGGGTGGGTGTTCACGCCCCTGCCTTGAAGATTCCAACACTTCAAATTCCTTCCACATTTCCATTCATTTGTTACCCTACATGAAAATGACTAGTGAGAAGTGGTTTTTCAGGTATCCCTGTTAGAGAGATGCTGGGAAGAGCCTCTTCTCCAAGCCTCAGTTAATTCATTGGGCGAATGAAGAAAATAATCTTTGCATTACCTACTTCACCGAATTATGTGAGGATCAAGTCAGATACTGTATGTAAAATATTTTGCAACCCTTAAAGCACTAGAGAAATGTCAACTGTCATCACTGGGTCCTGGCTCTACCATTTATTACCTGCATGACTGTGAGCAATTCACTCAACCTTTCTGAAACTCAGTTTCCCTATCTGTAAAATGAAAGGGCTGGACCAGATAACCTCTAAGGAAGACCCCTTCCAACTTTAGATCTAAAGTCACTATCACTTATTTACTTGTTTGTTTGTTTGTTTATTCATTCCTTTAAAAAGGTAAACTAGAATTAGTCCCTGTAAGAAAATCACAAGGACTCAAAATTTTTTTAAAAAATTACTGGAATAAATCAAGCTGGAATGAAAGAGGTAGTAAATTAACTGTACTTGGCCCTGGAAAGTAGAACTAGGAAGATACAACAAGACAAAATTAGGCTTGATTAAGGAAAAACTTCCTAGCAGTTATGGCTATCCAAAAATGAATTGAGCTGCCTCCCCTTCACTGCAGGTCTTCAA
This sequence comes from Dromiciops gliroides, assembly GCF_019393635.1. Taxonomy (NCBI): domain Eukaryota; kingdom Metazoa; phylum Chordata; class Mammalia; order Microbiotheria; family Microbiotheriidae; genus Dromiciops; species Dromiciops gliroides. The sequence continues at coordinate 484,825,249 of NC_057862.1, read as the reverse complement.
GTAGGAGCTGATTGACTCCTTGGCATGTAAGTTGTAACAGTGAGGGCTGGATTAGAAGGCTTCTCAAAAACTTTCCAACTCTGAGATTCTGTGATTCAATGCTTTCCTTGACTTTAGGGCCCAGGGAGGTTGATAATAGGAAAGTAGTCACTGGTGTCCCCAAAGGCTTCAAGTTTTGAGTTCCAAGTTTTATCCCTCCTTCCCTTCTTCCCCTCCCCCTTCCCTGAGGCAGTAAGCAATCAGATATAGGTTACACAAGTGCAACTATGGAAAACATTACCATATTAATAATTTTGTATTTTGTAATACTTTTGTAAACTTGGATAAAAGGGAAAAATGAAAGAAAGTGAAAATAGCAAGCTTCAGTCTATGTTCAATCAATATCAGTTCTTTCTTTGGAGGTGGATAGTATGCTTCATCATTAGTCCTTTGGGATTGTCTTACATCATCGCATTGCTGAGAATAGTTGTTATTCACAGTTCTTTATCAAACAATATTGCTGTCACTATGCACAGTATTCTCCTGGTTCTGCTCATTTCACTATACATCAGTTCATATAACTGTTTCCAGGCCTTTCTGAAATCATCCTGCTTGTCCTTTCTTATATCACAATAATATTCTATCACAATCATATACCATAGCTTGTTTAGTTATTCCCCAATTGATGAGCATTCCCTTGATTTCCAATTCTTAGCCACTACAATAAAAGCTGCTATAAATATTTTTGTACAAATAGATCTTTTTTTCTTTTTTGGGATGTCTTTGGGATATAAACCCAGCAGTGGTATTGCTGGATCAAAGGGCATGTATAATTCTATTGTCCTTTGGGCTTAGTTCCACATTACTCTACAGAATGATTGGATACGTTCACAACTCCATCAACAATGGATTGTCGTCCCAGTTTTTCCACATCCCCTCCAACATCCAATATTTTCCTTTTTTTTTGTTATATTTGCCACTCTGACAGGTGTGAGGAGATACGTCATAATTGTTTTAATTTGCATTTCTCTGATCAATATTGATGTAGAGACCTTTTTCATATCACTATAGATAGCTTTGATTTCTTTGTCTGAAAACTGCCTGTTAAGAGGGCTGCTTTTTATCTCATTCTCCATCACTCTGTCTCTGGGCTTCTTCCTCCCACACTCAACTCACAGGTGGCTGTGCTGAGAGCCAGTATTGTCTATGTGTGTTGCACACCCCATTCTTTTCCTTATTGTGGCCTCCTACTCCTCATTGGGCCTTCTTTCTTGCTCTTCCCTTTCCCCCTACCTCCCAACAACTCTGTTCCAATCCCATAGTCCTGACCCAAAACATACACCCAGCCCAGCCCAGCCCAGCCCAGCCCAGCCCAGCCCAGCCCAGCCCAACCCAGACTAGCCTAGATTGCCCGAGAGGCAGAGTTGTCATGGTGTGAGTTAAGAGCTACAGACTAGAAGCGAGGAGGTTTGGGTTTAAGTCCTGTCTCTGCCACCAACTTGTATGTCCTCAGGAAAGTAATTTTTTCTTTCTGGGCTTCAGTGTTTTCATCTGTAAAATAGGGGGTTTGGACTAAAATGATCTCTAAGACTTCTGATTCTAATAATCTATGAATCAGATTCCAAAGGGGATTTCTTCCTGAAGATGGGGCTTGTTGGCCTGGGATCACTGAGGTTCCATTCAGTCCTGGCTGAGAGACCAAGGCCCACCTTATTAGTGACAGCTGTTCCTAGCAGGCCTCTTAAAGCAGCAGTGAGTTACTCTTCATTGGAGGCCACCAAATAGAGATTGAATAACCATATTCTGGAGGAAAGTTCTGCTGAGGTATTGGTTGGACTAGCTGACCTCTGCTTCCTTGTAACTGACTTCCAATGATTCCTCCCAGTGTGATTATGATATATAGACATGGCTATATACTATCTGAACTTGGAGGGTAGAAGGCCTAGGGGGAGGGCCCTGTGGAATGGGGTGGGGAGCTAGGAAGCAGAGGCTCATAGCTGCCCACCTTATAAAATTATCATTTGCTATCTGACTACCTGTGGATAGGAGAAAGGGGATTACAATCACTCTCCCCTCCATTACTCCAGAATCTTTAACTGGCATGCATCCTTCCTGAATCAGAAGTCTTCTAATCTGGGCCAAGAGTCATTCATGCTCACCCCACCCATGGTCCACCCCGTTCCGAACCAGGGATTCATTGACATGGTTTACATTGTCAGAGAAGTCCAGGAAAGTATTGATCACTTAGAAATTTGTCCTGGCAACAGCCTCTTGCTGATTCCACCATCCATCTCTTTCATCATCTGCCTCCTACCACCTGTCCTCTCATTAGTCTCACCTCCCCCAGGTCCACTCACCCAGCCCCTATTTTTCCATCCACCCACTCTCCATCTCAGGCCCCAATAATAACACCTGCTGATAATTACTCCCAGTCTTAACAAAATTCCCTCATAATTGCTCAGTGAGAGATAACTAGTACGAGTATTGTTATTCCCATTTTACAGATGAAGAAACTGATTTCCAGAGAGGGGTTTGCCCAAGATCATAGAGCTAGTGGTTAGGCATAGAACCTAGACCACCTGATCCTTGAGCCTTGTGGCTCTTTCTGTTTTGGAATGCAGCCTTGTATGTATTCTCCTCTTTTTAAAATTGTGTGTTCTCTTCTGATTCTTTTGTTCTGTTAGTCAACTAGTATTTATTAAATGTTTACTATGTGCCAGGTGTGTGCTGAGCATTGGGAAGTCAAAGAAAGGGAAAAACACAGTCCTTGACCTTTAAAAGCTACCATTCTAATGGAAGGCAATATGTAAACAGCTACACAGGTGCATACATTCAGTATAAATGGAAAGTCTCATCTTAGTTAAGTCCCTGTTTTCTTAACTGACAGTCTTCTAAGACCATGCTGGGCTAATCTGGCCTTGCAGTTTGCTACATCCAGAGCTAGGCAAGAACTTCAGAAAATCCTTGCCTTTTTTCAACTTCTCCATTCTATCCTACCTCTTTAGGAGAATGTTGCGTCTATGCTTTTATTCAAGGTCTGGCTGCCATTTGGAAGTTTGAACACTGAGTAGACTAGAAGATGGGCCCCCAGATGCTTTCCATCTTATTCACTGGCCAGCCACTTCTTACAATCTAGTAAACTTCTTTAATGGTTCAGAACACCAGGCCAACCTTTCCCAAAGAACTCACTGTTTAGAAGTTGGGGAAAAAAAAGAAGGGGTGGGAGGAAAGGGATTTCCATACAGCTCAGCCTGAGATGGTCAGTACATTTTCAAGCAGCCAGTGCTCTTCTGTTCCCTGTGACACTTCAGCATGTTTGGAAAAAAGGCTAAGTGCAGAGAATGAATGGCAAGCAGATAGCTTCAGTGGGTGGCTCTATCCTTATCTAATTGGACCAGGCAAAAACTTCCTTCTCTTTGTGATGGTACCTGCTACCATCAGAGAATATCAGAAGTGGAAGAGACCTCATTGGCCATCTAGTTAAACCTATAACTGAAAAAGAATCCTAACTCCTACCCATTCAACATGTGGTCATCCATCCTCTGCTTGAAGATGTCCGATGAAAAGGGAATGCACTGTCTGACGCAGCAGCCCATTCCTCTTTTGAACAGCTCCAGTTGTTAGGAAGTTTTTCCTGACCTCAAGCCCAATTTGATCTCTCCGCAATTTCTACCCCAGTGTTCCTAGTTCTAACCTCTAGGGCCAAAGAGGACAATTCTGCTGATTCTTTCATACCCCAAATTTTCAACTATTTGAAGACAGTTATCACATACCCAGCTCTGAGCCTTTCCTTCTCTAAGAAAAACATTCCTAGTTCCATCCCCATTGTAGTTCCTAAGGTTGGTACTTCGGCATGCTGGAGACACAGGGCACAGAAACATTACCAATGGACCCTCCCCCACCTGTACTCACTCCTCAAATATGATGCAGCAACTGTCTCCATGTCCTATTCCTCATGGGATGGAGCTTGTCTGCTAGACTGGCTCCTCCCTCAGCCTGGGCCAAATCTTCCTCACTTTTGGTTCTAGATGGTGAGTTTTCCTGAGAATCCCTTCCCTGCAAGTGGCAGCTTTGATGTTCAAGGGAGTGTTGGAGGCCTACATCTGACCAGCCCTGGGGGTCAGCTCATCCCAGTGAAGAATCTAAAAGACAATATTGAGGTAGGTGTTTGTCTGACTTGACAATCAGGCACTCCAAGACTAAGGCCATTAATCTGGTTTCTTGTTCAAGGTTGGAATTATGCACCCCCCCCCAAAAAAAAGGTGATTTAGAAAAAGGGTCTTCAGCACAGCATCCTGAGAGGCAAAGATTCCAAAGACGGACTAAAGATGGTGAGAATATGCTGTCCTGCCCCTAGTGAGAGGTTTTTTATACTTCTTCAAAGTGTTTCTCTGGCAGATGGAGGTGACCCAGCAGGCAAAGTACCAGAGCTGGCAGTCTGACTTGTTAGTCAGTAAATATTTAGTAAGCTCCTACTATGTGTCGAGTACTGTGTTAAGCTCTGAGGCCACAAAGAAAGTCAAAAGACAGTCCCTGCTCTGAACCCCTGGGCTTTGGAATAAGAATCGCTAAGATCTGTATAGCACTTGGAGGTTTGCAAAGCCCATATGAGCCTCATTATAACCCTAGAAATTAGATACTACAGGTATTATCATCTCTGTTTCATAGATGAGGAAACTAAGACTCATAAGAGACTTGCCCATGATCTTACAATTAGTAAAATTTCCACGGTAAGATTAAACCCAGGTCTTCCTGTTCCAGATGTGGAGTACAATACACTATCTCTTGGTCAGTCAATAGACTTCATAGAGTCAGAGGACTTGGAGCTAGAAGAGATCTGGGTGGGGCCAAATTCTGGAGGGCCTTGAAAAACCAGGTTGTTAGAGTTTGGGCTCCTACCAGTTGTAAACTGGAAGTCACTTAAGCAAGAGTTCTTAACCTCAGGGGGTCCAGGAACTTAGATGGGGGGGGGATTACATCTTTATTTTCACTAACTTTTGGTTTCTTTTGTATTTTATCTTATGCATTTAAAAACCATTATTCTGAGAAGGGTTCTTCTTCTGGCTTCAGCAGACTTTCAAAAGACCAAAAAAAAAAAAAGGGTTAACTCCAGTATGAAAGGGTTTTCAGCAGTACTGGGGGATGACGGTAGTGTATTTATGGAAGATTAGTTTGGCAGAATGGGCTGGGGGCTTGGGGAAGCCTACTTTATGATGAAAAAACCCAGTAGAAATGACTGGCCCCTCTTCCCTGGCAGAGTGACCAATCTTCAACAGAGGCCACTCAGCAGCTACAGGTTTTGGAATGTCTGGGAGTAAGGAAGAGCAGTTTCCCTTTTGAAACTTTGGATGAGTTGATGGCTTTTCTTAAGAAGACTGAGGCATGGCACAGTGTAAAGAAAGTCAGAAAACATGGGTTTGAATCTCAGATCTACTTAATTCTTGTGTAGCCTTGAGCAAGTCACATACCTTGAAGGGCCTCTGTTTTTCTCCTCTATAACACAAGGGAGTTGAACTAGATGACTTCTAGGGTCCCATCCAACTTTGCTGGTATTCTCATTATCCTACAAGACCCCATCAACCCTGAAACTCATACCTGCTTAGTATCTCCTGTCTTTGGGGCTCCTCCTTCACTCTAATTGGAGACAGTCAAGGGTGGACAGTGGAGAACTCCTCCCAGATCTTTCAAGTAAAGACAGTGGGGGTGGGGGCAGTCATCTCTACATTTTCCACCTGGCTGCACTCCTCTGCACTTATCATATCCTTGCCTGGTATGTTTCCCCTCCTCCTTTCAGGGTATTTTTAGGTATTGTCTTCCCTTTTTTAGATTGTGGGCAGGGACTGTCTTTTTCCTTCCTTCCTTCCTTCCTTTCTTAGAGTAGGGATATGGAAAGGGGTTGGAACACGAACGGTAAGGTACTTTCAGTACCATTTCTGTGGAGAATCACATGAAGAGAGAAATGGACACTATGGGCTATGTTGATCATAGGATTTAGAGAAGGAAGGGAGCTTAAAGTCAAATCAACTAATTTGTTGAGCATTATTCAACAAGAATTGATTAAGCACATATTATATGCCAGGCACTGTGCCAAGTGATGGGCACACAAAGAAAGGCAAAACAATAACACATCCAGCTGGCATCTGGATATTCCCACCTAAATGTCCTGCCAATCCTTCCAACTCAGTGTGTTCAAAACTGAACTCATCATTTTCTCTTCAAAATCTGCTCTTCCTTTCCAATTTCCCTATTTCATTGGCCACCTAAGTCACCCACACCCAAAACTTTCTCAAATCCATCATCTCTTTTCCCTTCCTATAGCCATCATTCTATAATACACTTCCCCTTACTTCTTGACTGGGTCGTTGTGATAGCCTTTTTGGGGTTTGTTTGGTGTGGTTTTTTGCAGGACAACGAGGATTAAGTGACTTGCCCAGGGTCACACAGCTAGTAAGTGTCAAGTGTCTGAGGCTGGATTTGACCTCAGGTCCTCATGAATCCAGGGCTGGTGCTTTATCCACTGTGCCACCTAGCTGCCCCTTAGCCTTTTAACTATTCTCCTTGCCTCCATCCAATCTTTCCCTTCTCCAAGCCATCTTTCATGGCTGATGGAGTAATCTTAGGATCCTGGGACCACAGGACTTGAGCATATGGAACCTTATAGCCGATTGTTCTAATGCATAGCTCTAATCAAGTCATTCCCATGTTCAACAAACTTCAGTGGCTCCCTATTGCCTACAGACTAAAATACAAACTCCTTAACCTGACATGTACACAAAACTATCTTTCTAGACTGATTTCATGAACGCTATGTTCCAGATAGTCTGTACTACTAAATGTTTCTTCACCTTATCTTGTTCCCACCTGTCTTCATGCATTTCTTTTTTCATGTTGCCCCTCATGTCTGGATGAAACTCCCCCTGGCTTATTTCTATCAAGCAAAATTCTTTCACTTTAGGGCCCAGCTCAGGTACTACTTTCTCTTTCTTTCTTTTTTTTTTTTTTTGCGGGGCAATGAGGGTTAGGTGACTTGCCCAGAGTCACACAGGTAGTAAGTGTTAAGTGTCTGAGGCTGGATTTGAACTCAGGTCCTCCTGAATCCAGGGCCCATGCTCTATCTACTGCATCACCTAGCTGCCCCCAGGTACTACTTTCTCCCTGACCTTCTTCCTGAACTGAAGACCCCCTCACTCCCTGAACCTCTCAAGCTACTCTAATTGACCTTTCCTATGTTCTTAATCTTTTTCTAACTTAAATCATTAACCATCTGTATATATGCCTCCTACCTACCCCTACTAGAAGCTCCTTGAGGCAGGGTCTATGTCATTTTAATCTTTGTATGCAGTAGTGTGCTGGTACAACCAGCTCTTTTTTTAAAAAAAGCATGTACAACCCACTTTTAAGTGTAGTCTTCATTATTAGTCTTCTTCTTTATCATCTTCTTAAGCCCAGACAATCAACAAAACAATAAACCTAGCCCTGGTTTGTAGCATTTGCCTATTTCTGAAGTATAAATGCTCACATTGAAAATTTAACAATGAGCTTTTTACAGCCTTTGCACTTTCTCACCACACACTCCTGGTTGTATCTCTAGCACAGAGTACAGGGCCTACTACAGGCATTATTTGGACCTGACAGACAATAGGTGCTCAATACCTACACTGAACTAAACTCCATGTCACTGTCTTTGTAGATTGTGCTGCCTCGTTTCACAAAGTTAAAGGACACACAGGCTTTGCTGAATCTGACAACTTCTGCCACTTTTCAAGTGAACGTGACCTCTGGAAATGCTTCTCTGGTGATTCACCTTGAGTGGGACTTTGATCTCCCACTCACACTGTACCTGGGCTACGGCTACCACCCCAATGAGACCACCTATGATGTCAAAACTCACCTTTATGCAAAGACTCATCTTACAGGTACGTATTCCCCTACTAGAATTTTAGCATAATAGAATCATATAGCTCAATGTGTTGATGATGATGGCTGTGGGCCTTATTCTATGTTACTGAGAAGCTTTTAAAAAACAAAACACATTATCGGTGGACATCTAGGTGGTGCGGTGGATAAAGCACCGGCCCTCGAGTCAGGAGGACCTGAGTTCAAATCCAGCCTCAGACACTTGACACTTACTAGCTGTGTGACCCTGGGCAAGTCACTTAACCCTCATTGCCCCACAAAAAATCAAAACAAAACAAAACAACAACAAAAAAAACATTATCTGTCCTAAACCAGCTAGACAACAGCTTTAGCTGGAAGTTAGGGGAAAGTACTTGAAGCCATGAGCTACACAGATGGGATAGTGTTACCAATTCACCCGCTATGAGCAGAGCCAGAATTGAAATCAATCATCACATCAGTATGTGTGTTCAATTGAATGCCAGTTGTTCCCAGGCCCTAGCATTTTACAAGCATTTATGTTGACTTAGCATTTTAGTAGCCTCCATTGTCTTTGTCTTTGTAGATAGTGTTGCCTTGGTGACTCACTGACCATCTACCATGCGTCCAGCTTTGTGTCCTAGGCTGTGTGGGTACATTTGTCACTAGGAACCACCTTTCCTTTTTGACTCTTGATTCTTTGCTTCTATGACACTGTGCTCCCATGGTTCTAATCCTACCTCTCTCACTATTCCTTCTCAGTCTTCTGAGGGATTCACTTGAATCCCTGAGCCCCCTTTTAGTTTTGTGGATTATGCTGTTAAGCCTCAGCCTTGTATCACTCCCACCATTCATCATCTTTGAGCCTACACATGTATTGCTGAATGAAAGTGAAGACAATCATGCAGCTATTCTAACTGGATCCACTACAAATTTCTGTTACATAACCTCAACTGGGTACTCACTAATGCTAGGCAACCTTACTATACATCCCTTATGAGTTCACTGTTTCATTCTCCACAGTGACTCTACTAAACCTTTTTATCCCCCACCCCAAACCCCCCCTTTATGCTAATGATTTTCAAATCTACCTTTCCTATTCCAACCTCTCTCCTGACCTCCAGTCTCACATCTCCAACTGCCTTTCAGACATCTTGAACTGAATGTCCAATAGACATCTTAAACACCCCTTCTGCCTTGCCTATTGCTCTAAGAGGGCAACACCGTCCTCCCAGTCCCTCAGGCTCACAACATAGAAGTTATCCTAGATTCCTCACTACCTCTTACCTTGCCATATCTAAGCTGACACCAAGACCTGATGATTTCACCTCTGCAATGACTCTGCTCCCTTCTCTCCTCTGACACTACCACTACTCCAGTGCAGGTCCTTATTACCTCATGCCTGCATTACTGCAATAGCCTCTCTTCCCACTCCTGTATACCACTTACTTTATATATATTTGTTTCCATGCTGAACCCCCCCTTTATATTGTAAGTCCTTGAAGGACTCTCTTTTGTCTCTTTTTTAATCTGTAGTTCTTAGCATGGTGCCTGGCACATAATATATGTTTATTGAATGGAATTAAACTTGCTGGCTCCTCATTCTTCTCTTATCTTATAAATCTGGTTGTTCACAGCTCTTTCCTCTGTTCCCTTTTCTTTCTTAATATTCTTTTCCCTAAGCTTTCCCACCCACTCTCACAGTTTCACCTAGAATTACATCTAATCTGTATATCTACCCATGAGAAACTCTAGACCCTGATTTCCATCTCCTTGCCAGGTATCTCCACCTGAAATTCCTGCTGTCACCTCAGATTCAATATGTCCAAGATGGTGGTGATAAGAATAGGCTATAGAACATATCTATTCAGGACTCTACACAACACACTCTCTGTCCCTTCTTTCCTACCAGCACGGACTCCATGCACAACGGCGGGGTTTTTTGTTTTTTCGCTCTGGTGGCCAAGAAGGCTCCAAGGAAGTGTTCAGTAGACCTTCCCCTTCTCCTGGGTACAGATTTATGGGATTACTGAGGCAAACGAAGTTTCTGGGAAAAAAGTAAAAAATGGATCCCTCAATCCCTGTGGTAGTGCAAGAAAAAGGGAGAAGGACTTTTTTCACTTGGGGAGGGTCAGGGTTGTGGGAGCCCTGCTAGAGTGGGGAGGGAAATGGACATCCTCCTTCCCATTCTCCTCACCCCTATGATCAGGGAATCTGTCTCCCTCTGCATGGAGATGAATGTGCTCCCTGCTTACTTCCAAGCACAAAAACCCGAGTCTTACTGCATGCTAGGGTTTGAGCTCTCTGCCATATTCCCACCTATGTCTAATCAAAGCCTTTTGTAGGGACAGAGAGATAGAGGACATGCCCTATAGAGTTCTGGGTGACTCTACTTCCCCCTCTTCTAGGTTTAGACCTTGATTTGGGATTTCATGTCTTATATCACTTCCAGTACCTTTTTCTTTACAAACAAGTGTCCCTTCTTATATAAAGCCCCTCCTCAGACACTCTCACCAGGCTGACCCTCCACTGAAATGGTCCTCTTCAGGTAAGCTGGCCACCTGGATCCTAAATGCTGAAGATCTGCCTTTTGGAGAAGGAACCTATTACGTGAAAGTGATTCCTGCACCTGAGCTGGATCCAGAAGCCCACTGCAATGTCACTGTTAGCGTTACATGTTTCATTTCCCAGTGTGTATTCTGGGATGAGCTCCAGGAGGATTGGAGATGTGATGGGTGCAAGGTGAGAGAAAGCACAGAAGTGGGAAAAAGGTGTGCCCAGACTGTTACTTGGTTCTTCAAACCCTTATGATATCTAGTTCACTGGGGTTTAGGGGATCAAGGCTTCACAGACCTTCAGTGTGCTATAGTTGGCTTTGATGTGAAAGCCTGCCTTGTATACATGGTAGGCTACTTAGCCCATGTTTCAGGATAGGTTGGATGGGGAGCCAACAATACTAATGACCCAGAAGGGTGCAGTTGCTATAGGGTAGCCTGTTCCCAAGAGAATCGAACCTGTTTCCCCATGAGTTAGCTGATAACTACCAGACCATCTAAATCCCACAAGAAGATGGAAGTGGTGGGAGGTAGCAACGGATTGGAGGTAAGGGACAGGACCAAAAATCCATACTAGCAATAGGCTGAAGCTGATGACTAGTCCACATTTTCTTCTGCACATTGACCAACCCAGTGCTAGGGTCTCTGCTCCAGGTTTAGGGACTATATAGCCTAATTAAAGTGGGCTTGTGGGAAGGCTTGAGAGTAATTAATACTTCCCCCACACTTCATCTCACCACATACTAAGCCATCTGACATCCCTGGAAATGATCCCTCCCTCCCTCCCTCCCTCCCTCTCTCTCTCTCTCTCTCTCTCTCTCCCTCTCTCTCTCTCTCTCTCTCTCTCTCTCTCTCTTTTGGTGAGGCAATTGGGGTTAAGTGACTTGCCCAGGGTCACACAGCTAGTAAGTGTAAAGTGTCTGAGGCCGGATTTGAACTCAGGTCCTCCTGCCTCCAGGGCCGGTGCTCTATCCACTGTGCCACCTAGATGCCCCTGGAAATGACTTCTCATAGCTCATTACCCATCCTGTGAGATTTTAGGAAAGTCATTTTACCATTCTAGGCCTCAGTTTCCTCACCTGTAAAATGAAGGAGTTGGACTAGATGAAACTCTGTGGTGCCTTCCATTTCTAGACATAAGTCCCTATGATCTCCCATCTCTAGAATACTGAAAGGTAGCTGAGAGCAAGATATTCTCACCAACCCTGGGAATGCATGTCCCATACCAGCAGAGTGCCCCAAATCCCTGGGGAGCTATCTTAAGATTTAAGAAGCTCTTCCACCTGTGCCCAGAACTGATTTAGCAAACCAAAAGCCCTGATCCAATTCTGGGTAGTTAGCATTCTCTCTGTCAAAAAAAGAAACCTCTTGCAGAAACACTGATATATTGACCCACTGACCATCTCACTAAAGCATTGGTAAGTTTTCCTTTCTCCATCATAGTCAAGGTGAACCCAATGTTACTCAGCTCAGAAATGAGATCCCTACACCAAAAAATGTTGGCTAGAGTGTCTGAGTTCACCTATCAGATCTGCTAATTACTGCCTGTGTGACCTTGAGCAAGTGACTTAACCTCTCTTTTCCTCATCTGCAAAATGAGGGGATTGAACTAGTTGACCTCTAGGGTACCTTCTAGCTTTAAACTTGTGATCTCATTGTCCCATTGATAAAGTGCTTTGGGGGGTGTTTTTAGGTGGGTCCCCAGACTACCCTTTACAGTACGCACTGCCTCTGCAATCATCTCACCTTCTTTGGAAGCACTTTCTACGTGATGCCCAACATCGTTGACGTGAGCCAAACGGCTGAGCTCTTTAGCACCTTTGTGGACAATCCTGTGGTTGTGACCACTGTGGGTTGCCTCTGTGTGGTGTATGTGATGGTAGCTCTCTGGGCAAGGAGGAAAGACATTCAGGACAATGCCAAGGTAAGTGGTCTGGGAGGGAGGTTTCAACTCCATACCAGGGATAACTTTTTAACAATAGAATGGGCTGCCTTAAAAGGGATGAACTCTCCATTAATGGATATGTTCCACTAGGGCTGGGTGAACACTTTTCAGGAGTATCAAGGTATCAAGGGGATTTGTGCAATAGGCAGGAACTTTGCCGCCATGCACAGCAGGGTGCCTTTTCCTGCCCCACTACCCCTGTGTTTTTCAGCTCTTTTGTTTTCTCTCATTAGAAGGTAAGCTTCTTGAGGGCAAAGACTTTCTTTTATTGCTTGTGTTTGTATCTCCAGCATTTAGCAGAGTGTCTGGCACATGGTAAGTGCTTAATAAATAATTGTTGACTAGACAAGGTCACAGATCCCAGGATACTGACTAGACAAGGTCATGACTGGGCGGGGGGGGGGGGGGGGGGGGTCCTGTCCAAACCTGAGATTCCATGACTAGTGGAGGGGCAGTGTGGTATAATGGCCCAGCCAGGCACACAATAGATGCTTAATAAATATTTATCAACTGACTATATCGACTGACAGTGGACCTGGAATCAGGAAGATCTGGATTAAAATCCCACACCAGACAGTTATTAGCCTCATTTTGCTGATCTGTAAATTGGGGAAAATAATAGCACTTACCTCAAATGGTGGCTGTAAGGCTCAAGTGAGATAATACACGAAAAGCACTTTCACATCTTAACAATTATGAAAATGTAAGAGCTATTATCATTACTGATATTAATCAAAGGAATAGCACGATTCCTTCTTTTGACCACCCTCTGTGAGCCTACTTGGTGATCTGGGACAAAAGAACATAAACTGGGAGTTAGAAAGCTTGGCATCTAATCCAGTGGACCACTTAACTAGCTGGGTGATTTCTGGCAAGATTCTTAACCTTTCTGGGCCTTAGAAGGTGAAGATCACACTTGCTTTGTCTATCTCACGGGGCTGTTGTGAAGCCATGGACCACTCAAGACTTCTGAAAACACAAGAAGGCAGTGGGTGCCCCTTCCCTGAAAGTCTTTAGGCTGAGGCTAAATGACTGTTTGTCAGGGATGTTCTACAAAGATCCCTGTTTGGGTATGTCTTGCACTGGATGACCTCTGAGGCTTCTCCCAGCTCTGAGCTTCAGTGATCCAAAGCACTGGTCTGAGAGTCAGAAGATGTGAGTTTGGGTCCCAGTTCTGCTGTTTACAAGGCCATATTTGTGCCTGAAGCTGGAGGGGCCTTCCACCTCTGCCAGCTCTGCCAGGCTCCCCCACCAGCATCTCTGACTGCAGTGGTGCTGGCACTGGCACTGCTCACCAAATGCTTTAGTAACACCCTCATTCCATCCAGGTGAAGATCACAGTGCTAGAAGACAACAATCCCTTTGCCCGGTACCATTACCTGGTGACAGTATTTACCGGCCACCGACGGGGAGCAGCTACCACCTCCAAGGTAAAAGGGCCCTTCATGGGGTCACCCCAGTTCAACTATGCGTCAGAGAAACCCAGCCCAGGAGATCGCACTTGTGTTTCCATAACTGTGGTGTCTCTTGTGGGTCCTAAGTAGAAACCATAGGATTAAGAACTGACAAACAAACTCATCTTTAAGGGAAAGAAGTGAAGTTATAGCACAAAACACAAACAATAGTATTTATACAGTAGTGCCTGGGTCCAAATGCCTGCACTTTTTCCTGTCCTAATTTTAAATTATCAGCACCACAGTGGGATATAGGGGAAAGGTCACTGGATATAGAATCAGAAAACCTGGGTTCAAGACCAAGCTCTGACATTTACTGGTAGTATGATCATTGGCAAGTACCTTTGGCTTTCTTGGCCTCAGTTTCCTCATCTATAAAATGGAGAGATGGGTACCTGTACTACCTTTCTCAAAGACTTGTAAGGAATTCAGTTCAATTCAGCAGGCAGAAAGTGCCTATGTTGTGTCAGAAACTAGGCTAGGAGCTGGACATTTAAAGTCAAAGACGAAATACAGTCCCTGCCCTCAAGGAGCTTATACTCTGCTTTAGGAAAGTACTCTGAAAACCTTAAAGTGCTGTGAAAATGTGAGCTGTTACAATCATTCCAATAACATAAAGTTGAAAGAAACATTTGTGTATAGTAGGAAGAGTGTTCAATTCAGTCAGAAGATATGAGTGTGCCTCCTGACTCTAATACCTATTAGCTATTTGATCATGGGCAAGTCACTTCAACTCTGAATCTTTGGGGGCAGCTAGGTGGTGTAGTGGATAGAGCACCGGCCCTGGATTCAGGAGGACCTGAGTTCAAATCCAGCCTCAGACACTTGACACTTACTAGCTTTGTGACCCTGGGCAAGTCACTTAACCCTCATTGCCCTGCAAAAAAAAATTAATAAATGAACTCTGAATCTTTGCTTCCCCATCTGTAAAATGAGGGTAATAACACTTGTATTGTCTACTTCCCAAGATTATCGTGGGGAAAGCACTTTGAAAGGCTTAAAGTACTATAGATGACTTATTATATTTTATTATATAATTTAATTTAATATAATATAACATAACATAATATGTATAATAAACAATCATAATATAATGTAATGAATACTAGTGTATGATAATTTTATAATATATTTATCATATAATTGCCGAGATGTAATAGAATCCTTCATACTTAATGTCTGTAAAACTCCATGCCAGTCAACATGTATTTGTTGAATATGTTTAATTGAAGGCCTATTATGTACATTTCCTATGCTAAATGCTATGAAGAATGTGAATCTACACACAACTGCTCTCTTAGAGCTTACAATCTAGTTGCAGAAGTGAGACATAGAAGCAGGTATTATTGTTCAGTTGTGTCTAACCCTTTGTAAACCCATTCTTGGCAAAGATACCAGAGTAGTTGGCTTGCATTTCCTTCTTCAGCTTATTTTGCAGATGAGGAAACTGAGGCAAACAGGGTAAAGTAATTTGTCCAGGGTCACACAGCTAGTAAATGTCTGAGGCCACATTTGAACTCAAGAAGGTGAGTTTTCCTAACTCTAAGCCAGGCATTCTATCCACTGCACCACCTAGCCACAGGAGGCAAGTATGTAGGAGAGCATGTCTTCAAGGTAAATTGATAGAAATAATAGGACCTAGAGCTAAAAAGGGAGCTATCACTTCTAGTTGGGGTAATAAGGAAAGGTTTCATAGAGGATGTGACACCTGATCTGGGCTTTGGAAGATAATAGGTAGAGAGGTAAAACAAAGGCATATGAGTGAATGATATAATCAAAAGGGCAGATAATAGAGTTTGATTGAAAAGGGGATGGGATGGGATGGGATGGGGAGGGAGGTTGAGCTGTATACCAAAGGCCACAGAAGTTGAGCTGTATACCAAAGGCCACAGAAATATATAACTAAATGTAACAACTAATCACCCCTGGAATATTTAGGGAGAGTCAAGATGTAGCCTTGATGCACATTGTGAAAGAAGCCAGCATGGTAGATACAAGTGCCCTACGTGTATGAAGTCAGAATTTGGAAAAGTTCGTGAAGGGCCTTCCTGGAGTTAGGAGTGAATCTGCAGAGTCCAGATGAGGGGGAATGAGCCTGTGTTTGGGAGAGAGTGAGGAGGTAGGGAGGAACAACAATGATTATGCATAGCCAAGAGAGAATGAGTGCCCAGAGCAAGAGTAGAAGTTGACATATCCTAGTTCTACTTGAGCCCAGAAGTTAAACGGGTATGCACATGAGAGTCTAGGCCAGGGCTGCTTAAATTTTTTTCACTCATGACCCCTTTTTGCTTGAGAAATTTTTATACAACCCTGGGTATACAGGTAGATACAACAAGTATAGATAGTTTTTTACTGTAGCCAATTTTTTTGTGACTCCCTACATTCAGTTATGCAACCCTATATGGGGTCACAACCCACAGTTTAAGAAGCTTTAGTCTAGGCCATCATTCTTTACCCACACTGTTCACTAAAATGTAAGCACCTTGAGGGCAGGCACTATTGTTTGCTTTTCTTTGTTTCTCCATCATTTAGCACAGTGCTTGGAACAGAGTTAGCATTTAACAAATGCTTTTAGATTCACTGAATGATTTCAGTTAATATTTGGGAGCAGTAATGGGAACCCTCTGGTCAGATGACAAATTACTGAGCTGTCTGTGGTCTCCAGACCCAAGATGTGCAAGTGGACCTAGGGCTAAGAGGGTAAGTGATATCACTGGCAATAGCTTAACTATAAGTGAGAATGTTTGAGCAAGTTCATGACAGCAGAAGCTTGAAAACACAAGATAATGAAGAGACCAGTTTAGGGATGCAGAGGGAGAGTTCATTGTAAGGGAATGAATGGTGGTAGAGAAGGCTACAAAGGTTGGGCACAGATTATAAAGTGCTTAATACCAAGTTAAGCAATTTATTTGTAAAGAGCCAGAAATGGGGAGCCATTGAAGAATTCTGAAGGTAACTTCAGTAGGATAAAGAGAGCAGGTATATTCCATCTAGTAGACACTAGTAGAAAGTAAGGTGTCACAATAGTCTGGTTAGGAGTTGAACTAGGATGGTGGCACTATTTATGGAGGAAAAGGGATGGTTGTTTGAGGTTGTTTGGGAGGAAGAATCTATAAAATCTGTCTACTAATTATTGGTTAGAATCTGGTTATTGATTAGGTGTGTAGAGTGAGGAAAAGGTAAGGGTCAAAGATGATTCTAAAGTTTGAAGTCAGTGTGAACAGGAGGAAGGTAATGTTATCAGTAGAAATGAGAAAGTTGGGAAGAAGGAAAGGTTGGGAGGTGGAGAAGGGATAGGTTCAGTTTTGGACAAGGTGAGCTCAAATGATAATAGGACAACCAGGTGAAGATTTTAGAATCATAAATTTAATTAATCAACAAATGGTTATTGAATATCTACTATATAGCAGGCACTGTGCTAGGTGCTTGAGATAACAAAAGTTCCTGGAAAGGACCTTCAGTATTAACTAGTCCAACCCTCTCAGTTTACAGATGAAGAAACTGAGGTCTACAGAGGTCATGTGACTTACCCATGATCTCACAGCTGGTAAGTGGAAGAACTGTGAATAAAACCCAGGTCCTCTGACTCTAAATCCAATATTTCCTTGTTCCACACTGTTGCCTAACCTCATTATGGTACTGAAATAGCTCTTTCCAGGGTTAGCAGTGATCTCTTAATCACTTGTGCTTTTCTCAGTCCTTACCTTTCTTCCCCCTCTCTGTGGCATTTGAAGAAGCTTCTCATCTCCAACTGCTAAATCTTCTCTCTTTCCTTAGTTTACATGACACCGTTCTCTCTTGGCTCTCCTTCTATGGTTGCTCCTTCTCAGTCTCCTTTGCTGTATTATCATCCTTATCCCATCACTTAAACATGGGTGTCCCTCAAGGCTCTCTCCTAAGACTTCTTTTCCCCTTCTTTATCCTTTCTCTATGCAGATGATTCACAGGCATAGATAGCCAGGCCTAATCTCTGTCCTGAGCTCTCATTCCACATCACCAAACTGTATAACCCAAAGACATTTAAAACTCAACAGATCCAAAATGGAGTGCATTGTTTTTCCCCAAACCCACACCTCTCCCACCTTTCCTGTATCTGTCAAAGACACCAATTCCTTCTAGTCACTTGACTACGCAACCTTGGAGTCATCCTCAAATATTCGCTCTCACTCACTCTTCCCCACTATCCAATCTCTTACCAACATGTTTTATGCCCATCCTCTATTTTCTCCACTCAAACATGTACCATCCTAATTCAGGTTTTCATCATCTGTTGCCTGAACCATTACAATTGTCTCTTAGTTGGTCTCTCTACCTCTCATCTCTTCCCCTTTTTTTTTTTTTTTTAGTGAGGCAACCGGGGCCAAGCGACTTGCCCAGGGTCACACAGCCAGTTAAGTGTTAAGTGTCTGAGGCCGGATCCGAACTCAGGTACTCCTGATTCCAGGGCCGGTGCTCTATCCACTGCGCCATCTAGCTGCCCCGTCTCTTCCCTTTTTAATACACCTTTCACACAGTTGGTGAAAAGATATTCCTGAGGCACTTTGGCTTAAGAAACTCCAGTGGCTCCCTGTTTCCTCTAGAAAAAAATACAAACTCTTCTATTTGGCATTTGAAATCCTTTACAATCTTATTCCAGCCTAGCTTTCCTTTCCAGGCTCATTGTCCATTACTCTCCTTCATTCACTCTGAGTCCTAATCAAAATGTCCTGTTTACTGCTCACTGTATACAACATTCCATCTCTTTCTCTGTGCCTTTTCACAGGCTGTCCTCAAACCGGAAATTCACTCCCTCCTTACTTCTGCCTCTGAAAATCCTTAGCTTCCTTTAAGGCTTACCTCAAGTGCCATCTCTTCCTTAAGGCCTTTCTTGATCTCCTCCCAATTATTAGTATCCTACTGCCCCATGATGTTTTGTATATATTTCGCACATATTTCTCTGGGTACATTTCCCCCCTTCAACAGAATATAAATTCCTTGAATACAGGAACTATTGCACAGAATTTCAGATTGGGAAGGAACTTTAGTGGCCCCCACATCCAACCAGTAGCCATAAAGGAAACCCTACTATAACATGCCTGACAAATAAACATCTAGCCTCCACCTGAAGACCTCTGGTGGGCAGGAACAACCCACTACCTACCAAGGCAGTACTTTCCACTCTGAAATAGCGCCACCATTTTGATTGCATTCTGACATTCTACAGGTTAACAACATCCTACCTACACTTTAGAGCCCAGAACCAAAAACAATATGCTCTATGTAGTCTGGTTGGGATAGAGTACAGAGGGACAACAACTTCCTTTACTGAAATCTATGCCTTTCTTCTTTTTCTTTTTGTGGGGCAATGAGGGTTAAGTGACTTGCCCAGGGTCACACAGCTAGTAAGTGTCAAGTGTCTGAGGCCAGTGTAAAGAATTAATTGTTATTTGAGGTTTTTATGACCCCATCTTTTGGCTAGAATTTGAAAGAAAAACCTCAGTGTGTACTGGTGTGGTGCTCCGCAAACTGGTTATAGCCATTGCCATGGCGCTGGCACTTCATGTCATCACCACTCCCCGATGCCTACATGGACCTGGCAAAATTATAATGATTGGAAGCCTAGTGAGGGGAGTCATGTGATTGTCAGAGCAGCCAGCCATTTGGCTGGGGGACTGTGTGGGGGTGCTGGGAGAAGGGAGTTTTTTTTTCCTGGCATTCTAGCTGGAAGCTGGAAGGCGCTGGAAGAGGCTGTGGTGTATTCTCAGCTGATTCCTGGGCAATGGTGTTTTTTCAGGTTGTATACTTTCCCTTTCCCTATTTTATTTCCTTTCCCTTGATCCTACTGATTCTGTTTGTGTGTGTGTGTGTTTTTAAGTTCGTTCTTGTTAAAATAAATCCTGTTCTGTTTTGAAGGAGGCTGCAAGTCTCCTTCCTTGCCCCAATATTGCAACGAGCCACTTAGCTAACACTCCCCAATTAAAAATTGGTCCCCACACTGGATCCGAACTCAGGTCCTCCCGAATCCAGGGCTGGTGCTTTATCCATTGCACCACCCAGCTGCCAACAATCTATGCCTTTCTTTCTTTCTTTCTTTTTTTTTAAGTGAGGCAATTGGGGTTAAGTGACTTGCCCAGGGTCACACAGCTAGTAAGTGTTAAGTTTCTGAGGCTGGATTTGAACTCAGGTACTCCTGACTCCAGGGCCAGTGCTCTATCCATTGCGCCACCTAGCTGCCTCAATCTATGCCTTTCTTAATACATTCCATATTTCATTAGCTTTTTTGGTGTCATATCACCCAGCTTACAATCTATTTAAACTCTTAGATGTTGTCAGACAAACTATTTACTAATCATGCCTTCCCCATCTTGTATTTGTGAAGCTGATTTTTTAACCTAAGTGTAAAGTTCTACATTTATTTGCACCTATGGAATTTCATTTCATTAAATTTGCCCCAGTGCTCTAAACTGTAATATTTTGGGATCCCTCCTTGTCATTCATTATGTTAGCTATTCCTTTCAGTTTTGCTTCATCTGCAGATTTGATGAGTGTGTGCCATTGATGCCTCCAATCAAATCATTAATAAAAATATTAGATACCCTAGGAAAAAACACAGATCCTTGGAGTACTCCACTGGATACCTCCTTCCAAGTGGGCATGGAACTATTAACAACGACTCTTTAAATCTGGTCATTCAACCAGTTCCAGATCTATCTAATTATATTATTGTTTAAATCTACATCTTTCTTTTCCCACAAGAACAAGATACAGGGTGACCCAAAAGCCTTTGTACAAATTTAAGCTTTAACTACATGAAGGCTTTTGGGACACCCTGTGCTTTATCAAATGCTTTGATAAAATCTAAGTGAACTGTGTCTGTAGCATTTCATTAATCTATGAGCTTAAGAACCCTGTCAACAGAACAAATACGATTAGTCTGGCATGACTTCTTTTATTTATTTATTTATTTATTTTTACTTTTTTTTTTTTTTTGGTGGGACAATGGGGGTTAAGTGACTTGCCCAGGGTCACACAGCCAGTAAGTGTCAAGTGTCTGAGGCCAGATTTGAACTCAGGAACTCCTGAATCCAGGGCCAGTGCTTTATCCACTGTGCCACCTAGCTGCCCCCCTGGCATGACTTCTTGATGAAGCCATGCTGGCTCTTTGTAACCAAGGTTTCCTTTTCTTGCTGTTCATTAATCATTCCTTTAATGGGCTGTTTCAGAATTTTCTCAGGAATTGCAATCAAGCTCTCTAGCCTTTTTGTTGGAAAATTCTATCCTCTTTCCGTTTAAAAAAATGGAGACAGTTGCCCTTCTTTGGTCCTAAGAAATCTTTGTCATTCTCTACAGTCTTTCCCATATCACTAACAGTGGTTCAGCATTATGTCTTCTAGTTCTTTCAGAACCTAAAGGTATCATTCCTTCGGACCAGTTGACTTGAATTTATTAAGGATTGCTAGATGTTCTGGTGACTATTTCCTTACTCATCTTAGGTATCAATTACCTGTTAACCAAGTTTGTTCTGTCATTTCCAATGTAAAGGTCATTATCCTTGGCCAAGAAAATAGAATCAAAATAAAAACAGCATTTCTTCCTTTTCTCTCTTATTGCTCTATCCATCTCAAACAGCAGTCCTATCCCTTCTTTGAGCCTCTTCTTTCTTTCAATATAGTTTTTAAGAACTCTTTGTTGTCTTTAGCTTTCCTCACCAGCTTCAACTTATTCTGAGCCTTAGTACTTTCTGAAACTATTTGTATTGAACTATATCAGATTCTTATAGGCAGCTAGGTGACACAGTATATAGAGTGCTGGGCCTGGAGTCAGGAAGGCCTGAGTTCAAATCCAGCCTAAGATACTTACTAGCTGTGTCCCCTAACCTCTGCCTACCTCAGTTTCCTCAACTGTAAAATTAGGATCATAATAGAACCTACCTCCCATGGTTGCTGTGAGGAACAAATGAGATAATATTTGTAAAGCATTTAGCACAGTGACTGGCATGGAGTAAACTTTTAATAAATGCTTAGTCTTTGCTCATAGTCATTCCCTCTTACCTGCCCTTGCTTCCATTTTCTATACATATCTATGTCTATGTCTATCTGTATTGATATCGATATAGATATATATCTTTTAAAAATCTAGCTTGACTCGGGGCAGCTAGATAGCACAGTGGTAAAGCACCGGCCCTGGATTCAGGAGTACCTGAGTTCAAATCCGGCCTCAGACACTTGACACTTACTAGCTGTGTGACCCTGGGCAAGTCACTTAACCCTCATTGCCCTACAAAAAACAAAAAAAACAAAAATCTAGCTTGACTCAAATCCAGCCTCAGACATTTGACACTTACTAGACCCTGGGCAAGTCACTTAATCCTCAATGCCCCACAAAAAAAAAAAAAAAATCTGTCTTGGTTGATGAGTTACCTGAGTATGCGCATTAGTCTCTTCAGATAATTCCCATTTTTCTTGCTTATCTGAATTTTTTTCCTTTTGTGGCTTCAGGTTTTAATTCTTGTGTTTCCCATCTGTCCTGGACTGATTCTCTTTAAGCATTTTAGTCCATAGGATCCTACTTAGTCTTCATCTGAACCATTAGAGATATGCTTTCCCCAAATCTAGGTGTATGTCAAACTATTTGCAACAATGGATAAATGAATGAAAACACTTTTATCAAGTGTTTACTGTGTGCCAAGCACTGTGCTAACTATTTGGGATAAAAGACAAGAGTTCTGGCTCTGGTACTGGTACTTGACCTCAGTCAAGTAACAGTGCGTGAATCTGTCTTTAGCTTTGTGATGTTTAAGATAAGGGCAGAAACAGTCCCTCTCCTTAAGGAGCTAACAGTCTAATGGGGGAGAGAAAACACAAAGAGGCAATTGGAATGAGTCTCAAGCAGAATATCCCTGCATTCACATTTAAGGACATTATCTAAGGGGTCAATCTCTAAGATAATTATTAGAAAGAACACATTAACTAGCTGGTTAGGAGGTTTGTAGGAAATGGTGCTGTTGGTTCAAGCTGAAGATCAGCCAAGTTTCACTTCTAATAAGTTTTGTTTCCTTGGCTCTGTTCCCTGACCATTCCCTGCCATCTCATCAATCTATGCCTTTGTTTGAAGGGTGCTTGGTTGAGAGGTGGATGGCTCAGCCCAAATTTGTTATCATTTGTAAGGCAGTGCAAAAGGCAAGCCCTCAAGTTGTTGGGTGCAACCCTGGCACCTCAAGGAGCTCAAACGTATTATTAGAGAACCTGAATTTGGATTTGTTATTATTTCAGGTGACAGTCACCCTTTACGGGCTGGAAGGAGAAAGTGAGCCTCACCACCTATCAGACCCAGACACCCCAGTCTTTGAGAGAGGGGGTATGGATGTCTTCTTGTTGTCTACTCTCTTTCCACTTGGAGAACTGCAGAGCATCCGACTATGGCATGACAACTCTGGAGACAGGCCATCCTGGTAAGCCCAAGCAGGGCAGCCCAGGGAGTCAAGCAGAATGAATAATCAAGAAATCAAGAGACCTTGTCTCTGCCATTTGATCTTGTTCCTCAGTTTTCCTATCTGCAAAATAGAAATAATATCCACTATGAAGATTACCACTTTTACCTCCCACAGACACTAAAAGTAATGGTCTAAAGTCCCAAGGCCTAAGGGGAAAGCACTTCAGGGTATTCATAATATTGTTTTCTTTTTCCTATATAGGCCTAAAAGAGCCAGGTTCATGGTTGCAGATGCTGTGGTTATGAATGTAAAAAGGCAAACATTCCTTCTGACCTCTGTGCTGGCCACAAAGTACTAGGGAGATGGATAATACTGTAATGGAAAGAATGTTAGATTTGGAGCCAAAGGAACTGGAATCTGCTCTGGCTCTGTCACTTGCCACCTGTGTGACTTCTGTCAAGTAACCTAATCTCTCTGGGCCTCAGCCTTACCCATAAAATGAGGTTATACTAAATGACCTGCAAAATTCCTTCCAATTCTAAGTCTATGATCCAATGACTTTAGAACACAGAACATAGAATGCCAGAGGCGGGAGGGGCCTTCAAGCATAAAATGTCAGCTAGAAGGAGTCATTGAACTTCAATTTCCAGACCTGGGAGGGAATATATAACATTGAATGTCATAGCTGGAAAGGTGAAATAATATAGTCTATCCCCTTAATTTTACAAACAGGGAAGCAAAGCCGGAGAAGGGGAATTTGGGTTGCATGGGTAAGAAATGGAAGTAGGGAGCCCAGTTAGGAAGGAGACTTCTATAGGAGTCCCGATGCCAGCTAAGGCCTACACATCACATGATCAGAGTTGGAAGGGATCTCATAGAAGAATGAGTCCACTGGGTACCTGAGAAATGTAGAAGACAAAAATTATGCTCTGTGTTGTAGGCACAAGTCTGCCAGAAATAATTTTTATTAATTTATCATTATTCGGGTAGTTAGTTTGCATAGTGGCTAGAGGACAGGATGTGGAGTCAGGAAGACCTGAGTTTAGATCCTGCCTCAGATACTTAGGAGCTGTGTAACTTTGTCCGAATCACTTACCCTCTGTGCCACAGTTAATTATTGTTTTTGTTAAGTCGTTTCAGTTGTGTCTTACTCTTTGTGATCCCATTTGGGGTTTTCTTGGCAAAGACACTGGAGTTGTTTGCCATTTCCTTCTCCAGCTTTTTTTACAGAGGAGGAAACTGAGGCAGACAAGGTTATGAAGAGTTGGACACTACTGAAACAACTGAACAACAACAAAATGAGGATAATAATGGCACCTACCTCACAGGGTTGTTGTGAAGCTCAAATAACATGTAAATCCCATTGCAAACTGTAAAATACTATATAAAATGGTATTGTTATTATTTTAATCCAAGCATTGTTTTGCTTAAAGAGACAATTGCCTAAATGAACATAATCCCATCATGTCCTCAGATAGCTCTCTCTCCCCAAGTAGTTTGAAATAATATCTATGGGATTCTTGAACACAGGAAAATTTCCCAATATAATGAAACATAATTGTGCAACTCAGGACAAAGTAAAAGTTAAAATGTTGTTTCATCAATCCATAACATATTGTTTCATCAACCTATAACAATAGTCACTTAATTATGGAGAATCCTTTTCCTAAAATCACACAATCCCTTTATGACCTGTCAAGAGCAGTTAACAGAAATAAGACAAAGAGATCTCCCTCTGACCAATACTCTAATTATTTCTGGAGAAGTAAGGAGACAATGATTTCAACTAAAGGTGAACTATACCTCTTTCTAAGTCTGGTTACCACCCCTCATTCATTTTCCTGAACCTTTGTTTTCCTAAAAGTAAGGGATTAGGTAAAAGAAAACCGATTTCAGTGGAGGGTATTGTTTCTTGAAAAGTTTCCATGATAAAATTTCCTTGTTTATTTCTTAATATTTTTCAATTGAACTAACAAGGAAGCTCTATCTAATATGCCTTAATGTGCCCACAATTTAGATGCATCGCCTGATTCTTTTGTCTCTTCACTGGCATCTCTTCAGTTGTCACCTATCCATAGCTCAACTCTGGTTTGTAAGGCTAAATCAGGGCACTTGGTCTCTACTTGAAGACCTCCAACTTCCTAGTGTGTAGAATTAGAGGATGAATGGACAACACTATTTTTTCCTCTTCTATATTGTATATACAAATGACTGTTCTATTTGGTGCTGGTTAAATTCAGAATAAAAATAAAAATTAATTCAAAAAAATAAAATTAAATTAAGGTATGAGACTAGGTGATCTGACTCCCAAGGTTCAATGCTTTTTTTTTTTCATGACTCCAGAAAAGGATCTTTAGAACCATAGTAGCAAAATTCATCCCTTTTATGATTTGTAGGCAGGTCCCAAATTATGTCTTATGATATAAAGTTATATCTGTGGTGAATGTTGGAATAGGCTTTCAGCCTTCAACCCCTATGTGGGAACATTAGACCTGTTCTCCTGTTCTTTGAGATCCAGATCACTGGTAGATTAGAATTCCTCACCTGGTGAGAGTGTTGGCTTAGTGCCAAACACATGGTTGCCAGTTTCAGAGGACCTGTCTTTGTCAGCACACTTGTTGAAATTTAGCCATCCAGCGGGGCTGATACGGTAGAAAGAGTGTTGGACTTTGGATTGAGAAGTCATAGGTTTGAGTTCTGGCTCTGGTACTGCTACTTGACCTTGGTCTAGTAACAATGCATGCACCTGTCTTTAGCTCTGTGATGTTTAACATTTTATTTAGATGGAAAGCTTTTATGAAATATGCTGATAAAAACCAGAAAGGATACTTTGTTGGTTAATAGAATTAGCATCTAAAAAGATCTCAACCAGCTAGACTAGAGGGCTAAATCTAATAAGATCAAATCTGATAAAAATTGTATAGCCTTGCAACTCAAGGTTTAAGCAAAAATCAACTTTTAAAATTGTTGTTGTTTGTCCTTCATTTTCAAAGAGGACCATGACACTGGGGAGATGTCATGACTTGCACTGAATTGGGTTGAAGTGAGGGAGGGCTGTGCAAGGTCACTGATTTCACTTTCTCTTCCAGAGCCATCTGGGTCCAGTGGCAAGATATATATATATATATATATATTAGGATGAGTGGAGATGGCCCTGTATGTTTAAGACAATTGGGGTTAAGTGACTTGCCCAGGGTCACACAGCTAGTAAGTGTCTAAGTGTCTGAGGTCAGATTTGAATTCAAATCCTCTTGACTCCAGGTCCAGTGCTCTATCCATTGTGCCACCCAGCTGCCCCACTTTAAAAATACAAAGTTGGGGAGACAGGGCCAGATAAGAGTTATTGTTAAAAAGGATCTGAGTGTTTTAATGGCCTGCAAGCTCAATGACAACAACAACTTCATTAAGAAGCATAATGTCAAGAACAAATGTGGCATGTGAGTCTCTGATTTGAAGAGAATAGGAGATGATATAGAAGGTTTGTGAGGTTTACAATAAAGAAGAAGGAGCTCCTTGCAAAGGATAGCCTCTAATTTTTTTTTGTGTGTGGGGCAGTGAGGGTCACACAGCTACTAAGTGTCAAATGTCTGAGGTTGGATTTGAACTCAGGTCCTCCTGAATCCAGGGCCAGTGCTTTATCCACTGTGCCATCTAGCTGCCCCTAGCCTAGTACAAGGTACAGTCCTTTACTGAGAAGAAGAAGCCAGAAAATGTTCAGGAAACTTGAGGTGAGATGGGAAGATTTAGAAATGACCATTGTGGAGAGTGATAGAGTTAGTCAAAAGATGAATGGCTTCCTTAGGAGATAACGGGTTCCCCACCCCCACCTCACCCCCTCCCTTACTAAAGGTTTTCACATGAAGGCTTAATGAATCCTTGGTGCTCTTACAGAGGGACTTCTTATTCAGGGTTTGACTAGATAGTCTCTGAGGTCCTTTCTAACTTTGGGAGTCTTTGATTCACTCAGAGTCTCAGTTTTCTAATTTGTAAAATGGGATTACTAATATGTTTACTTCCTCCCTCACAGGATTATGGTGAAAACACTTTATAAACTACTCCCTGTATATGGCCAAATTTTATTACAAATTGGTAAACTTTAATTCTAGAGGGAAAAAATTTTGGTCTCTTTTTCAGGATTGCTTCTTCTAGGGATTGTATTAACCAATGAAGTCCTCTATGTAGGCCTAAGGATCCTTATTCTGCTAGGTATTAGGGTTATATTCTGAATCCCTTGATAATCCAGTTATTTTTTCCAGGTATGTCAACCGTGTGTCAGTCCATGACTTGACACTAGATCAGAAATGGCATTTCCTCTGTAATTCTTGGTTGTCCATTGATGTTGGTGATTGTGTCCTAGACAGGAGGTTCCCAGTGGCCACAGAACAAGATATGAAACAATTCAGGTAAGACTTAGTTACCAAACCTTCCATTCTTATGTTAACCTTGGTTCATGCTGCATGGAGGAGAACTGGGTATCCATGTGGCTTTGAAAATCTCAGAGAAGCAAATGTATGTAGTGATATTGTTTTACTATGCACTGGATATCATAGAATGTCAGAGCTACAGTGGGCCTTAAAATATAGGACAGAGAATGTTGGTTAATCGGTAAGTAGCATTTATTAAGTACCACGTATACGACATTATGCTAAATCCTGGGGATATGAAGAAAGGAAAAAGACAGCCCCATTCTCAAGGAGTTCATTTTCTCATGAGGGAGAGAACATACAAATAAGTATGTACATACAAGATATTTACAGTGTACATGGAAAATTATGTTAGAGAGAAGGGACTAGCCAAGGAGGGGAAGGGGAAGGCCTTCAATAGAAGTTGGGATTTGAGTTGAGTCTTGAAGGTAGCCAGGATTTGGAGATGAGAAGGTAAAGCATTTCGGGCATGGGATTCAGCTAATGCAAATATAAGGAGTTGAGAGATAGGAGTCCCAAATGTGACCAACAACAAGAGGCCAGTGTAGCTGAATTGTAGAGTGTGTGGAGAAGAGAAGCAAAAACATCATCTAACCCAACCCCTTCTTTTACAAATGAGAAAGCTGAACCCCACAAAGGTTAAGTGAGGTGATTAGGATTATACAGTATTGTGGGCACCTTAAAGAAGAACTCTGAGACACAGTTGCTAGTCCATAGATTTTCCTTTTTCACTTTAAATGCCAGGAAGATGCAAAAAGAGATATCTCTGAGTGTAAACGCAATTCAGTTTTCCTGTAGGGCTTCTTGTATGCAAAAAAGGCAATACAAAATAAAAAGAAATGCTTACTCTATTCCTAATGGCTGGCCACATTAACAAAGTACAGGAATTCATGGGATCAGATGAAGGACTAAACTGTGTAGTAGATCCCTATGAGAAATGAGGAACCATGCATGGAGTGTGGATAGGAATTAGGTGGATAGAGAATAGTGAGAGCAGGGGAGGGAAAAGGGCAGGAGAGCCCAGAATGCACAACGCTGGGAGTGGGAAATATTTCACATTATGTGTCAAACTGAACACTCTTATTTCCTAAGTCTGGAAGGGTAGTTGGGCTGAATGCCAGCCTAAAGAGCAAAGGACATGCACCATGGAAGAAGGGAAGCTACTCTGGCCACAATTCAATTCAACAAACATTTATTAAACAGCTACTACACAGCAGCCACTGACCCAGGGATACAAAGATGAAGAATTATAGACTCTGCTGTCCAGAAGCTGACAAGCATTTGGGGGTTGGGGCGGGAGTTGTAAAGGTAATAAGACTCGTGCATTGAAAAATAGGACACAACATAGGTAATCGTGGGAGCAGAGGAGAGATCGGGAAAAGTGCTTTAAAAACACTGAGGCAAGGAAAAATATTTTCAACTGGGGAGATCAGGGAGGCCCACATAAAGGAAATGGCTTCCAAAATGAACCTCCAAGAAAGAGGGGAATCTTGATGAGCAAGAGGTAGGGAGGGAATATGTTTCAGGCTTGGAGGTGTAATGATTGGAATGACGCCACCTACTGGAGACTTGCTGTGGAGACCTCCACCATGAGGAAAATGCCTCAGAGGCATTGTGGCTTTTCCTTGGCGTCAGGAAATGACGCTTGCTCATGGGTGCTGTCTATCAAGTCTACCAGCCAATCAACTGGAGGAGCCTCCTATGGTCTGGGAGGAGACAGGAAGGAGGAAAGGGAGCCTGCGCAGAGAGCGCTGGCCTTTTTGGCTTCCGGACTGGATGGTGGTGGCGGCAGAGGACTTCACAGGAGATTTGAGGAAAGATAGGAATGCCAGGCTGTTAGAATTCTGTTCTCAATCTTTTTCTTTCTATTTTCCAATAAACCCTTAAAAACCTAAACTCGTTTTATCAGTGATTTTTAGTCAGTTTCCCCCAAACTGGGGGAACACATTAGAATCCACATTTAGAATCTTAAATTACACAGTTGATAGACTGTATGTAAAGAGATAGAAAGCACATTGAGTTCTGAGAACGGTTAGTTCAGTTTAGCCAGAACAGAATGACTGAGGAGTATGATGTGAATAACTCTGAAAAGGTGTTATTGGAGCCAGACTGAAGAGGGCCTTGAGTGTTAGGCCAAGGAATTTGTGTTTATCCTTATAGGCAAAGGGGAGCCACTGAATTTTTGTGAGCAGGAGTGTGACATGATTAGACTGTGCCTTTGGAAAATTGTTTGGACAGTTGTAGGAAGACTGGATTAGACCTTGGAGGCCGAGACAAGTTAAAAGATGTTTTAATAAACTATCTAGGGGAGAGGGGTGGTAACTTGCCCAGATACTCCCTAATGCAAGGAAGTTTATTTTCCATGTTTATCTCATTGCCACCCCCTTCAAGTTCCCAGTACCCTCCTGACCCCATCATCTCACCAAGTAGCTGATACCATCATTGACACCAGGGCTAAAATTTACTCATCTACCTTTCCTGGGCTTTCTTCTGGTATTTACATTTTCTGATTTGTATCTTTCACCTTGAAAGGAAGGACTTGGCTTAGAGAAGAAGTATATCCAAAAAGAGAGAGCGGCAAGGGGCCTATCTTCTTGGAATCCTATTGCGTTCAAGATTGACTCAGGGTAAAAGTGGCTCCGCAGATACACTAACCACTAAACTTTACCATTCCTAACTCTTCTAGCCCCTGCGCCCCCTGACTCCAAGATGCCTGGATTATTCCACCCTCCTCTTTCCTGGGTACTTCCCCCTCCTCAAAATTAGGCAGTGGGCATTGGGAAGTCCTTAGCTTCACTCTCTGGAATCCCTACTTCTTCAAGTCCTCTAGCACTTGGGAGCCCTAGCATGGAGGCAGATCCTGAAGGACCCAAGTGGAACAAGCATAAAGGGCTTGTCTGGTGGGAGAACTTGAGGAGGGAAAGCCTGGGGTGGAAAGAACCTGGGTTATTGGGAGGAACTTGGTTGGAGGTTGGTTGATTTGGTTTAAATTAGATATGTGATTTCATAGACATAAGGAACTCTCAATGTGAAAACTCTTTACCAATGCAGACCAGGGCACAGTTACAATTTATAGTCCTGCCTCTAAGGTCAGCTCTCCATGCATTATGACATAGAACTTCTTTGTTTGTTTGGGGTTTTTGCTGGGCAATGAGGGTTAAGTGACTTGCCCAGGGTCATACAGCTAGTTAGTGTCAAGTATCTGAGGTTGAATTTGAACTCAGGTCCTCCTGAATCCAAGTCTGGTGCTTAATCCACTGCGCCACCTAGCTGCCCCAACATAGAACTTCTTATAAGGAAGTTTAACATAGTGGAGAGAACACTGAGTCAGGACTCTAAAAATCTGTTTGAGTATTTGGAAGGTGATCTCAGAGGGAAAGGCACTAGCAGCTGGAGGTGGGAGCATTTCACTGTGTGATCTCGCACTAGTTTCTTCCTGGAGTCTTTTCATCTGTAAAATGAGGGAGCTATGGTGCAGTGGATAAAGCACAGGCCCTGGAGTCAGGAGTTCCTGAGTTCAAATCCAGCTTCAGAAACTAAACACTTACTAGCCGTGTGACCCTGGGTAAGTCACTTAATCCCAATTGCCTTCCCCCAAAATAAAATAAAATAAAATGAGGGAGCTAAAGTACATCAGTGTCCTCCAGAGTTTCCAGATTGTGTACCCTATCAATAAAACATGTTTGAGCATACATTCCGAATGTGTGTATATTTACTTATTTATAAATTATATATAGGTACTACCATAGTAAAAATCATGTCATTATAACACACAAAAATAGAAATTTTATCCTAGAGTCAATAGGGAGCCACTAGAGTTTATAGGCAGACATGCACGTTAGGAAATCATTTTGTGTGGAGGAGAAATAGAATTGGAGAGAGACTTGAATTGGGGAGGCCAATTAAGAGGCTATTATTAGGGTCTGTGCTAGGACCTTAGTTATGTGATTTAAAGGGAGGGGACATACATGAAAGTTGTAGAAATTAAAAGAACATGGTTTGGCAACTGATTGGCTATGTGGGTTGAGTGAGAATGAGGAATCAAGGATGACATCAAGGGTGCAAGCTTGGGTAATTGTAGTTTCTTCTCTAGTAAATAGAGCGGTTTGGAGGCAAAGATAATGTAATGAGATTTGCAGCACAGATCACATGCCAAATGTGATTTACTCTGTCCCACCCAAAATGAAAATGAGGTAGGTGAGGTGGAATTCTTATTCATTGGTCACTGCTCTAGAATATAGAGCCCACCTTCTGAGGGTTATTTGCCACAGCCAGCTGGTCATCTCTATGATGGGGGTTGGGGTTCTTTGGGAAAAGGGGAATTTTTCTGTTTGCACCAGTGTGGCTGCTGTGGATACCAAGTTAGCAATTAGGTAATAACTTTCCTGAAGGATCAATATGGCTTTCAAATTCAGGAGGCTGGGAGTTGGCACAGCCTGTGGAGAAGACTGACTAGTGAAGTATTGGGGAATAAGAGTAGGTGTCGTTACATTTGAGATAAGGCCCATGATTGACTATCCCTGGGAAGGGTAGGATGTAACCCCAACCTCTAATTAGCTGATTAAATGCCCCTTGGGGTCAAGCCTTTCCTCCCAGGGTAGCAAGGTCCCCACTTTGGACACTATTTGGTCAGATGACCTCTAGGGTCTTTTCCACCTTTCATGGTGTATGACTGGATAGTAAGCCCCAATATGGATGGGAGTGTCAGAGAGAAGGTGTGTGTTGATGAGGATGATGGTGGTATGGGGAAAGCTATCAACATTGACATTAATTATAGACACTGGGAAACTAACAAAGCAAGAAGAGAAAGACAACAGGTATAGTCAAAGTGGTGCTGGGCACAGTCTTTTACGTGACTTACTGTTCGTGGGAGTTATGCCCAGTTACCAGGCAATACAATAGCAGCCATGGGTCTTTTGGGTCAGATGAACCAGGCTAGCCATTTTATATAACCCCAATACTAAGCTCTGCTCATGCATGCTCAATCCTCAGGACCTCTTAATTTTGTTTTATGGTAATTTGCTTACATCTTTTTTCTTTTTTCTTTTTTTAATAATAAGCATTTTTATATAAAGTTTTGAGTTCCAAATTCTATCCCTCTTTCCCTCCCCCTCCTCTCCCCTACCTGAGGCAAGAAGTAATCAGATATCGGTTATACATATGCAATTATGTAAAACATTACCATAGTAGTCCTTTTGTATAAGAAAACTTCAATAAATGAAATACACGAAAGAAATAAAGTGAAAAATAGCATGCTTCAGTCTGTGTTCAATCAATATCAGTTCTTTCTTTGGAGGTGGATAGTATGCTTCATCATTAGTCCTTTGGGATTGTCTTGCATCATTGCAAGACATAGTTGTCATTCAGTTTCTTCATCAGACAATATTGCTGTCACTGTGCACAGTGCTCTCCTAGTTCTGCTCATTTCTCTATGCATCAGTCCATATAAGTTTTTCCAGGCCTTTCTGAACTCATTCTGCTTGTCATTTATTATAGCACAATAATATTCCATTAGATCTGTACCACAGCCATTCCCCAGTTGATGGGCATTCCTTTGATTTCTGATTCTTAGCCACCACAAAAAGAGCTGCTATAAATACTTTTATACAAATAGGTCTTTTTCTCTTTGGGGGGATGTTTTTGGATCAAAGGGTATGCACAGTTTACAGTCCTTTGGGCATAATTCAAATTTGCTCTCTAGAGTGGCTGGAACAGTTCACAACTCCACCAGCAGTGGGTTAGCATCCCAGTTTTCCCACAGCCCCTCCAACATCCTACATTTTCCTTTTTTGTTATATTTACCACTCTGATAGATGTAAGGCAGAACTTCAGAGTTTCTTTAATTTGCATTTCTTGATCAATAGTGATTTCTTTGTCTGAAAACTGCATATTCATAGCCTTTGACCATTTATCAACTGGAGAATGATTTGTATTTTTATAAATTTAATTCAGTCCTCTATATATTTTAGAAATGAGGCCTTTTTCAGTGATACTTGTTGCAAAAATTCTTTCTCAGGTTTCTGCTTTCCTTATAATTTTAGTTACATTTGTTTTGTTTGTACAAAAGCTTTTTAATTTTATATAATCAAAATTATCTATTTTACATTTTGTAATGCTCTCTGTATCTTCTTTGGTCCTAAATTCTTCCCCTGACCATAAATCCTGACAGGTAAACTACTCCATCATTTGCTTACATCTTAAAACAGTTAGAAAGACTACTGATAAGGTTTGCTGGGAAGACACACCTGTCAACATCTCATGTGAAAATACACAAGGGGTTTTAGTCAAGGTCCAGAAATGATTTCTTCCTTTCCTTCCTCTCCCTTTTCTTTCTCTCCTTTCTTCCTTCAAACCTTTTTTCTACTTCCTCCCTTACAGCCACCTGTTTTTCATGAAGACCTCAAAGGGTTTCCAGGATGGACACATTTGGTATTCAATTTTCAGCTGCTCCCCTCGAAGCTCATTTACAAGAGTTCAGAGAGTGTCCTGTTGCTTCTCTCTGCTCCTCTGCACTATGCTGACCAGCATCATGTTCTGGGGGGTCCCCAAAGATCCAGCTGAGCAGAAAATGGACTTGGGTAATTCCTGCCTGAATGGGGGTCGTGGGCCAGAGGATGATTAATATGCCAACATTGCTGTCAGTTTTGTCTGTTTTCCTCATCAACAACCATCATTAGCATCATCAACAAGCATTTATTGAGCACCTACTATGTGCCAGATACTGTGTTAATTGCTGGTGATACAAAGAAAAGGCAGAAACATGGTCCCTGCCCTTAAGGAGCTCACATTCTAATGGGGGAGTGTACATAGAAACAACTATATGCATATAAATAAATTCAGTGTAAATGAGAGTTAATTTTGGAGGAAGGTACTCGAAGTAAGAGTGTGGGGGGTGGGCAAAGCACAAAGTAACGATGGGGAGGGGGCAGCTAGATGTGTAGTGAATAGAGCACCAGCTCTGGATTTAGGAGGATCTGAGTTCAAATCTGGACTCAGACACTTGACACTTACTATCTGTGTGACCCTGGGCAAGTCATTTAACTCTCATTGCCCTGCAAAAAACAAACAAAAAAATGATGGGGAAAGGCTATTGGTTGCTTAGATCCTAGGCTTTGGCTGACTCTTGTTTTTAATCTATGAGCTCCTCATTGAACTGTAATATTTTTGAGAACAGGAACTATTTTTTATTTTATTTTATTTTATTTTATTTTATTTTATTTTTTGGTTACATTTTAAGTTTTGAACTGTCTCCCTCCCTCCCCACTCCACCCCAGAGAAGGGCAACCATTTGACACATATGCATATGTGTGTGTGTGTGTGTGTGTGTATGTGTGTAGATAGCTAGCTAGCTAGCTATAGGTATATGTAAAACCATACTAAGCGTGCTTCTATTTATTAGTTCTTTCTCTGGATGTGGGTAGTATCTTCTTTTGTAGTTAATTTGAGAATTTATAATACTCAAAATAACTTAGTCATTAACAGTTGTTCTTCAAACAATATTGCTCTTACTATATACAATGTTCTCTTGATTCTGTTCATTTCACTCTTCATTATTTCATGCATGTTTTTCTAAAATCAACCAGCTCATCATTTCTTACATCATGGTAGTTTTCCATCTCAATTAAATACCACAATTTGTTTAGCCATTCTCCAATTGATGGGCATCCCCTCAATTCCAGTTCTTTGCCATCACAGAGCTGCTTTAAATATCTTAGAACATATAGATTCTTTTCCTTCTCCCCTGAAAATCTTGGAAAACATACCTAATAGTGATTTTAATTGGGTCAAAGGGTATACACAATTTTATAACTCTTTGGGCATTTTTTCCAGATTATTTTCCAAAATGGTTGGAACAGTTCACAGTTCCACCAACAGTATATTTATGTCCCAATTTTTCCACATTCCCTTCAACAGTTGTAATTTTCCCCTTCTATCAACCTGATAGGTATGAGATAATATCTCAGTTGTTTTAATTTCCATTTCTCTAATCAGTAATGATTTAGAGCATTTTTCATATGACTACATTTTTATTTCTTCATCAAAAAACTGCCTATTCATATCCTTTGACCATTTATCAATTGAGAAATGACTCATTCTTATAAATTTGACAAAGTTCTGTATATATTTGCCATATGAGACCTTTATCCAAGAAACTATCTATAACATTTCCCCCCAGTTTTCTACTTTCCTTACAGGAACTATTTTTTTTTTTTTTGCATTTCTTTGTATCCTCAGAGCTTACTTAGCACAGTACCTGCTGTGTACTTAATAAATGCTAATTGACTAATTGACTTTCTTTTTGACTACTCAGGTAAAATTGAATTCACTTGGCAAGAAGTGATGATTGGTTTAGAAAGCTCCCTCCTTATGTTCCCCATC
The DNA here is from genome assembly GCF_019393635.1 of Dromiciops gliroides. Taxonomy (NCBI): domain Eukaryota; kingdom Metazoa; phylum Chordata; class Mammalia; order Microbiotheria; family Microbiotheriidae; genus Dromiciops; species Dromiciops gliroides. The sequence goes on along the minus strand of NC_057862.1, from coordinate 484,789,226 downwards.
AACCTACTTATTGTTCAGATCTTCCGGAACACACGACCTTGGACACCCAAAGATGAGAAAACTGGGAAGGGTCCCATGCCCCCACAGTCTCCTCCCTCCCCAGGAGCTGTGCGGGAGGCCTTCCTCACCTCTGAGACCGTAACAAAGGCAAGTTTTCCTATGTATACACTGAGATTAAAGAGAGCATATCCCCTCTGACTGGGTTTTACTACAATTTTTAGAGAAGAGGAATCATTCTATGGGGTAAAAGGGCAACACATCTGGCCAGTAAAGGTGCCAGCTTCTCTTGATATCTGAAGCTGTCGATTACCAGGCTTCTGGGCAGGCACTTCACAAGCTGGCCCATATACTATAGAGAAGAGTGAGAACAAGAGAACTTCCAGCCACTCCTTAAGGAAAGAAGGAAGGGAACTAGCATTTACTACTATGTGCTAGGCTCTATGCTAAACACTTTACAAATATCTTGTTTGATACCCACAGCAACCCTGCAAAGTGGGTGCTGTGATTATCTCTATTTTGAGTTGATGAAACTGAGGCAGACTGAGGTTAAGTGACATTCCAGGGTCACACAGCTGGTAGGTCTGTGAGGCCAGATTTGAACTCAGACTCAGATTATCCCGACTCCTCGCCCAGTCCTCTATTCACAGTGCTATCTAGCACAGACACAAAACAGAGAGGGGGATACAAAAACAGACAGACGCAAGTAAACAAACTCCCCAGGGAAAAACTGTCCGGCCATGGTGAAATCTCATACATCTTGTTCTTCCACCTGCTGATGCAATTCTGCAGTTTGGGTATCAGTTTAGAAACATTAGCCCTGAAGTCTGGCCTAGCTATGCTTTTATAACCTGGCTATAGGCTGCTTCAAGGGGTAGAAAGATCGGTGCCCATTTCAGGGCTGTTGGTGGCAGCTTCTATGTTCCTACCCCCTGCCCCAGATTAACTCCCTTCCTTCCTGATTCTGTTGACTGACATGTTGCCTTGCATGAGTCCTGAGGGTCCCCAACCACTGCTGATTTTGGAGGTCCTTGTACCCCAAATAAAAAAGAAAATAAAGATACTGACAGCACCCAAAAGAGCCAGACCATCATTTGAATTTTTTTAGTTGTATGTTTTCTAAACCCTAACCTTGCAAACATGCTAATGCTTGAAAGAGAAATCTATTTTTGGTGCAATATCTCACCCACTGTTAAATGTGACTAGCCAATCCAGTGTAATACAGTGTGATCTAGTGGGTAGAGCATTGGATTTGAAGTCAGGAAGGCCTGCATTCAAATCCAATCTTAGTATGCAACCCTGGGCAAGTCACTTCATCTATTTGCCTCAATTTCTTCATCTCTAAAATGAAAGGTAAAAATAGCCCTTACTTCCCAGGGTTGTTATAAGGATCAAATGAGATAATGATTGTAAAGCACTTAGAATGGTGCCTGGCACATAGTAAGTGCTATTTAAATGATAGCTTCTGTCACTACAAGGGACTATGAGGCCAAAGAGGACTGACCTCAGGTCCCTGTAGGAGAGCAGTATTTTTGTTTTTTCAATTTGCAGGATATTTGGAGAATTGTCAGCTCATTACTTAAAACTCTGAAGATTTCGTCACCTGCTTCAGGGGCAGAGCTGGGAAAATCAATGGATATCAACAAACTTTTGGCTTTAATAGAAGAGATCATTTGCCCAGAGGACAAAACTGGAAAGGATTTTAATGAGGAGGGCAGGAAAAAGGAGGCTGTCTCTATCTTTACCCTTAGGCCTGTCAACTTAAAAGGTAAGTTGCAAGAAGAACAAGTCTCTCATAGCTCTGTGACCAGATATTAGATGTGATCTCCAAACTTTCATTCTTTTTGGAATAAAGCAGAAGCATCTCTTGTTGCCCCAAGACCAGCCATGCCTTTCTTCCTTTTATCAGGTGACCTCACTTCCTAAATTAGTGAGAGGATAAAGGCCTTTAGTGCCTGTACCTTCACTTTCCTTCTCCACCAAACCCCTCCTCCCAAACCCTCTGAAGCTATACATTCACCATAATCATAGATTATTTTTAATATTGCATCCATTTCCTGCTGCTTTCTTTACATGTCAGAAGAAAAGATAACCTTTCTTTTTGCCAGATGTAACTCCTCTACCTTTCCCCATGATCCTAGAGTCTTCCACTCTCCAAAGCTCGTTTCCACTCCCGTTGCTTTCAAGTCCAGGAAGTCCAGGCTTTTACACCAATATTAGCACAGCAGTTCCCAAGTTGACCTCCCTGCACATAGCCTTTCTCTCATCCCTTCAATCTTGCAAAAGGCTGTTGGGTAAATATTCCTTGAACATCATTTACATTACCATAACTTGTGTTGTATCACTCACTTTCTCAAAAGCCTCAAGTGACTCCGTTTTCCACCATATCAAGTCTAGAATCTTTAGCGTAGGAAATTTAGCTTTTTACTCAAAGAGTAATTGTTAATGGTTCAGTATGAACCTAACGAGTCTAATGGAATGCAACAGGAATCTAATTGGCTCTGTGCTAAAGAATAATTTTATCAATGACTCAGATAAAGGCATAGTTTACATGTTCATCAAATTTTCACATGACACAAACTCGAGAAAAATGGCTAACAAAGTGGATAACAGGGTTGGGAGCCAAAAGGAATCTTGACAATCTGGAAGACTGGGCTGAATCTAGTAAGAGGAATTTCAGTAGGAATAAATATAAATTTTAAGGTCTAGTTGAAAGAAAACCAACTTTTAAAGTAAAAGATGGGAGATGCATGGTTACACAACATTTGTGGGGCAATGAGGGTTAAGCGATTTGCCCAGGGTCACACAGCTAGTAAGTGTCAAATGTCTGAGGCCAGCTTTGAACTCAGGTCCTCCTGAATCCAGGGCCGCTGCTTTATCCTCTGTGCCACCTAGCTGCCCCCTAGACAGCAATTCTGAAAAAGATCTGAAGGGTGTAATGAATTGTAAATTCACTATGAATCATCAGTGTAGCATGACAGGCCAAAAACCCCAATACAATTTTAAGCTATAATAAGAAAGGCATAGCTTCCAGGAATAGGTAACTGATAGCTCTTTTGTACTCTTGTCAGAACACTTAAGGAGTACTGTTTTTTTTTTATTTTTTTATTCTGGGCACCAGAGATTATAAAGGAATTGATAAACTGGAATGTCCCAAGGAAGGAACTGGAATGGTCCTTAAGTCCATGTCTTATGAGGAAAAGTTGATGAAATTAGACATGTTTAGGCTGGAGAAGATTCGGGGAGAACATGATGGCTGTATGCAAGTATCTGAAAAGCAAAGATGTGAAGGAGGGATGATTTATTCTGCTTGGCCCCATAGGGCAAAACCAGGAACAATGGATGGCTGGAAGTTGCATAGAGGCAGGCCACTTTGGACTTGTGTCCCCTCAGTCAGAGCTATCCAAAGTCACATGGTCCCCTGCAGACATGACAGGTTTTCTCTCCTGAGAGGTCTTCAAGCAGAGGCTAGATGGCTATTTGCCATGTATATAATAGTGGGTATTCTTTCTTGTATGGATTAGATAAGGTGGCCATTGAGGTGTCCCTCCTCTCTCTCAGATTCTGTGATTCTGACTAGGATGTGCCCTGAGCCATGCTTTAAAAGAGGACCAAAGTTCAGATGCCTGCAGAAAGAGTTACTATCCTGCACATGAAGAAAGGGTCTAGAATCAATACTGGCCCAACATGCTATGCAATATTTTTTACTACTCTCAAGTTACATAGTCAACACAGAGTCTACATTTTCTTTAATACAGTTCAGTTCTTATACTTTTTATCATTAGTTCTGAGATATAGGTTGAACAAGCTTTTAAATTTTTATTTTGACAAATGCCATGTATCCAATTATCTATTTTATAAGATTCTCTAGATGGCCAGCTCCTTCAGAATAAGAGCTGTCTTTTTATCTGTCTTTTTTTGTTTTTGTTTTTGTTTTTTGCAGGGCAATGGGGTTTAAGTGACCTGCCCAGGGTCACACAGCCAGTAAGTGTCAAGTGTCAGAGGCCAGACCTGAACTCAGGCACTCCTGAATCCAGGGCTGGTGCTTCATCCACTGCGCCACCTAGCTGCCCCTTTATCTGTCTTTTTTAACCTCACCATCCAGCACAGAACACTGCATTTATTAGATACTTAATAAATGATGATTCAGTTGATCTGAGTCTTTATTAGTAATTCTTAATTCTGAGTCTGTATTAGTAATTCTTAATGAAGATAATGTTCCATTTCTTTCACAATGTAGTTGCCAATTTCCACAGTACTTTCCTATCCCATTATATCATTTGATCCTCATGACTTCCTTGAAAAAGTTACATGGCAGGGACCCACTTTACAGATAAGGAAACTGAGGCCCAAGAATGGAAGTGACTTGCCTGAAGGCAGGTGTAAATAAGTGGGAATTAGAACCCGGGTTTTTGGATGCATATCCTAGTGTTGGCTACCAAATTACAGCTCTCTGCTTGATTTCCTTACTGTGTTTCATTTACCCAAAAGGTAAATTTAATTTAAAAAATATAATTGTCTACAAGATGAAGAGATAAATTAAATCACTGAAAAAGACTCCTCCCTTATGATGCTTACATTACTTAGTATGTTTGGTATGAGAAATTTAAGAGTGAGTTTTATGCCAATTAGCTCAGGAATTATCTGGAAATAAAGGCATTTTGAGGGTGGAGGGTTCCTTGCTTATTTCTAAATAAACCCAAGTGTCACTGGCTGTTCTTCTGAACTCCAGCTTTTCTTGTAGAGACTACTGTCCAGAGTTGCCAATTTTCCACACAGGATAAAGTCTTACCATGTCTCTATGCATACTAGCAGATGTTAGCAAAACAAATACCTTTAAGACCCAAGGACAGGGCTTTCTAGTTTCTTGATATACATTACACTACATGCATTACTTCTCCAGTTCTTATCCCTGCCCAGGAAGGCCTGTCAAGAGATCCCCTTACTCATAGTAGCAACTGTCTTCTGTAGTTTGTATATTTCTCATTGAGAAATGCTCATATAAGAATGTGCCAGACCTGGCTTGGAAAACTGTCTTCTTTAATGATCCCATGAAAGACAAAGGATATATGGACCTGGATAGACTTTGTCTTTGGGTCTTAGAGGTATTTGTTTTGCAAGTTGTCTCTGCATTCATGTGTGTACACTTCTATATTCTTTGTGCTATATCTTGTACCCATTGCCATTCAGACTCAACAAATATTTATTAAATGTCTATCGTTTGCAAGGCATTTTGCTGCCCACTGAACTACACAGATAGATATGCCACAGACCCTGTTCTTAAGGAGCTTACGTATAATGGGGGAATGCATGAATACATTAATAATGAGGATGTAAAGGCTAGACCTAGAGCAAATGCTCTGAGATGTCAAGAAGGGAGAGATCATTTTCCACTGAGGGTGTCAGGAAAAGAAAGCTTCGTGGAGGGCAAATGGCATTTGAGTGACTTTTGTTTCTATGAACCTTAGTTTATTCAGCTGTAAAATGAGAAGTTGTACTATATGATTTTTAAGGACCCTTCCAGTTGTTAAATCCTATGATATGAGCAAAGGTAAGAAGGCAGGAGAAGGCAGAGTGAAATCAGGGAACAATAATTGACTGGAATGTAGAGTATACATATGGATAACTCCTGGGGAAACCCTACAACTTACTGGTCATGTCCCCTGCAAGGGACTATCTATCCCATGTTCCAGGTAGTCTGTGGGTCTACATCCCCTACAACCCCTCACTAATGTATTTACCTTTAATAGCCAGAGGATACAATTAGTCCAAAGTGAAGTCATGTAATGAAAATGCATAGTAAGAAAAGTAGCAGCAGAATGTTTCTCCCTAAAACCTGGGGTGCATTTTCCCACAAATAGAGAATTAAAAGGAAGAGTGGATAGATGTGGAGAATATGCAGGGAAGGATACATGTGTAGAGAATATGTGTGGCCAGGCCACAAGTGTAGAAAAGCACCCACATATTAAATATATGCAGCAACTCAGACCTCCAGTGCTGTTGGACCACTGATGTTTTGTAATGATGTCATCACATTAATCTTTCTGAGGTTGCAGTCTCTGATAGACACTGCTCAGACAGGCATAGTCTCAGACATTGCTCTTCTAGACTCATAATCTCTTTAGGACACTGCTCAGCTTTGGATAGGCTTTGTTGGACACTATTGTACTATAGTCTGACATCCTAGCTATCTCTTCCTCAGGGAAAAGAGGATATTAATTACTAATCTTTCTTAGCTTGAAGTCCTTGTGTTTTCCCCCCAAATCTCTTGGAAAAGGCAAAAATCCTTGCTTAGGAACCAGGAAAAAGCCTTGGGTTCTCCTGTCTTATTGTCTGATTGCTTCCCAAGCATCTTCAAATTGAGGCCTCTCATTTTCCCAGCAGTATATTCTCAACCTCATATACCAACTTCTTTAAAACAAATAACTGGGTCTTCCCAGCTAGTTACTCCTCTATGGCTTAGTCTTTTTTTTTTAAATATCACATACTAATCCAGGGACTTGGATTTTTCTGCCTGAGACCTTACTCCAGTTAATGGTAAATATTCTATCTTGCTCCCAATGTTGATCTCTAAAGGCTAGATGATAAGCCAGACGATGCTTATTTTCCCAATAACCACTAAACAGCTTTGGGGTTCCAGGTTTCCTAGTTTTAACTCTGAGCTTCTTTTGCTCTTCCAAGTAGGTTAGTGAGTAAGGAAAAGGCAAAGAAACAAGCCAAGCAATGTAGTTGCTATTTGCTTACCCCTATTTTCAGCCAGCAAAGGCCTAAAAGGGACTTTGCCCCATATGGTTGCACATAAAGGGAGTAGAGTGAAATTATAATGAAAAGATAGGTTAGAGCCAGACTATAAAGGCATCAAATGCCAGGATTAGGGATTCTGTGATGCTATCTCAGGGACTTTTATGCAAAAAATAGTGGGTAATCAGTAAATGTTTGTGAAACATATATCTGAGGCTCCAACAGAGGAACATATTGCTTTCCTTGGGATTTTGGGTGTGCCAGCCTGTCATACATAGGTATAGGTCTGGTCTCCCTGAAAAGCAAGCATGGTGGGGTGAGGGAGATTGCCTAACGATTTCCAGAAGCAACAGAAGGAAGAAGGACAGTGGTGCTAAATGGAATGAGGCCAATGAAGAGCTGAACCCAGATCTTGAAACAGAGTAGGGAAGAAGACTGAAAAGATACACAGAACCTAGATCTTGTTTCTCTGAGGGTGGGAATGAAATAAATATAAAAGAATGATAGAAATAGAGGAGAAGTGTTAGCTTTTTAACTTGGCCCCAAAGGGAAGAACTAGGAACAACTAATAGTAGATGCAAACCAGAAGATTTAGGCTCTATATAAGGTAAAACTTGATAGCAATTAGAACCATTTCAACACAGAATAGGTTGCCTCAAGAGTTAGTAAATTTTCTTTCGGGGCAGCTGGGTGGTGTAGTGGATAAAGCACTGGCCCTGGAGTCAGGAGAACCTGAGTTCAAATCTCACCTCATACTTACTAGCTTTGTGGCTTTGGGCAAGTCACTTAACCCCAATTGCCTTAATCATCTGGGGCCATCTCTAGTTGTCCTGATACATAATGTTGTCATCTGGACCCAGATGGCTCTGAAGGAGAGAGTGAGGTTGGTGACCTTGCACAGCTCTCCCTTACTTAAAACTAATTCAGTGCCAGTCATGACATCACCCCACTGTCATGGTCCTCTTCAAGAATAAAGGACAAACAACAACAAATTGCCTGTCACTGGAGGTCTTCAAATAGACTGGACTTCAACTGGACGACCAATCACTTGTCATACATGCTAGAGAGATTTTTGTTCAGGTATCGGTTGGGTTAGATTAATTGTGAAGTCCTTTCCATCTTAGAAATTCTGATTCTGTGGGAAGTTAAAAATAAAACAGGGAGGAAAGTATAGAAAAGGACAAGATGTTCCAAGCAAGCTTTTGTTTTCTTGCTGAAAGTGATCTTAGATATAGAAACAAAGCCTTTGTCCCCTCCCCACTTGCTTCCCTTCCCATGGAGGTCAATGTCCTGGACAGAGGACACTTCACAGGGCTGTCAAGGGTACCTCTTGTCACCCAGCTCTGATAGCCTGGTGCAAATAACCAATGTCCACATGGAAAATTTGAAAATGTAATCATTGACTCACTGGGGATGAGTCCAAGGGAACTGTTTGGAATAACTTGGATTCTGATCATGAGGTTAGAAAAGTGTGGTCAGCTTTTAGGCTAGGAAAACTTGATTGCTTATTAGCAAACTTCCAGGAAGAGTGAAAGGTTGTTGTGTAGATGAGGGATCATAGAATTGGTGCTGGAAAAGGATCTTAGATGTCATGTCATTTTTCAGATTACTTGCCCAAAGTCATATAAATAGTAACAGAGCTGGGATTTGAAATTGGGATTTCTAATTCCAAATCTAATTTTCTTATCACTATGCCATATAGGCAGATCAGTTTTTATAATCTTCTTTCTTCATAAAATTCAGTATGTTGGCAGGTACAAACACTCCACATATTCGTGGTTCATAAAAACAAATGGTTCCCTCTCTTACCTTAGTTGGTATCCTATGTCTTGCCACCATGGTTAGAGCTCCTCTCATCTGTTATGAAAAGCTTGGAGCCTAAAGTGTGGTTTTGGTCATGTGATCAACAAGATGGAGGACACGTTCTCTGACCTCTCAAACTTCTCCAAAATTGGAATTAGATAGAAGTGATAAAGCACTTTCAACGTTTTCCCTGATCTAGAAAATCAAGAATCCAAACAAGGTAAAAATACAAGGAACTAACAGAAAGGAAGGCAAATCCCTAACTCAATCACTCAGGACTCCCATATCCCCTCCCCACCATGTGGGCAGAACCACATAAGCAGACCCACTCACTTGCAACAAAAAAAATCAACTCTACACTTCCTAATTCCTAGGAAAACCAAAAGTCAGAAGTTTGTTCTGGCTAGGACAGCAGTGTGGTAGTACTCTGTACTTCAACAGAGCTCAGTCAAAGAATTGAAGAACAAAAGGAGCAGAGGCAGCATACATCTGTATGGCTGTGTGGCACCCCATTAAGCCTGAGGGAAAGAGCCCAGCATCTAGCTGGTGATAATTCTGACCTTTTCATTCTTCCCCTTTCCCATACCGCAGGTCATTTTTGGCTGAGAGTGAGTCTGGTAAAATGTGAATTACCCAGCATGGGAGGAAGCTGAGCCAGCTTTGAGGTTCAGCCTCCAGGGGAAGAAGTCAGAAAGAGGGTAATAAGGAAAAAAGACTGGAATTACGAAAGATCTCAGAAAAAAATCAACATGCAGGGGGAGAGCCCTCATCTGTAATGGTCCCATGAGAAGCCATGCCTTCAACATGCACATCATTATGCCAAGTTTTTGCCATTCCTTTCAGTTTTGAATCTCTGCACAATTGTGTTATGTGTGTGATATTGTTATACACAATTGTTAATTGTGTATGTGTGTGATAATATGAGCCACACAGGTTTGGGAGACCAACCTGAAAATCTTCTTACCACCCCTGAAAATCTTTCCCCATGCAATATTTTTGCATGGGAAAATATACAAGTTCCAAACCACAGACTTACAGGACCAATTTTAAAGGGCTTTGCATCCTGTAGAGCCCAGAAGAGCCTCTGTGTTCCTGGGGTAAATAATAAAGAATGATGATTTAATTTGCATTGCATCTGTGGGCCTCCTAAGGGAGGCAAGCTAAGAAAACAACCCTTTTGGAGGGTACCATTTATTTACTATGTGACATTGAATGAGACTGTTTTCTCTCTTGTAAAATGGGATTATCCCTGCTCATCTCATGGGGCAGAGTGGGAACACATTAGAATTTCAAAAAAGAAAATACTCTCTTAAAAAAAAATATTGTTTGTTTGGTTTGTTTTTTGCGGGGCAATGGGGGTTAAGTGACTTGCCCAGGGTCACACAGCTAGTAAGTGTCAAGTGTCTGAGGCCGGATTTGAACTCAGGTACTTCTGAATCCAAGGCCAGTGCTTTATCCACTGCGCCACCTAGCTGCTCCCAAGAAAATACTCTTAATTGGATCTATACCTGAAAAAGCAGCCCCCCTACACCGTACCCTGAGTGGTCATCCTGCCTTAGCTTAAAGACCTCCATAAAAGGGAATGCACTACCTCCAAAAGCTGATCTTTCCACTTCTGCATCACTCTAATGGCTAGAAAGTTTTTCCTTAAGACAAAAAAGTTACCTCTTTGTGTTATCCTACTACTGATTCTAACTTTCTCCTTTTGGACCAAACAGAACAAATCTATTCTCTCCTCCACATAACTGCTCTTCAAATATTTGACAGTTATCACATCCTTAATGAGTCTTTTCTTCTCTCTGCCTAGTTCCAACCTATCCCCATAGAACTTAAACTTGAACTTTAACACCACCCTGGTTGCCCTCCTCTGGACCCTCCAGTGCGGTGCTTAGAATTGGACATAATGTTTCAGACATGGTTCGATCTGAGAAAAGTACAGACAACCATAATGCCTATGAGTCTCTGAGTGTAGCCCAAGATCAAGTTAGTTTTATTCATTGCCATTTCATATTGTTGACTTATATTAAGATACCCAGATCATTAAGACACCCAGATCTTTTTCATATGAACTGTTTCCTTCTTTTTCTCATAATTATGAAGTTAATTTTTTGATCCAAGTATAAGACTTTACATTTATCCTTACTAAATTGTATCTTTTTGTTTTGTTTTGTTTTTGCGGGGCAATAATGGTTAAGTGACTTGCCCAGGGGCACACAACTAGTAAGTGTCAAGTGTCTGAGGCTAGATTTGAACTCAGGTCCTCCTGAATCCAGGACTGGTGCTTTATCCACTGTGCCACCTAGCTGCCTCTTCTTTTTCTTCTTTTTTTTTTGCATAGATTGCATCTTAATAAATTTTTTTCTATAGTCTACTCTGTCAAGATTTTATGTTAAGTCCCAATTCTGGCATTTAGTGTGACATATAAATGTAAAAAGAGTTTGTGAATTATGATGTTCTTAGATGCACATGTATTTTTTTCCAAGGCTGCTTTGGTTGACAAATGGCATTAAATATGTATATTATATTGTACATATATATGTGTGTACGATAGAGATATATAAATATGTACATATTATAGATCTATGAGAGGCAATGTAATATAGTGGATAGAGAGATGATCTCAGAACAAGGAAGACCTGGATTCAAATCTCTCCTCTGACACATAATGACTATGTGACCCTAAGTAAGTCATTTAGCTTCTCATTTGCTCTAGGCAATTCTTTAAGACTATAAGTTGCAGAAAAGATGCTGACCTGAATTGGTAGAGAATGTCCTCATCTGGGAGTTCTCTATATCAGCTAATCCACAAGTCTACTCCCTATCATAATGTGTGTGTATGTATGTATGTATTGTTGTCCTTTCAAATTTTTGTTTTTGAGAAAGGAATAAGCCTTATAGGAGGTCATAAGATAATAAAATTAGAAAGAAATATACAGGTTTTTTTAGTCCAATTCCTTCATTTCACAGATGAGTAAACAGAGGCCTAGAGAGGCTAAGGGATTTGCCTAAGGCATTATGGTGTAGTGGATAGAGTGCTGGAATCTAGAGTCTAAAATAAGTCAATTTGGGGCAGCTAGGTGGCACAGTGGATAAAGCACTGGCCCTGGATTCAGGAGGACCTGAGTTCAAATCTGGCCTCAGACACTTGACACTGTGTGGCTCTGGGCAAGTCACTTAACCCTCATTGCTCCCCCCCAACACACACACACAAAAAGTCAATTTTAATCATAGCACAATACTAATGTGTGTGCTTGGGCAAGTTCCTTATCCTCTGGCCTTAGTTTCTTCATCAGTAAAATGAGTGGGCTTGACCAGATGACCTGAAAAGTCCCTTGTTACACTGTCTATGGTCCTATGAAGTGCCGGCACTAGGATTCAAACCCAAGTCTTTTGATTTCAAATTCCAGTTTTAAATCTATAGAAACAAGATCTTAAAGAATGTAGCTCTAGAAACCTTCGAAGGGATGCTTCCAGCCTCTGAATTCTCACAGTCTAGAAGTAACCAAAAAAATGCTTTGACTCCTGTCTGCTTAATTGTCAAAAAGGAATCACCCCCCATGTTTCTACACCCCAGTTGCCCTCAGTCTTCTACTCTGCCCCTCCCAGCTCACCAATGTCCAATTTTTTAAAATTTTTTTTTAAATTAAATTAAATTAAATTTTTTTTTGCGGGGCAATGGGGGTTAAGTGACTTGCCCAGGGTCACACAGCTAGTAAGTGTCAAGTGTCTGAGGCTGGATTTGAACTCAGGTACTCCTGACTCCAGGGCCAGTGCTCTATCCCCTGCACCATCTAGCTGCCCCGGTAGCAGGGAGTTTGGAGGATTAAGGGACAGTAAGAGCAGTTTCCATTTTATGCTAGTTTTACCACAAACTCTCTGTCCAGCTACTGGCCTGTTATTTCTCTCTTTGTCACAGAGCAAACCAGAATCTCCCAAACCAAGGAGATGAAGAATTGGCTCCAGAGCAGTGACTATAGTCATTATCTCTTTATGCATCTTCAACAAGTAGAGAGAGAACTCCAACTTCTGGGGCCTCATGATTTCCAGGATCCTAAGAGCCATGCCCAGGCAGTGGTGCAGGTCCAGACCCTGAAAAGGCTTCTGGGAGACCAGGATAGTTCCCAAGAACCAACCGGCATGAGGTAACCATGGATAAGGCTAATTCTACCTTAAGAGACAGCATGGAACCTACTTCCCACCTGACCCATCCTGGTCCAGATGATAGCTGCTGCAGGAGGGGAGAAGGTGGCCATTTTGGGAAGCACTCCTGGTTGCATTTAATCCAATTCACCCCCTACATTTCTGCCAACCCCACCCTCTTAGTCCTTCTGAGAGGAAGGTTTCTTTTTTTAAAATTAACTTATTTATTTTAGTTTTCAACATTTATTTAGATAAGATTTCCAATTTCAAATTTTTTTCCCTTCCTCCCTTCCACCTCCATCTCCCCTAGACAGCAGGTAATCTGATATAGGTTTATATGTATATACATATATATACACACACACACACACATATATATATATATATATAAAATAACATTAAACATATTTCTGTATTAGTCATGTTATATGAGAAGAATCAGAGCAAAAAGGAAAAACCTCAAAAAAGAAAAACAGCACCAAAACCAAAAGAAATAGTATGGTCCAATCAGAGTCCATATTCCACAGTTCCTTTTTTTTCTGGATTTGGAGAGCCTTTTCCATCATGAGTCCTTTGGAACTTTCTTGTATTGTTAGATTGGTGAGAAGAATCTAGTCTATCACAGTTGATCAACACATAATGTTGATGATACTGTGTACAATGTTCTCCTGGTTCTGCTCATCTCACTCATCATCAGTTCATGCAAGTTCTTCCAGGTTTCTCTGAATGAACTCCTCCTGCTCATCGTTTCTTACAGCACAATAGTATTCCATTACATTTATATACCACAACTTGTTCAGCCATTCCCCAATTGATGGGCAACCCCATAATTTCCAATTCCTTGCCACCACAAAAAGAGCAGCTATAAATATTTTTATACATGTGGGTCCTTTTCCCTTTTCCATGATCTCTTTGGGAAAAAGACCCAAAAGTGGTATTGCTAGGTCAAAGGGTATGCACAGCTTTATAGCCCTTTGAGCATAATGAGAGGAAGGTTTCTTAAGTGCTATGTCTCTCAGCTCAAAAATCTCTCATTGGATCTGCTGGACAAAGCTCCTCATCACATTTACCCAGATTTACCCCTACCCCTTTCCCAATCCCATTCTCTTAGCCCTCCTGAGAGGAAGATTCCAGAAAACATAAGACTTCTTTGTCTCTCAGGAAGACATGTACATCTCAACAAAAACAACACCCAGGCCTCTGCAGCTTGAGAAAATGGTCAGTTAACCCATTCCTTTGGCTCCTTTCCAGGAAGAAAGGCCATCCTCTAGTCCTTAATTTTCCAGGGGATCATCTAAGCCTTCCTTTCGGTGTTTGGAATGTGATAGCTTATCCGGGATGGTATAAGCCTTTTTGGAAGAGTGATGATAGGATAGAAACTGCCCAGTCCAACTCTATAAGGAGAGAGAACCTGGAAACAGACTAAAAATAATTCTCATCACTCATTATGGCCACCAAATTCACTTTTAGGCCAAGGACCTTTTAGAACGAAGATATTACCCTGAGTTTAACAATTCCTGGAAACAGTCCTAGCCCAACTAATTGATGAGCCTTATATTTATCTCTAAAGGACAAAGTAGAATTTTCCCCAGAGGGTTAAACTCTATGTTGTCCCTTCCCTCCTTGCTCTCCTCTCACTTATTCTTTTCTTTCCCCTTCTTAGAGTCCAGTCCATCATTGGGTCCAACAAGCAAGGCTCTGCTGGCCCAAGCCTGCCCTGGTGGTTTGTCCTCATTGGCTGGCTACTTGTTGTGAGCACCAGTGGCGTTGCAGCCTTCTTCACCATGCTGTATGGGCTCCACTATGGGAAAGACAACTCCATCAAATGGCTTCTTTCCATGGCAGTATCATTTGTAGAAAGTGTTTTCATCACCCAACCCCTGAAGGTAACATTCCCTATGGTCACCCAGCACTGGGTTTCTACTTCCTGCCACCCACTTGAATGGGTTTGAGTTAGGTCAGTTGCCATGTTGGGTCAGTGCGTTTCTCGAGAAGACGGACACCAGGCATAGCATCACTGAAATGTTTCAAAGTCACCTTTATAGTGCCACTCTTTCATGATAATTTCTCCCTGAGTCAATGAATGAATGAATGAAAAGTGAATTTTAAAATATATTGAGGGCAGCTAAGTGGCACAGTGGATAAAGCACTGGCCTTGGATTCAGGAGTACCTGAGTTCAAATCCAGCCTCAGACACTTGACACTTAACTAGCTGTGTGACCCTGGGCAAGTCACTTAACCCCCATTGCCCTGCAAAAAAAAAATTAAAAATTAAAATATATTGAATACTTACTAATAAGCTCTTGGGATACAAAGAGATAAGTAAAACAGTTCTTACTTTCAAGGAGCTCACATTCTAATTGGAAAGACAACACATATGGGAGAGTTCAAATGCAGGAAGGATAGCAAGGCCCAGGAGTCCTTTGGGTCCCCAACAGGTAAGATGGCCGTGCTCATAGGGTGTAGAGGACAAATATTAAGACCCAGTGGATCTTAGGACTGAGTGACAAGGCAGATGCTAAGACCTGGAAGTCCTCCATCTTACCAAAAAGATTGTAGCTGGTGACTCTCTATTCATCTAATCAATCTAAGTGGCCAAGTCTATCCGTGTAATTGCCTCTTTTTTTTTTTTTTTTTAGTGAGGCAATTGGGGTTAAGTGACTTGCCCAGGGTCACACAGCTAGTAAGTGTTAAGTGTCTGAGGCCGGATTTGAACTCAGGTACTCCTGACTCCAGGGCCGGTGCTCTATCCACTGCGCCATCTAGCTGCCCCTCGTGTAATTGCCTCTTAACAGCCAATGTGGTATTTTCTACTTTGTTCACTTTAATGTATCACATCAAATTTATTGAGCATACATAAATCATTAGGTATTTTAAGCTCCTACTTTGTGCAAGATCCTAGAGATGCAATGATGGAAAAAAAAAAACCAAATCATAAGTCTTCTGCCCTCAAGTTACATACATTCTACTGTGGGGAAAATAACATACACAAAAAAGTTTAATGCAAAGTAAGGAGTGATAGAAGCACAGGAAAAATCCAGACAGAATCATCTAGGAAAATTTGTGAGAAGAAAGGTCATTTTCAGCTGTGAGGATTAGTGTTCCCCTCCATGGAGAAGTAGCTCCTCATCTGAGTCTTGAAGGAAGAAATGGATTTCTAGAGGCAGAGATGAAGAAGGAGTATGTTTCAGGGATGCAGAATGGCCTCTGCAAATATTTTGAAGAAGGAAATGGCAGGATAAGATAGAGTAATAGCTAGTTTAGTTATTATGCTCCAGTTTACATGAAGAGAATATGGAGACTGCCCAGGGTGGTTGGACCTTGTGTCTCCCTCATAGCAGAGACACTGGACAGGAGGAGTAGAGACCTGAAGTCAATGTCTAGGACAGTGTAGGTAAACGGGCCCTGTGAGTCTTAGTATTCATAGCTTGTGATTCTCAGTAGAATGAATGTAAGCTCCTTGAGGGCACACAGTTTTGGTTTTGTCTTTGTATCCCCAGAACCTAGCAAAGTACATACATTAGGCACCTTATGAATTCTTATTGAATTGAATTTCAGGTCCTGGGATTTGCTGCTTTCTTTGCCCTAGTCTTGAAGAAAGCCGATCAAGAGGAAGATTATTCAGCACCTATAGCTGGACACCTGTGTGGCCCAGGTAATTATTGGGAGTATGCTGAAAACTCTCCTGGGTATAACCCACTTTCTATACTTTGCAGGGACTTTGCTTCCCCACTCCTGGAGCTGAAGTCATCTTCTGTCATTGCACAGACTGATCCCTAACTGATTTATACCACCATTCAGGAGAAATAATCATTTATTCACCTTAGATGAATATTCATTTGTTCGATAGAAGTAGACTTTTCTTCACCAAAATAACTCCCTTTGTTAAGTGAGGGACTTCAAAGGCTAGATTCTAGTCACAATGTCACCAATTTGTTGTGTGACACTGTGCAATTCACTGGGCTCTCTGAGCCTCAGTTGTTTTGGGTTTTTTTCAGGTTAAACATTTTTAATTCTATTTTTCTGTTCCAATCTCTATCCCTCCTTCCCTCCCACCCCTCCCCCCTTCCCGAGGCAGCAAACAATCCGATATGGGTTATACATATATGATCATTCAAAACATCATCATATTTGTCACTTAATGAAAGAATATGAAAAACAGAATGCTTCAGTCTGTTCCATCAACATCAGGGGGTTTTTTGGAGCTGGTTAGTATGTTTCATCAATAATCTTTTGGGATTGTCTTGGATTATTGTATTGTTAAGAATAGTCAAGTCATTCACAGTTCTTTATTGAACATTATTGCTGTCTCTGTGTACAAGGTTCTGCTCACTTCCCAATACATCATTTCATACATGGCTTTCCAAGCTTTTTGAAGTCATCCTGTTTATCATTTCTTACTGCACAGTAATATTCCATTACCATCATATACCATAGTTTGTTTAGCCATTCCCTAATTGATGGGCATACCTTTGATTTCTAATTTTTAGCCACCACAAAAAGAGCCACTATAAATATTTTTGTTCAAATAGGTCTTTTTCTCATTTTGGGGATGTCTTTAGGATATCAACCTAGCAGTGGTATTGCTGGATCAAAGGGTATGCATAATTCTATAGCCCTTTGGGCAGAGTTCCAAATTGCTCTCCAGAATAGTTGAATCTTTTCACAACTCCACCAACAGTGGATTAGTGTCCCAGTTTCCCCACAACCCCTCCAACAACCAATATTTTCCGTTCTTGTTAGAATCATAGTATCACAAGATCATAGGTATAAGGATGGAGGGAATCCCAGAGGTCACCCAGTCCAATGCACTCACTTTACAAATGCAAGAATTTAGGCACAGAGATGTTAGGTAATTTGTGCAAGGTCACACCAGTCATTAGGTCCCCTTGACTCTAAACCCAGCTCTTTCCCCACTTATTCTATTTAGTTCCAGAGAAGAGAATAAAGAGCAGTGAGTATGAGTTATAGAGAGGCAGATTTAGGCTCTACGTTGTTGTTAAGTCATTTTTCTAGTAGTGTCTGACTCTCTGTGACCCTGTTTGGGGTTTTCTTGGGAGAGATAATTGGAGTGGTTTGCCATTTCCTCCTCTAGCTTATTTTATAGATGAGGAAACTGAAGCAGAGTTAAGTGACTTGTCCAGGGTCACACAGCTAGGAAGTATCTGAGGTGGGATTTGAACTCAGGAAGATGAGTCTTTCTGGTTCCAAGCCAGTGCTTTATCCATTATGCCACTTAGCTCCCTCTTAACAATTAAAGCTGTTCAAAAGTAGAATGATCTGTCTCACAAGGTAGTGGGCTTGTCAAAAAGGTCTTCAAATAAAAGACTTGAGTTTGAATATAGGATATGCCACTTATACTAGCTAGATGACCTTAGGCAAGTCACTTCCCCTCTCTGGGCCTCATCTGTAAAATGAGAGTGTTGGATTAAATCAGTGCTTCTCAAACTGTTTGGTCTCAGAACCTCTTTACACTCATAAAAATTATTGAAGACTTCAAAAAGCTTTTGTGTATGCCTGTCATATCTATTGCTATTTACCACATTAGAAATAAAAACATATATTTAAAAATATTTAATTCATTGAAAATGAAAATAAACCTATTATATCTTAACATAAATAAAATTTTAATGAAAAATAACTAAATTTTCCAAAACAAAAAAAAATAGTGATAAGAGTGGCATTATCATGTTTGTGCAAATCTCTTTGAGGTTTGGCTTAGTAGAAAAATAGTTGGATTCTCATATCTGCTTCTACAGGGAGTTGAGGCCAATGCTTCTTCATTCAGTCTGTTGAAATATATTGTTTTGGGGGGGCAGCTAGGAGGCACAGTGGATAGAGCACCGGCCCTGGAGTCAGGAGTACCTGAGTTCAAATCCGGCCTCAGACACTTAACACTTACTATCTGTGTGACCCTGGGTAAGTCACTTAACCCCCATTGCCTCACTAAAAAAAAAAAGAAATAAAATAAAAAAAGAAATAAAAGAAATATATTGTTTTGGTTGTATAAAAGAAAATCTGAACCCACACAGATATGTAGCTGGATAAGAGAGGATTTTTTCATAGGCAAATAACATTTTAGTATTATGAAAATAGTTTCATCTTCAAAGGCCCACTGAAAGGGTTTCAAGACGAACAGGAGTTCTCATACCACACTTTGAATACTGCTGGATTAAATGTTTACTAAGATCTATTCAGACTTTAAAAGTGTGAAGTTCAACAACTCCTGTGGAATTGCTTTAGCAAGGGGGGGGGGGAGGGAAGAATTGCTATCCCTACTACCCTCACGGTTTCCTGAAATTTCCCGGTTATTCCTTTATAGAACTCTCCTATTCCCTGACCCAACACCACTCTTTTGGAACCTGTAAGCCTCCCCCTCAACAAGGTGTGAGGAGGAAGGATCAGAAAGAATCATATAGCCCACTAGTTACCAAGCACTTAATGTCTCCTAGTAAAGTTAGTCAACACGCATTTATTAAATGCTTACTAAGTTTCAGGACCTGTGCTAAGTGCTAGGGATACAGAGAAAGGTAAAAACAGTCTGGCAAAGCCAGAGATACCAGAAAAGAGAAGGACATTGTCTCTCCTCTTGGATACTTACAGGAATGCAATAGGACACGGGCAAAAGAGAAATGGATTTGGAGTCAAAGGACTCTAGTTCAAGTCCTAGGTTTGCCTCTGACTCTTTAATTAACAATAAATAATAATAAATGCTTGCCAACTGCTTGTTTCCCGACTGACTAACTGTGTGACCTTGGGCAACTGAGGCCTTCAGCTCTCTCATCAGTAGAATAACAACCTCTGTCCTGCCATCCTCCCAGGTTGTGATGAGGATCAAATGGGTTGGACAGGATAAGATTATAGAAACAGAGCTAGACAGGACCATAAAGGTCTAGTCCAACACCTTCATTTTATAGATGTGGAAACTAAGGCCCAGGGAGATTGTGTCTTGTGCAAGATCACACTGGTAGTGACAGAGTCGAGATTCACTCTCAGGTTCTGGTTCCCAGGCCATGTTCTTTTCATGGTACCACACCAAATAGGAACTACTCTATATGTATGAGATACTAGCAACCAAGCAACTAGCATTTATTAAGCACCTACTATTTGCTAGGCAGACCCTGTACTAAGCACAGGAGATAAATGAAAGGCGAAAAATAAAAATAAGAAACTCCTCTTAAGGAGCTCATAATCTCATCAGGAAAGAACGCAAACAACAATATACAAACAAGATATATACAAGATAAATAAAGTTAGTCTCAGAGAGGAGGCACTAAGATTAAGGAGGACTGGAAAGGCTCCTTGTAGAAGGCAAGACCAGTTGAGAATTGAAGGAAGTCAGGAAAGCAGAGGGGTGAAGATGAAGATGAAGATGAGGAAGAAGAGAGTTTCAGGCATGAAGGACAGCCATGAAAAAAGCCTGGGAGTAAGGAGATGGAATGTTGTTTTCTTTTCTTTTTTCCTTTTTTTTTTGGGGGGGGGGGTGTAATGAGGGTTAAGTGACTTGCCCAGGGTCACACAGTAAGTGTCAAGTGTGTGAGGTCGGATTTGAACTCCAATCCTCCTGAATCCAGGGCTAGTGCTTTATCCACTGCACCACCTAGCTGCCCCTGATGTGTTTTCAAGGAACAGCAAGGAGGCCAGAATGGATCACAGAGTACATCAAGGGGTATGATGAGATTACTATAACAATCTTATTGAATTTTATACTCATAGAAACTGATATAGAAAAAAAGTAGTCATGTTGCACCACCTGCCCCAACCTTAACTCCTACTTCCTGCCACTTCAGGTTTTAATCTGAATGTAGAATACTATGGGTATACTTCCTTTGGGCCCAAGGCAGGACCAGGTCATGGCATGGGATAGACCCAAGAGCTTTCTGTGAGACATGGTGTCTGGGACATTTACTAGGTAGCTTGGTCTGGGTAAGGCCAACCTTCAGCATTAATATTTCACTATGAAAGTCTCTCAGAAAACAGAAATACACAGTGAGAGCCACGGAAACTTCAGAGCAAGCAGAAGCCTTTGAGTTTGCATGTAGCCTTTATCTTAGAGAGCTCATTTTGCTTGATTCAGAGACCAATGAGCTTGACTCAGCCTCTAAGACTAGAACAGGCCTTTCCTTGAGTATTGATTGAAACAGGACCCCATCCAGGCCCTATCCAAGATTTTCCAATCCTCTTGGGCAGGAGCCTAGCCTGAAGGCAGAATAATGGGGCTTTCCTCCAAAGGGTCCTACCTAGAATAATTATCTTCCCATGACGGCTGAGATGCCAGCTCCCTGATTTTGAAGCTCTTCAAGACTTCTTGACTAGAGCCTCTCATTATTCATCTGGCCTTCAGCATGTGTGCCCCTAGAAATGGGTTTGAGGCCCCACCAACATTTCTCTTCTATTGTAGTTTCCATATTGTAGTATTCCTGTGGGTCACATGTCAAATCCCAGGAGAAAACTCTCAGACTACAAGGGTGCCATTGTCTTTTGCTTTGACAGATTCAGACATTTTCTTCCGAGCCCGTAGGGACAGTCAAAGTGGCATCTACCAACCACCTCTTGATGCTGATGTTGAGAAGATGAAGAGGAATCGCCTCAAGGAGCAGAGAGCATTTGCCTTAATTAGAGAAATAATGGGTAAGGTCTCTCTTTAGCTGATTTCCTTTTTCATTTGTTCCCTAGTAAAGGTTAACTCTTCCCTCAAACCCTAAAGCCTGACCAAGTATCCAGGAGAAGAATTGTAGTGGTGGGGATGGTAAGGAAGAGAAGGCTAGTAGAAGCATTATGAAGGAAGAATCAACAAGATTTGTTCACTATTGGGAGGGCTGGGCTTTGAATCACAGATTCAATTCAATTGAACCAATGCTTATAATTACTTTCTGTTAATGCAGGTTCTTGTGTTCAGTGCTGGGGATATAGCTAGATATAAAACAGGCTCTTTTCTCAAGGAACTTGTAATCAAATAGAGGAAAAGGCATGTACACAAATAAATGTAATACAGAAAAGTGAATGAGTGTTGATTACCTACATTTGTTGCAAGGATTTTGTTTTTCTTTAAGGAGAGGAGGGAAAGAAAAATAGATTTTTGTTCATTTAAAAATTTTATTTAATTTAAACATTAAATAAAATAAATGAAAGAACCAGGTATAAAAAGTGAAATGAGCACAAAGGAAAGAGCCAGGCCAAGGACTATAAGAAATGTAAAGGAGGAAGAAGTCAGTTTCATCTCCAGGGTAGAGTTGGAGGGATATTAGGGAAGACTTCATAAAAGAGAAAACAGCTTAGCTTGACCTTAATGGCCAAAGTTTTGCAGTCAGGAGAATGGTGGTGCCTTTGACACCTCTGACAAAATAGTCTGAAGGAGAACCCTTTGAGGGGAAGATATTTGTGTGAAGTCAGGCATTTCTTAGGCCACGAGAGAGGCTCATTTGAGAGATTCATAAAGCCACCTAACAAACCTGTTTCTTCTTTTCTAGCTTACATAGGGTTCTTATGGATGCTTTTGCTGGTTGTTTATGGACAGAGGGACCCTAATGCCTACTACTTCAACAGGCATCTAGAGAACAGCTTCTGTACAGGGCTGCAGGGTGTGCTCAATTTCCAGGAATTTTTTGAGTGGGCCAAGACCACATTAGTGAGCAACTTATATGGTTCATATCCAGGTAAAGATAACCTTCTTCCCTCTCTCCCTTTGTCTGTCCCTTTCCTCTCTTCCTCCCTGAAGGCCCTCTAGTCCAACCCCTTCCTTTTATAGATGAAGAAACTGACATTCAGAGAGTTTTAAGGATTTGCCCAAGGTGAGATTTTGCTTTATGAAATTAAATAGGGTTTTTTTGTAGTCAAAAAACAAACACAGTGGTATCTTGTATTCTCTACATCTTTCAGTCAATTGTGTGATCATGAAGATGTGGTCCAACTGAAATATCACTTGTGAAGTTCTTCCTGTACCTGTATGAATATTTTCATTAAGGACAACCTCAATAATTGCATAGATTAGTCTCATAAAAATTTTATATAGATGGCAAATTAGAGCTACTGTCAGTAGTTATGAATTTTTCTCTTGGTCTCCTTTTGGGGGCAAATATGAAGTCTATTTTTTCCACAGCTTTGGTACTTTCCTCTGATTCTGAAACCTTGAGAATCAGTCCCTCAATACCCTCAGAATGATGACACTCCAGGACAGACTCCTCTGAGTGTACTTGGTTAGTTTTCTTCAGTGTTATTTTGATTCCCTCTATAAGCATATCCAGGACTCTGATGTTGAGTCTAAATGTGGTGGTTTCATTAGAGTTGGACATTAGGTCCCCTCAGTCCCACTGATAAAGAGGAAAAGTGGGTTGGTGTTACAAGCTGGGTTCTGGGACCCACTCTCTGGAGTGACGGTGCAGTACAGTTATGGAGCCATGGCTACCTCTCAGTGAATGGGTTACTCACATTCAGTTGACTTTCCTGTTCAGGCTTTATTACAGATGGAAACTCAAAGCTGGTTGGAAGTGCCCAGATCCGTCAAGTCAGAGTCCGCAATGACTCTTGCCCCATCACCCAGGAACTATGGGCTTCTCTTCATGAATGTCATGCACCGTATTCCCTGGAAGCTGAAGACATGTCTGACTATGGTGAAGGTTGGAAAAATTCCACTTGCAATGAAAGCTCTAGCCATTCCCAGGCTTGGCAGTATCAGAGCCAGACCCAGCTACGAGGCCAACCCATCTGGGGCAAACTCACAGTCTATCGAGGAGGAGGCTACATAGTGCATTTGGGAACAGATTCAAAGAATGCATCAAGGTAGTGTCCACAGAGACTTATCTGACCATGATCTAATACAGCTAAAAGAGTTCCTAGAGAAATTCTTATCCAACACCTTTATTTTTCAGAGGAGGAAACTGAGGTCCAGAGAGGACCAGGGACTCACCTATGATCACACAGCTGGTTAGTGGCAAAGCTGAGTCTAGAATTAAGGTCTCCTGACTTCTAATCATGTCCTCTTTCCATTGCATCCCATGGCCATGCTGTTATGCTATTGTCTCCCTTTGGCATGACATTTGGGCAGGTTGTTACTCTTTAGATTAGTTTAATGACAAAACAGTTCACTGGCACAAAATCTCAATCTGAATATGAAAACAAGAAAGAGGTCAAGACTTCCATTGTCTATATCTTCCATAGCTTCCAAGACTTCCATAGCTATATCTATACCATGATTGTCATGAAGATGGCTCTGCAGCTTCCTACTAAACCAGAAGAGATGCTAGACATCAGACTTAATGTCTAATATACAACCATCTTAAGGCCCCTTGGTGAATCTCCAAGCTAGGATGAGAAGGCTGTTGGTGTTGGACATGCACCAATATGGCACTTGGTGTTGTGGTCTGGTGGGAAAAGGGCTAGATTTGGAGTCAAAAGACTGAGTTCAATATCAGATACTCCTTATTACCACTTGTTCAATCTTAGGAGAAATCCTATGCCCATTTTAACACTTACAAATTGAGAGCACTACATGATATGACCTGTAAGAGGTTCATTGTATCATGAGCCCCTCAGGGCAAAGATTGTCTTTTGCTTTTCTTTGTATCCACAGCCCTGAGCACAGTGCCTAACACATAATAGGTGCTTCATAAAGATTTCTTTACTGACTGACTCTAAGATCTCTTATATCTCTAAATCTTATGATCTTTTGATTCTGGGATGCCCCCTGCCAACCTTGGCCTGAAATGGAGACCTTGGAAAAGAAAGAAGTTTGGTTCAGACTCTTTATGGGATCTGATCCGGAGGCCTAATATCTGTACTCCAGCTTCCCCACATACAGCATCTGACTCCCTAGAACTACCATGGAATAGGACCAGACTCCTAAGAGTTGAGAGGTGGAAGGGTAAAGATTGGGGCAGTCTGTGGCACATCATGGCAATCACACTGGTGGTTTTCATTCCCAAATGTGCTGTAACACAAATTGTAGATGTCACTTGTGAAGTTAGAAGCCCCAAGCTGTTACTGCTACCATCTTGGGCTGTAGCCTTAGAAGTCAGCCATTGATAGGGCCTACCAAACTGGATGGTTATAAAGCATATCTCTGATCTTTTTAATCCTGCTCTTTTAGACACTCAGATATATCCCTTAGATATCCTTTTTACTTGTGTGCACAAAACAATAGTCTTAATTTAAAAAAATGTTTGTTGGTATATTTTATATCATACCTTTGTTTCTAAATATATCCTTTTCTCTTGCCTTGCTAATCCCTTATAAGAGAGATTTAAAAACAAATCTAGAAAAACAGCTCAGCAAAATTATCCAGCACATCAACTTAATTTGAAAGTATATCCAAGGTTCCCTAAAAGCCCACTTCTGCAAAGAAGAAGGGAGGAGAATTTTTAAAAACTCTTCTCCAAAGCCAGGGCTATTCATTATAAGTACAAAATATTCAGTTTTAGGGATTGTTGTTGTTGTTGTTCTTTCCATTTCTATTGTTATTGTCACTGTGTATATTGTTTTCCTGGTTTTTCTTGGCTCATTCACAGAAATCTTCTCAAGCTTCTTGGAATTCTTCATATCCATTGCTTCTGATGAAGCAGTAATATTTCATTAAATTCATGTGCCAGAATTTGTTTTGTTCTTCCTCAAATTGATGAGTATCTATTTTGTTTCCAGTTCTTTGTTGCCACAAAAAGTGCATCTGTGAATATGTTGATATCTATGGGGATTTTCTTCAACCTTCTTTGAATATATGGGGAGTCACATTTTAAAGATCAAGTCCATCGTTCTACCTCATTTATCCCCTAATCCACCTAATGGAATGAACCCCCCCCAATAGGATCAGTGTAATCTGTGGCAGAAACCCCACTCTTTGAGACAAGAGATCAGTTGAGGCCAAAGAAGCTAGCAGTCTTGTATTGCAGAGTGAGGAGTCAAACGCAAGAGATGTGGTGTCAGGGTGGGATCTCATGAGAGGACGTAAGGTTGGATAAGACCTGGCAGAGGCAATTCACAGTGAAGATATAGCTATGGGTGAGAACCAGTGGGTAAGTCAGAGTCAAAGGGTACATGTGAGGAGTAAAGTTCAGAGCAGAGAGCAGGCCAGAGATGAGATGAACAGACAGGAAGCAGGAAGACACAGGTATCAAATAGCCGAGCAAGGCTAATGATTAAAAGTCCAAGGTGACTATCAGGAGATTACTAGGAGCTCCAGGGTAAAACAAGCCATGCAATCACTGAGAAATGCTGGGGCCAACACCAAGGGCCCTGCTGACAAAGATGGCTTTTAACACAGGACCAGAGCTTTTTGATGGCACTGGCTGAGAAAAGAAACTATGGAAGCAAGGTGAACCTGGGATCCTCAGCTGGGAGCATATGGCTGAAGTGAAGGGTTGGGTGGGGGTGGAGCACAGGGGTGACTTCTAGCATGAAGCTCCTAATACTTACCTAGCCCAGAGAATGGCCCTCTATGTGGGAGACAAGGGACCAATCCCTGACATTTGGTAGCCCCTCCATGAGCTAACTTTGGAAGTCACATCCTTGGTGGCCAACAACTGAGCTTGCATGAGCATCAGGGTGGTATAGAGGAAAGAACACTGGGTTTAGATTCCTAGAACCAGGGACTTCATCTTTTTTTTTTTAATTAATTAATTAATTAATTTTCCTGTTGCATGTAAAGATAGTTCTCAACTTTTGTTTATACAAGCTTTCCAATTTCAGATTTTTCTCCCTCCCTCCCCCCTCCCCTAGACAGCAGGTAATCTGATATAGGTTTCATATATATATATATATATATATATATATATATATATATATACACACATAATAACATTAATCCTATTTCTGCATTAGTCATGTTATAAGAGAAAAATCAGAACAATGATGAAAAACCTCAAAATAGAAAAAACAACAGCACCAAAAACAAAAGAAATAGTATGGTTCATTCAGCATCTATACTCCACAGTTCTTTTTTTTTTTTCTTGGATTTGGAGATCCTCTTCTATCATGAGTTCCCTGGAACTCTTCTGTACCATTGCATTGGTGAGAAGAATATAGTCCATCACAGTAGATCAACACACAATGTTGATGATACTGTGTACAATGTTCTTCTGGTTCTGCTCAACTCACTCATCATCAGCCCACGCAAGACCCTCCAGGTTTCTCTGAACTCCTCCTGCTCATCATTTCTTACAGCACAATAGTATTCCATTGTATTCATATGCCACAACTTGTCCAGCCATTCCCCAATGGATGGGCATCCCCTCAACTTCCAATTCCTTGCCACCACATAAAGAGCAGCTATAAATATTTTTGTACATGTGGGTCCCTTTCCCCTTTCCATCATTTCTTTGGGCAGGGACTTCATCTTGAATCTTCTACTTGATACCTGTCAGATTCTGGGCAAGTCATCTACCCTCTCTGGACCTCAGTTTCCTCTTGTAAAATGACAGGTTTAGACTTAGATAGCTTCAGCATCCATCCTAGCTCTAAATCTCATGATTCTATGTTTCTCGTGTCTTGGCAGGATTCTTCAGTATCTCTTTAACAACACCTGGCTGGACACCTTCACTAGAGCAGTGTTTGTGGAGTTTACCGTCTATAATGCTAACGTGAACCTTTTCTGTATTGTGACTCTGACTTTTGAAACAAACGCTGTAGGTGAGAAATGTCTGCTGATTATCCTGTTGCACATGAGACCTTGTACACACTGAACACACCAGACTTCCCCAAATCCTGGATGTCCTAGGCCCTGCATTAGAATCTCTGAGAGTATGTGGTTCTTGCTATGGCAAACTGAAGATCAAGGCTCGGGGGGATGAGGGTGGATTGGGAGGCTGAGAATAGGAGAGTGAGTCCAACAACCTTCAGGATATATCAGGCATGGCTGGAAGGGCCCTTACAGACTAATTCAAATCCTTTATTTTTCAGAGGTGGAAACTGAGAATCATAGCGGTGAAACAACTTGCCCAAGGCCATACACCCAGCTAGCCACAGAGCTAGAAGCAGAACCCAGGTCTCCTAATTTGCAATTCAGGGCCCTTTGTATTATGTCCTAATACCTCCATGCCAGTGACTAGCTAGGCTCATCTATCTAGAGAGGAAGATTGATTTATGGAGTGAGGTCCTTATTCTCTACCTGATCTCATCTTGTTACCAGTGCCCTTCATTTTGGTCTGCTGGGCATTGTGTATCCCATCTTCTATTTTTTGGTTAATGGTGAGAGAGTTCAATTGCAATTTAGAAACAACTTCGTATTCACCTCTCCCTAGCTGTAAGCTCCCTCTTTCATTTGTGCATCCATTCATCATGAAGTGCCTATTATATTCTGTGAATTATGATAGATGCCTCCAGAACTCTGAGAACATCTAGAGGGCATAGGAATTAGGAAGGTGTTTGTACCCAGTATCCAACTGGCCAGTCTCTGCCACAGTCATCATCTTGTATTTCACCCTCTCCACCACTCCCTCCTCTAGTTTTTGCCCCTGGGCTCTCCTACTGGAGTTTCCTCAGTCCTTTTAATGTCTGGACTTGTAGGGGCTTTTAAAATTTCTTTCTGTCCAGTCCCAGCAGGAACCATGACATTTTCCTTAGATAAATAATCAGTTTGGCGAAGTGAGAAGAGTTTTGTATCTAACGTCAAAGAGCCAGGATCAAATCCCACACTTTTTATGTGACCTCAGGCAAATTATTAAGTCTCAGTTTCTTCATCTGTCAAATGTGGATGAAAATAATACTCCTACTACTTACTTTACAGCTGTGAGAAAAGTATTTCATAAACCTTAAAGTTGTACAGAAATTTGAATTTGTAATATTATAAAGCATAATTGCCATGAGAGCAGGTACCATGTTATGGGTAACTTGTGGCTCAGTGCTCCCTAGTTCTGTGTTTACCCAGATTGTTTCCAATTTTAGGGACTGACCCTATAAGGTTCCTCCCTCTTCTGCCCCTCCCCTTCCACCTCTCTTTTGTCCTCTCCTCTCCCTTCCTCTCTTCTCTTCCCTCCTGTCCCCTCCCCTACTCTCTTTCATATTTTACTGTAATTTAGAGTTCAGTCTGAGGCATCTCAGAATATATTTCATGTTTAGGTGTCCAAAGATGTAGGTGAAAGATTACCCCCAGATGCCATACAATTAATTATGAAAGGTCACAATGCATATATCACACAGAGGGCAGCCTTCTTTTTTTTCTTCTTCTTCTTTTTTTGCAGGCAATAGGGGGTTAAGTGACTTGCCCAGGGTCACACAGCTAGTAAATGTCAAGTGTCTGAGGCCGGATTTGAACTCAGGTACTCCTGAATCCAGGGCCGGTGCTTTAACCACTGCGCCATCTAGCTGCCTCCCAGCCTTCTTTTTTAATCCCACAGACAATGCAGAAGATGCAAAGGACTTTCCAGAGCTCATAAACAATACAGAAAGCTCATAAAGGACCCAAAATAGCTCACAGACAATCAATATAAATCTTCTCCCTCCCTAGTGGGTCCCACTGTCCCACAGGGTCTTAAAGTCCTTTATATTCAGTGCCAGCCAGTGGTTTACACTGTCCTTGGAAAGAAACTGAACCTGAGACTTCTCGACAGATAACACCCTGACATTCCAGTGAGTCCCCCTTAGCCCCACAGGGACATATCCATATTTAGCTTTATAATACCAACCAGTTAATCTTGAGGGAAGCTCCAGGAACAAAGACTGCCTCAAAGTCCTTCCATCCTCTCAGCAAAGTACCAACGGACATGTTCACTTTCTTAACAGAGAGATGCTTTCAGAAGTCCCAAACAAAGGCCCATCTTCAAACTGACTGGGGCATTCCCTTGACCCTACACTTACCGTACCTAAATTTTGTATCCATCCTGGCACCTGTCATGGTGCTACAAACACAGTAAGGGCTTAATAAATGTTCAATTCAATTCAACAAGGATTTAACTATTTCAATAACCAGATCAACACTAGGAAATGCTGTTGAGGACACAATGACAAAAAAGAAATAGTGCTTGCCCTCAGAGGAGCTTCTGTTTGGAAGCAAAGAAGGGAGGGAGTAATGCAGAAGTGAGGAGGAACAAAGGAAGGAAAAAGGGGGAGGGAGAAGAGAAGAGGGGAAGGTAGGTTGGATGTATACAGCTTAGAGAACTGAGGCTTTTTTAGTCAAAGGGAGAGGTAAAGTGGGGTTGCTGTGTGTTAACAAGATATCCCCCCCACCATTTAATTTTTTCAGGCGCTTTCCTTCCACAAGCAGAACTGCAAAGTATCCGACTTTATCCCCTCACCAATGGTTTCCATGTCTTTGTGGTAGCCGCTGAAGTTATCTACTTCCTCTTCCTGGCCTATTATATGGGCATTCAGGTAAGATTAGGTACATTCTGAGCAGAGAGGCCTGAAGCTAAAACAGCCCAGAGTGAAGGGCTGAATATCCAGTTTCCTGGCAAGAAAGGCTGGGAGAAGTAAGCAGGTCTGACATCTCATTGTGGGTTCTTAATGTACTGCTATACTGGACCAGGGAAGGAAAGGGTCTCCTGGTAAAGGAAGGTCAGCTGGAAGGTCATCCATCACTTTCTTCTAGAGTTGAGCAGGATTGGCCCAAGATAGATTTGGTGTCAGCTCCTAATTCCCATCATATCCTGTCCACCCTTTTTGATATCTCCCTGCTCTGATTTCCAGTGTCCATTGTCTTCATTCATCCTTAGGGTTTCTTAGAGTCTCCTGTTGCTACCACGTTTCTAAGTCTACCTTCCTGAAGTAACTCCTTGAGCTCCTGAACTTTCTTGGGCCCCTCTTACTCATCCTAGGATTTCTTCATTCATAACCACTGGTGTCTACCAGTCTGACAAACTAGTCCAGATAATATCAGTACGGTATCATGGAAAGGACTCAGGACTTCAGATCAGAAAACCTGAGCTTAAGACCTGGTTCTGCAGGTTTCTAGCTGAATGAACTTAGACAAGCCACAACCTCTCTGAGCCTCAGTTTCCTCAGAGGTAAAATGGATAGGGGGATAAGGACTAGACTTATAATTTCATTGGTATAGGGAACTTTCAGACAAGGAAACCCCTTCTGCCCATTCCTTCTCTGGTATTGAAGTGTCTTAGAGAGTTCCCCACAGAACTGAGAACTTAGACGATTTGTCCACGGTCACACAGACTGTATGTGTCAGAGATGAGACTATATACTAGGTCTTCCTGACTTCGAGGTAAGCACTCCATCCACTCTGCTTCTCCTGTAAAATGGAACGGTAGCACTAACACCTACCTCACAGAGCTGTCTTGCTTTGTAAGCCTTAAGGAGCTATGGAAATGGAGCTTATGTGGAATCACAGAATTGTAGAGTTGGAAAGGATTTCAGAGGTCATCAGATCAAACCTATAACTGCAGCAGGAGTACCCTGTACCAATGTCCAACAAAATGTTCAACCACTTGAGCTCCTCAAATTCAATGGCTATATAGATAAATAGGCATATAGATAAAGGTAGGTAGAGTATACATTTATTAAGCACTTATCATACTTCATGTCCTGTGCTAAGAATAGGGAAAATAAATAGAAACAAATTAGACAACCTATGCCCTCAAGGACCTTCCAATCTAATAGAAGACAATACATAAAGATGAGCTACAAAGTAGGGAAGGGTAGGCAGGATAGATCATGGTGGCATGTCCTAGAGATAGATGGGGAGTAAGGTGAAACCCTGGATCCAGGTAAGATAAGGGGAAAACCAATCCATCTGAATGCAGGGTGGGTCCAGGGGAAGAGTCCAAGTTTTCCACAGGGAGGTGGTGTGGATGAAGGCTGGAGTGGAGAGGTAGCTTGACCTGAATATGGCCAAGGAATCATGATGCTTGGGAAGTTTGTCCTTACAGCCAGCTAAAATCTGGTACAAGCTACTCAAACA
Source organism: Dromiciops gliroides (assembly GCF_019393635.1). NCBI lineage: Eukaryota > Metazoa > Chordata > Mammalia > Microbiotheria > Microbiotheriidae > Dromiciops > Dromiciops gliroides. Next base: position 484,757,710 of record NC_057862.1, on the reverse strand, counting down.
GTATTTTCAACAAGGTAAGGGCTCTGCCTACTTTGTAAATGTGTTTATTCTTCCAGGGAACATTGGATTGTATTACAGGGGCCTTCTGGAGATGATGCCTTCACCCAAAAGGAATAATCTAATCAGAACAAAGGGACAAGAGAGCCAAGATGTGACTTTTATTATACACCAATTTAACTTTGGGGGTTTTTTAAATGCAAAAAAATCAATATTTCTCCTAAGGCTAAGCAAATAATACTTCTCAGATAGGAGTACATGACTGAAAACAAATCTCAGCTTTTGATTGATAATCACAGCCATGTTTTATATAATGAGGAATAGCTGTTGCAAACACACACAGCTTCAAATGTGAATCTCCCAATCACCCCAGGGAGGGAATAGGAGGTAAACACAGTATCAGAGTAGGAACAAAAATTCAAAATGTAGGCTGACACAAGAAAGGCAGAGAAACAAAACCCCCTAAATGCAACCCATTTGAGGCACTTCGGTTGTCTCAATCCTTTGTTATAAATTCTTTACTCTATATATGGCTGGTAATACAGCAGCACCTGGCTTTGAGCCACACTCTTAAGAAGAACAGTTACAAAGAAAGTGGGGGTGTTTAGCTTAGAGAGAAGCTTAGAGGATGGAGAAGAGCATCTTGTATTTGGTAGAAGTATTCTATCTCTTCTATTTCTCAGAAGGCAGAACTTGGAGCAATATGTAGAAAAAGTATAGAGGCAAATCTAGGCTTGATGTAAGGGAAAACTTTCTAGTAAAGAGAACTGTCCAAATGTAGAATGGACTCTCAGAAGGGAGTGGGTTCCTACTCCTTGGAGATCCTTAAGCAAAGGCTAGGGACCACTTGTTTGTTATTTCTTGGCTGTCTGAACAATCATATTCCCCTAACAAACTTCCCTTTATGTGTTGTCTACCCCATTAGAGTAGGCAGCTAGATGCTCAATGGATAGAGCACTGGGCTTGGAGTCAGGTAGACCTAGGTTTAAATCTGATCTCAGTTACTGTGTGACCCTGGGCAAGTCACTTTGTGCTTCTGTTTGCCTTAATCCACTGGAGAAGAAAATGGCAAACCACTCCAGTATCTTTGCCAAGAAAACTCCATGAACAGTACTGATCCATCGGGCTACAAAGAGTCAGACAGGACTAAATGACTGAACAATTGGAATGTAAACAGGGACTATCTCACTTGCTTATATTTGAATCCCCAGTGCTTGATTAGTACAGTGCCTGGCATAAAGTAAGCATTTAGCACTCTGTCTGTATCTCTTTTTGTGTCTATCTTCTCATCCATCTATCATCTATCTAGTTATCATAATTTGCCTTCCTTAAGAAGTACACTGTGATCTTGATTGATATTCTTTGAAATGTTATTTCTGCCTTTCTTTTTGAAGCATATTTTTCATTATTGTTGTCATGCTAACATTTAACTATAAATGTCCAAGAGAGTTGAATCTTCTTGAGTTTTCCCCCTTATTGTGGTGCTATAGATTCTATTTGTAATTGTCACTTTTTAAAAAAATCTTGGAAATTTTCTTGAATGATTATTTGGAATATAATGTTTGGGTTCTTTTATTTTTTTCATTTACTTTAAAAAAAAAACAAATTTAGTAATCAACAAATTCCAATATTCAAAGTAGAACAAAAAAGAGGTTTGCATAGATAACCATGAGTTTTTAAAGTGTATATCAAATTTAACAGTTTTTCCCTAAATTTTCTGGGGTGTCAGTAATATCTGAGGTTGCTGTACCTCGATTTATTCTCCAGGTTTGTCACTTCAATCTGATTATTTTCCAGTTCTTTCAATAATGCAGTCATTTTCTGAAGGTGCTTTTCCAGTTGTTCCACACCACCTGCAATTTTATTTTTTTCTGTAGTACATCTGGTATTGGTCATTTCTATTGATTTTTTTCCCCAAGTTTCCTAATACATGCTCTATATTGCTCATTTTTCTTCATTAGTTCCTTCCATTCCTCCCATTTCCTCCTTTATTTATGTTTTGCATCACTTAATTCTAATTATCATGCTGAAAAGCCTTCAGACCCCTCCTCCTCACTTGGTCTCTGCTGCTACAGCATCCTCTATCTACTTATTAGTGGTATGACCTTGGACAATTTATTTAATTCCTCTGAGCCTCTCTTCCTACCCTTCGTAAAATGAGAGGACCGGCCTTGTTGGTCTCTAAGGTTCTTTTTAGCTCTATTTTAAGTTCCCTTCAGGGTCTGAAGTTCTGTGATTCTGTAAAGTCCTCCTAAGGTTTTAATATTCCTAAAGATTTAAACTCAATTGGAAACCAGTTTCTTGGCTAGGAATGCTGGAAATTGGTTTCTCTCCTGCCTAATCTATCTTATTCCTCATGCCAAATCACATTCTACTTTTTCATCCTACTCCCCAGTCCTTTTGGGAAAGTGAAGTGAAGTTTCTTCAGGGTGTAAAGATTATTGTTTTTTTCCTGGAAAAGTTGGCTTGCTAGGCACAACTCAGAGTTTCAGGAGCATCCATTCTGTCTTAGGACCTTGCATACACAGGAAGAACCCAAATACCCTAAATGTAACTTCTAATTTCACTGATTTAATGATTTAAATGTAATGTCCTAATTTCACAGCCCTCAGCCTAACTGATGTGGAGAGTGGCATGGTACTACTATCTGACTGCATTTGTAATGAGGCACTAGCTTCTTGTAGCAGAAGCCCCATCCATAACTAGGTCCCAGCTTCATCTTGGGATTCCAGGAATAGCTTAGCCTTGTGGTTCTAATTTTTAGCTTCCCGTGGACCACAAAAATTTCTCCTATAATTAATGTCTGAGGCAGTATGCCAGAGTCGGGGAAAAAACCTACCCCACTCTTGTAGGCCTAAGAGGCATTACATTGGTCTGATGAACCAGCCAATTATCATTTGAGTTTAATATACAGATTGCCAGAAATGTCTGCACAAAAGAGGTTTACAAGGTATAGAGAGAGATGTTTATAGAATGTGTCAACCTGAAAATTATGAAAACAATGAATATAACAAAATTAAGCTCTTTAATCAGGGCAGAGGAATTATAACTCATGATACCACCATAGCAGGTCCTAGGAGTATTCAAAGGGTGGGGCTGAAAACAGAGTTTATATAGGGTACAAACAACTACAAAGAAACAGAGCATGGGAAAAGGCTGCCTTTGGGGTTGACTACATATGTTTTACCAGTTAAGTTCTTTTACATAATAAGCTGAGAGTAATGAAATTATCTTTGGAAGACCTACAAAGTAATCAGAGGCTGGAATTGTCAAAGTCTGCTCAGACCTAGGCAATTCTTTAGCCTGGGAATGGAGACCAGGTCAAGATCAGTCAGTTCTCAGTAAGTTGTTTTTGTCAAAGAATATACAGGATTAGGTGGAAATCAGGAGCCCCACAATCCATTCCTACTAGTCCTGAAAATGGCAGGCTTTCAGAACTGCTGGTCCTCAGGCTCAGCTTCCTGCAGTCTCAGCCATGCTGTGGGTCCCACCGATAGCAAAAGCATGTGATGACATTGAAGACTCTGACCCAGTGCTGAGCCAGCTTGCTCCCATTAATGGGTCACTCCTCTTATAGTCTCACTGGAGGAGTTTATCCATGAGGGCAGCATCACTTAGTCCAGATTTTTTGTTGCCGCTGAGAGTGTTCCTTTTCTCCTCCACGATTTCATGATTCCTAAAGAGCAGGAATGGTATGTGGTCTTTTGGATTCCAGGGGAAGGCATCCTGAGCTTTGGGAGCAGACATACTGGGGCCCCGCTATGCTTCAGGCATGAACTCCTTCTCTTTCAGGGTCGGCTTATGAAGAGTCAAAAATGGAGCTATTTCCGCAGTAAATGGAACCTGCTAGAACTTGCCATCATCCTGATCAGCTGGAGTGCTTTGTCAGTGTTTGTGAAGAGAACTGTCCTGGGGGCCCGAGATATCAAAGACTACTTGACCCACAAGGACAAGTAATGATAGCTCTGTTTCTCAGTAATTCTCTCTCTGAGACTACTTTCCTAATTCCTCATTAGTGGGCCAGGGCTGCTGAAGTGTCTACTTCTCCCTGAAAAGTTCTAGGGGTAACTCTGAGGGGTTGGAGGTTTCTAGTTCTGTTGATTATAAGCTCCCAATGATTTGCTCTCAATTGAGTGTCCCACTGCAAATAATATTTATTAATGTGGGAGAGTTAAAAAAAAATTGGTACAAAAACAAAAGTCTGAGGTGTATTCTCCCGTACACAAGTCCTTGGAAAGAAGGGGCTTAAACTTAGAACACAATCATAATGGGTGTTCAGGGCTTAGATTAATTGGGGTAGGGAGGCCTTACAAAATTTTAAAATGCTAAATATCAGTAAAAGCTTCCTAATAATTAGAATTTGTACAAGTGGAATGGAATGCCTCAAGAGATACATTTCAATGGAGGTCTTCAGTGGTAGCTAGATGACCACTTACAGCCTATATCCTACTGAGGATTTCTTTTAGGTGTGGGTTGGGCCTCTAAGATCCCTTCCAATTCTCAAAATCTGTTATTTCATGATAAGTCCTGAGATGCATTTTAACTTTGATATTCTATAAATTCTTTAATTCCACATCTGATTCAAATGGGATATATATGATACTGTTACTGTTAATGGTTGGTACAAAAATCTAAGGCACAGCATATAAAACCTAAGGTACAGGATTGTAGGTTTGGAGCTGCAAGGGACCTCAGAGGCCTATTTTACATAGGAGTGAAGTTAAATAACTTGCCCAAGGTCACAAAGATAGTAAGTGAGAAAGGTAGGATTTGAATTGACAACCAGACCAGAACCAGCCTCTAACCTAAGGATGGTCAGAGTCAAACAGAACAGGCAAAAACCAGTCAAGTCAGGAATTAAAGAAAAGTGTAATTTTCAAAGTGAGGAAAATGGTTTGCAAGCAAGGACACATGTGCTGCTGAGGCCTCCCTTAGTGTGTATGTGGGGGCCCAAGGCAGTGTGGGGAGATCTCAATACTTACACTCATGAGCTGTAGGCCTGACAATGAAGGGTTACAACAACAATGTGACAAGCTAGAATCATAGCAGGACTTCATGGCGGGAACATGGGTATCTGTCTGAACTTTTCCAGTGCTTGTCTGAACTCAGAGAACACCTGGTGCTGGTCAAAGCAATACAATCATTATGCGATTTTGCCAGAGAGTAAGGTCATCCAAAGGGTGGGTGCAAAGAATTGTTGTTTTGCCAAGTTCAGGGCACAGCTTGCTTGCTGGGCCTTAGCCCTGGAAAACAGGGGACCTCCTAATATTTTGAGGCTGGATTTGAACTCAGGTCCTCCTGAATCCTGGGCCGGTGCTTTATCCACTGTGCTACCTAGCTGCCTTAAAGATAGTTTTCTTTTTTTTCTTTTTTCTTTTTGTGAGGCAGTTGGGGTTAAATGACTTGCCTAGGGTCACACAGCTAGTAAGTGTCAAGTGTCTGAGACCACATTTGAACTCAGGATCTTCTGAACCCAGGGCCGGTGCTCTATCCACTGTGCCACCTAGCTGCCCCAGCCTCCTAATATTTTGTCAGAACCCAGATCTCTAATTCTCAGGCCAGTATGTTTTCCATCACATCACACTGCCTCTAGAGTAGCTGAGAGTAGCTGATGTTTGCATCAACATATTTGCAAATTGCAGTCTTCTGTTCTCACAACTAAGAATTCCCTTCCATAATACTGAGAAAGCAGGCACTCAAATAGGAAGCAATTAATATACATGCTTGTTGACTGGATACAAAGCTTTGTGAGCAAAGGATGAAAATGAAGCCTTATCTCTGAAATGACTCCCATTGATAGTTTTTCCATTTACATGAAATAATACATTAGAAAAGGCCTGGGAAGTCGGAGTCTGGTCCCAGTTTTGGCTTGCTTTTGTTTCTAGTTCAGTGAGCTAGCACTCCCAGGCTGATGAGAAGAGAAGAAGGGAGATAAGGCCAATTCCATTGTAACAGAGAAACAATCAGGAAGACTAAAAAGATTATTTTATAGTGGTGAAGGGCCAGAGGAAAATATAAGTTGGTAATGAATTCAGTAGATTGTAGGACTTCCTCTAAGGAGCGTTCTGTAACCCCAGGATGGAGGATTGGCAAGACATGAATGGTAGGACAACAGAAGGATATAGTTAAAATGTTCAACTCTAGGGTCAAGAGTATGAAGGTAAGTAAGGTCAGGAGAGGATTGATGGACTTAAAGAGCAGAGACAAAGGGGCTGTGGTAAGATGAATAGTATAGTTAGGAGGAGTAGACAAAAAGAAGAGAGGTATAGAAAGATACGAGAATATGATAAGTGGGGAATTGAATAGTTTAAAGTATGGGAGGTTGCCCAGTATGTGTAATGCCAATTAGAGTGAAAACTCCTTGTGGGCAGGTACTATCTTCCTTTTGTATTTTTATACCCAGGTCCTAGTAGGAGGTCAATAAATGTTTGATGGTTGATAGATTAATATAAGTATAAATGGGGGCAGCTACATGGCGCAGTGGATAGAGCACCGGCCCTGGAGTCAGGAGGACCTGAGTTCAAATCCGGCCTCAGACACTTAACACTTACTAGCTGTGTGACCCTGGGCAAGTCACTTAACCCCAATTGCCTCACTAAAAAACAAAAAAAACAAACAAAAAAAATCTAAGTATAAATGGGGGGGTTTCCATTCTCCTCTTCCACCCATCCCCCATAGTTGATGAAGTCACAGAAAGCAAAAAGTAGAATAAAGAGGTATGAGAATTTTCATGAGTTTAACAGCTGTTAATATGTGATGATCCCTTTTTTTTTTTTTTTTAGTGAGGCAATTGGGGTTAAGTGACTTGCCCAGGGTCACACAGCTAGTAAGTATTAAGTGTCTGAGGCCAGATTTGAACTCAAGTACTCCTGAATCCAGGGTCGGTGCTCTATCCACTGCGCCATCTAGCTGCCCCAATCCCTTTTCAAAGAGTGAAAACCTTTCTATGAGTGAATCAGAAGGTGATGAAAGTGGGTCATGTCCCTGAGGCCTTTAAATGGATAATCCTTGGAAAGGGTCAGCCAAATTGAGTGACTACAAGTAAGTGTTGCCCACAGGGGTGTTTTCTGCATGGGTACAGGGAGGTGATTTTTCTCTTTAACCTTCTTCAGCCATGGCATCTGGCAATAGAGCTTGCACAGAAGGAAACACCCCATCCAGAAGCGGGAGAGTCAGTTCTAGAGAGTTTGAGGCATAGTTGAGGCAGCAGAGAAACACTGACAGACTCAGATACAAAGAGGCAGTTACTGGAGGGAGGGGAAGCAGCTCTGAGGAGTGGGACCTCTGACTGCAGAAAAGGAAAGCTGGTTATGACCTTAAAAGAGAGATCTATCTCTAGCAATAAAGAATCAGGACAAGAAGACCAGACTGTGGGAGCCCAGCCTCGCACGCAGCTCAGCCAGCAGAGATGCTGTGCCCAGTAGAGAGCTTTGTGAGGATACCACGAGGAGAGAAGGGATTCTGGGTCCTGAAGGACAAACATAAGCACCTTGGTGCCTTACCTGGATGAGCAACTCACCACCATGGGTCTCTTAAGTGTGTACACATTCTTCCCGTGGATATCATGTGCATTAGTGAGAAAACTTGCCATAGGTTTATGGAGAAATGATTTGTGGTTACAGTTCTTACTGTGCTATCTTAGAAAATTCCTTGAGTAAGAAGAGCTGATTGTTTCTACTGGCTGATTATAAGCACACGAGTAGAGACTTGGGGTAGCTAGTGTCTCAGTGAAGGAAGATCTGAGTTTAAATCCGGTCTCAGAAATTTATGAGCTATATGACCCTGGGCAAGTCACTTCACCCTGTTTGCTTCAGTTTCCTCATCTGTAAAATGAGCTGGAGAAGCAAATGGTAAACCACTTTTTAGCATCTTTGGCGAGAAAACCCCAAAGGGGTCATGAAGAATTGAACATTAGATACTTTCTTCCTTTGGTTCTACATATTCCACTCAGCATTAGCTCATACAAATCTTCCCATGTTTCTCAAAATGTCTCATAGTCAACATTTCTAACTACACAAGAGTATTTCATTAATTTAATATCTGACAGCCTTTTCTGGCCATTTCCAGATCACTGAGTGGACACCCACTTGGTTTCCATGCCTTCATTTCTGCCTTTGGGATCCTTGGGTTCTAAGACCACTAGTGAAAGGGCTGAGTCACAGAGGATGTATATACAGCTTAGTCACTTGTCCTTATAATTCCAAATTAGAATCTGGGATAGTTGTTTGACTTCATCAGTAAAAGGACAAATTTTTAAATAGCCACATCAATATCTAGAATTTTTACAAAGCAAATATTTCTAGTTCTATTTGCCTTCAGATGGATCCAGCAAATTCTGTCTGCATTTATTAATTCAGTCTACCTGACATCATGCTGAGGAGTGAGCATTTACAAAGCTATAGATATCAAAGAACTACACAATCTCAGAGCTGGAGGGGCCCTTGGAGGCCTGCCAATTCAGGATGTACCTTTATAGGAATCCTCTTCACAACTTTCCCGGCTTAAGCATAAGGGTTATTTAAGCTGCCTGGTAGCTCAGCTACCTACCCAGAGTCATGACCTTTGGCCATAGGAAGGAAAGAAGGAAACAAGCATTTATTGATCATCCCCTATGTGCCAGGCATTGGACTAAACTCTTTACAAATATCTCATTTGATCCTCAATACAATCCTTGGAAGTAGGTGCTACTATTATCCCTATTTTACAGTTGAGGAAACTGACAGAAAAGTTAAGTGACTTGCCCAAGGTCATACAACTAGTGCATGTCTAAGGCTCAATTTGAACCCAAGTCTTCCTGACTCCAGACCAAGTGCTCTTATTCACTGTGTCACCTAGCTGCTGCCTCATGTCAGGCACCTAGGATGGGGATAGAAAGGGCTGAGCTTCTGGGCCCCTTTGCTCTTGGCCTTCTAACCAGGTCTCCCCCTTTGTTCTTCTAGGGCTGTCAGCTTTGGAGAAGCAGCCAGGGCAGATGCAGTTCTGGGCTACCTGATTGCAATCCTGATGTTCCTGTCCACTGTGAAATTGTGGCATCTTCTTAGGCTGAACCCCAAGCTGAATGTGCTCACTTCTACCCTGCGCAGAGCCTGGGGAGATGTCTCTGGATTCATCGTTGTGATTGCTATCATGTTCCTAGCCTACTCAATAGCAGTGAGCACCCTCCTAAAAAGTCCACTCTCCCCAAGGGACCTGGGAAACCTATGAATATTCCCTGTCAGGGTTCATTGCAAAACATTCAGGAACCTTTCAATTCAACAAACTGTCAATGTCATCAGAAACTCTGGTTCAAAGGGCATCTAGGTGACGCAGTGGAGAAAGCACTGGCCCTGGATTTAGGAGCACCTAAGTTCAAATCCAGCCTCAGACGCTTTACACTTACTAGCTGTGTGACCTTGGGCAAGTCACTTAACTCTCATTGCCATGCAAAAAAACAAAAACAAAAAAGAAACAAGAAATTCTGGTTCAAATCTAGCCACATACACTTTATTAGCTATGTGACCCTGGACAAGTCACTTCACCTCTGTCTGCCTCAGTTTCCTAAACTATAAGTTTGTTGTCAGGATCAAATGAGATATTTTTGTAAATCAATTAGCACAGCACCTTGCACATAGTAGGTACTTAATAAATGCTCCTCCCCCATTTCCATTGAGGAGCTTTTGAAATGTGTGTTCACCCTAGTCCATTCCTCTTGCCCTAATAGGAAAGGTTAGGGACCACTTTTTGCAGCATTGGCAAAACACTGGTTGTTTTGCAGAGCAGTTGCAATGGTTGGCTTGTGCAAAGGAGGTAGCAAATGCAATAAACATAGGAGCCACTCAATGTTTATTGAATGAATCAATCAACTGAATAATGCCTTGGATTCAAATCCTACCTCAGCTAGTTCCTACCTGTGTTACCTTAGGCTAGTCACTTAGCTCTTCAGAGCTGTAAAATGAGAGAGTGGTTTGCTCTAAATCCAATACTGATTTAGAGCTGGCAAAGACTTTAAATATTATCTAGTCTTACTCCCCCACTTTAACAGTGAGAAAAATGAGGCCCAGTGAGTTGTCCAAAATCATATAGCTTGTAAGTGGTAGAGGCAGGATTTAAATCCAGGTCTTAGTCAATGATTCATTCATGCAGTAAACATCAGTTGAGTGCCTACTGTGACCTCCTTGTGGACTGGGACCTTGTTTTTGCCTTTCTTTGTATCCCCATCCCTTTTCATAGTGTCTACCACATAGTAAGCACTTAATAAATACTTGACTGACTGATTGCTATATTTATTGCTCATAACAAAGCCTGGATTTGAGCTCAGGTTGTCTGATTCAAAACCCACTGTTCCTTCTATTCTGCTGCAGCCAGCATCCTCTCCAGCAGGGCTGGATTCATGTAGATATCTAACTTGAATGACAAACAGTGAGCTAGCACACTGTCAGTAACATAATCCCCCCTGGTTTGTACCACTCATCTTTTGCTTGATGGTAGCACTTAAGCTCCCTTTCTTTGGCAGACAAACTTGATATTTGGCTGGAAGCTTCATTCCTACAAAACCCTTTTTGATGCAGCAGAAACAATGGTCAGCCTGCAGCTGGGGATCTTCAACTATGAAGAGGTAATCATAGTTGTTGTCCCTTTGGTTTTTTCCCTATAGGGTGGCAGAGAGGATTAAGGAACTTGATAGAATAGGAAGCACAGAAAGCTGCTGGGTCATAGTTCAGAGGCTATGGCATACTTTACAGAGATGGCAAAGCAAGCCCAGCTAGACTATGAGACTTGCATATTGATTGTCATAGAGTATCTCAGTGACAGACTGGGCAGAGGAGTCAGAAGTCAGATGTTCAGGAGTTCCTGTCTTTATTCACCAGAAAATATACCATTTTGGTCTGGTTCATACAATGAGTTATTTCTGAAAACAGCTGGATTAAGTCTCTCTCCTCTTTAGGGAGCATCACCTTCCTTCACCTCCCTACCCCAACCTTTGCTCCCTCATGCTTTCCTCATTTTTTTTTTTCATTTCTGGAGAGGAGGCTACGTGGGCCTCCTCCCAGAGATTGTTCTCAGACCTGGGCAGGAAGAGGGTTATGCAACCCCTTCATTTCATGAGGAAACTGAGGCACAGCTAGAGGAAAAGACTTGCTTAAAGTCAGAGAAGGGACTGTGACAATATTCTCCCTTACTCTCTACCAGGTAGCAGCTATATAGATTATCCTGAGTAGGCACTAGCCTGTTTTTCCTAAAGTTGGAGCTTGATACAGTGCTTTGGACTTCTGGTCCCCCTTTCTATTTGGGGGGTGGACCCTTATAATGGATCTAATAGCATTCACTTGAATTCTGTTTGTTTCAGGTTTTGGATTCCAACCCTGTGTTGGGCTCTTTCTTGATTGGCTCCTGCATCATCTTTATGACGTTTGTGGTGCTGAATCTGTTCATTTCTGTCATCCTTGTTGCCTTTAGTGAGGAACAAAAATATCACCAGGTAAACTAATCCATTAGCTTGTAATCCATTATATTATAAGGTCCTTGAGGACAGGGACTGTCTTTTGCTTCTTTTTGTATCCCTAATGTTTAGCACAGTGCCTGGTGCTAAGTTGGTACCTAATAAATGTTTATTCATGGATTGATTAAGCTTCTTGAAGTCAGTATGCAGATGAATGAGTCCCAGTTCAGAATGTTAAACAGTGTGTTTTTGGGAGGACAGGTCAGTTCACTCTTGGTCTTGTCTGACTACCTCTTCTGGAAGTGGTGCCAACCCCTCCAGGGAAGCAGGGAAGCCTGTTCAGATCCCTTACTTACTCTCTTCTGCAGATAAATTCAGGATAAGAAGAGAACCATATTTGTTTCTATATTCTATGTATTTGGCTATTCGATGAGAGGGAGCCTTTTGCTCTTGCTTAAACCTATACAGAGCTTCAAGATATAGCCAGGTGGTACAACTAGAGGAAGAGTGCTAGATTTCAGGTCAGGACAGATGTTAGTTCAAATTCTACCTGTAAGGGGCTAAAACTCTAGCTAGTCTGTCTAAAACATCTAATGAGTGGTCGCCAATAAATTATAAGCTTTAGCAAGACTTAGACTTTATTAAGGAGAATAAGAATTTGGTAAAGAGAGAGAGAAAGGCCTAGATTCATCTACCTATTAAAGGGAAAGAGAATTCCTAGCTCCACCCTCAACCAGAGTCCTGACGAAAAAGAAGCCAGCCTCACCCCCTCTTCCTCCCACAAGCAAACGTCACTTCCTGACACCAAAGAGCTGCATGTCTTGCCCTCAGACACCTTCTCCTCATGGTGGAGGGTCCTGCAGTAAGTCTGCAGCAGGTGGCGTCATTCCAATCATTACATACCTTAGATTTTTACTAGCTGTGTGGCCCTGGGCAAGTCACTTACTTAACTTCTCTCATCCTCATTTGGAAAATGGCGCTAATAATAGAATGTACCTTGAAAGTTTGTGTGAGTATCAAATGAGATTCCATAAGTTCAATGCTATGCCAACTTTAAAGTGCCATATAAATGCTACCTATCATCATTATTATTGTCAGTGGGAGCCTGTAGAGTCCAGCTATGGAATGTTAGAGAGGAAACAGTCATAACGATTGCAGAACAGCTGTGGGCCAACTCAGGGTAACAAAATTTAGAGGGACGCTGATGGCACTTGGGGGCTTTTGGCAGCATAGAAACAACTGAACTAAGTACCTAGAAATAAAAAGTGCCCTCATGGCCACTCCCCAGGTGAGCTCTCAACAATTTCCTGAAGTCACCCACCCACTTCACCAACTGAACTGAGAATGCATTTCAGGACACTTTGGCAGGGTACATTTTGTACTGCTAACCTCAGGTACAAAAACTAATAGTTCCAGTTTTGAGAAGAAATATTCCTCAGGGCCTGTGCTCACCATTCTTTTTAGGGAGGTAGGTTTTTTAAATTTAGTAGCTGACAAAGAGATTCATGAGAATTTGGTTCTTGTTTTTTTCTGGTTTTTAAAATTGTCCGTATCCATATTTATCTTAGTTGACATAGAGGTAATCTACTCCATGCCACTCCTATTATAAACTTAAAGATATTTTTTAGACAGAATAATATTCCTACAAGGAGGAAAGTTACTCTGGAAGGAGATGGGATAACGTATGACAGGCACAAGCTAAGGAGGTTTTTTTGCCAGCCTCAGTTGTGCATGCAGTCACCAACCTCTGAGGCTGCGTTGTCACACTAATCCTGCTGGAAAAATATTTCCTAAAGTGAACTTTTGAAAAGTTTCCAGGCCCTCCTCTTCAAGTCCAAGGAGAAGCAGGCTTTACTGCTAGGACATACACAGCACAATACAAAAGACATTTATTAAATGTCTACTGTGCAAAGAGTGCTGTGCTAAGCACTGGAGAGGAATCAAAGTTTACTTAAAACATGGTCCCTGCTGTCAAGCAGGGTACCATTTAATAAGAGGTGTAATGATTGGAATGATGCCACCTGCTGGAGACTTACTGTAGGAGAGCTCCACCATGAGGAGAATGCCTCTGAGGGCAAGGCCATGCGGCTTTTCTTTGGTGTCAGGAAATGACATTTGCTTGTGGGAGGAAGAGGGGGCGAGGCTGACTCTCTAGCTCTCTTTCACCAGGACTCTCGTGGACAGCGGAGCAGAACTGTAGCTCCCCGAGATAGATAGATGAATCTAGGCCTTCCTCTTTCTTTTGACCAAATCCTTATTCTCCTTAATAAATGCTTAAAAGTCTAAACTATTGCTAAAGCTTATAATTTATTGGTGACCACTCATTAGATATTTTAGACAGACTAGCTAGAATTTTAACCCCTTACAGAGGGCTAAGACACAAAAACACAGCCAACTCTAGTAAGCAATGTTATATATAAACCCATTAGAGAAGTATAAGAACAGTATGATGTGAGTCCTAAAGGGGAAAGGTAGTTACTGACCAGGGAGATGAAGGAAAACTTTGTGGAGGAGGGGGCATTGGAGTTAGAACTTAAAGGATGAGCAGGAATCCACAGAATCATAGAATTTGAGAGTTGGGAGGATCTCAATGGCCATCAAGACCAACTCCTAACCAAAAGGCATCCCTATTAGAACCTATCCATCTTCTGCTTAAAGACCTTCCCTGAGGTCAAACCCAGTACCTCTCCAAGCATCCCTTTCCACTTTTGGATAGTTTTAATTGTTGGGAAATCTTTCCTGACACAAAACCTACATTTTCCTTTCCATGACTTCTACCCATTGCTCCTAGTTCTGTTCCCTGGCTCCATACAGAACGAGTCTCTTCCTTTCTGTACTTGACAGCTATTCAAATGCTTGAAGACAGCTATCATATCCTTGCTGAGTGTTATTTGCAAAGCACTTAGCATAGTGCCTGGCACACAGTAGTCACTTAATAAATGCTGGTTTCCTTCCTCCTAAACACTCCCAAGCCCTTCGATTCAATGGGGAAGAAGAGAGAAGTCACTAGAGATACAGAACACCGTGAGCAAAGGGCGTGTTTGGGAGGTCAGAGAATTGTTCACATTGGCGGGAGCATAGCTTATATGTAGGGAAGTAGGATAAGGTGAAGCCAGAAAGGTAGGCTGACACCAGGCAAGGCCTTGAATGCCAGGTAAGAGGATTCTGATTTTTACTTAGACATCAGGAGGGAGCTACTGAAAGGTTTTGAGCAAAGGACTGACTTGACTGAATGAATCTATGTGTAAGAAAGTACAAAATGTTTCCAGGTGCCCAAAATGTAAGTAAAGAGAACATGCTAAACAGAGAGGGGGAGATCAAGAAGCTGGTTTGTCAACTGCTCAAGCAGATGGTTTTCTCTAGTGGTATGGTCACCAAGGCCAGGGGTCCAGGCTGCTGTTCTGAACAGTTAAAAACTCAAGCCTATGTGTTTACCTAAGAATGACCAGGCCCTGAGTGAGTCTCACTTACCAAATTCAAAGGGGACTTATTGACAAAGTAGAAACCACCTGCCTATTTTTATTGGAGGGTATATCACGGGAGAACTTGGTTCTGACAGTGTCATTCCCCCTGCTTACAAAGCTTCAGTATCTCCCTATCACTTCTAGGGGAAAGAAAAGATAACCTCATCAGCTTGTCATTTAAAGCTCTTCACAATACAACTCTAGCCTAATTGCAGTCTTGTTGTACATGATTCCCCTTTCGATGCTGTATATAGCATCAATTAACCTTTAAATAAGCATTTATTAAGCAATCACCATGTGTCAGGCTAGTTGCTAGGGATACATTTTTATTTTTTAAAGGGAGAAAGCCAGATTATTCTCTTTGCAATTCTTAGAACTCAGGGCTCCCTCTCTCACTTCTGTCTTTACCCAGGCTGTCCCTAGCCTAGAATGTCCTCCCTCCTCGCCCCTCCTTCTTAGAATCCCTATTGTATGTCAAGGCTCAGATTATAAACCATCTGTAAAAAATTAAATACAGTTTTTATTTGCTGGTCTCTTACCAAAAAAATAATAAACAGATCAGAGAAATCAATTTTATAATATCTCTTACAATTTGTTTCCATACCTGTCCTCCTACAAACAAACAAACAAACAAACAAACAAAACAGATCAGGGAACATAATGTCTTACAAGAAAACCCAGATCAGAGACAGATAGGAAAAACATAGTACCCAGTTTATTTGTCCCAAGAAGAAACAGCATGAATAATGCAGCGACCCCTTCCTAAAGAAGGGAGCTCGAGGACTCCCTCTTTCTGAGGGTATATAAGGTTTCTTTGCTCACTGGTTACAGGATAATGTCAGTTTTATTAGCATGATACAAATTAACCTAAAACAAATACTCTAACGGGCAGTTTAAAGACACAGGAAGGGTTTACCAAGGAGGAGGATGCCTAGATATTTGCTAAGGAGAACAATAAGATCTATTTATTCTCTCAGGGAAAGAAGATAGTGAATGGGGACTTATTAGTTGACATTTAGTCAAAAGGGGCATTTTGATTTGTTTACTCTCTTGGAGAAAGAAGTTAGTAAATAGGGACTTATCTGCTAACTATCTGGGTTCAGCCTGAGATTTTAGTCAAAGGGCACTTTCCAGGGTGTCATAAAATCCATTTGGATAATAAGGCAGCTCCATCAAATCCAGGTGATCCATATATTCATATTAACACATCTCCTAGGTGAAACATTTCCAGATCTTCCTAATTGTTAGTATCCTCTCCCTCCTCCCCAAATCAACATATATATATAATTATCTGTTTATGTGTACCATCATCCTAGTAGAATTTCAGCTCCTTGAGGGTAGGGACTGGTAGTTTTTATCTTTATATTCCCAGTGCTTAACACATTGCCTTCAGTCAATCAGTCAATAAACATTTATTAAGAGCCAGGCACTGGGGCAGCTAGGTGGCACAGTGGATAGAGCACTGGCCCTGGAGTCAGGAGTACCTGAGTTCAAATCTGGCCTCAGACACTTAACACTTACTAGCTGTGTGACCCTGGGCAAGTCACTTAACCCCAATTGCCTCACTTAAAAAAATAAATAAATAAAATAAAAATACAAAGAGCCAGGCACTGTGCTAAGTGCTAGGGATACAAAGAGAAGCAAAAAACAATCCCTAACCTCAAGGAGTTTACATTCAATGGGGGATATAGCTACCAAATAAATATGCACAAACTCTATACAGAATAAATAAGAACTAATTAAAAGAATGAAGACACTAGAATTAAGAGTGGTTGGGAGGGGCAGCTAGGTGGTGCAGTGGATAAAGCACCGGCCCTGGAGTCAGGAGTACCTGAGTTCAAATCCAGCCCCAGACACTTAACACTTACTAGCTGTGTGACCCTGGGCAAGTCACTTAACCCCAATTGCCTTACCAAAAACAAACAAACAAAAAAAGAGTAGTTGGGAAAGGCTTCTTACAGAAGGTGAAATTTTAGGTGAGCTTTAGGGAAGCCAAGGAAGCCAGGAGGCATTGATGAGGAAGGACAGCACTCCAGGCATGGAGAAAATTCATTCAGAGAAAATGTCTGCAGCTGAGAGATGGAGTGTCTTGTTCCAAGAGATGTACTGTCTTTATTGGGAAAATAGGCAGGAGGCCATTGTTAATTAATCTGTATGTGGAAAGGAGTAAGGTGTAAGAAGACTAAAAAGGGAGGGAGCGCTTTGAACAAATCCTTCAAACGGAGGATTTTGTATTTGATCCTAGAGGCAACAGAACCACTGGAGTTTACCCAGTGGGATGTGTGTGTGTGTGTGTGTGTGTGTGTGAGAGAGAGAGAGAGAGAGACACAGACAGACAGACATGATTTGACCTGCATATTAGTGAAATCACTTTGGTGGATGAATATTGGATAGATTAGAGTGGGGAGAAACTTGAGGCTGGCAAACCCACCAGCAGGCTGTTGCAATAGACCTGATGAGAACCTGCACCAGTGTGGTGGCAGTATCAGAGGAGAGAAAGGGATACATTAAAGAAATGTTGCAAAGGTGACATCAACAGACCTTGGCAACAGATTGGATAAAGGGGAGTGAGAAATAGTGAGTTGAAGATGACTCCTAGGTTGGGAGTCTGACGGACTGGGAGGATGGTATCGACCTGAAGTTAGGAGGTAGGGAGGGTTTAGGGGAAAAGATAATGAATTCTGGACATGTTGAATTTAAGATATCTATTGGGCATCCAGTTCAAAATGTCTGAAAAGCAGTTGGAGATGAGAAATCTGAAGTCAGCAGAGAGGTGAAGGAAGGATATGTAGATAAGTAGAATCATCAGCACAGAGATAGTAATTAAATCTATGGGAGCTGATGAGATCACCAAGCATAATAGTATAGAGGGAGAAGAGGGCCCAGGACAGGACCTTGAGGGACATCTATAGTTAGAAGGTATGATCTGGATGAGGATCCAGTAAAGGGGACTGAGGAGGAGCAATCTGATAGGTAGAAGGAGAACCAGGAGAGCAGTGTTCTGAAAACCTAAAGAGAAAAGAGTATCTAGGAGAAAAGGGAGATCAGTGTCAAAGGCTACTGAGAGAGGTCGAGGAGAATAAGGACTGAGAAAAGGTCATTGGAGCTGTGCCTTGCACATAATAGGCACTTATACAACTAAATTCTAATTAGTGCTAAGAATAAATTCCATGAAGTATATTCAAATTTACAACGTTTGAAGGCACATAGAATTATGTAAAAGTGGTCCTTGGTTCCAGCAGATTGCAAGCATCCAGTGCTAATGGGAATAATGTGACCACGTTATGGGAATTCATTGTTTGCACTAATTGGAACCTGGCTGTACATGTTTGTTGCATTTCATCTTTCCGGACCTAAGTTTCTCCATCTACAAAATGAAGCAGTTCAAGTAAATTATAATCTCTTAGGTCTCTCCCAGCTCTAAGTTCTATGATTACCTTTGTCTCACCTCTCACCTCTCACCTCTCACCTCTCACCTCTCACCTCTGAGATGGGGAAGGTGAGAGGTGAAAAATGGAAGTAAGTGGTGTGGGTATGGGACCTTGAGGTGAGAGAGCTACCACAGTCTTAACAAGGCCATCTGGGTGGCACAGTGGATAGAGCACTGGCCCTGGAGTCAAGAGGACCCAAGTTCAAATTTTGCCTCAGACACTAGCTGTGTGACCCTGGGCAAATCACTGAACTCCAATTGCCTTAAACATCCTGGGCCATCTCCAGTCATCCTGATTATATATATATATATTGGACCCAGATGGCTCTGGAGAAGAGAGTGAGAGGTTGATGACCTTGCACAGCCCTCCCTTACTTAAATCCAATTCAGTGCAAGTCATGACATCACCCTTCAGAATTCATTACTCTTTGAGTATGAAGGACAAACAACAACAACAAGGCCATCCAGAAACTGTCCAGATGACTATGTTCCCAACAGTTTGAAAACCTCATTAATAAGTGATCATTTAAAGTTACTTCTCTGAATGCTGCTACCAAGCTGATGTTTCTAGGCTTCTATGTATTTAGAATTGTAGACTTTGCTAAGCAGGGCTGTTTGACAAATCTGTTTCCCCTCTTTTTTCCCTATAGCCTTCTGAGGAGGAAGAAATTGTTGATTTGCTCTTGATGAAAATCTTCAGTTTCCTTGGCATTAAGTGCAAAAAGAATGAGAATGTCATGACTTCTGGTACCAGCCTGCCTTAGACTGACCAGGCAGATAACAAGGTTTAAACTTGCTGTTGTTCTCATAGGTGGTGGCATAGACAGTGCTCAGGTACCAGAGGCCAAGGACCTGGACCTATGCAGGACATGATTTACTCCGTTATGAAGTCTTATGTGTTAGTTTAGAGCTGCAACCTTATATAGGGGAAATAGCACTTTATGACTTTAAGTCAGAAAGACCTACTTAAGCAGAGAGGTTTTTTACCTTTCTTTGTAGCCTTAGAACAGCACCTCATACATAGTAGATTATTATTATTATTAAATATTATTATAAATATATTATTAATAAATACTTGTTGACTGCCTGAATACTTACTCAGGAATTTACTAGTTGTGTAACCCTGAGCAAATAACTTAACCTTTCTGAGGCTCAGTTTGCTCATCTGGAAATTGGGGATGATAATATCCATAGCACTCCCCTTACAGGGTTGTTGCTAGTCAGATGAGATAATATATGTGAAGTGTTTTGCAAACCTTAATATATAGAGATGTCAGTTGTTATTTCCCGTTTCCTACCATAGGAGCCTAGGAAGGAAGAATAATTAATGACATTGAAAAATTCTGTTTCTCTGTATTTTTTCCTATTTTGGTCATTTTTTCCTATGCTGGTTGTAATTTTTTTCTATTTTCTGTAACTTTATAATAAAGTATTTAATAAAAATGTCTACAGTAGAAACATCTCCCTACAGAACAACTGTTTATGTGGTTGATCATCCTTTAAGCCTTTCTGGTCACTGTCTGTAATGTAATCATCTAGTTTCCTATCAAGCTTAGCTCAGGGTCAACCTTTCCCAGGTTTTTCCTGAAACCCCAAATTGTTAGCACTTATTAGTCTTTTGTATTACTTAATATATGCTTGTATCTGTTTAATATAGCATGCAATAGGCACTTAATAAGTAGTTTTAAAAAACTGAACTGAATCTTTCTATGTAGTAAATGGCTTATTCTCTGTAAGACCATATTCACTATCTACTTGACACACAGACAATGACACTTGATAATACTGACTCTATTCTTGTTCCTATTAGGGGAGGTAGCATGGTCTAGACTTAAAATACCACACCTGACACTTGCTAGCTGTGGCACCTTAGGTATATCACTGTACACTACTGTTTCAGTCTCCTCATCTGTAAAATGGGGATAATGCTTTTAAAAATGTTTCAATGATTTCTATTTTTTTATATCAGTCAGTTCCTAATACACTCCCCTCATCCCCAACCCCCCATAAAAACCTTTCCTTGTAACAAAAAGCTACAATAAAGCAAAACAACCCCACATATCAACCACGTCTACAGGGTGTATAATATTCTGGGTCTATAGTATACTTCCTATAGAGAAGAGGGAAATATATTTTATCATTAATTCTCTGGAATCGATTGGTCATTCTAGTCACCAGAATGTCTTTTAGTATTTTCCCTTACATTCTTGTGGTCATTTTGAATATTGTTCTTTTGGTCCTACTTTCTTTTTTTTTCTCTCTTTCTTTTTTTTTTTTTTTGGCAGGGCAATGAGGGTTAAGTGACTTGCCCAGGGTCACACAGCTAGTAAGTGTCAAGTGTCTGAGGCCGCATTTGAACTCAGGTCCTCCTGAATCCAGGGCCAGCGCTTTATCCATTGTGCTACCTAGCTGCCCCCAGTTCTACTTTCTTTAACAGGTAAAAAATCTTCCTAAGTTACTTTGAAATCCTTATATTTGTAATAAAGTACAAGTTGGGCCAAACGTCATAAAAAGGTTTCAAAATTTATTAACTTCTTTATTTTTTGTTTTTCATTTGTAATATCATAGCATCATATACAGTATATATAGGAAATTAATTTATATTACATGTGAAAAATCTAATCTCATAAATGGCAAAAATAAAGAAAAATAGTTTTCAAAAATTTATTAAAACTTCATGAGGCACACCTTGTACAAACATAATCAGTTACATTTTCTTTACTACAATTAGCTAAGTTGTTTCCCTAATCATTAGTTTCTTACTCCCCCCCATTTTTTTTGCTATCACAGAAACCTGAATTTATGAATTTTTTAATATATGGGACCTTTCCATCTTCCTTTGACCTCCTTGGGTTGTATGCAATTGGAAATAATCCAAGGTCAAAGGGTATGACCATTCTAGCCAATTTTCTCATGATTCCATACTGTTGTCCAGAATGGTTGGATCAATTCATAGTTCTACCAACAGTGTAGTGCCCAAGACTAAAGTAGAGGGTGTTCGTGCATGATTTTTTGTTTGCAGACGATTGTAGCCTCTGAAGCTGAGATGCAACAAAGTATGATTTTCAGCCACTTGTGCTAATTTTGACCTAACAATTAACACCAAGAAAGCACATGTGCTTCGTCAGCCAGCACTACACCATCCATACATAGAACTATCAGTTACAGCAAATGGAGAGATTTTGAATACTGTGGATAAGTTCACTTACCTTGGCAGTGTACTTTCCAGGGATGTACACATAGATGATGAGGTTGATGCACACATTGTCAGAGCTAGCTTAGTGTTTGGGAGGTTCCAAAGGAAAGTGTAGGAGAGGAGGTACAGAGCCACTGTGCTGACCTCATTGCTGTTATGCCATTGAAACATGGACAGTAAACCAGTGTCATGCCAGGAACTGAATTCCCTCCATTTGAATTGTCTTGGGAAGATTCTGAAGATCACCTGGTGTAGGTACTTTCTCAAGCTAAACTGCCAAGCATTCAAATTCTATTGCAGAAGAGGGTGACGCTTATTGGCTAGCCACATTGTTCGAATGCCAAATGCTTGCCTAAAAGACTATTTTATGGAGAACTCACAGAAGGAGATATAAAGACACTCTCAAGGTCTCTCTGAAGAACTTTGGTACAGATTATGAGATGTAGGAGACACTGGCACAGGACTGCCCATCATAGTGTGGTCTTAATCAGAGAAGGTGCTGTGCTCTATGAACAAAGCAGAATTGAAGTAGCTCAAAAGAAACTCAAGATAAGCAAATTTAGAGAATCCAACCCAAGTATTGACATGGATTATTTGTGCCTGACCTGTGGTAGAGCATTCCGAGCTCATATTGGTCTGATCAGCCACCATTGGACACAATGTAACTTGACTCTAACATAGCAATGTCATTTTGGTTCTCTTTGAGAAGGAAGGACAACAACTAACTGATTATTAGTGTGGATATCTTCTTAAAATTGGATAACAATACTTCACCTATAGGCTTCAGAGGTTATTTTGAGAGAAAAACTGTATAAATCTTAAAGAGCTATGGGAATTCAACCTATTATAATTTCTATACATTCCAATCAGGAGCCAGTCATACACTAATACTGTATTTATACTACTTACCTAGAGATGAATACATATACATTCATAGCCATATTTACAAAATGCTCCCTCCACAATCATTTACCCATGTGAGGTTGGGTGTGGGGCTTGATTAGGAGTCTATCCCATTTCATTCCCTCAATCTCAATGAAACTAATTACATGATATAAGAGGCAAGTAACAGACAATGAGATGAATTCCCCACTTTCAGACTTAGAATAGTCCATTTGTATATGAAGGGACCAGGAAACTCAACTAAAGATGAACAAAGTCCTTTGGCCAGCCCAGTGCCCTTTTCTCTGCCGACTCACTGATATAGGTGAATGAAGGGACTGAGAATTAAAAGCCAAAAGAGCTGGATTTCCTCAACTGAATATAAACCATTCAGCTTAGAACCAAAGCAAATAATGATCAAGAAATCCAATGAGAAACTACAGAAAATGAATTTTGTCACCCCAGAACTACACAAGAAGACAGCCAGAAACCTGAGGGCAATAGGGAAAAAAATGGCCAACACCAGGACAGGTTGTTTTTGTATCCTGAGGCATCAAGAACACCCTAGAGCAGGGCTTCTTAAACTTTTTCCATTCATGACTTCTTTTCACCCAAGAAATTTTTATGTGACTCTCACATATAGGTATATAAAATAGGCATACGTAACCTTTTACTGTTACCAAATTTTTCACCACCCCCACATTTAGTTACTCCACCCCATATGGGATCTCAACCTACAGTTTAAGAAGCTAGGCCCTAGAGCAGGCCCTTATCATCTGGTCTATTGCAATAGACTTCTAATAATACACAGGTAGGGCTGGGGTGGGTTTGATTAGGGGTCTACCCCAGTTGCATCCCCTCAATCTAGATGAAGTCACATGATGTGAAAGGCCTCCCTGTCTCAAGTCTCCCTCGTTTCCCCCCTCCCTCCCTCTCCATGAAGTTGCCAAATTTTCCTAAAGTATATGTCTAAATATGCCATCCCCCTACTCAATAAACTCCAGTTGTCCCCTGGCACCTCCAGACTCAAATTAAAACTCTTTTGACATCTGACGCTCTTCATATTTTGGTCCTTTTCTACTTCTCCAGTCTTCTTACACTTAGTTACATTGGTTTACTTCTAGAAGGAACCCTGTTAATCTATTGAGACATGCCTAAACTTTGTTTTAGAGATTTTTTTCCCCAGAGTTCTATTCTGAGGTGGGATGCATGCACCAGAGAAATGAGAAAATCTTGACTTACTCTGTTTGGGATAAGGCCACT
This sequence comes from Dromiciops gliroides, assembly GCF_019393635.1. Taxonomy (NCBI): domain Eukaryota; kingdom Metazoa; phylum Chordata; class Mammalia; order Microbiotheria; family Microbiotheriidae; genus Dromiciops; species Dromiciops gliroides. Next base: position 484,734,059 of record NC_057862.1, on the reverse strand, counting down.
CCCAAGATGCCAGTTTAAATATGATTTCCTTTAGACAGTGATGTTTTCCTTTCTGTTTTTGTATCCCTAGTACTTTGCACATAGTAGGCACTTAATAAATGCTTTTTGAATTGCTGCAGTATCAGTATCTGTGGACTTAGAAACTGAATTCACCAGTTCTTTCAATACTCAGAGATGTAGTTCATCTAGGACTGGACATTTAAACTTATCAAGGAGTCAGGAAAACCTGAGCTCAAATCTAGCCTCAGATACTATGTGACCCTGGGCAAGTCACTTAACCTCTGTCTGATTTAGTTTCCTCATCTGTAAAATGAGAATAATAACAGCATCCACCTCCCAGGGTAGTTGTGAAGAGAAAATGAGATAATATTTATAAACACTTTGCAAACCTGAAAGCACTATATAAATGCACTCTCCCCACCCCTCTCTTTTCCTCTCTCATTCTCCCCTGCCCCCTATCCTCCATATTTTTTTCTTAGAGATAGTTAAGTAGCATAGTGAATTAAGGGCTGGGCCTGGAGTCAGGAAGATCTGAGTTCAAATCCAATCTCAGATATTAGTTGTGTGACTCTGGGCAAAGCACTTAACCTTTATTTAGTCAATTGTAAGAGTAAGATAATATTGCACATACCTTCCAGTGCTGGTGTGAGATCAATGAGATAATATCTATAAGGTGCTTAGCACAGTGCCTGCCACGTGGTTGATTGTTGTCCTTTATACTCAAAGAGGACCAAAATGGCATCATTTTGTTGGGGTGAAGGTACAATGTGTTCAACTGTGGCTGACAGATCAATATTAGCTTGGAAGGTTCTACTACAGGTTGGGCACAAATTGTGCATAGAACATTTGAAGTCGAGATGTCTCAATTTGTGCATCTCACATTTCTTTTGAGCTAATATAATTCTGTTTTACTCATAGAACATAACACCTTCTTTGATGTGGGCATGCCATGCTGGCCAGTCCTGTGCCAGTGTCTCCCACATCTCACAATCCATACCAAAATTCTTCAGAGAGACTTTGAGAGTGTCCTTGTAGCACTTCCTCTAACCTCCATATGATTGATTGCCTTCTGTGAGTTCTCTGTAAAATAGTCTTTTAGACAAATATACTTTTGGCATTCAAACAACATGGTCAGCCCATGAGAGTGCAGTAGAGTTTGAAGGCTTGGCAGTTTAGCTTGAGAAAGGACCTTAGTGTTTGGCATCTTGCCAGATGATCTTCAGAATCTTCCCAAGACAATTCAGATGGAAGGAATTCAGTGTCCTGGCATGGCACTGGTATCCTGTCCAGGTTTCATGGACATACAACAATGAAGTCAGCACAGTGGTTCTGCAGAACTTCAGTTTGGTGGGCAGCTTAATACTTCTCTCCCATACTTTCCTTTGGAACCTCCCAGACACTAAGCTAGCTCTGACAATGCAAGCATCAACCTCATCATCTATGTGTACATCCCTGGAAAGTACACTGCCAAGGTAAGTGAACTTATCCACAGTTTTCAAAATTTCTCCATTTGCTGTAACCAATGGTTCCATGTATGGATGGTGTGGTGCTGGCTAACGAAGCACCTGTGTTTTCTTGGTTTTAATTGTTAGGCCAAAATTAGCACAGGCAGCAGAGAATCAATCCATACCTTGTTGCATGTCAGCCTCAGAGGCTGCATTGAGTGCACAACCATCTGAGAACAAAAAGTCACATACCAACTCTCCCTCCACTTTAGTCTTCTGGTTCCAGGGGAGCTCCCTGGCTCTTATGTCAGGGTACTAAAAGGATCTGGACCATGTATCTGAAATATCACTCTGAGTTTCCCTGTTAAAGCTGGCAGCTTCAGCCAATCAATCAATATGCATTTATGAAACACCCATTATATCAGACAAAAATGAAACAGTTTCTACCCTCAAAATGTGTATGTTCTATTGAGGGAGACAGTGTATACAGGCATACCTCATTGTATTGCACTTCATTTTGTTGTGCTTCACAGAGACTGCATTGGGGTTTTTTGTTTTGGTTTGGTTTTTTTTACAAATTGAAGGTTTATGGCAACCCTGTGGTCAAAAAAGTCCTTTGGCGCCATTTTTCCAACAGCATGTGCTCACATAATGTCTCTCTGTCACATTTCAGTAATTCTCACATTATTTCAAATGTTTTCATTATTATTTTATTTGATACGGTGATTCTGTGATCAGTGATCTTTGATGTTACTATTGTAATTGTTTTGGGGTGCCATGAACAACATCCATGTAAGATGGTGCGCTGATCGAAATTCTGAGACATGTTGCTTGATTGGATAGCCTAGCAACAGTCAATAAACTGAGGTCACTGGTCTCTCCTGGTGACCAAAGACCACCCCCCCCACCCCACCCCCACCCCGGCAAAGTGAGCATCTCTGGGCCCTTTAAATTGAAGTGTCTTCCTTCTGACCATACATCTTTGGGACCTTCCCTCACAAAAGAAAGGCCACTCTGATTGGGTGGGTTGGCCTTTAGGTGTGCTAGTTGTTCATGAGACAGCTGCCTTCCACAATCTTGGTTAGAAAAAACATAAGCCATCTCAAGCAGGTTTTTACTGGTTTGGTCTCCCTGTTTTTAGATCAGGTCATCCCAAACTTTGATTAGGAGAGGCAAGGACACAAGAGTCATCCCTCTGGGGGAGGGGAGATTAGTTTAAATTGACTTCTGTTACTGGGTCTCTGCCAAGGCTAATGCCTAGAATTATTCCTCAGCCAGTTCAGGCTAGGAAAGGTCTCTTTTGTGTTGGGCTGGATGGGGATTTTTCCAGAAAAGGCTATATTACATATTAATATTAGATATAAAATGATACAGTATAATATTAATTTCCCTCAACGGGGAACTTAATCAATAAATGTTGTACATGTTCTGCCTGCTCCACCAACCGGTTATTCCTGTCTTTCTCCCTCTTGCCTCCCTATTCCCTGAGACACAATATTGAAATTAGGCCAATTAATAACCCTATAATGGCCTCTAAGTGTTTAAAGTAAAGGAAAGAGTAAATTGATTAGGCAAACTTCATTGTGGTCTTACTTTTTAAAATTACCACAGCCACCCTAGTCTTCAGCAACCACCACCCTCATCAATCAAAAGCCATCAATATCCAGACAAGACCGGGCCCCCCCCATCAGCAAAAAGATTAAGCTCAAATAATGGTTAGCATTTGTTAGCAATATTTTTTATTTAAGGTTATGTATATTGGGGTTTTAGACATACTATTGTGCATTTAATACAGTATAGTATAAACATAACTTTTCTATGAACTGGGAAACCAAAACAATTTGTGACTGGCTTTATTACAATATTTACTTTATTGTAGTAGTCTGGAACAGAACCCACAATAGTATACCCGTACATATATACATACACACATATAATACACAGTTGATACAAAGCAAGTTTTGTAACGAAAGCTTTAGCATCAGGGAGAATTAAGAATGAAGGAGATGGTACTTGGCCTGAGCTTTGAAAGATTAAGATGACTCAGGCCGGCTGAAGCAGGTTCAAAGGCTGCCTTCTGAGGAGCTTGCCCTTGGTCCTTCCTGCAGTAACAACCCAGCCTAACCATTTCTTTCCGTTCTTTGATTCCTTCTATCAGTGTCAGCGTTGGGAAAAACCTTAGGTCACTTAGTCGAACTCCCTTATTTTACAGCCTGGGGAGGCTGAGGCCCAGATAAGAGCACTGACTTATCCAAGGTAGCAGTTACACTCCCATTCTCGGGGTCTCTGCTGGTAAGCCTTGGCTGCCCAGAACACACACACGCCTTCCCTTTGCCTGCCTGAGCAGGAGCCAGAGCTACCTGGCTGCCCTGGGCTGGACGCAGCCTTAAGGACGGTCCCGAGTTTCCTTCCCTGAAACCACTTAAAGACCCCCGATTACTCAGGGTGTCCAGGGCCACTACCACAGGAAGACCTCCCCCCTTGGGAGCGGCCCCGTTAGCAGACTCCCATACCTCTTCCAGGGTCTCATCCTGGGCCACGTGGTCCGGGCCCCGGGCAGAGCCCGCCCCCTAGGCCTGAGGGCGCTAATTCCAGGGAGCGACGCTCCCTTTTCTCCGCCCCCAACCTCGGGTCTCCGACCCGTCAGACTCCTCCCCAAGGCCCTCCTCCCCTTACCCCTTCCAGCCTAGGGCCGTTTGATCCCCGGGCTGCCCCGCCCCCGGAGAAGATGGCGCTGCGAGCGGCCAGGAACGTGCGGGTTGCAGCCTCGTCCCTGTGGGCGGCAGCCGCCGCTGAGACCCCCGGGTCCCTGGCCTCGCTCACAGCCGCCCCCGCGCGTCTCCGGGCCCTTCCCGGCCCAGGCTCCTCTCCCTTCCTGGCGGCCGCCGCCTCCCGGAGTCTCTGCACCAGCGCCCTGCGACTCGCCGGTGAGTGAGCCTGGGACCTGGCTGGGGTGGGGGTGGGGCGCCGCGGACCCGGGGCCGAGCAGGGCCGCGCTGCATGGCTGTTTTATGTTTCGTCCTCTGTCCAATGAGGGCATTATGTCTCCGAGCCCCTTTTCGTCTCTGGATTATAATTACAGCCCCGGCAGGGCTGTAATGTGTCCCTGGCTTACCCAAGAACGTGCCCGCCCCGCTGTGCCCGAGCACAGGGGAGGTGTTCGCTACTTATTGTAAAGGCAAATGTACCAGGAGGGAGGCTGTTATGGTTCAGACCCAGACCCAGACCCCCCACCCCCACCCGTCAGTGTAGATCGTGGGACTTGGGTTATATGGTCTGAAAGGCCTCTGCTAGTTCTCAAAGGCTCTGAATCTTGTAAGATTTTCCAAGCCTTTTTTTCAACAAAGTGCTGATTACCATCCTTTTTGTATCCCTCGTTTTGACTTCCAAGTACGAAGGTTGTCTGTTCTATTTATTATCCTAATGGCTAAGTACCGGAACAATCCAGCTGAAGTGCCATCTATCTACGTGAATTGCTGACAAGACTTGATAGCCGGGGAGGAGAAGACGGAGACTGGCCCGGCCTCATCCCAGGCCATGCTCTTCCCTTTGCCTAATCTATAGTTTAATTTTCATCTTTTTCAATGAAAAGTGGTTGGGTGTATAGTTTGTATTCCAAGATCCCCTGATCCTGTGTATGATTACCTCTGTTGCTATGGCAATTCCGTAGGAAAATTATCATTAACAGCTGACAGACTTTTCAAGGGCCTTGTAGCTAGCCTAGTCCCTTCTTTTACAGATGGGGAATCCTTGGCCACAGCAGTGAACGGCTTGCCACGGCCCACACAGGTAGTAGTGATCGCAAAACCGAGACTCAGAGCCAAGGTGAATCCACCCAACCCTGGAACTAGTTAGTGGCAGAACTGGTACTTGGGTTTCTTAACTTCTACTCCAAGTTGTCTTATCCTTTGTCACACTGCCCTTTCTGCAAATAACATTAGTGTCCAAAGCTAAAACTATCTTGTCTTTTGAAACAGTTCGTATTTTCAAAGTGTTTAAGACATGATGGCTTTATTTTTCTGAAATATTGGTCTTATTTTATAGTTCGAAAATTCACAGACAAGCATGAATGGATATCAGCTGAAAATGGTATTGGAACAGTGGGAATCAGCAATTTTGCACAGGTATTGTGGTTTTTCCCCCCATGTCTGTAAGGGCTTTTCTAGTTCTGTAACTATCCTTGTCCTCTGCAATATGGTGGAGTACTTGGAATTTGCTTTTGAGGTAATGTTCTTTAGCACTCTAAGATGAAGGCTGGGAATATTTTTTCTTTTCTTTATTTCCTATTGAAAGCTATTTGCCTACTGGAATTGTAATTAAAGTTATACAGCAACTTAATTTAGTTTTGGTCTCATAGCCTCCCTTCATCATTTCTACTTAAGTGACACCCAAGACCCTTCTTTTGAAAAGCAGCTTGTGGCACTGATTTTTTATTACAGTACTTTTATACTATGCTATATAGTGGACCTTTCTTGGTTACTCAAATTTGAATATTCAAATATATAGTCCCATTAGAATAGCCTCTAGGCTGCCTCTCAGTGCCCAGGGCAAATTTATCCCTGGGACTTAACTACAGTCAAATTGAAGAGGCTAACCAGGTGTCAGGCTAGAGCATCCCCACCTTGGCCAACAGAGTGAATTTAATTATTCCTTTTCCTATTTCACCACCTCAGTTTTATCTTAACCTAGCCTATTGGATGTTCCTTTCCTGTAGAAACTGTATATGGAGTTTCTTTTGACCAGGAATTTTCATAATTTTTGAGTAGTGTGGCATCAGTCGTTTTTGTCATTTGCAAATTTTTTTTTTTGAAGGGCAATGAGGGTTAAGTAATTTGCCCAAGGTCACACAGCGAGTAAGTGTCAAGTGTCTGAGGCTGGATTTGAACTCAGGTCCTCCTGAATCCATGGGCTGGTGCTTTATCCACTGAGCCACCTAGCTGCCCCCATTTGCAAAATTATAATAAGGTTCAAATCTGAATTCAGGTTTTATATCTAATGAATGGAAAACAAAGCTTTATTTGAATAGGATGTACTATATATTTTGAGGGCTTATTTGTGCATTTAATACTCTGCTAGGCCTTTGGGCAGATACAAAGAAAATAAGACTGGCCCCTACTTTCAAGGATCTTACAGTTTAGTAGTAAAGACAACTTACAAAAAAGGAAATTTTAACCATTGAAAAGTTAGCAGTCGGGGCAGCTAGATGGCACAGTGGATAGAGCACTGGCCCTGGAGTCAGGAGTACCTGAGTTCAAATCCAGCCTCAGACACTTAACACTTACTAGCTGTGTGACCCTGGGCAAGTCACTTAACCCCAATTGCCGCACTAAAAAAAAAGAAAGAAAAGTTAGCAGTTATTTAACAATTGACCAAAATTGCTGAGTATATTATATTGTCCTGGGTTTAACAAAACATTAAATAGATTTCAGCTTATTGTGGTAATTCTAACCTATTGTTTCCATTTGTAAGTGTTTTTAAAATTCGGAGGTTATCTAACTCTAAGCTGAAGAAAATGTTAGTAGTCCTTTATTTGGGAGGTAGCTTGGTGCTGTGAGAGAAGAGTGTTGATTTGGAATCAGAGGACTTTGGTTCTCATATTTCTATTGCCTCTTTGTGTATGGCCTTGGGCAAGTCATCTAACATCTCTAGAGCTAAGTTCCTCTTCAGCTGAAACTCTGTGATGGTCAGTGACTGCTGAGCCCTGTTTTTGTGGAACTGTTAATGTTTTATTTTGTTTTGTTTCTTCCTTGTGAGAGACTGCTGAAATGAAACTGTTGTTTTCATACGTTACCTTAAAGTGTTCTCTCATAAAATTTTTAGTGTGTCCTCTTTGCTGCTTCAGAAATGTTTTACCATTAGATCTGTGGCTGGTAGAAAGAAAGCTGGCCTTAGACCTGGGTAGACCCCAGTTTAAATTCTACCTCTGATAAACACTTAATGTGTAACACTGGGCATGTCGTACAATTTTTCAGTGCTTTAGGCAAGTTGCTGGTCTGAATTGGTGATAGAGTTTCTTCTCCCAGGAATTTCCTCTACCAGTGAAATTACAGGTTCATTCCCTTTTCCCAACTGTTGTTGCTTTAGAGCAGAGGTGTCCAGATCAGATTCTTTTCTATTTGAATTTGACTGCACTGCTTTAGAGGAAATGAGAGGAAAACCAATGAACAGAAGAAGAGCTGCTGATTTTTTTTGTCCTTCAGTAATAATAATAATAGTAAGAACTCTAAGAACAGCTAATTTATATAGTGTTTTAGTTTAGAAAATACTTTACATATATCATCTCTCTTAATCTTCACATTATGAGGTAGTAAATATTCCCTTTTTTAATAGACGAGGATCAGAGGCAGAGGTTAAGTGACTTGCTCAAGGTCACACAGCTAGTGAGGTAGAATTCTAACTTAAATCTTTGACTCCCAAATCCAGCATCCTAATTAACTTATGTAACTTGTGAATTTATCATTACAAAATTCTTGGATGTCAGTTTTTTGCATGCTACTGTATTGGGTTTTTTTGGTCAATAAACATGAGATACTCTTTTCCCTCAAGAGGTTTATAGTCTAGTTGATGAGATAATCTTGCATGGCCCCCTATAATACAGGGCCTGTAGGAGTCCAAATAAAAGTAATGTACTTTCCATCTAGAGTCATGAAGAAAGGCTTCATGGAGGAGGTGGCATTTTGAACTATTCCTTGAAGGATGAATATAACAACTGACATTTGTATCTAACACTTTAAAGTTTGCAAAATTTTTAACATACAGATGTTAACCCCATTTTACAGAACAGGGAACTGAGGGTCAGAGAGGTTATTGGACATTTTGAACCTGTGTACCCCATAGTTATCTCAAACTCAGCATGTCCAAAATAGAACTCGTTATCTTTGATCCAAAACTAATTCATTTTCTGAATTCCCCCATTTCAGTTGAGGTCACCATCATCATTCTTGGTCACCCAGGTTTGTTGCCACGACTCATTATTCTCCTTCACCCACATATTCAGCTAGTTGCCAAATCTTGTCATTTTGAACTCTAAAGATCTTTCATCAGTCCTGTTCACTTTCCTTAAATGAGCAATACCCTAGTTGAGTCTCTACCTCTATTTTGGATTATTATAATTGCTCCTAACTGTTGTCCTGCTTCAAGTCCCACCCTTCCCCAACTTATCTTCCACATAGTTAGCCAAGTGATAATCCTAAAGTCTTGGCTTCCCTGCTTGATAAACTCCAGTGGTCATCTCTCACCTCTCGAATCAGATACAAACTCCTCTGTTTGGTATTTATAGTCTCACACTCTGGACCAGCCTCTTTTTTATACTTTCCTCCCCTTAATGCATTCTTCAGTGTTTTTTAGAAACAATATTCCATCTCCTTTTCTATATGCCTTTATACTAGCTGCTACCCATGTTTGGAATGTACTCCATCCTTACCTCCACCTGTTAGAACCTCTAGTTTCCTTCAAAGACTAGCTCAAGCATCACTGTCTATTCAGCCTTTCTTGGTCTGCCCAGATGCTAACGTCTCCTCCCCTAATTACATTTTGTTATATTTATTCTGAATATACCTCATATGTAAAAGTTTTCTCCCTCAAAAGAATGAAAGTTATTCAGGGCAAGTATGGTTTCATTTCTGTCTTTGTATCCTCAGCATTATGCCTAGCACATATTAGGTGCTTATTATTTGTTGACAGAATGATTGGTTAAGAGACTTGCCTGTGGTAATACAGTATAAAAAGAGATTTCCATATCTGGCATTTTGATTCCAAATCCAGCACTCAGTGCCTCTTCCTCAAATCTAAGATTTTAGTGGGTAGAAATGTGGGGGGAAGGGATGAGGTTGAACATTCCAAGGGAACAGAGTTGTTTAATTAGTGGCACAAATCACATTTGAGAAAGGGCAAGTCATCCAGTTTGGCTGAAGCAGTTGGTTTCATGAAACTATGACATTAGTCATTATATCTAATTTGAAGTTTTTTACCCATAGGAAGCATTGGGAGATGTAGTTTACTGTAGTCTTCCAGAAGTTGGAACAAAATTGAACAAACAAGGTAAGTGTCTTTTTGTCTTTAAAGAAAAAAATGTAGTAACATTTTCATTAAATTTTCAAATTACATTACTAATAGGACAAAGACATAAAGTTAACTTGATGCCTTTCTCCAGCGGTGTCAAACTCAAATAGAAATGTGCCACTGAGGATCCCTGTAGACTGCGTGTTGACTTAGTTTTAAAATGTAGTATTACCAATGTTTCATTGTATTTTCATTTATTTTGGTAAATATTTCAATTATATTTTAATCTAGTCTCAGGATTTTAACATTTCTGCCCTTCTCTATAGTCAACTTATACCTGGAAAGAATTGTTTTGAATATAATAAGGTATGTGGAAATGACCTTCCCTTGGTGAAAAATATCTCACTGGACAAAATTAACAGAAATTATTTTTGTAGAGGGAGTATATAGCAAAGTTAGGCCTTAGAGTTAAGAATATATGGGTTCACATATATCACATCTGCCTTAGATACACACTAACCATGAGCAAATTAATCTCTCAGTGCTCCAGACACCTAAAATTATAAACTATATTTGGCTCTATAAAAAGAGGTTTCTACACTAGGAATTCCCTACCCACTGATGAAACCATTGAAAACATTTTGTAAACTAATTTTAGTATGTATCACTTTATAGGACTATCATTCTGGTACATCACTTTCCTGGAGCATATGAGTGATTAATCATCAAAGAAAACTTAGTTGGTTAATGGAATGAATGGCCTTATAGGAAAAGCTCGAGTGTCAGTTATTACTTGCTCTTGCAAATGAATTATGAACCGAATTTTCCTACAGCCAAAACCTAGGAACTTTCTGAGGCACAATTTTGAACTAGGGTGAGATTGAAGAGATGATAACACTCATAAACAGGTTCCAGAAGAGACCAAGACTGTTAAGCAAGGACATCTGTGGCAAGACAGTATTTATATTAAAATTTTTTAAAAAACGTTATTCTTAAACTTTTTTCTTTGCTTTGTGTTCCCTGTTTTTTCTTATAATTCCATAGTAAGATTTCTCTTGAAAAGTCTTAACCTTGTCTTAGCCAAAATGACGAGAGAAAGAAATCTTTCCACAGTTTAAGCAGTGTAATCCGTTTGGCCTTTTGGACAGGGATACTTGTGGCAATAGGAGTGGTCAGCCACATGGAATGAGCCAAGATGGCCAGCTCTAATAGGGTAAAAAACATGGGAGATGGTTTGGGGAAATAGTTTATATTATTTAGTCTTCTCCACCATTTTCTCCTTTTTCTTATATAAGGGAGGGAGAGAAATTCCCATATGGACACACACATACACACACACACACAGAGTCACTTGAACGCGAGTGACTATTATCTGATAAGTATTATTGGTTCAGTTAAATTCGTGGAACTGCCTATTTTGTATCAAGTACTGCTAAGTGTGGGGATAGAAAGACAACATTTGAAAACCAGCCTAGCATGATAGAAACATTATTGGAATTGAAATCAGGAGAGTGCCTGGTTTCAAATCATGCTTCTGTTGCTTCATGGGATTACAGAATTTGAGCATCATAAGGAACTTCATCAAACATCTAGTCCAGCCCATGCCCAAAAAGAATGTCCATCATAGCATACCAACAAATGGACATCTATCCTCTGTGAAAATGCACCGTCTTCTGAGGTAGTACATTCCAGTTTGGAGCATTTTTAGAAAGATGAAGGGTAAGTAACAGGATGAATACAAATATGACAGAGTCCTGTTGTGAGTAAAATTCAACAAAGGTAGACAGAGGCATGTATTCTCTGAGCAATACAACATTATATCAACAGGGTGTGAGCCAAAAAACCCTGAGTAGAAAGATAGCCCCCTTTTATTGGTTTTGGAGAGTACAGAACAAAGAACAAAACAGGGTAGATGAGAGGAAATAAAACATTTGGTTATAGAGTTGATGACATCATGGGGTTGAGAACAATATAACTGGTTACATAGCTCAGGAGTGGGGAACAATACCATTGGTTGGAAGTTGGGAATGAGGGGCTAGCAACAACTCCCTCATTCCTTACTGTGACTAAGAAAAGTCCATTCTTTGAGTCTACCTCCAAGGTCAGAGATGGTGGGCCAGACTTCTTTAGATAACATCAGACATCCTTGAGGGATAGCTTGGTGTAGTGTAAAAGATACTAGACCATATTTCCTAGTATCCACCCACATTCCCCAATGATAGCAGATTTCCTTGCAGCAAGAGTAGAACAGTGATTAGCAAGAGAACTGAATTTATTTTTTCCCCCTTTATAGTTTTTTATTTCTCCACAATTACATATAAAGTTGTTTTCAACATTCATTTTTGTAAGATTTTGAGTTGCAAATTTTTCTCACTCCCCCCTTCCCCAAGTCAGCAAGCAATCTGATTATAAGTTATATGGTACAGTCATGTTAAACATTTCCACACTGGTCATGTTGTGAAAGAAAAATCAGAACAAAAGGGGAAAAACATGAGAAAAAACAACAGGAGAAAGTGAAAATCGTATACCTCAATCTGCATTCATACTCTAGTTCTTTGTCTGGATGTGGACAGCATTTTCCATCATGAGTCTTTTGGAATTGTCTCGGATCATTGTATTTCTGAAAAGAGCAAAAGTCTATCAATGTTGATCATTGTACAATGTTGCTGTTACTGTGTATAATGGAGAACTAGACCAGATGAATTTCTGAACTAAGTTCAGAGACAACCTGACTTAGGCAATTACAGGACAAAACCAATTAAATTTAAATAGGATCAATTAAAAAATGACACAGAATCAATTTAATCTTCTCAGTCCTGAAAGAATAGTGTTTTGAAAACTATTGTCTCTCAAGTGCTAACAATCATATAGAGCTAAGACTGGAAAAATGATTTTTCAATATAAGCTGATCTTTGGTGATTCTATATTTTCTTGAAGATAAAATGAAAATTCCCTAGGGTTGTCTCTTACCTACCTTTACAGACTTATTTCACATTATTTCCCAACACCAATTCTTATGTTCCAACCAGATTGGACTACAAATTCTGGATGTCAGAATTCCAGTTCCTACTTTTTGGCTTTTGCATAGCCCAGCCATCCTTCTCCTACCCTATCAAGCTTGAAATGTACTCCCTCTTCACCTCCATTTCTTAGAATCTCTAGTTTCCTTCAAGGGTCAGTCAGCTCATCTGCCACTTGTAGAAAGCTTTTCTTTATCCTCCCCTCACCCCCAATTCTTTTTCCTTTTTCAAATTCCCTTATATTCCCTTATCTATTTACTTGTTTGGATCACCTGAAGGAATTGTGTCCTTAGCATTTGGCAGTGTCATGTACTTATTATTAGGTCCTTTAAAAAATGTCTTTTAAATTTAACTGTATTGACTAATAGCATTAGACTAATCTTTAAAAAATTATAAACTTATCATATAAATCGCTCTATTGGTTTCATTTGTTGCTTCTCCAGGTTTCATTTTCATAATTAATGTTTCTGACACGTAATATACTCTATTTTTAAATTTTATTTAGATGAGTTTGGAGCTTTGGAAAGTGTGAAAGCTGCCAGTGAACTCTATTCTCCACTAACAGGAGAAGTAACTGAAATTAATGTAGCTCTTGCAGAAGACCCAGGACTTGTCAACAAATCTTGTTATGAAGATGGTAAGATGCTGGTATTGATTTCTCAAGGGGTTATTAATGCTACCATTAGTAATTTTTTTTTTAGTAACTCATTTTAAAAAATTTAAACTTCATTTCTTCATGTGACAATGACTTTTGAGTTTTTTCAATGCCAAACTGAGTTTTAAATGGGGATAAATAATCAGATTCCTTTCAAGAGTTAAGTATGTATTTAATGATAGTAAGAGCATAGCTAGGCAATGGGGAAAGGAAGCGGTACAAAGTTTAGATAATATTTAAAATTTTTTAAATAGTCCTGACCTATTAAGATAAAAGTATAATATTCTATTATTCAGTATTTTCTAAAAGTTAGTGGTATTTTGATTTTTAAATCTTAAAGACCTGCATAGTCTCTTGAACATTTCTCAGCTAAAGAGCTTCATTACTAGTTTTCAGAGGATTGGTGATACAATCACCCATAAAATTAATTTCTAAGGTATGCATTCACATTACATGTTGAAAATAGTAGTATTTTTAATAGAGTAAGCTTATTGACATACTCATTAGGCTTTTTTTGGGATAAACTCCTGGCCTTATTTATAAATTAGGAATGTATTTTCCTTTGGCTTTGGTACTTAGAGCAATATTTGACACATTTGTTTTAGATCTAGGAGCCAGCCCCAAAGGTTAGGGACCAGGTGAATTTTTCAGTTTTCAAGGGAAGAAAGACAGGGATAATGGTTCCCTATCTTGGGTCTAGAAGCAGATTAGGATCACCATAGATTTTGAAGTGTACTAACCTTCAGCTGAGCCATCTGACCATAATATTTTCAAGGCTTTATAGAATCTAGATGAAAATTCTGATAGGCAATGGCCTTTTTCCCTGTACGCTCCTCCACCCCCCACACACACCATAGAGAGCAGAGGTGTCAGATAGTGCCATGCAGACTGCAACACCAAGTGTGTAGTGCAAATCATAGGAAAATGTAATTGGGAAAGAGTTAATAAAATAAAAATACAATAATAAGTCTAAGGCCTGTAGAGATTCCTATGTATTTATTGAGGATATTAATTAATGTCCTTATTGGTGGCCCCCATTTCTATTTGAGTTTGATACCACGGACTGAAGAGTACTGAAGGGTTAGTCCTCATAAATACCTATGTCATTTTTCAGGTGTCTCATACTTATATAAACTTTCATAATCATAAAGCAATTGCATACAAGTTAGAAGAACAAAGTATACTCTTGTAATTTTTGGTAAAATTGTTGAGTGTCATTATGCACTGCAAGGGGCTCAGCATGTTGAACCTAATAGATGAGTTTAGTCTGGAGATTGCCTCAGAGGGAGAAAATTCAAAATTACAGGTGCCAAGGGTTATTTAATGAGACCTCACTTGAATTTACTCTTTATTTATTTTCTGCATTCCTTTGCCACTAAATAGTGAGAATATTAAACCTATCCTGTGAAACTAAATTTTAACAAGGTCTTTGATTTTCTTATTGTTATTTATTATGTTCAGTAAATTGTTGTTAGTGGATTCAATATTAGATAAACCAATAGGTTTAGATTTTTAATGAGGTAACTTGGGTTTCAAAATAACTTCCTTATTACAGGTTGGCTGATCAAGATGACTCTGAGCAACCCTTCAGAACTTGATGAACTGATGAGCGAGGATGCATATGAGAGATACATAAAATCTATTGAGGACTGAACATTGGATCCCCCCAAAAATTAGTATTAAGAACACAGCCCAGTATAGTTTCATCTTAAATTAGTGGTATATGGAAGGTTAGCAACTTTAACACTTCTGAAACAACACCATGGCATGGAAAAAAAAATCTTAGCTACTCAGAAATGACTGGATAAAAATGCTTTTACTATTTGCACCTTTTGCACAACTTCTTTCTAGTGATTTTAAGTTAGTGTCTGTCTAGTTTTGAATTCATAGCATCATGTGTGGTAAAAACGAATTCTGAGACCATGTACTTCAAAGCTAGAATTTTATCTGTAAAAAGCCTTAAATCAGTAATGTTGTAATGGCCACTCAACTCCATCACCAGTTTTGTTCAAATACATTTGGTTTTCTGTCCATGGGAATAATTTACTGAGATTGATTAGCTGGCTGGTATCAAGTGCAGAGCAATACCAACTTAATTTTTTAATAAATTGCTTGGCTGAAGCTATTTTATACAGATGAAGTTTCAGCCTTGCAGGAGAATAGGTAACGTAATTGAATAAACTTTTTAAAAACCCTGACTTCTTTACTAGTTGGTTGTTTTTCTATGAATGTTCCATCTAACATTTCTCATAATAACTTTGTAGTATGCTAAGATCTGGTAATGACTTTTACATACAAGTTTATAATCAGTTTCAACAAGAAACTTAACCTCCAAGGAAGTTTCAAAGAATATTTCTGGTTTGAAGCATTTCCCTAAAAGTCATGAAATTTATTTTGTGTGTACTTTTGTTATTGTCTACCTTCACCCTAGGAGCTATATGGGCTAATTTAGTTCAATAAGCATTTGTTGAGTACTTTGTCCATTTTCATATCTGTGCTAGGCATAGGAACATAAAACCAACTTGCATCCTGCTGTGGGCAAATAATGTGTGTACAAATAAATTTTAAAATGTCCAAAGTAGATGCAAAATAATTTTGTTGGGGAGAGCACTATCAACTCCGGTAGGAGGAGTTTCCTCCTCTGAGAGTTCCCTATGCTAATAAAATCACAGGTCCAACCTCTAGCCCAGAATGTCTATTTAGTCACTAGCCCCTGGAACTCCATTCCCTGACACTGCGACCCCAACTGTTGGTAGAAAGAAGACAAAAGAGGAAGGTTGGGAGTTTTTTAGTACATGTTTTCTTGTTATTTTGATATGACTTGAGAAGAATTGTCCTTGACCCTTTTGTAGCTTCAGACCATACTTTCTCTGAGGTATTTTGCCACAACACTTTACTGGTTTTTGCCTACCTAACTGTTCCTCAGTTTCCCTTGCTGGATCACATCTGCTTTGTGTGGTTTATATACAAAGGGTTCTCTTTTGGGCCCTTTTTTTTCTCTTTTTATGATATTAATAACTCTGATGGGCTCAATTATCATCTCTAGGCACATGATTCCCAATTTTACATATCAAATCCCCATCTTTCTCAGACTGCAATACTGAATCATCTATTAATGCTTGGCATTCTCATCTGCATTCAGGCACCTCAAATTCAACATGTGTAAAAAAACTCAATATTTCTCCTCAACTCTACCTCTTTTCCTGACTTCCCCACTTCTGATGAGAGCACCACCAGTTTTCTAGTTACCCATGTTAATGACCTCAAAGTCATCCTTAACTTTCATTAACACCACTTATCTCAGAATTGCCAGATCCCATTGGTTTCTTAAATTTTAGTTTTATTTTTAGCTCTGAATTCTCTGCCTCCCTCTTGCTTTCCCTTCCCTTTTCCCCCTTTCAGTTGAGAAGGCAAGAAAAACCTATTATAAACATGTGGTTAGGCAAAACATTCCTACATTAGCTACATATCTATTTCCCTCTTCTACCCCTCTTTTTGGGGGACAAAAAGCCTCAATCTGCACTGGAGTCCATTATGTCTATCTGGAGGTAGGTAACAAGTTTCATCATGAGTTCACTGTAACTAGTTCATCAGCGTTCCTAAGTTTTTCAAAGTTGACTTTACAATATTGTTATTGTTTGAATTGTTCTGGCTCTGTTAAATTCACTTTGCATCAGTTCATACAATTCTTCCCAGGCTTCTATGAATCCCTGTGAAGGGAATTATTTTAACACAATAGTATTCTATCATTTTCATATAACAAAACTTGTTTCCAATTCTTTGCCACCATGAAAGAGCTGTTATAAATACTTATGGACAAATGGGTTCTTTTTTCTTTTGATCTCTTTCGGGTACAGATCTAGTACCAGTATCCCTGGGTCAAAGGAGCTGGATTTTAATATTTGAACATAGTTCAAAATTGCTTTCCAGAATAGCTAGAATAGTACACAGCTCCAACAGGACATTGATGTACTTTCCCCAGTCTCTCTAGCATTTCTTATTTTCCTCTTGTGTCAACTTTGCCAATCTACATGCGTGCTAGTACCTCTTTTAATTTGCATTCCTTTTAGAAATTTAGAGCATTTTTGAGATGGCAGTTGATAGCTTGGATTTCTTCCTCTGAAAACTGCCTCTTCATATACTTTCACCATTTATCAACTGGAGAATAGCTCTTATTATAAGTTTGAGTCAGTTGCCTATATATTGTGAGAAAATAACTTAATAATGGGTTTTTGGGGGGACACCCCCTCCTTGAGGGCTTAGCTCAGAAACCTTAGCCAATCTCTCTCAAAGCCAGCCCAGAGACTATAGAAATCAGACTAACTCAGTAAGATAGAGACAATAGAAATCACACCTATCTGAGAGCCTTTGCTCTCAGAGGGTCTGTCACTAGACCCTAACATCACACATGGTATGATTCATTTTAATGTGGACCACCCTCAGGTCATGTCAACCAATGGAATTGAACAATTATAGCCAATTAGCTCTGAGCAGTGTCTTAAGAGCTGCCTCTACTGAAAGAGGAAGGGGTCGGGACCAGAACTACTCCTCCTTCCTCCCTTTCTCTCTCTCTCATATAGGACTCCTGCTTGGAGCCATGTATTCTCTCTCTTAGAGACAATATGGTGTTGGCGTTTTTCCGGCTTGTGTTAAATGCAGTCAATGCACTCCTAACATTTAATATGATTTAATAAATGCTTATTACATATAAGTAGCAGTATCATAACCCCAGCCTAGTTCCCCAATAATTTAGAAAGAAACAGGCTTCCCCCTGTTAAGGGCTAAAATTCTAGCTAAACTGTCTAAAATATCTAATGAGTGGTCGCCAATAAATTATAAGCTTTAGCAAGAGTTAGACTTTTAAGCATTTATTAAGGAGAATAAGAATTTGGTAAAGAGAGAGAGAAAGGCCTAGATTCCTATCTATTAAAGGGAGAGCACATTTCTAGCTCCGCTCTCTACCAGAGTCCAAAGGAAAGAGCCTCCGACCGAGTGCTACTCTCTTCCTTCTTCCTCCCACTACCCAACGTCACTTCCTGATGCCAAAGAAGAGACTCCTGGTCTTGCCCTCAAAGACCTTCACTTCATGGGTGGAACTCTTCTACAGTAAGTCTCCAGCAGGTGGCGTCATTCCAATCGTTACACATATCTCAGATGACACAGTATCATTTAAAAAGAGTTATCAGAGAAATCTTTTGGGGGGGGGCAAGGCAATGGGGGATCAAGTGACTTGCCCAGGGTCACACAGCTAGTGAGTGTCAAGTGTCTGAGGTCACATTTGAACTCAGGTCTTCCTGAATCCAGGGCCCATGCTTTTTCCACTGTGCCACCTAGCTGCCCCTATCAGAGAAATTTGCTACAAAGGATTCCTTTCCCAATTTCTTGCCCCCTTCTAATTTTAGTTGCATATATGCAAAAACTTTTAATGTAATCAAAACTGGACATTTCATCTCCTGTGAACCTATCTTTCCTCTATCCATAGCATGCAGTTTCTTATTATTTCTCAATCTGTTTTTCAGGTCAGGTTTTTGTTTTGTTTTTTGCTAGAGATACTTCTTTGTTTGGCACAGTGGATAAAGCACTGGCCCTGGATTCAGGAGAACCTGAGTTCAAGTCCAGCCTCGAACACTTGACACTTACTAGCTGTGTGACCCAGGGCAAGTCATTTAACCCTCATTGTTCCAGAGGAAAAAAGAAAACAAAGAAAAAAATTTCCTGGGTGTTTCATGTTATCAGTAGCTTCTATTTGTTCAATTCATATTTTCAGTGAGGTTTTTTTTTTGTTTTTTTGCAGGGCAATGGGGGTTAAGTGACTTGCCCAGGGTCACACAGCTAGTAAGTGTCAAGTGTCTGAGGCCGGATTTGAACTCAGGTACTCCTGAATCCAGGGCCAGCGCTTTATCCACTGCACCACCTAGCTACCCCCCGAGTTATTTTTTGGGTCAAGTTTTGTGCCTCTTTTCACATCCTTAATTCTCTTCTCATACCTTTCTTACATAACTCATTTCTTTTCCCATTTTTAATCTCACCATTCTCATTTGGTTAAAAAAAAAATCTTGCTATAACTCTTCTAGGAATTCTTGTTGGATTTGTGTCTAAGCTGCATTTTTCTTTGACGCTTTCCTTGTAGATATTCTTGAGTCATTCTTCTTTGTACTTGTAGCTTCTCTCACCATAATAACTTTTTATGGTGGGAGCAGGGAGGGGGCACATTCTTATAGACTACTTCTTGATTTTTGACTTTATGTTAAGGCTTGTCTCTGTACTCTTTCTTGGGGGGCAGGGTGTTTGGGTTGAGATTCTATTCTCTCATATCCTGTTTTTTTCATTTGGCTCAGGCTGGGGGGGGGGGGTGGGAGAAGGGAGGGGACCTGTAAGCTTTTGATGCTTCCTGAATGATATGACCCAGAATGAAGTATAACTGCCCTCATCTGAGTTCTACAAATTTTTGATCTAGGTTTAGGTATGTTGACTTGTCCCTGGAAGTTCAGAAGTTTTAGTACGTTGCTACTGCACTCACTATTAGCCAGGTGGTAGGCTCTAGGTTCAAAGGTCTGGGATTCCTGCCCTAGTTAATCTACCACAGGTTTCAGCTGGGGCTGGAGACTAGAACTAAATCTCTGCTTTGCCCATAGCTACTACTGTTTGCTTCTGAACTTATTTCTTGCTCAGGGCAGAGCTAGGACCCACAACTTTGAACATTCCTCTCTATACCACCCTTGGGCACAGGTTCCCCCTCCTTAGTCTGAAGTTTCTGTGACCCTGAACTGGGTGGTAGGCGACAGAGTTGCCAGATGGTGCCTCTTCCAGTACCTTGTGCTAGTACAGGGATCTCCTGGAATCTCATTTTATCCCAATGCTTACTGTCCTTGTGCCCAGCTCACTTCTCTTTCAGTACTTGGATGCTGCATGCTCACTTCTGGCTAGAACCCATCCCCAGGTTTTATGGACCTCTCTGTCTCACCAAGCTAATGTGGGCTGGGAAAATGACTTACTGTGACTTTTCCTTGGATTATGTGGTAAGAATCTGATCTGGTATGTTTTCTAGATCTTTGCAGAGGAGGTTTCATGGGTGAGCTTTGCTGTACTTCAGCTCCAGCACCATCTCAATCTCCTGGTCCACATCCATCTCCTCTATTCATAGCCACTACTCCTAGTTCAGAGCTACATCACATAATTCCTAGAGTATTTTAATAGCTTCCTAATCAGTCTCCTTGCATCCAATCTCTCCTCCCCCCTTTCTAACCTTTCTTCCACAGATCCTTAAGCACAAGTCTAACATGTCACTCTCCTATTCAATAATCCTTCTGTGACTCCCTACTTCCTCTAAAATAAATGCAAATGACTTAGTTTGGCCTTTAAAGCTTTCCAGTCTAGCACCAAAGTCTCCAGATTAACTGTTGTCATGAACTGTTTAGCAAAAATAGCCTATTTGCTCCTCTCATAGATGAAATTTCATCTCTTGCCTCTGTGCTTTGGAATATTCTTGTTTGGGTTTTGTTTTGTTTTTTGCTTTGGAATATCCTAGCTCCTATTTTCACCTTCTTTAATGCCTAGAGTCTTTCAAAGCACAACTCAGATGTCATCTCCATCTTTTTTCCTGATCCTCCTGTAAGGGGCCTAAAATTCTAGCTATGATGTCTAAAATCTAATGATGGTCGCCTTAAATTAGAAGCATTAGCAAGAGTTTAGAATTTTAAGTATTTATTAAAGTGCATTAGAAGTTAGCGAATAGAGAGAGAGAGGTGAAAGGCAAACTTCCTCTAACTAACAGACCCCAGCATCCAACTCCCCAAGCCGAGGTCAGGAACCCCAAAAGCCCAACGCTGGCTACTCCTAGAACCTCTTGTGAAACAGGAAAAAGGGCCGTCCATACACACACAGCTCCAAGCTGGTAACTTTGATTGACAGGACCCACGAGCAAACATTACTTCTTGGCACCAAACTGACCTTTGAAACCCCAGAAAAGGTCACTTCCGGATGCTAAAGTCACATGTTTTTTTTTAATTTTTTGGTGAGGCAATTGGGGTTGACTTGCCCAGGGTCACACAGCTAGTAAGTGTTAAGTGTCTAAGACCAGATTTGAACTCAGGTCCTCCTGAATCCAGGGCTGGTGCTCTATCCACTGCACCACCTAGCTGCCCCAAGTCACATGGTTTCTAAATCACATGCTTTCTCCTCATGGCAGAGCTTCCCTGCAATATCTTTCCCAGCAGGGGGTGTCATTCCAATTCTCACACTCCCCAATTGTTAGTGTCCCTTTCACTCCACCAAATTATTTTGTATGGGTACTTCTTTTTCTCCTTCCCCACCCCACACCTCCCCATGGAATGTAAGTTGTTTTTTTCATTCCCAGGTCTTAGCCTGGAATATAGCAGGTATTCTGTAACTGCTTAACTGAATTGCACATATTCAAATGTCCCTCTAGTGAAGGCAGTAAGGAATACCGCTGATAGCTTATTTATCTGGGTTTTTATAAGTATATGAATGTTTTTCATAGTAGAATGAAGTCATTTTAAATTGAAAAAAACAACTAGTATAG
The DNA here is from genome assembly GCF_019393635.1 of Dromiciops gliroides. Taxonomy (NCBI): domain Eukaryota; kingdom Metazoa; phylum Chordata; class Mammalia; order Microbiotheria; family Microbiotheriidae; genus Dromiciops; species Dromiciops gliroides. The sequence continues at coordinate 484,712,396 of NC_057862.1, read as the reverse complement.
TAAATGTGCATTTACATTCAACCAGATATATCTGCCTTAATGCCCTCTGTTCTGCTAACACCAGTGCACCAAGATAGCCCGTTTGAAAAGTCTCAAAGTTCTTATGAAACCATCAGTCTTAAAATCATAAGGAAACATAAGAAGAACCTAAGTTGAAACAACCTGTTTAATCTACCCTTTAATAGATGGAGACAGCTATTACCATCCTCACCAATTAGGGATCCCAGTGGAGAGCATTAATAAATATTATATGGTAAGTACATTAGAAAATTACCAAACAGAATGTTATTAGGTCAAGAATCTTTCATTGCTTTCTACCAACTGCCAAGTAAGCTTCAAACCTAGCATTCAAGGCCCTCTACAATTGTTTGACAAACATTTATTAATGGCATACAGTATGCAAAGCACTGGGGTACAAACAACTGAGTAGTTTTTATCCTCAAGGAGACTACATACTCTTGGAGCTGGGGGTTGAAATAATATGTTTATATAAGGTTGGTATGAAGGGACAAAGGAAAAATGCTTTAAGAAAAATTTCCACTTTCAGTTGAGACTCATTGAGGCAGAGTTGGCACCTGATGGGAGGCTTGAAAGAGGAGGATTAGACAAGAGCAATTCCAAGCAAGGGAGCAAATAATTTTCAGAGGTAGGGCAGTTTGCCTACAACAGAGTGCATCAAAGGGACTACTGTGAAATGAGGTTGGAACCAGATTATGAAAGGCTTAAAAATGCTAGACCAAGGAATTTATATTTTATCCAATAAGTAGTCTGAAATCCCTGAAGGTATTTTTGAAAGGGAATTATATGGTCAAAGCTATTTCTGAAGATTATTTGGTATGTTGTGAAGGCCAGATTGGGAAATGAAAAAAGAAAAACAAACAAAAACCCCAAAATGGAAAGGAGACTAGGTAGGCTATCATAATAGTCCTAAGGTTATTGATAAGACAAGAGGGAATAAGAGCCTACTCTAAGATGAAGGCTGGGTTTGTTCACACTATCCTATACCTGAAATGCCTTTTCCCTTTCCCTTTTGAATTCCTATTAAATCTGTAAAACCCAACTCAAATGCTACTTTTCAAAGTGCCTTCCCTAAGCCATGGAAATCAAATGCAAAAAAGTTCTTACAAATATCAAAATTTTGTATTAGCAAAAATAAAGTAACATGAAAAGAAATAGGTGTCCATGAATTGAATAATAACTGAACAAACTATGGTTGTATGAATGAAATGTTAGGAAAAAACACATGCACAGTTAGAAAAAAACACAGGGAATGAATTCAGGGAAACAGGAGAACCTGTATGAATGAATATAAAGAACAGAACAAGGAGAAATACATACACTGACTGAATTAGATTAAATGAAAAAAACACTAATACTTCTGAATTTGGATTAAATGTTATGATCCATCTTGATTCCAGAGAATGTGATAAAATCTCTCTTCCTCAAATTACCATGTACTTATCTGTTTGTTTTCTTTCTGTTTTATAATAAATTGAGATTTTTGCTTAACTTTTTCTTTGTTAAGATTCTTTGAGGAAGGATGTGAATATTTTTAAGTGATTGGCATAAAAAAATAAGGTAGACTGGTTGGTGTGAAATAGCATAACTGGCTAATGTTCTATATACTGTAAATTTCGAGAAGAGACATTACCAATTTGAGGATTAAGGCGAATCTATGGAAGTGGCTCATAAATTTATTTTCTCCTTGGAGGAAGATGACTGAAAAGTAGAAATGAGAGCAAAAGGGCACTCCTGGCATAAAGGAATAAATAGCCTGTACATGACATATTGAATTCTGGGAACAGGGAGGAGCCAATTAAACATTTATTCCATATCTATTATGGGTAATAGATACTCAAAAACAAAAATGAGATCATCCCTTCTATTAGGGAACATACATTTCAGTTTGACTAGAATGTAGAGTCCAGAAATGAGCATAGCCCAAGTGATGCCAGCAAGCAGTTAAGAGAGTAATAGAGTTTATTAAAGATCAGGTCTAGTTTGGGGGGTTATATGCATAGGGTGAATAGTAGAGATCTCATGGAAGATCACTGAGACAGAATAGAGATTAAAGAAAAGAGAGATCAGGATTGAATCTTGGGAAACAAAGTTCAGGATATAACAGAGATGGATGGGTGAACTATCAAACCGAAGACCGAAGAGGAAATACAAAACAGGGAACAACATCAGAGAAATCAAATGTGGATTATCCACCTAGATAATTAGAGTGGATGGGGTCAAGAGTGTAAGAAACAGGGGCGCCTAGGTGGTGCAGTGGATAAAGCACTGGCCCTGGATTCAGAAGTACCTGAGTTCAAATCCAGCCTCAGACACTTGCCACTTACTAGTTGTGTGACCCTGGGCAAGTCACTTAACCCCCATTGCCCTGCAAAAAAAAGAGTGTAAGAAACCAGATTAGCTGCAGCAAGGGTAAGAGTCTTCATCTTCTCAAACTGGAGAAGAGAATGAGTAAAGATGTAAACTTTGAGGTTTGCAGAGCTCTTTACACATTATCTAATTTGCTCCTTACCAAAGCTATTTTAAGAACTTATATCATTATTCCTATTTTACAGATGAGGAAAATGAGACTTGAGAGATTAATAACTAAGCATTTTCAGGTTTGCAAATGCTTTTTACATAGACCATCTCATTTAGTACTTACTCCTGACTACTTTTCAAGGTACCAGATTCTTTTACAATAAGAAAACTGAAGCTGGGATGTTAAGTGAACTAGTTGTCCATGATCATATAAGTTAAGGTCAAAAGTGTGGTTCAACCCAACTTTCTCTGACTCCAAGTGCAGCATTTTCTCTGTGACACCATGCTAATTCTCTAAGAGGTTTTTAAGTATATCACAGGAGGATGAAGGTGTACATAAAAAGATGGCCTAAATTTTCTCAGCAAAGCTGGGATAAGTAAGCTTCAGTTACCATCAGCACTCTCATAGGTAAAGATCTCAATATGTGAACAAAAGGCCTAGTAAAGGGCAGCTAGGTAGAGCAGTGGATAAAGCACCGGCCCTGGATTCAGGAGGACCTGAATTCAAATCCGACCTCAGACACTTGACACTTACTAGCTGTGTGACCCTGGGCAAGTCACTTAACCCCAATTGCCTTACCAAAAAAAAAAAGGCCTAGTAAAATCAAGCTGTTCACTATACCTCTAGTATTCTTTATTTAGACCTTGGCTCAGGAGAGTTAGGAGTTAAATTAGATTCAAGTCTCGATAAACTTTATGGCACTTTTGTTCCTTGTTTTGATTTAAGGCTCTTTATGAGCCCATGACTCATTGGTGCAGAAGAGTAAGCTCTTGGGCTTGGAGTCTAGTGAAGGCCCTGAGAGAAGGTCCCTATCTCTATAAGAACAGCCAATAAATTTAGCTAGCTATGAGATGTACAGACTTCTCCACTTCCTTTTTCCTTCCTTTGCCTACTCAACTAATGACAATACTCAAAGATTCAAAAGCATATATCAGCTTACCAACTAAAACCTTTCTTCCCGTTCAGTCACTGCTCTAGAATCCCCTGGAAGTTAAGAAAGCTGGTGAAACATTAGATTCAACAGAGATGGAACTTTTTCCACAAAAAAAGAGATGGAAAGCCATATTGGTGGCCCTCTTCTCAGGCAAGCTAATAATCTGACCACCTCTTACTCCAGGCCCCAAAACTTTCAGGAGCCTCTTTATTCCTGTCTTCTGTAAAGCACATCCTTCAATAAGTCTAATCTGAAGCCAGTTTATTTTGAAATGTACACTTTCCTTTTCTAGGATGGATATTGATTGATTACTACAAAAAAAAAAAGACAACAGCTACTAAATATGGGGGGGGGGGAAGTCATTTAAAACTAGACAGTATCTGGTTGAAATTGTTAACTAGACTCAAGATTGAAAGGAGAGAAGCCAGACCAGCACAGGTTTATGGATTGAGCGGTCACACTTAGTAGTTGTGTAAACTTGGCTGGACAGTCACTTCACTGTCCTGTTTCCTTGTGTAAAATGAAGATAATAATACCTGTACTGTCTACCTCACAGAGTTGTTGTGAGGAAAGCACTTTGTAAACTTTAACGTGCTATAGACATGGTTATATTACAAAAGAATAACCTATCTGAAGTTGAATGCCTAACCTTAAATTCCAAATGAACTTCAAATCAACAATGAATTTCTATTAAGCACACAATATCCACTTCTCTAGGTCCACTGTGGTGGCAAGGACCATCTAATCCAACCCTTCATTTCACTTTGAGAAAACAGATCAAAAGGTTACACAGTGGCCCAAATTGGAATCTAAGTCCTGTCACATTCAGCGCTTTTCACTGTACCACAGATCGACAATGAATTTGGTAAATCCATTAAGGGCCTACAATATAAAAAGCCCGATAGTAGCCATTAAGTCACAGGGAATTTCTAGCCTGAGACCTTGGCTCAAAAGTTGAAATAAATGCACCCTTTGCCTACATCGCCTTCCAGGAGGCATCAGTCTGTGGACTTGTTAGGGTCTTATTAAGAGATTATAAACTACAGCAAGGCGGGGGCTGGGCCGGGTTTTGTTTTGTTTTTTAAATCTACGTTCCTGGCGCCCAAATGTTACAAAGAGAGGGCTTAATACATTCCTCTTGCTGCCTCGACGAGCGGCCGGAACGCGAAGCCGCCCCTCCACAAGGCCTGGGCTCCCCGACCCCGCATCGAGACCGAACCGTTTCGGGCGGAGTCTCCCACAGCAACCGGATCTCTAAGCCGGGGTCCAGGCTCGGCTTCGGACACCGACAGGGGCCGTACACCCTCTTACCCAGAGGCCCGGGCGGGGCAATGACGGGCCTCGTGCCCCCGAGGGTCTGTTGCGAGGTGGTTGTGCCTCCCACCTTTCTTCAGCGTAGTCGCTCCTCAGCCCTCAAAGACCGAAGCAGCCCGTAACACTCCTACCGCTCCTAACGCTCCTCTTGAACTCCGCTCCCCGACCCCGCGCTAATTTTCTCGCGAGAAGCCGATTTTACCAAACATCACTTCCGCAGTCCAACTCCTCCGAGCCTCTCCGCGTGGTCCGTAACCCAGGGCAACGGCCGCCTCCGCCCATAGTTTCAGCAGATTAGCGGCCGGCCAGCCCAGGGCTGCTAGTCCGGTCTAGGCCATCCAGGCCCCACCCCACCCCGCCCAACTTGGCCTGAATCAGCCTCCCATGTGGCTGTGAGGTGGTGTTGGCGGTTTTCCCGCCCCCCGGGGCGGGAAGCTAGGGGCCAGGCCCCGGCCTAAGGTGAGCCGCTCACCGAGGCTGGGGCTAAAGAAGGACGGAAGGTAGGACCCTGCGCGTGCAGGCGGAGGGGATGCGGCTGAAAGGGGTGGGGGAGGGGAGGTGGGCGGAGCCATTGCGCAAAGAGGGAGGGGCAAGTAAAGGAGGCGGGACAGGGAGGGGCTACCTCGGGAGCCGTTTTTTGGGGAAAGGAGTGGCTGGCTGATTGTTGTGGGGACTAGAATCTTTTATTTGGAGCCGGAAAGGGACCTCTGGGACCCTTCAGGCCAACTCCCTCATTTTACAGACGAGGAAACTGAGGCCAAGAGAGGTTAAGTAACTTATTCAGGGTCACACAGGTAGCTGGAATTTGAACTCAGGTCTACGAACTCCAAAAGCAGCGCTCTTTCTGCTAGAAGAAAGGTCATATGACCTCGAGAAGAGAAGGGGTAATGGTGGGGTCAGTTGTTGAGGACATAAGTCAGAGGGAAAAGGAAAAATGGAGGGATGGGAGGGAGAGAGTATGGCAGTGGGAAGCAGGTGAGAAAAGCAAGCATCTGGACACTTGCAATAGGGATAGAGGGGACCTGTACCATCAGCTATAGAGAAGATGGTTCACTGGGTCAACATTTGCACCTAGGATATACTAGGATTATAGAATAAGAAATGGAAGGGGCCTGGGGGCAGATAGGTGGCACAGTGGATAGAGCACCGGCCCTGGAGTCAGGAGTAACTGAGTTCAAATCTGGCCTCAGACACTTGACACTTACAAGCTGTGTGACCTTGGGCAAGTCACTTAACCCCAGTTGCCTCACTAAAAAGGAAAAAGAAAAAGAAATGGAATGGGCCTTATAGGTGATCTGGTGCAACCCCTTCGTTTTACAGATGAAGAAACTGGGGACCTATGTGGTATGCTGTGGGGTACAAAAGAAATATGGCAGGTCCCTCCCCTACAAGGAGCTTGCAATAGAATTGGAGAATAATAATGGCAGTAACTGACATTTCTATAACACTATACAGTTTGCAGAAGCACTTTGCATGTTATCTCACTCAAGCCACAGGGCTACCTATTGGGTAGATTGGCATAAATTTTATGAGCACATGGATTGTCTGGGGCAAGATTATAAGCCCCAAACCTTCCTGATTTCAAATTTAGCATTGCATCTTCATTGCCAGGAAAATAAGCACAAAATTCTGGAGACCAAACAATCCAATAGAGAGCAATGTTATATGCTCACCTTGTATAGTAAATACAGAGGTACTGAGAGAATGGAATGTCAGCATACATGGCTAGGATTCATCTGTTAGTTCATAAGGCTCCATGTCTTATGATATCAAGAAGACATATACAGGGGCACCTAGGTGGCACAGTGGATAAGAGCACTGGCCCTGGAGTCAGGAGGACCTGAGTTCAAATCCAGCCTCAGACACTTAACACTTACTAGGTGTGTGACCCTGGGCAAGTCACTTAACCCCAATTGCCTCACCAACAAAAAAGGAAAAAAAAGAAGACATATACATATATACACACATATAATATATTCACAGACATAATAAAGGTATAGGCATTATAAATGTTGATCACAGCAGTCCATTTGCTAACATTATTACTCAGTATCTTGGTGGACCTAATCTTTCTAAACTTCAGATTCCATGGGAAGATAACCTTCTAACTGTAACAGTATAGGAGCTAAAGATGTAGTGCTATGGGCCAGATAATAGAACAGTTAAGTGGATTCATAGCAGGTTGAACAGATAGAAGGGTATTGGTTAATGTGTCTGTTTTCCCTTTGCCTCTCCCTTCACCTGTGCTTTTTAAAAGGACTTGGCTCTCCAAATCCAGAAAAAAAACCAGACTGTTGAATCTGGATGCAGATCGAACCATACTATTTCTATTGTTTTTATTGTTGTTGTTTTTCTTTTTTGAGGTTTTTCCTTTTTACTCTGATTCTTCTCTCATTACATGACTAATGCAAAAATATGTTTAATGTGATTGTACATATATAACCTATATCAAATTACTTGCTGTCTTGGGGAGGAGGGAGGGAGAGGAGGGATGGAGAAAAATTTGAAACTAGAAATCTTATAAAAACAAATGTTGAAAATTATCTCTTAATGTAACTGGAAAATAATAAAATATTTATATGAGGGAAAAATAAAATAAAAAGCAAAAAACAAAAGGACTTGGATGAAGACATAAATGACATAGTTTGCATGTTGTCTCCTTCACTAGACAGAGTTCCTTGATATCAGGGACTATCTTTTGCCTTTCTATGTATCTCCTCAGCTTAGCACAGTCCCTGACACATAGTTGGTGCTTAATCAATGCTTGGTGATTGACTAGCCTATTTATCTTATTTGTGAACAATATCCCTTTTCTCCCTATATATAATTCATCCTGTACACAGCTGTCTGATTGATCTTTCTACTAGCAGCTCTGGATCAAATCATGCTGTTACTGGATTCAGTCTTATATTATTATGCTTGCTAGATAGACATCTCCACCTAGGTGTCAGTGATTAAGGGCCAGAATTTTAGGATACTGGAACTAGAAAATACAACATTAGAAGTTCCCTTAATAGATGAGAAAACTGAAGCCCAGAGAGGGAAGGGGATTTGTGCATGGAAGAATTTCAGTTTTGATGAACTTGCTTCCTTCTAAGCCCTTCCATTATTAACCCCTTCTAATTTGTGGTATCTGTTGCTGTCATGCTTGATGTATTGTGGAAGAAGTTAGCACGTCAAAAGCAGTTCTGCTTTTCACAAATATAAGGAAGATTGAATACCATTACTTCAGTGTAGCTCTTTTTTGTTTGGTTGGGTCTGGTCTCTAGTTTGGTTCAGAGTCTTCATCTGGTCTGGCCTCACCACTACAAGTATAGTATCTGCCTAGATATCCATCAACACTGTCAAATACAGGTATGTTTAAGGTAAGTAGGACATCAAAAAAGAGGTAGCATGTCATGGTGGATAGAGAGCTGGCCCCAGAGTCAGGAAATTCTGAATTCAAGTTCCATCTCTCAGGACTAGTCATTTAACCTCTCAATGCAGAAGAAGCCAACCTGTATAGTTAGAGAGAGTTTCCTCATATTAAAATCACAGATTCAGTTCCTATTCTTATCTCTGTCCTAAGATAACAAAGGTCTAAAAGAGGCTTACACACCAGACAGAGGAACAGAGGGAAGATACACATTGAAATAGTAGAATAATAATGTTAAGGGCTAAAATTCTAGCTAAACTGTCTAAAATATCTAATGAGTGGTCGCCAATAAATTATAAGCTTTAGCAAGAGTTAGACTTTTAAGCATTTATTGAGGAGAATAAGAATTTGGTTAAGAGAGAGAAAAAGGCCTAGATTCCTATCTATTAAAGCGAGAGCACATTTCTAGCTCCGCTCTCCACCAGAGTCCAAAGGAAAGAGCCCGAGACTGAGCGCCAGTCTCTTCCTTCCTCCTCCCACTAGCCCGCGTCACTTCCTGACTCCTGGTCTTGCCCTCAAAGACCTTCGCTTCATGGGCAGAACTCTTCTACAGTAAGTCTCCAGCAGGTGGCGTCATTCCAATCGTTACAATAATAAAGGGATATGTGAATAATAATAAAATATTAACTTGACATTTATAGATAATTTAAAATTGTACATAACACTCTACATGTTGTTTTATATATTTGAATAAATAAATGAATTAGAGTGGACCATAATCTTATGAGAGGCCTAGTAGATAGTTTGGAGTCTGGAAGATGTGGGTTCAGGTTTTCCCTCCAACACATACTAGCTGTGTGACTCAGCACAAGACAATTAGCCTGTTAGTGTCTTGGGCCACTCTATAAAACTCTTAAATTACAGAATTGCCAAGAGTTCCCCATGCCCTTGTAATCATAGGTATATACCAAAAATCAAAACAAAAAAACTTACTTTTCTATGCATATGTCCCGTCAGAGTAACAAAGGGCAAGGAAAAGGTTAAATCTGATGTTTCACTAGAGCCCTCTGTACTAGCATTCTTAGAAGGTAATTCCGCCATTGCTGGGAAGACTGAGCTGGGTGGGGACAGTATAAGAAGGGAACAAATCTCATACCTTACATTCCCCATAGCTGAGTTGGTCCTTGCTGAAAACTCACTTCCTTCAGGTGAGTAAATCAGTTGCCTCTGATTCCATCCCTGTTTTATTCTATATAGTGTTATTATCCCTGTTTCTTCTGAGGACATATTTGGAGGGTGTTGGCCTCTTCTCTGGCCCTAAGGGTTTACAGTAAGTGATGTCCAGTTCCACTGGAAATCTTCTGGAGGCACCCATTATAGGAAAGTATATGACTGCCCCCTGCCCTCATTCTCTTTCCTCCTTCCCCCTTCCCCTCAGAGCTCTGAGTAACATTCTTTGTCAGTGAAAGGCAAGTACATTAACATTTCTGGGTCTTAGTTTTACTCATAGTAAAATCAGAGGAAGAATTAAATAATCCCTAAAATGCCTTCCAGCGCCAGCTCTTACAATATTATAATATATGATCCAACTTTTCTGGTTATTTCCTTATACTCTTTAACCCCCCTCTTCTTTTTAAGTTGAATTTTGTTGTTTTTCTTTTTTTATGTGTACTTATATTCTTTCTCTGGAAGTGGATCACATTTTCCCTCATATGTCCTTTATAGTTGATTTGAGTATGTATAGTAGTCAGGATAACTTGGTTGTTCACAATCATTCTTCAAACAATAATGCTGTTATTGTATACAGTGTGCTCTTGGTTCTGCTCCCTTCACTTTTCCTTATTTCATGCAAGTTTCTCCATGGTTTTCTAAAGTCAAACAGCTCATCATTACTTTTTGTTAAATAAGTAATAGTATTTTTTTCTTCGTTTTCAAAATTCATTTTTGTAAGATTTTGAGTTCCAAATTTTTCTCCTCCCCAAGACAATCTGATATAGATCATATATGTATAAGCATGTTAAACATATTTCCACATTAGTCATATTGTGAAAGTAGAATAAGAACAAAAGGAAAAAATCACAAGAAAGAAACAAAAAAACCAAGAAACAAAGTGAAAATAGTATGCTTTGGTCTGCATTCCGATTCCATAGTTCTAAGAGTTAATTCTATCACAGTTGATCATTGCACAATGTTGCTGTTATTGTATACAATGTTCTCCTGGTTCTTCTCCCTTAACTTTGCATTAGTTCATGTAAGTCTTTTCAGATTTTTCTGAAATCAACCTGTCCATCATTTCTTATAGAACAATGGTATTACATAGTTCCAAATTGCTCTCCAAAATGGTTAGTCACAACTCCACCAACAATGCATTAGTGTTCCAATTTTCCCACATCTTCTCCAACATTTATCATTTTTCTTTTTTTGTCATATTAGCCAATCTAATAGATGTGAGGTGGTACCTCAGAGTTCTTTTAATTTGCACCTTTGATAGTGATTTAGAACATTTTTCATATTACTATAGATAGCTTTAATTTCTTTATCTGAGAACTGCCTGTTTATATCCTTTGACCATTTCTCAATTAAAGAATGACTTGTGCTCATCATTTCTTATAGCACAGTAGTATTCTATCACAATCATATACCACAACTTGTTTAGCCATTCTCCAATTGATGGGTATCCCCTCATTTTCCAGTTCTTTGTCACCAAATAAAGAGCTGCTTTAAATATTTTAAAACATATAGATTCTTTTCCTTTTTCCCTAATCACCTTGGGAAGTAGACCTCATAGTGATATTGATGGGTCAATGGGTACACAGTTTTATAACTCTTTGGTGCATTCCCCTTTGAAACAGGATCGGGGGGCAGCTAGGTGGTACAGTGGATAGAGCACCAGCCCTAGAGTCAGGAGGACCTGAGTTCAAATCTGGCCTCAGACACTTGACACTTGCTAGCTGTGTGACTCTGGGCAAGTCATTTAACCCCAATTGCCCCCATATACACACATACCAAAAAAAAAAAAAAAGACTCTTTGGGCATAATTTGGTACTCTTCAAAATGGTTGGATTAGTTCTTAGCTCCACCAACAGTGTACTATATCTTCAACATTTGTCATTTTCCCCTTCTATCATTTTAGCCAATCTGATAGATGTGAGATGATATCTCAAAGTTATTTTAATTTGCATTTCTCTAATCAATAATGATTTAGAACATTTTTTCATATAAAGAGATTTTTTTGTTTTTTCTTTGGGGGGGTGGGCAAGGGTTAAGTGACTTGTCCAAGGTCACACAGCTAGTAATTGCCAAGTGTCTGAGGCTGGATTTGAACTCAGGTCCTCCTGAATTCAGGGCCGGTGCTCTATCCACTGTGCCACCTAGCTGCCCCCATATATATAGTTTTGATTTCTTCATTAGAAAACTGTTTGTTCATATACTTTGATCTTTTTTTTTTTTTTTTGTGAGGCAATGAGAGTTAAGTAACTTGCCCAGGATCACACAGCTAGTAAGTGTCAAGTGTCTGAGGCCAGATTTGAACTCAGGTCCTTCTGACTCCAGGGCCTGGTGCTTTATCCACTATACCACCTAGCTACCCCCTTGATAATTTCTTTTCAATCAACAAGAAGCTGCCTTTTCTTCCTCTCATCCTCTTCCCCTAAGTTGAGAAAGAAAAACCTGTGTTATAAATATGCATACATATAAACATACATATATGCATAAAAGTATATGTAGATATAAAACATCATTCAACATGTATATTATTCAAGAATAATAAATATACGTATATATGTGTGTGTGTGTGTGTGTGTGTGTGTATTCAAGCAAAACAAATGTCCACATTGGCTGTGTCCAATAAAAAAATCTTATTTTGCCCTCTAAGTCTTTCATTTCTAGCAGGAAATGGGTAGCATATTTCATAGATTAGTCCTCTGTAATTGGTGTCGGTCATTATGCTTACCAGAATTTCTAAGTCTTTTAAAGTTGTTTGACTGTACAACATTTTTGTCTTTGTCTAAATTGTTCTCTTGATTCTTCTCATTTCACTCAGCCATAAGTTCTTATAGGCCTTCCTGGGTTTCTTTAAAATTATCCCCATAATCATTTCTTAGAGGATAATATTATTCTATTATATTCTATCATAATTTGTTCAACTATTCCACAATTTATGGGTATCCCCTCACTTTCCGATTCTTCACGAAAGGTTTGTACATTCTCCAATTTCCCTCCAATGTGTGTGTGTATTTCTTCTCTCTTTGACCAATTTAGATGAAAGTTGCATTCAGGTCTCAGTTGTACCTCCCACTCCTTTACCCTTATTTGTATAGTGACTGCAAATCAGTTGCAGTCACTAATTCAACTTTGCCGGACATAAAATATCATAATAATTCTATTACCAGCGCAAACAACAATATACTCAATGCCACCGAATTGCCAATCCAACTTTCAGGGTACTCCTCAGTAGCCATTGCAGCAGTATAACCAAACACTACAAGCATACCACCAAGATAAACTAAAAAAACTACTAAACCTAAAAAGATATCTTCTACTTGCACAGTCTGATTATGGGAGAGAATTTTCCTTAACCTTCCTCTCCATTTTTATCCATAACATATTCCTCTTCCTTTCCCCTTTCCAGTCTTCTTTTTAGATCAAAACATAATAGAACCACCCCTAGGCCTTCTCTAATTAGACTTCCTCTCTGGACCCTGTTTTTTGTAGGGTTCAGAGGAAACACATGTATCATTTCCCCATATTTGAATTTAAGGAGATTACTCTTGTTTAATCCTTTAATGATTGCTAATAATAATTAATATTTATATAGCACTTACTATGGGCCAGGCACTGACTGTACTAAGCATTTTACAGTTACGTGATTGGATACTCAAAACAACCCAAGGAGGTAGGTATTATTGTCTGCATTTTACAGATGAGGAAACTAAGGCAAACAGAGGTTATGCACAGGGTTACATAGCAGTAAGTGTCTGAGCTGGATTTGAACTCAGGTCTTCCTGACTATAGGCCCAGCACACTTTGTTCTGTACCACTTAGCTACTTAATGTTTTATCATTGTTCATTCATATTTAAGCTTTTATATTTCTCTTGATTCCTATGTTTGTACTTCAAAGTTTCTATATATCTCTGATCTTTTCATCAAGAATGCTTGGAAGTCCCTTATTTCATTGGAAATATATTTTCCTCCCTTAGGATTATGGTCAGTTTTTCTGGGTAAGTTGCTCTTGGCTTTAAGCATCTATATATGTATCTCCTTTGCCATCTGGAATATAGTGTTTCAAACTTTCTGCTTCTTTACTGTGGTGGCTGCTAAATCGTGTGTGATCCTGACTATGGCTCCTTGGTACTTGAATTCTTTCTTTCTGCCTCCTTATAGTGTTTTTCTTTGACCCAGAAGTTCTGTATTTTGGCTACATTGTTCCCAGGAGTTTTCATTTTGGGGCTTCTTTCTGGAGTGATTAGTGAATTATTTTATTTCTACTTTGCCTCTGGGCATTTTCTTTCAGTTTCTTGAAATATGAGGGCTAGGCTTTTATATATTTATCTTTAGTCATGGCTTTCAGGGAGTCCACTGATCTTTAAATTTTCTCTCCTTGATCTGTTTTCCAGGTCAGTTATTTTTGCTACGAGATACATTAAATTTTCTGCTCTTTTAAGTCTTGACTTTGTTTTAATATTTTTTGTTGTCTTACAAAGTTATTAGTTTTCATTTACTTTACTCTGATTTTCAGGAAATTTGTTGATCTGGCAGGGTTTTATACTTCTTATGCCAAGCTATTTATTCCTATTTCATTTATTTCTTCCTTGTTTTCTTTCCAATTTTTTTCCTCTAGCACTTATTTCCTTTATGAACACATTTCTAACTTTAAAAAAAAATCTTGCCTCATGTCTCCCAGGAATTCTAATTTAATTTGTGTCCAAGGTGTTTTTTTTTTATGTACTACTTGATTTATTCCTGATAGGAACTGAAAATAAATGAACATATTAATGTAAGGAGAGAATACATCAAATAGAGAATATGATAATTAGAATATGATAATTAGAATCTTGATATCACAGATCATCTAAATATCATTCCCATTTCTTTAGTGCTGTTGGATAAAATTTTATATTTAAGCCTTCTGTGAACATATGCCTCAGAGTAATTCTTTTTTTCTTTTTATAATAGTATTTTATTATTTCCCAGTTACATATAAGGATAGTTTTCAACATTTGTTTTCATAGGATTTTTTGGGGGGGCAGGGCAATGGGGGTTAAGTGACTTGCCCGGGGTCACACAGCTATTACGTGTCAAGTGTCTGAGGTCAGATTTGAACTCAGGTACTCCTGAATCCAGAGCCAGTGCTTTATCCACTGCACCACCTAGCCACCCCCTTCATAGGATTTTTTTTTTTATTAGTGAGGCAAGTGGGGTTAAGTGACTTGCCCAGGGTCACACAGCTAGTAAGTGTTAAGTGTCTGAGGCCGGATTTGAACTCAGGTATTCCTGACTCCAGGGCCGGTGCTCTATCCACTGCGCCACCTAGCTGCCCCTCATAGGATTTTTAGTTCCAAATTTTTCCCCCCTCCCTTCCCTCCCTCCTCCCCAAGACAGAAAGTAATCTGATATAGGCTCTATATGTTCAATCACATTAAACATATTTCTGCATTAGTCATATTATGAAAGAAGAATCAGAGCACAAGGGAAAAACCTCAAAAAAGAAGGAAAAAAACAACAACAAAAAAACCCAACCCAAAAGCAGAAATAGTATGGTTCAATCTGCATTCATAAACCACAGTTCTTTTTTCTCTGGATGTTGAGAACATTTTCTGTCATGAAGTTCTTTGAAATTGTTTTGGACCACTGCATTGCTAAAAAGAGCCAAGTTTATCACCTGTTCATCACACAATGTTCCTGTTACTATTTACAATGTTCTCCTGGTTCTGCTCCTCTCAATCAGTATCAGTTCATGTAAGTCCTTCCAGGTTTCTCTGAAATCCACCTGCTCATCATTACTTTTCACATTGATTTTTTAAAACTTTGTGTTCTAAATCTTCTTCCCTCCCTCCTTGACCTTCCCTATGAAATCAAGCAATTCAATATGTCATACATGCGCAGTTATGCAAAACATCTTCTCATTAGTCAGGTTGTGAAAGAAAATAGACAAAATAACTTTAGAAAGAGGAGCTAACAAAAAAATTATACTTCATTCTGTATCCAGATACCATCAGTTCTTCCTCTGTTAATGGTTTGCATTTTTCATATGTCCTGATACAAGATGGGTTTTTTTTTGAGGCTTTGCTTCTACATATTATGGAGCCATTCTTTTCTTCTGGTTTTGTCTAGATTCATCTTGTTTCCATAATAGTTTTTTATGGTGACAATCTGTTTGGTTTTTTGCTCATTCTTTCAGCCTTTATGCTTCAGACTTTATTCTGGGGCCAATCTCTATATACTTCAAGAGGTAATAAATATGTGGACTGCTCCTGCTGCTATTTTCATAGAGAATTGACTGCTTTGTTATTCCAAGATTTCTAGAATTGTTTACCATTTCCTTCTCCTGCTCATTTAACAGATGAGGAAACTGAGGCAAATAGTGTTAAGTGACTTGCCCAGGGTCACACAGCTAGTACGTGTCTGAGGCCAGATTTGTACTCAGGAAGATGTCTTCGTAACTCTAGGGCCAGTACTCTCCCTACTGTGCTAGGTGGTACAGTAGATAGAGCACTGACCCTGAAGTTGGGAGCACCTGAGTTCGCATCTCACCTCAGATACTTTACTAGTCCTGTGACCCTAGGCAAGTCACTTAACCCCAATTGCCTTAAACATCCAGGGCCAACTCCAGTCATCCTAATATATATCTTGCCACTGGACCCAGTTGGCACTGGAGGAGAGAGTGAGGTTGGTGACCTTGCACAACTCTCCCTCACTTAAATTCAATTCACTGCAAGTCATGGCATCACCCTGAAGTCACGTTCCTCTTCAAGAACAAAGGACAAACAACATTCCAGGATTTCAGGGACAGCTCAGGCTGAAGACTTGTAAGCTTTCAGTGTTCCCAAAGCAGTCTGATCCAAAGCAAAGTCTGATCACTGCTCCCTTGGTCTGAACTCTGCAGGTATCTGACATGGGCTTGAGTCTAAGCAATATGCCTATGGGTTTGTCTGTTTGAAGTTTCAGTAGATTACTGTTGGACTTGACCACTGTTAGCTAGCTGGAAAGCTCTGATGTTTCGGAGTAACAGAAATGTAGGTTTAGGATTTCTTCCTTGGTTATTCAACTGCAGGCTTCAGGCTGTGCTAGAAGTTGGAACTAAGACCCCATTCTGCTCTTGTGGTCTGTTCACACAGTTGTTGCTTGCTTCTAAACTCATCCCCCCCTGAGTAGACAGTTTAGAGCCTGTGACCCCTCCTTACCCTGGAATGCCATCCCTGGCATGCATATATATTCATATATGTATATTCACATATGTAAATGTATACACATATACATATATATTCATAGAGTTCATTAAGTGCTTACCATGTGTCAATCCCAGAATTGTAAAAGTCAAGCACTGGGAGGGGCAGCTAGGTGGTGCAATGAATAAAGCACCAGCCCTGGATTCAGAAGGACTGGAGTTCAAAGTTGGCCTCAGACACTTAACACTTACTAGCTGTGTGACCCTGGGCAAGTCACTTAACCCTCATTGCCTCTCAAAAAAAAATTACAACAAAAGTCAAGCACTGGGGATACAAATAGAAGTGAGCAAGACAGTCCCTATCCTCACGGAGCTTACATTCTAATGGTGGAAGATAAGATATAAAGGGGAGTTGAATTAAGGATGATGGCTGGAGTGCAGTCATCATGGTATGGAGATGTTGGGGAATGCATTGTCATAAATTCAAACAGAAACCTTCTCCTCCTCTGCTTGTCTGCATTTCCAAATCATTCTTTATGCAGTTAAGTAAATTATAATCAACAGGTGATTAGATGATACCAAAAGTAAAATATATTAGCCTTAAACAGTATATTTAAATACCAAGCATTTAGAGATAGAAACAGAGAAGGAACAAATATTTAGAAGCCAATATAGAATATTTTCTTTTATGACATTAAAAAGAAAAATTTTTATCGATGCTCATTTAAATATTGCTGTCATTTTCCAGAACCAACATCCACAAAACCTTTTCTTGTAACAAAGAAATACAGTTAAGAAAAACTAATATGTATTGAACAAATCTAAGAGTATATGCCTCATTATGCAGTTATAGTACACAATTTTCTAATTTTCATCAGTGCACTAGAGTCAATGACCACATTTTACAATCATCCTTACACATTTGCAAGCAAGGTCATAGAATTTGGGGGCTCAAAAGGAAGCATTTTACAGAAAAAGAAAACACACTGAGATTCAGAAAAGTTAATCCAAAGCGAGATGCTAATAATAACTCAAACCTGAATTTCAAATACAGGTATTCTCACTACAAAACTACTGCCTTTTTTTTTAAACTACACTCTGGAGATTAACCTGTGATAAGATACAAATGGAACAAGAATTGGTATATGACTTAACTGGACACAGTTGGGTGTGTGACATTAGGGCTTGAGAATCACTTGTGCTTTTTCCTCACTTTGGAACCTCAGATTCAGTGAATCCTCACTAGTGAACTTTTCTCCAAGTTGAAATCATATAGGCCTTATGTTCTTCATCAGCATTTTGCCTTTTTAATTCAAAGAGCAAAAGTTATTCGTTTGTTAATTCAGTAATACTACTTAGTGTCTGACATGTGCAAGGTACTTCTTGTGACATTATATTCTCAGCCAAGATAGTAATCTTTTGATTTCTAGTTATACTATCATATTATCGTGTTTGCTGTGACCTCAAGCTTAATACATTTAATGCCCAAACCATCATGTTCCCATAGTCTCCATTTCCTAACAGGAACATCTAGGTGGTACAGTGGATGGAACATTGGCCCTGAAGTTGGGAGGATCTGAACTCAAATCTCAAACCAGATGCTTACTAGCTGTGTGACCCTGGACAAGTCACTTAACCTCAATATCTTGCCACTAGACCCAGATGACTCTGGAGGAGAGAGTCATGACATCACCCCAATGTCATGATCCTCTCTGAGAATGAAGGACAAAAACCAATTTCCTAACAACACAGCCCTCATTCCCAACTGTTAAGTGGGAGTAAAGACATCATTTTCCTAGTATAGACACCTTGGAATTATATTTGACTTTTCCTTCTGCTTCATCCATTTTATTGAAACTGTTCCCGGGGCAGCTGGGTGGCACAGTGGATAGAGCACCGGCCCTGGATTCAGGAGGACCTGAGTTGAAATCCAGCCTGAGACACTTAACACTTATTAGCTGTGTGACCCTGGGCAAGTCATTTAACCCCAACTGACTCACACACACACAAAAAAAAAAAAAAAAAGAAAAGAAAAGAAAAAGAAACTGTTCCCAAGTCATTTTGATTCATCCTGCAAATGTTTTTCAGAGTCACTCTTTTCTTTTCATTCTCATTGCCACCACCATTGGCCTGGACCTCATCTCCTCATTCCTGGATATCTGCAACAACCTTAAAGATGGTCTTCTTGTTTTCAATCTCTCTCCCTTCTAGTCCATCCTCCAGACTGCCATTGGAATAATTTTCCTAAATTATCACTTAAAATAAGTTTTATTGATTCCTATGTTTTTAAAATTAAAATTTTTTTCAATGAGCAAAAATCTGTTTTGTCTCCCTCCTACTCCCTCATATCCCCTAGAAAAAAAGGGAAAAATTTTTTTTAATCCCTTAAAGCATATTCATTATCAAGCTAAACAAATCCCCACACTGGCCATATATACAATATACATGTCTCTCACTTTACCCCATGTCTATTCACCTCTGTTAGGAGGTATGCTTCATTACTGGTTTCTTGGAATTGTGTTAATTAGAGTTCTTAAATCTTTCAATTTTGTCTTTACAGTGTTGTTACTGTGTAAATTTTCCTCCTGATTTCTGCTTATTTTACTTTACATCAGTTCATACAAGTCTTTTCATTGTTCCTCTGAAATTGTCCTTTACATCAGAGGTATCAAATCCACAGCCCAAACCAGATTAAAATATAATTGGGAAATATTCAACAAAATAAGTAAAATTACAATAAAACATAGATAACATTACATTGTAAAACAGCCCACAAGGATCCTTATGTATGGATAGTGGCCCCTATTTCTATTTGAGTTTGACATTTTTGCCTTACATAATTTCTTATAACACAATAATATTCCTTTACATTTATATAACATAATTTGTTTAACTATGCTCCAGTTGATGAACACCCCTTAGTTTCTAGTTTCTTGCTACCATAAAAAGAGCTGCTGTGTAAGCATTTTTGTACATATGGTTCCTTTTCCCCTTTCTTTGATCTCTTTGGGCTATAGACCTAGGAATAGTATTACTAGTTAGAGGGTATATGCACAGTTAAATAATTTTTTTTTGCATAGTTTCAGTTTGTTTTCTTGAATGTCTAGACCAATTCATAGCTCCACCAACAGTGCATCAATGTCTGTTTTACTATAGCCCCTCCAACATTTGTATTTTCCTCTGTCACTTTTGCTAGTCTGATGAAGTGAGGTGGAATCTCACCAGTTGCCTTTTTTGGGGGGGAGAGAGAGAACTGGGATTAAGTGGCTTGCCCAGGATTACACAGCTAGTAAGTATCTGAGGCTGGATTTGAACTCAGGTCCTCCTGACTCCAGGATCAATGCTCTATCCTCTGCCCCACCAATTGCTTTTGCCTTTTGTTAATTATTAGTGATCTTTGGAGCATTTTTTGTATGGATATCTTATAGTTTGGATTTCCTCCTTAGAAAACTGCTTGTTTACATCCTTTGACCATTTATCACTTGGGGGATTGATACCTTTGTTTTCATATCACAGTAATTCTGGGATATACCCAGTCCTTCTCCAAACCTATGCCCAAATTTAATCTTCCCTTGCAATAAAGAAAAGCAATTATTTGATATTTAAAGACCTTCACAACCTGGCTCTAAGCTACCTTTCCAGATCTAGTAAACATTATTTGCCTTCATGCACTCTGTGATCCAGTCAGACTGACCTTCTTACTGTTCTTCATCCATGGTATTCCACTGCACTACTTTCAATTAGATATAAATGTAAATCCTTAGAAAGTTAAATCCCTAAAAGTTTAGCAGTGTCATTGCTACCTTTAAAGAATGCTTTGTTAATTCATTTTCTTTCTCCAGTCTATGCTCCACACCATTGTCAAATTGATTTTCCTAAGGCATAGTTATGGCCATGTCACCCTTCTACTCAGTACATTTCAGTGATTTCTTATTGCCTTAGAGATTAAATATATTACCTCCCTTCATGCACTTTGTGGTCTAGGCAAATTGCCCTTCTTGCTATTCTTCACACATGATGTTTCATCTTCTTTTCTCCAAACATTTGTCTCAACTTTGCCTCTTAGATTCCCTTGTTTCCTTCAAGGATCAATTCAAGCACCACCATCTTCATGGAGCCTTTCCTAATCCCCTTGGTGCCTAGTGCTGTTTCCCCTGCTCTCACCATCCTCAAACTATTTTTTATGTATTTTATTTGTACATGTTGTATGCAGCAGGAAATGTTTCACATTTGTTCCTGTACCCCCGCCCCTAACACCATATTTTATACCTGCTAGGTGCTTAATAAATGCTTGTTGATCGAATTAAGCAAAAACAGCTAATAACAATGTCCATGTCTGACAATGTATAAACTTCTTATTCTGCCAAGAAGAGAAGTCAGTTTCATAGTATATTTTCTAGGACAAAGATTGGTAATTATAATTACATAATGATCTTTTCAATGTTTGCTGTATTCTAGGTTTGTTTTTTAATTATTATAGTTACTGAGAGATTATGATATAATAGAATGCTGGACTTGGAGTCAGGGTTCACTTATCTCACAGGGTTGTAATGAGAATCTAATGGCATTAGGTATATACAATGTTTTGCAAACTTTAAAACCCTTTTTTTCCTCCTCCTTTGGATTGCATGGTAAATGAAACCACATTCTTAACAATAGTCCCCATTTCTGTAGCACTCAGAATTTTACAAAGTACTTTCCATACAACAACTCTAGGGCATAGGCAGTGAAAGTATAATTTCCATTTTTTCAAATGAGGAAACTGAGGCTCCTAGAGAAGAGAGGATTTTTTCAAGCTAATAGTCCTGGTAGAGCCAGAGCTAGAAACCAGATCTCCAGAGTCCTAGTCAATTGGTTTCCAACTTCAAATCCGGAGTTATTTTAAGTAATCTATGAATTCATAAGCAAATCAATCAATAAATATGATTATACAATCTAGAAATTGAATAAAATATTGCACATATTACTATTTTCAAATATTATTTTAAGTAACTATTTTTAAATGTATGTAGAAATTGTGATGAATAAAATTTGAATTCTTGTGAAAATGTCTAATTCAAAGTTGCTTTTTTTTTTTTTTTGCGGGGCAATGGGGGTTAAGTGACTTGCCAGGGGTCACACAGCTAGTGTCAAGTGTCTGAGGCTGGATTTGAACTCAGGTACTCCTGAATCCAGAGCCAGTGCTTTATCCACTGCGCCACCTAGCTGCCCCCAAAGTTGCTTTTAAAAAATTTCTTTTCTCAATACATTGCTGTCATGGTGGAAGGGAATCTGACTTTTTTCATGCTGATACTCAAAAGGGTTGTGAATTACTTAGCTATTTCAATGTTCTTTCTATTACATTATCCTTAAACTTGTCTTTAGGAACTTCAGTTCCTCCCCAACTTTTTAAATTAATATTAGTGCTATAAGTTGGATTCTTTAGTGTTGAGAAGCTGTAAGTGAAGTTCATAGATTCCAAGGGACAAAGGGAGCTGAGTATACCTGCTTTCCCCATTTGGGGAAGTTTCAACAGATTATGCTTCAGGGTCCCTTCTTGGGTTTTTATCACTTCCCATTTTACAATGAAAAAGTTGCCTCTTGTTCTTAGTCCCCTTGTAACCACAATATATCCTTTTCAGATTTCATTCATCTCCATTGCTGTCACATGTGGAAAGATTTAAGTGCTGCTGAACATATTTGAACCATCTAAGGTAAAACAAAATGTTTTCTATTTTATTATTAAAATTCTGGTAAAATCTTTTTTTTACTTTATGGAGGGCAATCGTGGTTAAGTAACTTACCAAGGGTCATACAACTAGTAAGTGTCAAGTGTCTGAGGCCAGATTTGAACTCAGGTCCTCCTGACTCCAGGGCCTATGCTCTATCTACTGTGCCACCTACCTGCACCTTGATTAAACCTTACACATGTAAGGTAATTATTGGTTTGATTGCATGTCCTAGAGTATAATCAAGGTTGTCCAAATGGTTAGCCTTAGTACCTAAACCAGAAATGGAGAATTTCTTGGTAGTGTCTTTCTAGACCATTTTTGCTACTGGTTAGGTTCAGATGACTGATGGTGATAGGACAAAGGAAAGAACTGATGAGTCCGAACTGTATTTTCTCTCCCAACTGTTATTGCACATAAGTGCTAAGATATGTATAGAACTACATATACTTCATATACAATGCTTTTGGAGATATCTTCAGTATTGAACTACCAGGTATGACAAGAAGCTATCATCTGTCTTTAAGCCAAATTGAATTTGTAGTTGTAATACCAGTCTTCTTCCATTAACATTAGTATTTGGCCATTGGATCCATCTTCTGGAGTTGGTGTTTAGTCTACATCTCAAATACATTAAAATTTGGAGCTATGTTGAATATTAAACATTAAACTTGTTCTATATTTCAAATTGCAGGCTAAAACCTTTAAGAAATTGGAACCATGATGAATTTCTGTCAAAAAAATAAAATGGATTCATCAAATGGAAATGAAATTTACAAGACAGAAGAAAGCCAACTCAAATGTACTAATCCAGATGAAAAAAGAGAAAAGAATCATGTTTATTGTCTTCTTGAGATAAGTGACAATATACTTGAGCAAGAGCAAAATATAAGATCCAAGGAGTTTTTTATTGGCACCGGATGGGAGGAAGCAGTGAGTTCTATTTTAAGTATTAAACTATCACATGACATTTTTGAAAGTATTATCTCTTGAATGTTTACTACAATCTTTCTCAGATCTTAAAATATTTTACTATAACTTTAAAATATATATATTAAAATTAGAATTACTAGCTACTTAGGAACAAACAGATATAGTACTTGCTCAATTTCCACAAAATTAGTTGCAAATGGGAATAGAAAGTTTTCGCTATGGAATTTCACCTTTTTCAGAGAGTTTACACTGTGTTAATAAAGGGTAGGTAATTAATCCATGCACCTCGACCTTTTTTCCTTCTGCTGCTCATTTTGGGGATTACTTCACTACTTGCTTGTATCTCCCCTAGAGAATAGAATAGTTAGAATTCACTGGTATTTTTTCCCATAAGACAGTATTTAGCCTGGTTGGCCCTTGGAGTATAATAGCAACACTTTTGGAAGGCTGTAGAGATATGGGGATATGGGGAACCCCTACTCCATGCAGGGACCGACTTCTGTGAATGAGTGAGGGTAGGAACATGGATAAGGGTGGCCTGGTTCCAAGGCATCTGTTCCTGAAGGCACCCAAGCTGTACCATGAAGGGAGGGACAGATGTAAACCTCTAGACAGTTTTCAGCAATATTGTTTAGTGTGGACCCTCCAAGACTCCTCTGAAAAAACGGGAAACTTGTAAATCTCTCTTGGTTCTTCTTGGTTATAGATTGAAATAGTGCTTCCTGAGTTAACCTTAGGGAAGTTGTGGGACCTCCCCCATGAGCCCACATACTTAGGCTTCTTTCCCAATAGCCCTTTCCTTCCTAATATCTGTTACCTGTTGTGTGTACTGGCAAATTGTGGGCCTTCTTATTATTGTGGAGTAGACAAGGAAAGCATTGAAAATGGAAGTGGCCCAGATGGGAAAGTGGTACCTCTAACAAGAGTTATCAAGGAAATATCTAGGTCTCACATTGGTTTTCATGGTACCTGCTTTTTCTTCCATTAGCATTGAGAAGTGAGAGTACTGAGATTGTCAGTTGTATAAATCTTTAGGGGGAAGATTTTTTTTTTTTGGTATGCCCACAGTAAACAAATATTTATTGATGATGGCCACTCAGTAAGAATAAATGATTTAGACAGTTACTGTTAGTAAAGGATTGAAGTTGGTGTGGTGGGTGAAATCTGAAATCACTGAGGAAACAAAGGTTTGAGCTTCTGAGCATATTGATTTATTAATCAGTGCATGCTAATTGCACCATCAATAAGGGTCAGGCCTCCTCAGCTTTGCCTAGGACCCCAAATACAAGAGGAAACATATTTTTGTGCATTAAAAGAAAATAGAATATAAACCAGGATTCAAGAGTAGGGGCTTTCCAAGCTGGAAGGGGGAAAATGAATCGGTATAATTTCCTGAAATTAGAAAAAGAGGTCTCACACATACCCAAATGTCTGTATTCAATCAAAGGAAGAAGGAAACAGTAACTGATTGACCAATACAAGGCTAGTTTTTAGATAAGACATATGGTTTGCTTGAGCTGTATAATTGTGAGAAAAGTCCTTGAATAAATCTTTGAATCTGACTGGGTTTCTGGTCAGCATAACCTCAGGTCCTTAGTTAAGGGTCTCTAAGCAACAGGTAGAAGTAGTCTAGCTTCCCAACCATGCAGGGCTAAATTTTAAAAATGCAATAATGTTTTTTCACAATTCCCATAATTGAATAAAGTTTTCTTACAAGATAGAAATTGAACTAGACCCATGATTGCATAAAAGGGGAACTGAATTAGATCCAGAATTGAGTTGCAAGATGGAGTCAGTGTGGTTCACTCAATTCCCACAGTTTTTTCAGTTCCCCACTTTGCTGCATGGGAGAGAAGCCAGCCTACTCCCCCATGGATCACTTATCTAAAAGCTAAATCTACAAGGTTTTTTGTATATTCATAATCAGAATTATGTAAGTCAAGCTACAGATCAAATTACTTTAAAGGGTTCACAATGAACTGATTTTGAGAGGGGAGATTTACATGTCACCAAGGTAACCAAGAAAACTCAGCATAAACACTGTGAAACAAAAGGCAAAAGCAGTACAGTGAAGATCATTGATATTAAATAACATCATCTCCTTTTATATTAGTAAGCTATTCCCAACATCCATATAATCAGCACATTTTCTCTTGAGTCCCAAATGTCCCATGTAATTGTCTGGTCCCTGGAAAAAATCTTCTCTTGGACATTCTGGAATAGGTCTTATTCTCAGGGCAGCTCTGAAGGGGGCTTTGCTTCCCTAGTTACAAATTACTTGTAGAGATTCCTAAGTAATTCTGCTAAAACCTGCCAGTAACAAGACTCAGTACAATTTAGTACAGTCTCTTAAATTTGGTTTTCTAATGTGGTGAAAACCAGTTCAAGCCTTATGGAGCTAATCCTATTAACAACAGAGCTATAAAAACATCAAATTAGAACTCTATAATTTACCTGAGACTTTAGAAAATTTCCATTTTTTACATATCACTTGCTGTTTTTCTCTTTACCTAAACCCTGTACCTGGTATAAAAATCTAATAAATTCATGATGGTCTAACTTGTAAAATGAATCCTTCTGTCTTTTAAAATTATCAGATACTTTAAAATGGGAAAATAATTTCACTTTCTTTACAATAATCATTGCAATTTTATATGTAAAATCCTTAATCCAATTTTGAGAATTTATTACTAAAATATTATCAAAGCCTTACTCTCCATACTAGATATATTTGGAAATCAGTTATACACACACACAAACACACGCACACGTTTGTGTGTGTATATAACATATATTTCTTAAAATAGTCTAATCCTGCTGCTTTCTCAAAAATTACTATTCCACTGAATTAGAAAACTTCTACATTATATCTTTGTCTAACAAATTACAAGATTTTTCATACTTATATCCTATTTTAGTAACTCAGAGATGTTCCAGTATCAATTTATTAATTAATAGGTATGTCACTTACAAAACTTCACTGCTCATATGCCCTAATTATAGAAATTTGCAATGAAAGGAAAAGGAAGGACATAGTTTTTCATGACAGGAAGAAAAAATTCTCAGTTCTGTTTGATTCCAGGCATGAGCTATATCATGTAGTAAAGCTCTACATTATTCACAGGGTATCAAAATCCAGGCTCAGGATTAATCAGGAAATTGCCTGTTCAGAAAGGAAATAGCAGGGGGCGGCTAGGTGGCGCAGTGGATAAAGCACCGGCCCTGGATTCAGGAGTACCTGAGTTCAAATCCAGCCTCAGACATTTGACACTTACTGGCTGTGTGACCCTGGGCAAGTCACTTAACCCCCATTGCCCCGTAAAAAAAAAAAAAAAAAGAAAAAAAAAAAGAAAGGAAATAGCATAATGGAGAAACTGAGTCAAGAGGACCCTACCCCTAGGACATACCAAAGTTATTCCCTCGACTTTTCCCTGAGAAAGACATCTACGTATGCCAGTTTTCAGACTATAGCACATGCCACTTTCTATATGACAATTCATACAACTATCTCTGTAATCAAAACGCAAAACTATTAAAGTCCCAAGAGTTTTTACCTCAAATAGCAAAATTTCACTAATCAGATCTTAAGGCTTGAATAATATTAATTTCCTCATGTTTCCCTAACAGTTACATGTCATTTAACCTTTACTTATAAATTAAGCAAATACCTGATAATAGATTCATATTAATGTATTGAAGTTACATCTTTAAACCACCCTATGTATTTTCATAATTTTTAAAAGTGATAGCCAGAAATTTTCAAATGAAATCTCACAATTTATTGTAGTAAACTTGTATATTCCCTTCTTTCAACAAGGAATGGGAGAGAGGATCCTATTTCTTGTTTCTGGCTTCTCAGACCTCAGTATTTTATATTTTGCCACTTGGAGACAGTAGGGGTGATAAACTCTTATGACCATGGCTGAATACAAAGTTTCAAGGGTCCTCACAAATAAACAAGTGTTAAAGGGACTGCATAACTTTTCCCCCAAATAGCAAATCATCATCATCATCCATTTAAAACCAAATATATCCCATTAAGTTGAATAGTTTTCAAATATCTTTTTTTTTTTTTTGCGGGGCAATGGGGGTTAAGTGACTTGCCCAGGGTCACACAGCTGGTAAGTGTCAAGTGTCTGAGGCTGGATTTGAACTCAGGTACTCCTGAATCCAGGGCCGGTGCTTTATCCACTGCGCCACCTAGCCGCCCCCTCAAATATCTTTTTAATCACATTCTTTTTAATCATATTTGTAAGCTAACAGCATCCAGACTAAAAGAGAAGTTATTTGATACAGTGGTTTCTCACAATATTTCTGATGCAATATCATATATTTAAAACATGAAATTTATTACTAGTCAGATGATGTTAATTCAGCTAAATAAATTTCCAGATTATCCTATATTAAAAAATCATTCATTTTATTACTTTTGGCATTTAATAATAATGACATCTGGGGGCAGCTAGGTGGTGCAGTGGATAAAGCACTGACCCTGGATTCAGGAGGACCTGAGTTCAAATCCAGCCTCAGACACTTGACACTAGGTGTGTGACCCTGGGCAAGTCACTTAACCCCCATTGCCCTGACCCAAAAAAAAAAAAAACCAGGGAAAAAAATAATAATGACATCTAAAACCTGGTATAGAGTCATTCAACTAAGAAATAATAATAACAATAATAATGACAATAGTCAACATTTATATAGCACTTATCATATGCCAAACACAGTTAAGCACTTCACAATCATTTTATCATTTGGTATACTAGGAGGATATCAAACAATCCTAGGAGGTGGGTACCATTATTATTTTTCTCTTTATAGATCAGGAAACTGGGGTAAATAAAGATAACTTTTTTTAAAGATCACACAGCTAATAGATTTCTGAGACCAAAGTGTTATTTAGGTTTTCTTGCATTTTCCCAACTTTTTTTTTTTTTGCATTTGATACCACAATTAATAGCAGAATACATCTCACCACATCATAACTTAGTTATAGGACAAATCTCAACTAAATTGAATCTGGAGTTACAACCACAAAATCAAAATCTCAATTTTCCAGGGCTATTAGGTACTTGTGCTTTAAAATTTAAAGCCCAAGGGGCGGCTAGGTGGCGCAGTGGATAAAGCACCGGCCCCGAATTCAGGAGTGCCTGAGTTTAAATCCGGCCTCAGACACTTAACACTTACTAGCTGTGTGACCCTGGGCAAGTCACTTAACCCCAATTGCCTCACCAAAAAAAAAAAAAAAGTTAAAGCCCAGTGTTAACAATTAGCTCTTTTTCAAAGATTCTTGGTAGCACTTTTAGCTTTCCATAAATTTTTTTAAAACTTTATTTTCTTTCAAACATCAACCAAATTGCTAAACCAGTTCCTTTCATATTCATAACCTATCCCCACCCTCTTTCCCCAAGGCTTTTTTTTCCATCCAAAGTGAAAGATAGGGAGAGATACCAAGCGACAACTTTGAACTCCCATCCCCTTGCTTTGGAGCTCATGAGATTCTAAAGACTGGAGAATACACCCCTGGAATTGTCTTTCAGGGACAGAGTACTGTATTTCATAAACATATGCCAAACTATCTAAATAACTAATCTTCACTCATTGCGTTTTTCCTTTGTAATTTAGCACAAAGTTTTTACACAACTCTGATTAATTGCAATACTGTTACCTTTTTGGGTTCCTTAGAGCTTACAAATGCATAGCTTCTTTCTTTTTCTTTTCATGGTTTCTTTCTAATATTCTTTGGTGACTTTTGGTCTTTTGGTGACTAATTTACCTAAATAATTGATTCTGTTATATATTCTACTTAAGGTTTTGCAAAAAGACATTCCTAGTTCCAAGCCACCTTCCCCTGACCATCACTGTGAATTTTCAAGAATAGTGTCTGGGTCTAGGTAATGGTGGGAGTGGGGTTGAGAGTCCCTCTTCATGAACCCCTCTAATTTAAATTACCCTTTCCAGGACCCACATGTACAAAAATATTTATAGCTGCTCTTTACGTGGTAGCAAGGAATTGGAAGTTGAGGGGGTGCCCATCAATTGGGGAATGGCTGGACAAGTTGTGGTATATGAATACAATGGAATACTATTGTGCTGTAAGAAATGATGAGCAGGAAGAGTTCAGAGAAACCTGGAGGGTCTTACGTGAGCTGATGATGAGTGAGATGAGCAGAACCAGAAGAACATTGTACACAGTATCATCAACATTGAGTGTTGACCTACTGTGATGGACTATATTCTTCTCACCAATGCAATGGTACAGAAGAGTTCCAGGGAACTCATGATAGAAGAGGATCTCCAAATCCAAGAAAAAAAAGAAAGAAAGAACTGTGGAGTATAGATGCTGATTGAACCATATTATTTCTTTTGTTTTGGGTGCTGTTGTTTTTTTTTTTCTATTTTGAGGTTTTGCATCACTGCTCTGATTCTTTCTCTTGTAACAGGATTAATGCAGAAATAGGATTAATGTTATTATGTGTATATATATGTGTGTGTATATATATATCTATATGTATAGATATATATAGATATAACCTATATCAGATTACCTGCTGTCTAGGGGAGGGGGGAGGGAGGGGAGGGAGGGAGAAAAATCTGAAATTGTAAAGCATGTATAAACAAAAGTTGAGAACTATCTTTACATGTAACGGAAAAAATAAACTATCTCATAATGTAAAAAAAAAAAAAAAAAAAAAAATTACCCTTTCCATTCTTTAATTAAATTTTATTCATTTTAAGTTTTTCCCTGATTTAACAAACTTTTCTCATTTCTTATTCAAGAAAGGGTTAACAAGAAAGGGCTATAAAGTTTCAAATAAATTTTAACATGCAAACCACATACCTCTTCTTTTTCTTCACTCTGGAATTATTTTCAAATTAGCTGCCTTCCTTCATTACACTTAAAACTTCGGGGGAAAGTGATTTAAGTGTTTTTTACCTTTGGAACTTTCATAGAATTTATTTTTTATTTTTCCTTAAAACAAATTCCACAGAGTGGTACTTCGAAACTCACTAAAATATGTTAAGTTTCTGTTGAGTGCCATATCAGATTGGGCAAAGAAAAGAGGGTGAGTTCCTAGAATTACCCAAAGTCTCAGGAGTTCTCCCTTGCAATCTTAAAGTGATTAATCTTCAAACTCTTTCATGATTATTCACCATTCTCCTCAATCTACAAGCCTCTAAAATTGACTAAGATGTTTTTAGCTGGTACCTTAATTTGGAATCTCTCATTTATAATGCCACAAATTCCTACAAGAATAGTGTCTGGGTCTAGGTAATGGTGGGAGTGGGGTTGAGAGCCCCTCTTCATGAACCCCTCTAATTTAAATTACCCTTTCCATTCTTTAATTAAAATCAGGAAAAAGTTTTCCTTTCTTTTGTTATCTGACTTTATCTCTTTAGTCCTATCCTGGTGAGAGAGAAAGTATCTTGCAGGTGGTTGTTTTTTTTCCCTTCCTCTTTAACCTAATCTCCCACTGAAAACCAAAAGTTAGAGTTAGTCCTATTTACTGGGGCACAGAGTTTAGCACCAGATTATAGAAAATTTAGAGTAGTGCTTCAAGTATGAAAGGTCATTAATCTTCCCCAGCATACTAAACTCTTCAGCTGAAGCTTTTCAGTAGTCTTTCTGGTTGTCTTCATTTTCCCCTTAGATATCTTTCAAGGTAGCAGAATCTCCCAACACTAAATGCAACACAAAACAAAGATTTTTCTGAAAAGACACAAAAACACAGCCAAAATGATAAAACAGACACATTCTTGCTAGCTTTCTTATGTCTTATTCGAAGTCTAATCACAAAGGCTTTAATTTGCTGCCAAATTTGGGACCCATTTGGTTTTTTATATATTTTAGCATAATTTCATAGCTCTGTCTTTTAGTCACCCTCTCCGTTCCTATATGGGAAATTCTAGGCCAATAAGAATTTCCCTAAAGGGGATGTCAGTTTATTAGCATGCTCTTCCCCTGCTCTCATGCCAAAAGATATTTTATCTAAGGAGGAATCTTTCAGCATTTTACTATTACCAGAGCCCATCATTCCTTAAAGGGAATGGGTAAATGGGTAAAGGTTAATCTTCCCTAACTGTGGGGGAGGGGAAGGTAAATCTTACCTTAGCTTGGAAAAATGTGAAATTGAGGGGAGTTCAACCTCTGGGGGCAGTCTTCCTCAAAGAAGTCCCATGGAAAAGTCTGGAGGGCTCAGGTCTAGAGTTTTTCTGAAAGGGTGTCCTGATTCAACCTGGCTGACTTTGCCAAAAACCATTACATTGGAGACCCACGTTTAATTAAAACGTATATGAGGCTATTCATCAGATCCTTGAATAATAATAATAATAATTAAATTATCATGAATCCAGAACATAAACAAGCAGAAAACTTCAATAACCAGACTGTGTTCTTCAGCAATTATTTTTGGGGCTACAAAACGTTTAACACACATTATTTTGTTTGATCCCCACAACTTCCTCTTTGAGGTAGATAGCACAAGCATCTGTTGTTCCGTAGTTTCACAGTGACTAATTAGTGGAGCCCAAACTTGAAACTAGTTGTTCTGGCCCTAGTCAGTTAACAAGCATTTATTAAACACTTAACTATATGCCAAAGAACTGGCTTAAGTGCTAGGGATATAAAGAAGGGGGAAAAAAGTCCCTGCTCTCAAGGAGCTTACTTTCTAAATGGGGAAGACAGTGTATAAACAACTAGTTAAATACAAGATAAATACAGAATAGATGGAAGGCAGTCTGGAAGGGGATGGCATTAGTACCCCAGCTACTAGGAAAAGGCCTTTTGTATTAGGTGGGATTTGAGCTGAGTGTTGAAAGAAGCAAGAGGATGGAGTATTTCAGGCATGAGAACAGGCAGGGCAAAGCATGTAGACGGGTATTGTTAGAACATAGAGAACATGGGGCAAAGTAAAGTGGAAGGAAGGGGCTAAGCTATAGAGCTTTGAATATCAAATAATGGACCTTTAAATTTGGTTCTGGAGCTAATAGGCAACCAGTGGAACTAATTGAGCAGCTAATTGCTAACCCTTTGCTTTAGAAAAGGCCCTTTGTCAGCTGAGTAGAAGATGGAGTGGACTGAGGCAGGGAGAGACTTAAGGCAGGGAAATACCAATTAGAAGGCAACAGTCTAGATCAGAGGTTTCAAACTCAACTAAAACAAGGGTCACTAAATGGTATATAAGGATCTTTAGAGGCTGAATACTGATTTAGTTTTAAAATATAATCTTATATATGTTTTATTGTACATTTATTTTATTGACTATTTTCCAATTCCATTTTATTCTGGTTCAGGCCACAATTAAAAGTGTTGGAGGCTGTATGTGGTCCATGAGCAGCACTTGTTTGACACCTCTGGTCTAGGCAAGACGTGATGAGAACCTGAATTAATATTTGGCCATGTGAATGGAGGGAAGGGAATGGATATAGCCAATGTTTTGAAGTTATAAATGACAAGATTTAGCAATGGATTGAGTATATGAAGTCAAGGATGACAATTAAGTCGTGAGCCTAGATACCTGGAAAGATACTCTTATCAGTAATAGGAAAGTTGGGAAGAGAATAAAGCTTTGGGGAAATGACAAGTTCCATTTTGGACATAATCAGTTTGAGATGTCTAGAACATATGGTTCAAGATGTCCAAAAGGCAGTTGATGATGTAGGACTTTAGCTCAGGAGACTAGGGCTGGATATCTAGATATGGGAATCATTTGCGTAGAGATGGTAATTGAACTCATGAAAGCTGATAACCAAGTAAGGGGGAAGAGAAGAGGACCCAGGACACAATATCAATTTTCTTTTCAATGTCACATTTTCTGCCTCACGTTTACAATGATAGTCAACCTCATAATGACTCCTGAAAGGTTCTGAAATGCCAGCATAATTTATCAAAGAAAGAAAGAAAAATGCCTTTTACTCTTGAATGTATTACATTGTATTTTAATTCTTTAAAAATTGATCATTTATATTTGACAGACCTTACTTGCTTGAAATCTGGGTCTTTTCCTGTGGAGTCAGACTATAGAATTTTTAAATCTGAGATCAACCAACCAACAAACATTTATTAAGCAGCTACTGTGTGCCAGGCACGATGCTAGATACTAGGAATACAAAACCAAAAAAAATTCACTCTTGTTCTCAAGGAGCTTACATTCTGTTGGCATTTGCAATCCAATATGAGTATATCCACTTCCTAGAACATTTCTAGTAAGAGATTAATAATAATAATAATAATAATAATAATAATAATAATAAATAGCATTGATATAACATGTATTATTGTGCTAAGTGCTTTATACATATTATTGCATTTGAGTGGTACAATAATCTTGGGATGTAGGTTCTATTATTATTCCCATTTTACACATAAAGAAACTAAGGCAAAAAAAAAAAAGAAACTAAGGCATATAGAGGTTAAGCAACTTACCCAAAGTCACACGGCTAGTAGATTTCAACTTAGATCTTTCTTACTCAAGGCCCAGTTCTCTATCTACCATGTCATCCATCTAGCTAGCCATGTAGATTATTAACCGGGATTGAGGGTTGACACAGTTCCTGACTGCGTTTTAGAAGGATAACAAGAAAAAGTTCAGTTTCCCATTAATTAAACTAATAAGGGGGATTTACCATAAAAGCTTAGATGAGCCTTTGTTTTTGATCAAGAGATGTGATGAAATTGAATCAATCTAAAAACTTCTCTGTATAACTTTTCCTGATTCTTCTCCACTGTGGAAAATCATTAAATGATCTCTATGTTCTGAGACTACTCTTAGCACTTGGGATGTCTCTTTTTTTTAATTTCTGATTTATATGTTGTGTTATTGTTATTGGTTTCCCTATTCTATTCTCCTCTATTGGATTGAGATTTCCATTGGGATAGAGACAATGTTTCACTTCAACTTGATATCTCCCCCATCACCAGTGCAGAGTTTTGTACACAACAGAGTGCTCCATAGAAGCTTGATTGGAAGTAAAGGAAAGCTTTAGTTATATTGGATCAAACTTAGAGCACTGATAGTGAAAAAGGGATAGATCATCCTTTGACAGCACTTACTTATCCGTGTCCTCAGTGGCAGAATAGTGGAAAGAAAAAGAGACGGATGGTTCTTAGGATTCTGAATATATTTCTTCCAGGACAGAATTCTTTCCCTTAGACTAATCAGAACCAGTTCTGGAGGACAAGAACTTACCCTATCCCTCCAGGTTCATGATAAGCATACTCATTAGCTCATCTTAATATGTTAAGCTGGAAAACAATATGCTGTACTGAAGAGAGCAATGGAATCGGAGTCAGAAGAGCCGGCTTCAAATCCTAACTCTGCTAATTAATGCTTTTGTACGAAGTCAAACCCCTTCTTCAGTTTGGACCTATTTTCTTATTTGTAAAATGAGGCAGTGTTTAATATAATTTCCATTCATAAATACTTTTATTCTTATTAGCTTATAAAATCATAGATTCAGAGCTGGAAGCAACCTTAGAGATAATTGCTTCCAACTGCATTATTTATAAATGAGGAAACAGAAAGAAATTAAGCAACTTGCCTGAGGTTACACAGTTATAAAATATTTCAGGTGGAATTTGAATACAGGTCTTCCTGACTCCAAGCCTAGTACTTTATTCACTATTCTATGCTGCCTCCAAGACAGGCCTTTCTTTAACATATGTAGCTCTTTTTTCTTTTGAAAATTCCAAAGAATAAGGATTTCTTTTGCAGACATTCATTCAGCTAACACATTCTCATTCCCATATATATATATATATATATATATATATATATATATACACACACACACACACACATACATATACATATATATACACACATATACATATATTTGTAATATATATGTCTATATCTACATATATCTATACACTACATATGTATGTGACATCTACTATATAAAATACTTAGTTCTAGAGATACAGAAATGGAAAAGAACATAATATCTGCCCTGAGGAACACTGAAATATAGTAGAGGGTAAGATAAATAACTATAACATGGGTCATAAAATGAGTAAGTGCCTAGTAGAAATCACACAGAATAGCCTGAAAAAATCAGAGAGGGAAGGAATAATTTCTAGCAAGGGAATCAGGGAAAGATATCATGAAGAACTTGGTATCTGATCTGGGCAATGAAGGAAGGGAAAAAGACGTCTAGGTAAAGAGGAGGGAAATCCCTCAGGCATGGAGGGATATTGAATACAAAGGTATAGAAGTGAGAGATGGCAGGACAAGAAGAGAACAAAGTAAGTAGACCTATTTGACTGGAGTTCAGAGTGTGCAGAGGGAAGTTTTATGAAATAAAAGTAGAAACATCGTTTAGGACAAGATTGTGGAAAGCCTTAAATACTAATTTTGCAAAGGATTTTGCCAGAAAAGTGAAATGATGACATAGTGTTTTAGGGGTAAAGTCAGGGTGATGAGCCAGGTTTTCTGACTTTAAGTATAGTGTTCTCTCCGCTGCACCACTCTATTAATAATTTATAAGATGCCAATAATTTTATATCCCATATCTGTACTAATAACCATTCTGGATAAAGGGATTACTACAGTAGATAGTTGAGTAATAAAGGAAATCTAAAATTAACTAAATAGAAAAAGTTTACAGTGTCACTTCTTTAAAAGACAACTTCAAGGTCAATTTTAAAATGAATAATCTTTGTTTAGATGGAAAGTAATACAGGTCCTTATCTTTTAAGCATATGAAGACAATGCTAACATTTAAGTTCATCAGCAATTCAGATACTCATAGCAAAAAAACCCTCTTTGAAAAGGATTGAGGGGGCAGCTAGGTGGTGCAGTGGATAGAGCACCGGACCTGGATTCAGAAGGACCTGAGTTCAAATTTGACCTCAGACACTTGACACTTACTAGCTGTGTGACCCTGGGCAAGTCACTTAACCCCTACTGCCCCACAAAAAAAAAAAAAGAAAGAAAAAAGAAAAGAAAACAAAAGGATCGATCTAGAATGAGAAGACACTACTATAGCTACTTTTAACTAGTTAATGAAGTACAAGATGAGATGAAATGTTGAACTGTTAAAAAACGTGTCCTGCATGATCATTGATTAGATTGGTAAAAAAAAAAAAAAGGTTCACTCATATTGTAAGCAGCTTGATGATTTTTCAAACTTCTGAATGGAAGCATTGACCAGAATACCATCTTAAGTGAAGAGAATTCACCTTGTTACTCAGGATCTTTGGGATCTATGGAGATAGGAAGATGAAATTAGTAGGAGAAGTGGATAGAGAAATTTAAGGAATTTTTTAGAATACTTAAGTGCTTCATTGGAGCTATAGTCTCAGTGATGTGGGTGCTCCCTCCACTAGTGGAAATCAGAATTCATACATGACCTCTCCTTTTGGGATATTCTTATTCATACCCTTCCACAATTCTTCATAGATTATCCACCTAACATACTGGAGGTCTTCTAGGCCTTTTTAACATTTGCTGGATACTAGTGTGGCACCTAAGCCCTCCATCCATTATCTCTTTCTCTTGCCACATGAATGACCTCCTCTTTTGATCAAACATTTCCTAGATGACATTGTTTTTTCTACTGCTTACATCCATATGTTGCAGCCCACCATATGTCTCTTTTGTCTTTTGGCTTTACTGAAGTTTTGACTTTTGGAGATGCTAGTATTCCATGATTTTGAAGCCATATAGTACTACCAAGAGATATGTTGGTATTTTAAAAAAGAGTGCTTCTGTCAGGGTATTACTGTCCTCTAGGAAGAATATAAAAAGCATTTACCTTTGTGGGAAGCTCAATATAGTTGTTTCCATCTCCAAACCTTGCTACTTGTACTATGGGTCTTCTCTGCATCTACCAGAACATAGGACTTCCCGCCCCTGGGACCCTGAATTCTGATAGGTGGGATTTCACTTTATCATGTCCAGAATCAGGCCTTCCTAACCATCTCCAAACTATATTACTGCATGCATAAAATCCACCCTCTTCCCAACTTTTAACTTCTCTATATGTATTGTCTTCCTCTGTTAGAATGTAAGTTCCTTGAGAACAGGAACCGTCTCACTTATGTATCTGTATCTACATGCTTAGCACTGTACTTGGGCACACAGTAGGTGTTTAATAAATGCCTTTTTTTTCATTCAGTTGACCAAGCAACAAGAAAAAAGAGGCAATTACCCATTTTGAAAAAGGAAATGGTTGGAACAGAAGATAGCAAGAAAAAAAGGGTTGGGGGGCAAGTAGCATTGGAACTGACTCAGTTTGGGAGTGATGGTAATATATTTTGAAGAATGCACATCTAATTTACACATAGATGAATAATCTGGATTTGACTGTGTGAAAAAAAGTAGTTTATAGCACAAGCGAATTAGAGTTGAAAGGATATTAGACATCATTTAGTCCAGTACCTACCCAGAGTATGAATGGTTTGTACAACATTCCTTACAAGGTCATCCATACTTTACATGAGGGCCTTCAAAGATAGGGAACTCATTATAGGTAATAATGAGATCTGCCCCTTCAGTTTTTGGACTGCTCTAATTAAAATGTTTCTATATGTTTAGATGAAATTTTTTCCCCTGTAACTTTAACCCACTGGTCCTAGTTCACCTTTCTAGAGTCAAGCATAAATAAATCTAATTCCTCTTCTACATGATAATCCTTCACATATTTGAAGACAGCCGTTTTTTCCCTCTAAACCTTTTCTTCATGCTAAACATCCCCAATATCTTCAATTGATCCTCAATGGCTTTGAGGCCATACATCCCAATATCTTCAACTAATCGCGTTGATTATTTTACTCAGGATATACTTCCAAATGATCAGTTCTTCATTTTAGCTCCTCAGAAGATCTACAATTTCATTGTCATGGACATTCCCTTCATTGACAGTTATTTCATGATAAGTTACTGTGGCTAAAAAAATCATCATTAATATAAATGAAGAGATCTAAGTATCATTCCCCAGATTGGGAAGGAACTGAATTTGATATGTCATTCTCTAAAGAGGTGAAGTATTTGAAACAGATTTCACAGGTAAAAATAATTTAGCATACATTCATATCTTTAGAATTTATAAAGTGCTTTCCTCACAACTCTGTGAGGTATTATTGTTTTTGTTTTAAAATTTGTATTTATTTGTTTTGTTCTTATATCATTTTCATTTCC
The DNA here is from genome assembly GCF_019393635.1 of Dromiciops gliroides. NCBI lineage: Eukaryota > Metazoa > Chordata > Mammalia > Microbiotheria > Microbiotheriidae > Dromiciops > Dromiciops gliroides. The sequence goes on along the minus strand of NC_057862.1, from coordinate 484,674,083 downwards.
TAGTATATCCTTCCTCCCCTCTCCTGAATCATCTCCTATAATAAAGAATGAAAAAGAAAGAAAAAGCAGTTCAACAAAACCAACACATAAATCAAACACATTATATGCAGTGCTCCATACCTGTAGGTTCCTACCTCTGCAAAGAAGGGAGAATGGTAATGGTACGTAGCACAAGTATCATTTACACCATTTTATAGATTGGGAAATTGAATGCAAGACAGGCAAAGGTACTTGTCCAAGTTCAGACAGATTAAATAAGTAGCCCAGTCAGTATTCAAACCCACTTTCTCTGATTCCACAGTATTCTTTCTATTATACTTTGCTGCTTCTTCATTCAACTGTAGACAAATCTGAAGAACCATGAGCCACTACTGTAACAGTGCTGAAGAGTGAAGATGCCAAAATAAAAATGACAAACCTGGATGAAATAGGAAATAAAGAATGTATATAGAGTCATTTCAGACTAAGCAATAAGATGTGTAGCTATGAATTATCCTGTTTTTTGGTTTGGGGGTTTTGTTTTGTTTTTTGGTGAGGCAATTGGGGTTAAGTGACTTGCCCAGGGTCACACAGCTAGTAAGTGTTAAGTGTCTGAGGCTAGATTTGAACTCAGGTACTCCTGAATCCAGGGCCAGTGCTTCATCTACTGCGCCACCTAGCTGCCCCAATTATCCTGTTTTTAAAAACAACAACAATAAAAAAAACCCAAACCTATTTGACTCATATAAGGTTATGAGTGGCTTTTCCCGAACCTTCAAAGAGGAAATTATTCTTATATAGAATGTTTCTAAAAACATAGAAAGATCGAATGCTACTCATTACATTTTATGAAGCACATATACAGTTGCTACCTAAATATGATAAAGGACAAAATTAAAAAAAAAAGGAAATTAGAAGCTTATCTCATTAATATAGATTAAGTTTTGGGGGATTAGACTTGTGATTTAATTGTGTAGGAAGCACTTGGTAAGAAAACTCCTACTAGTATAGGCTGGCCAGTCTCCTACAACTTAGTCTTAAAGAATTGTCTGGGATATTGAGAGGTTAAATGATTTGCTCAGAGTTATACAGTCACTATAGATAGATAACAGGTGGGCCAGGTCATTCTGACTAAGAGACATCCATCTATTATCTCATATTGCAAAATATTAAAATACTAGCAAATACAAGCTAGCACTGCACATTAAAAACATAGTTCATCCTGACCAAATAGGATCTGTAACAGAAATGTAATGGTAGTTCAGTTTATTAGGTAAATAATATAACATATGATAACTAGGCAACATAAAAATCACCTGAGCATATCAATAGACATATAAACACCTTTGGCAAACTACAAGATCTGTTCATTATTTTTAAAAATCTAAAAAGGGGGGCAACTAGGTGGCACAGTGGATAGAACACTGGCCCTGGATTCAGGAGGACCTGAGTTCAAATCCAGCCTCAGACACTTGACACTTACTAGCTGTGTGACCCTGGGCAAGTCACTTAACCTTCATTGCCCTGCAAAAAAAAAAATCTACAAAGGATAGGAATAGAGAGATTTTTTTTCCTCTTCAGCTCAATAAAAAGTGTCTTTTTTAGATCCAGAGGCAAAATTAAAACTATTAGGGCCTACTTATAGCATTTTATATGTCATAGTATTAGAAATGCCAGCAATTACAATGAGACAAGAAAAATACATGTTAGGGACAAATAAATGAAGAAATCTAAATATTATTAGTAATGACATGATTGTTATTCAGAAAATCCTTGTCTCAATAAAAGAATGAATTCAACAAGGATGCAAGATACCAGATAAATCTAAAAAACTTTCATATTTTTATACTACAAATAAAGACCAAGAAAACATCCTACAAATGCAGGTCAGCTTTGTTAAAATTTTATTAAAGAAGCCTCACTTATGACAGTAACAAAAACATTAAATACCTCACCATACCTCAGTTCATGTGACTTTTACAAAGATTGATTTGTCTATAATAGTACCCTCATTTATAAAATACCTTGACAAATAAAGGACAGACTAAATAAATGGAGGAAAATCCATCATTCACATATGTGTAAGCTTAATATAATAAAAATGACAATTCCTACATTAATTTTAAAATTAATATCAATGCTAAGAAAATACCAATGAATTTCTTCATAGACATGAATGCAATTATTCTGAAATATTACTGAAAAATAAATGAGCAAGAAAAGCAAGTATAAATTTGAGGGGAGGAATAGGAGAATGCTAAAGAAGGTAGCTTTGTCCACTTTGATCTGAAAAAAGTGGTAATAAAAAATTCATAGTATTGATTATAGTAATGAATAATGAAAATGATTAGATAAATGATAAATGATTGGAAGTGCCATAAATACACAAGGGCTAATAAAGAAGTATCATAAATAAAACCAAATGTGTAGAATAGTGTTGACAAACCTATCAAAAACTAAAATTGTAGAAATAATTCATTATTTAATAAAATTGGGCAAACTATAGGAAGTAATTAATCAAAAAGAAATATATATCTTTATATCACATGCCATAATAAATTTCATCTTGATCAGACATAAACATAAAAAAGAATTGGGAAAATTAGGAAACTATATTTTATCTTAAATTTACTCTATTAAATAAATAGCAAAAATATTTGGCAACATGTTAGATGATTTAGAATATATAAAAATAAAATTCACAACCAAAAACTATAATCAAAAGAAAAAGAAAAATAACAACTTGGAGAAAACATCACAGCAAATATAACCTAAAAAAGTTTAACTTTACGATTTTTAAGGAATCATAAATATTTGGGGCAACAGCCAATTTTCATTTAATAAATAGTTAAAGGATGAGAACAAAGGTTATAAACATATTGTAAATACTTCAAGTATCTCTAGTTTTATCAATGGAGATACCCCTTCTACCAACACAGATAAACTCAGTGATGGTTTTCAAGAGTAAGTATGGCCAAAACATTTTATCACCCTATATTCACTGGGTAATGAGGCTTTCCAAACTTAGCAAGGCTTGTTCTCAAACAAAAGACATATTTTACAAATAAGCACTTGAAAAATATGTTCAATTTTCTTATCAAAGAAGGGCAAATTAAAACCATTTTGAACCATGATTTCATACCCATCAAATGAGCAAAATGAACTATGTAAACAGTACTAATGGGGCTGTAGAAGGTATACTCATTCATTGTTAATAGGATTGCACATTGCTGTCATTTTTTTGGTCAAGAAATCTAGCAGTAAACCTCCATTTACCATACACTAGGAAAAATGACATAAAGAAATTATTATCTGTTAAAATATTTTGGCAACATTATTTGTAATTATAGAAAACTCAAAATAACATACCTCATAGCAAATGGGGAAAAAACATGGTATTACAATATAATAGAATTGGGGGCAGCTAGGTGGCACAGTGGATAAAGCACTGGGTCTGAATTCAGGAGGACCTGGGTTCAAATCCAGCCTCAAATACTTACTAGCTGTGCAACCCTAGGCAAGTCACTTAACCCTCATTGCCCCACAAAAATAAATAAATAAAAATTAAAAACAATAGAATAGAATAATGTAGTGTAATAACAATGAGAAATGAGAACTATGAAGAAATTTGGAGTGATATGAAATAATGTAAAGCAAAACTGCAGAACTAGAACATTGTATTAAATGACTGCAATTGTATGAAATGTCACCAGATATACAGAGAATAATTGGCAAAGAGAAGGGAAGGGACATAGAGATAGTAATGAATAAGCTATTATGAATGTTTTGTAAGTTAAAATCCATTTAAAAATGTAAACAATTATAAATGTATAGGGTTTTTTGTTGGTTAAAGTTTTTTTTCTTTTTTTTTAAATTAATAAAGTATTTTATTTTTTTCCCCGTTATATGTAAAGATAGTTCTCAACTTTTGTCTATACAAGCTTTACAATTTCAGATTTTTCTCCCTCCCCCCTCCCCTGGACAGCAGGTAATCTGATATAGGCTATATATATATATATGTACACATAATAACATTAATCCTATTTCTGCATTAGTCATGTTATAAGAGAAAAATCAGAGCAATGATGAAAAACCTCAAAATAGAAAAAACAACAGCACCAAAAACAAAAGAAATAGTATGGTTCATTCAGCACCTATACTCCACAGTTCTTTTTTTTTTTTTCTTGGATTTGGAGATCCTCTTCCATCATGAGTTCGCTGGAACTCTTCTGTACCATTGCATTGGTAAGAAGAATATAGTCCATCATAGTAGATCAACACTCAATGTTGATGATACTGTGTACAATGTTCTTCTGGTTCTGCTCATCTCACTCATCATCAGCCCATGCAAGACCCTCCAGGTTTCTCTGAACTCCTCCTGCTCATCGTTTCTTACAGCACAATAGTATTCCATTGTATTCATATGTTGATTAAAGTTTTAAACAGTAAATTACTTCAATACTACTGTCATAGGGTTGGGATAGCTAATAGGTAATAATACCTAATCTAGTGCTTTAAAATTTTCAAAGCACTTTACATATGCTATCTCCTTTAAGTGTTATGAGGAAAGATTTGTTAACCTTAAAAAAGTGTATAAATGTGAATTATTGTTACTTCAGGATCCATTATTTCATCTACGTGTTTTTTAATTGATACCATTTTCAGCCTTTTTCTTTCTTATGTAAAAAAATTTAACTATATCTACTAACCTGAAAAATTATATAACTGTACTTATATGAAAAATTATAACTTTAGAAAAATTATAATTAGGCCATAAATCCCTTCATAGTTGCCATTGAAATGTGAGAATATTTTAGCTAATTTAGGGCCTAATTTGGTTGGAGGGCCTAATCTGACTGGAGGACTAATCTGGGGACTTTTGACTGGCTAGCTATCTGACTGCTATTAATTTAATATGGGCCATTTATAAAGTTCCCCCACACTTGCTCTGCTCCCAAATTGATAAGCAAATGGTTAAGAAGTCTCTTAACTAAATAATCAAAGCAGAGTTTTTTATGAGATACAATTTAAACATAAAAATACAGGGAAATAAAATGTACAACCTGAATGCTTTCTGGTGCGTCTCTCTCCTCCCGCTGTGCCTAGAACTTTTGAGTGTTCTCCTGCACCTCTGTATCAACCAACATTCTTCTAGCGTCCCCCTCAATGAAAAGCCCCCTGCTTCACCCTTTAACTTCTCTCTCACTACTGTAGCCTCAGTCTCCTTTGCAAACCCCCTTTCTGTCTAACTTCCCTCTCTGTACTGCCGCTGAACCCTGAAAAGCCCTTTACTCCATAAGGCTCCTTCCTCTGTCTGTCCGCCTCCCTCAGCATCTCTACCTTCTCTGTATTATAGCCCTTTCTTGCTTTCTCCCTTCTGTACCGTCTCTTTCTGTTCTCTTCATCTATAGGCCTCCCCCTTCACTGTCTTCTCCCCTGTATATATGTTCCTTCTCTCCCCTCAACCTCAGGCTCCCTGCGCCCCTGCACACGCCAAGCTAATTTGCTGGCCGCACTAGGGCTGTGCCCAGCGGGGCTCGAGGGGCCCGTGCCCCCTGCTGCATGCCTGGGACATCCACACGAGCTACGCTAGGGCCTGGCAGGACAAGCCTGGGATCTCCAGGACAGCTCCCCTCAGGGTGTAGGGAGCTGGACTTTTTCCCCCAGCCATCTGACCTGGCATCCTGTAAAGCCCATGGGCTTTTTGGCTTAGCTGAAGCAGAGAGGGAGGGGCACCAGCCCCTCTTACACAGAAAAAACCCCTGAGGGCTTAAGGCTTTTTAATCTCAGCCCAAAGGCAGGGTCCCCAAATCAAAATCAATTTCCACACTTACTAGGCTGCATTCGCATGAGTTGCTGTGACCAAAACAAAATTCATCCTGTGATTGCCAATCATAAGCCTCTCCACACTTACCTAGGCTAGTTCTTAGACGATAGATGGATAGTATTAGGTTTAACTTCTGCTCAAGGCCTTTCCAGCTTTGTAGGACCTGCTAGAGTTGTCAAGGCATGAAGCCATTCCATGACAAGAGAAAGCATCAGAGGAGAATGTTACTGGAGGCTTAATAAATTTTTTGATCCTTTGTTACTTCAGGGATCTGTTTTTTCTTCTGTTATTTCTTTTATTTGGGTATGCCCTATGCCGGCACAGCCTTCTTTGACTTAGCAGAAAATCTTCATGAAAGTCAGTGGATGATGGATGAGATTTTGTGACTCTTCAGATAAACTAGGGATATGCTTCAAATTTATATAGGGGGCCTTCAGGTAAAAGGTTTAATAGAACATTGTTGGGCCCATGCTTGCATTATTTCCAGCTTGGTAGAACCTATCAAAGTTTGTGTTCCATTGGTATAACCTTCAGGAGCCCAGGTTCACATCCAATGCCCTAATGAAGCACTAAAGTAGAATTTCATTGGAAGAATATATTACATCCATACCACAATGAAGCATTGAAATAAGACTTTGGTGGAAGGAACTCCCAGTCCGGAGACTTCCTCTACCACCATGGATCAGCTTCTGCTCTGCAGCTTATTTGCCTGGGACACTGAAAGTTTAAGTGACTTGCTGAGGGCCATATGTCCAGTATGTATCAAAGGTGAAACTTGAACCCAGGTCTTCCTGATTCTTGGGCCAACTCAGAGCATCACCATCAAAATAAAACGGAAACTTGAAGTACAGACTGAAACCAATTTGGGGTGGAGAAGAGACTTGTTCCTTTTTTTTTTTTAAATAAAATTTTGTGGATATCTTTTGTTTTCTCATGACCTGAAATTCCCGCCCCCATCCCTCTTTTTCCCCCTCCCAGAGAGCCACCTCAGTCCTTGCTCCTTTTGTCCTGACAATATCTTGATAAAAGTCCTGAACAAACTATTGCACAACTGTTAACTGTACATTCCTAGAATCAGACCATGCAAAAGTAGATGGAATCTGAGCAATGTTTCAAATTTTCTGGCTGTGCCAGAATGTTTCTTCAGACTTGGCTTTAATTGAAAGGAAATCTGCTTTGTCCTGGGACTTGATATTCAAATCTTGGCCTTCATTATTGTTTGCACATGCTTCTTACCTTGACCCAAAGTGCTATGATCATTTTGTATTTACATGAAGAGTTACAGAATGAATAGAGTATGTCCTTTGTGGTTTTATTTTTCCAGAAGTGACTCTGGGCAAGTAATTTCTTTCTGGGATTTCTGGGTCTTAGTTCCTTATTCATAAAATGAAAATCTTTACAACACAATGTTCTGTAACTTTTTAAAGGAATATAGGCTGTTTTGTTGAGTTGCTGTATTGCTAAATACTGATGAAAAACCTGAGGGAAAACCAAATTCAGACTATATCCTAATATATCCTAGAGAAACCTCACTTATGGCCAGCGGTTTTCATCTGCAACATGGAACTGAAAGTGACCATCAAATTTTACTGCTGGACAACTCATTGTCCAGTTATGACAGACTAGGAAGCATCATGGTGAAGTGGAAAGAGTGTTGGATTCGGAGACAGAAACCCTGGATTTGAATCCTGGCTCTGCCACTTAGACCTGTGTATACTTGGGTAAGTCATTTAGCCTCTTTGGCTTCAGTTTCCTCTTCTGTAAAATGAAGGGGGCTTGGACTTGATGGTTCCTAAGGTCCCTTGTTGCTTGACTAAAAATGAAACCAAGACCATTAGTAATTTTTTTAGAAGCACATTGTAGATATTGACTGGTGACAAAGAGCAGCAGATAAGTCAACCTTACATAGAGTAACATGAGAAAAGATGGTAGTGATTCAGTGTGGCTATGAGCCAACTAATGGTAGCAACTACAGGCTGATACCCCAAGCAGGTTTTAGATATATTGCTTCCTAGTCTCATTAATAGCATTCACACCCTACCACTATCTTCAGAAACAAACCACTGATTGTACACTATGAAGACTAACACTGCCCTCACCACCTAAATTATGTTTTTATTAGCATTTTGTGAGAAAAATCTGAATAACAGCCATGTGTGTTAAGCCCTTTTGAACTGTTGCCCACAAGAATGGTTTTCATCTTCATTTTATAGGTATGAATAAAGTTATAGGTTGAATTGGTGAAGTGTTTGTTCAGTATAAAGCTATTCAACTAAGACTGAAGTATTTTGATCTTTCATTTGGCAAATTGGTAAAAATGGATAAATTCTTGTTCAAGATTCCCTTTTCCAATAAGCTAAACATTTCCATTTTTCTGTATCCATGCCCATTTTTCTGTATTAATTAGCCTACAACATTACTTATTGATGCGTGGCCCACAGAATATGTTGGCAATGGCTTTGGTTGGAGTTGTGAGGATGGTTTGAGGATGAGAGAGGTTATTACTACAGTATTTTCCTCAGCAATCTTTGTGTGGTTTTTCCTCTCTTCTCATAAAACTCCGAGTATAATATTTGTAATGATTGGAATGATGCCACCTACTGGAGACTTGCTGTGGGAAAGCTCCACCATGAGGAAAATGCCTCAGAGGGCAAGGCCATGTGACTTTTCCTTGGCGTCAGGAAGTGACGTTTGCTCATGGGTGCTGTCTGTCAAGGATACCAGCCAATCAACTTGAGGAGCCTCCTATTTTCTGGGAGGAGACAGGAAGGAGGAGAAAGGGCCTACACGGAGAGCTCTCGCTCTTTTGGGTTCCTGACTTGATGGTGCTGGTGGCGGCAGAGGACTTCACAGGAAATTTGAGGAAAGATAGGAACGCCAGGCTGTTGGAATTCTGTTCTCAATCTTTTTCTTTCTATTTTTCAATAAACCCTTAAAAACCTAAACTTGTTTTATCAATGATTTTAGTCAGTTTACCCCAAAACTGGGGGAACAGATTAGAATCCACATTTAGAATCTTAAATTACACATATTGAAAAGAGACTTCTCAGGTTAACTTGGATTAGTCTACTCTAACCCTTGAATAGGAAATGCAATCACAAAGGATATACCCATTTGAAACCTTTAATCAACTGGGGTACTGGCCCACAGATTAAGCCTAAAGTATGTTTGGATTCTGATTTATGCTATGCTGGACTTTGGCCATAATCTGTGAACTCCTTTAAGAAGTAATCTTTGAGGGGCAGCTAAGTGGTGCAGTGGATAGAGCACCGGCCCTGGAGTCAGGAGTACCTGAGTTCAAATCCAGCCTCAGACCCTTGACACTTACTAGCTGTGTGACCCTGGGCAAGTCACTTAACCCCAATTGCCTCACCCCCCCAAAAAAAAGTTATCTTGGAGCAAACCCACAAATGCAAAATTCTAAGCAGTTCCATTCAAACAGAACTTACTCTATTCAAATTCAATTAAAGTTAGTTCAATTAAATGAATTCAACAAATATTAATTAAATATCTACTAAATTGCAAAGCTCTGTACTTGGTATAGGATTTTGAATCATTTAAGACTGCAGTAGATTTGTGAAAAAGGAAGAACCAATTATTTTTACTACTGATATTATAAAAAGCAAAATTGATTCTGGTTAATTTAGAGTAAAGATAGATATGTTCCAGAAAAAATGTACTTTTAAGTGAATTCATACAGTGTCTTTGAAATTAAAGTGATAGAATAAAAGGAAAAGACCTACGTTGTCATCTGGGCCAGTCTCTGGATTTAATGAAGATGGTTGATTAAATCATCCAGGATAGATGGTTGTCTATTTTTACTTAAAGATCTCTAGAAGTGAGACTCAGTTACTTCTATCTATGTCCTATTTAAACAATGTATCATTCTGATGTCCAAAGAGTTTTTTTTTCTTGTATCCAAGTAAAATTTTACTGTCTTAATTTAAAACTCTACAAAAATTCTCTTATGCCTTATTATGGCAAGATTATGACAGTGGGATCCAAGCTCTGACAGGTCCTATTAAGGCAGAAAGGCCTTGAGCTTGCGCCCAGCAAGGGACTGTATTTCTGTTGTCCAAGGACCATTACAGATAAATGTGAAGTTCATCAACAGATGGTTGGCCACAGGAGACTAAACTTTTCTGCCACACAACTCATTTATAACCAAGTTATAGAAAACTTGTGATTTTTGTTGATTAAAGGAGCTTTCATATCAATGAAATCACAGATTTTTAGATTTTTTTGTTTGTTTCATCCCTCTCCTTACAAAAATTGCAAAATTATTACATTGCTTTTATTAATCTTTAATAGTTTGGGGTGTTTATAAAAGACAGTTTTTGTTATGCATGATAGAAAAAGGCCCTTAAAACTTGTTTCCTTACCAAAATGGCAAACTTTCAAGAAATTTTCATTTGGCATTCAGTAAACAGTTATTAAGAACCTACTATATGTCTAGGCACTGGGGCAGATACAACTTTTAAATTTAATACAAGCTCTGCCCACATCAGTCTTTCAGTCTCTCAGGAAAAATAAAAACATAGGTAACTATACTTTATAATATAATTATTACATGATAAATGCATTGGAGAGAAAAAACGAAGTGCCTTGTGGTATCCAAGAAGAAGGTTTTTACTGACTTAGTGATCCACAAAGACTTTCTGGAGGGAGTTGATTCTGGTTTTAAAGGCTTGGTAAGGAACTCAACAGGCAGAGGTGGGAAGGAGGGCATTCCAAGCAGGGGAAACCATGTAAAGAAAAGTAAGTATGACTATGGAGAGCTTAATATATGTTCATGGGGCAGAGAGTAATTCAGTTTGTTTGCAGTGTAGAGTATATAGAAGAGAATGATATAAGTCTGGAAAGGTACTGGAGGCCTGATTGTGGAGGATCTTGGAGCTCAGATAAAGGAGCTTGAACTGAGGAAACAGTAGGGAACCACAGAAGATTTTTGAGCTGCAGAGTTTCATGGACAGATCTACACTTAAAAATGCTCATTTTGACCAGGTTAGAGAGAGGTTCAAATCATCAATGGCATTTATGAAATGCAAATTATTAAGTTAATTAAAATGAGATTAACCTTTTATGAAAGGTAAACATTGAAGTTTTGCTTTCTAAACAATTGTGCTAAAATATGAATTATGTTGTTATATTAACTTAAAGTTTATTTCCGGTGAATGTATGTTCATGGTAATTGAAAATTTTTTTCTTTTTTTTCTTTCTTTCTTTTTTTTTTTTTTGGTGAGGCAATTGGGGTTAAGTGACTTGCCCAGGGTCACACAGCTAGTAAGTGTCAAGTGTCTGAGGCCAGATTTGAACCCAGATCCTCCTGACTCCAGGGCTGGTGCTCTATCCACTGTGCCACCTAGCTGCCCCTGGTAATTGAAATTTAAAGTGACACTAATACTTTATATACACCTTGTATGCTAGAAAAGCAACATGGCTTAGTGATAAGAGCACTAGCTTCAGAGTCAGGAACCTGGATTTGAATCCTAAATGTTATTTAACAGCTCTTATCCTTAGGCAAGCACTTCTCTGGACTGAAATTTCATCCTCTGTACAATTAAGGGTTGGACTTAAATAATCAATAAGGTCCCTTCTGTCTGTAAATTCTCTGAGACAGAATGTAATTTTATCAGCCTCTTTTCCACTTCCTACCTAATTGCTTATACTTCTTTACAAAATTAAATTGAAATCTCTGAGTGAAAAACTGAGACAGCACTTCCATCTCAGGATGATGCTTTTCAAAACAGTGACAGAAAGTTTTTTAAATTTAGAAAAGTAAACTTTTTCATAGTTGAAACACCTTACCATGCTACTTGGAATAAATATATTCTTTTTTTTTTTTTTAAGTGAGGCAATGGGGGTTAAGTGACTTGCCCAGGGTCACACAGCTAGTAAGTGTTAAGTGTCTGAGGCCAGATTTGAACTCAGGTACTCCTGACTCCAGGGATAGTGCTCTATTCACTGCGCCACCTAGCTGTCTCAGAATAAATATATTCTAAGCATTTAGTTGAATTAAAATCAAGTTTGGGAACTAATATGTTGAAGTTCTACAATAATTTAAGATAACTAGAGAAACCTTGCATTGTTTCCAAACCATGGTTGAGAAATAATTCAGAGCATTAGTTATCAGTGTTCTATGAGCCTATAATAGAAGTTCTCTAAAAAAAAAAAATCGCTGATTCTGTAATTTTCCCTCTAAAATATTATATATGTATGTATCAAAAAATGTATGTATGTATATAAGTACCTATTATATAGAAAAATTTTAAAGGTTGAGTTATCTGACACCCTTTCATCTTCCTGTGTATATACCATATTTTCACAACCTAGTGTCCCTATCCCCATGTCACTGGTACACTCAGGCTGCCCAAAGGCCTCCACTGTCACTATCTATTCAGGTCTTTCCTGCTCTTCAAAGTTTTGCATACTCCAAAATTACTTGCCTAGTCCTGACCTCCCTCATCAAAAGTCCTGTTACCTTCAGTGCAGCAATGTGTTAAAAAGAAAGCAATCTCAGTTGAACTATGTGCAATTTATGATGAAGTATGAATGGATGATGGCTCAACTCTCCCAATGTATTTGCATTTTTAAAAGAAGATGCTTGTTAAAACAAAGATCTTCTCGTTGGTAAAATTTCAGTCAGTGTAAAAGAATGAAATGAAAATTTCAGGTAGCCACTGGTGGGATATGGGTAACAATGGCTAACACAGATAGGGCAGCCCAACCTGGAAGTCTGGGAGCTCCTCTTAATTGTTCCTAATTTTCTATTACTTATTTTAGTTTAGAATTGTTTTTCCCAAATTACATGTAAAAATGAATTTTAACATCAATTTTTTAAAACTGTGTTCCAGATTCTCTTCCTCCCTCTTCCCCCCACTTAAGAACTCAAGCAATTCAATATAAGTTATACATGAGTAGTATGCAAAACATCTCTGCATTAGCCAGGTTGTGAAAGAAAACAGATAAAAACAAAACTTCAGATAAAGGAACTAACAAAAAAATTATGCTTCAATCTGTATTCAGATACCATCAGTTCTTTCTCTGTAGATGGATTGCATTTTTCATAAGTCCTTCAGAGTTGTCTTGGATAATTGTTCCTAATTTTCACAGATTCTTCCCTTCTTCCTCTTTTGAATTAACTTATCTTCTGAAAGTTCCAAATTGGTTTTTCCCCAAAGGGCTCTTATGGAAGTAGCAGCTAGGATAGGGGTAGTTGTCCGAATGTCTGGGCTATTTGTAAGTCAAGGACTGCCTCCCTATAGTCTTTTTACTATCCCTTCAAGTCTACTCTGTAGATTAACATCCTGTTTTGCTTTCAGGTACAAGGCTGGGGTATGGCTTCTCCAACTGCCTGCATTTGGCCAAGAAAGAAATGCAAAAAACCAAGGGCAGGAGAATGTGTTAGCAGCTGCTTGCTTTGTTTAAATATGTTACAAGTCGCTGACAAAAACATGGTGCCTGAGCCTAAGTCTTTTGCTGAGCAAGCCAAGCCTGAGATGAAACCGCAAGGCAGCACACCGGTCTCTGTGATGACAGGAAAGGAAGAGGTCAGTCCCCCGAGCCAGGACATAGCCAACTGCACAGAAAGTCTGTCCAAGGAAATTGGAAAAACTTGCTTCCCACCCCCTAGTCAGGGGGAACGGAAGAGCCTGCAAGTAAAGGAGTTTGTTTGGCACCCAGAGAAATGGTTTGCACCAGACAGTTTCAAGGATGTTAAAAGGCCAGAAAATGCTGGTGTCCACTTGGACAAAGATAGCACTGCTTTGGAGTCTCTGACTTCCAAGTCTCTTTTAGTTCTGCCTCCCCTCAAAGCATCTTCCAAAAATAACCTGGATGTCATTGTAAAGAAGAGTAAAGGCATTTTCACTCATTCGGAAGAGAAAATGCCCAGTTCAGATAAAGCTGAGAATGTTTCTTCTATTTATGGAAACAAGACTTTTGATCACAAAGGAGAAAAGAGAATTGTTGAAACAATAAGGGGTTCCATGGACAAGCATCTTAAGTTAAATGATGTCCCTTCTCTTTCTCCACAAATTACAAGGACTTTATTTCCTGAGCCTGAGCGATGCTGTTTACATTGGTCCTTCCTGCCGGAGAAAGATTTGGCAGCCAACCCTAATTCAGTTAATTCCAAAAAGTTTAGCCATCTCGCTACCTTGCGGCTTATGGAAAAACAGGGAATGCAGAATGGTAAAGTCAAAATCAGAAATGAGTTAAGACCTCCTGTTAATATCAGAAAGCGAAATTTCCTTGAGGCCAAGCGAGAAAGCCGGTCTAAAACTGTGGAGGCCAAGGTTTTTTCAGGTCCTATGTTGCCATCTCTAACTGTGAACAGAGTTGTAATCCCCATGTTGCCTCATAGACTCCTATAATGTTTTCATATTATAATCTCCTGGAAACAAACGCTTTTTTGAAATTCTTTTTTTTTCCTCTAGAGCCTGAGGAAACTGAAGGTCTACTGTTTGTGTTTTATTCTTGTGCTTAGAAACAATGTGCATTTCTTACCTTCTGGAAATACTGCTTAGGTATATTCAAACTGTAAACTGATCATTCCAGGTTGGGAATTCTTCTGACTCAGCATGCCCAGTGGGAGTGAAATGGATAATATTTCAGTGTGAATCCAAAGGGCTGTCTGTTTTTACTAGTGTTGGCTCAAATTGTCTCTGTGGGGCCATTTCCCTGTGTTTACCAGTGCCATAATCTGATCTCACTGGAACAGTGAGTCTTCTCTGCATAGAGATCTCCTTCATTAGCTAAATCTGAAACTCTCAACTTCTGTTTTCTCCTGTGATAAATTAGAAGAGAGGGTTCAGTTTAAAGAAGAAATTTGAGTGCTTTCTTCCCCTACTTATAATAATGAGCTTTGTGGTCATAGGAATGGGTGGGAGGAAGTATAAGCACATGCCTGGCAAATAGAGCCAGTATATTCTAAATGTGGATATATGAACTTGTAGCTCAGTTTTCATTTCCATACAGGTATACTATTTTATTATTTTCACCACTCCTACAATTTGGAAGTTGAGTATATTTCGTCAGAGACCATTTTTCCTCATCTTGTAAGAGGTAGAAGAAAAAATGGAGGCTGGTGTAACTGTAAATTCAGATTGCTGCTTTGCTTATGAGTTGTTCTTACTGTATTATAAGATTTCAAACATAATTTTAATAGAAAATCCCATCCTATAATAAAGTAAATAGATACTTAGAATGTATTATTATCCATTGTGGTATCACATTCTTCCTTAGAATTCAGGAGATTCTAACTACTTGTACAGAATTCATATTGAAAAAGACATTTAGCTCCTCACATCACTGACTTCCAGATAGGATTCCTTAAGCTCCAGACTCTATGAACCTGGCTAACTGGAGTTTAGGCCCTATGCTTTCCCTCCTGTCTCTTCTCTTATAATACATATAGACCTATCGCACTTTACATGGTACATGTATTCCTGCAAATCATTGTTTGCAAACTAAATTAGGTTTTTTCATTGTATTAGGTGAATTTTTTATTTAGAATAATAGTGTGGTGAGTTATTTTGCAAAGTGAATAGTTAACCGCTAACTCCTATGGTTTATGAATCTGTATTCTCTTATATTTGTTTAAGACAGGTTACACCTATATTTTCTACCCTTCTCTGTTTCTGTTAGCCATATGGAACCTGGTGCCAGAAGGAAGCCATACCTTCTTTTGATAGGTGTAGTAGGACCGCTAAGGTCACCTATGGTTGCTCAGTTGATTACACAATATGTATTGCAGGCCTTCTGGCTACACAAAACTAACAGAGCAATGAGTGTTATTTTTGGAGGAATTGTAATGAGTAATTTCTAATTATTATTATTGAATGCTTTTGCCAGCTACATCTTTTTCTATGTGGGTTAAGATTCTCATAGTCCATGTTGACTGACTGAGCTATCACTTCTGTGACACAATCCTTTGCCTTCCCTTTGTAGCATATTTTGCAAGCTAGTGGTACAAAGCACCCTATTTTAATTATACAATCACTTTGTATTTAACAGAAGTCTAAATGTGACCCCAATTGACTTAAAATAATGTAGAAATCCAGCACTACTACTGCTTTGCTAACAATAGTAATTTCACATTTCATTGAATCTTTCTGAGAGGACTCCAAAGTGATCCATAAACTTGAATTTCAGAATTATAATTATTATATGATAGTTGTTTTTACACTGACAAGGGAAATAGAATATTATTTGTCAAAATACAAATATTAGTTGTAAAAGAAAGGGCTCCGTACTGACAGGAGACTAATGTAATTTCCAGTTTTGTTTCCTTCTGCTTACTTTTAAAATTTTCTTTTTAGACAAGTTAGTTATCATATCTAAAACCCAGTTTTCTCACCCACAAAATGGAGTTAAGATAGCTCTTAAGTGTTCACTTAGCTCCAAAATATTGTGATTTAAGTTATGATACTTTATCTTTTTTTTTAATTTGGAGAAATTATCTGGTCCAAATGGGTTAGATTTTAAAATCTTTTAGGTTTCTGCCTTCTAATTAAAAGAATTATAGAATGTTAGCATTCAGGGGGAACTTAGAGAGCATCTTTCCCCAAACTCATAATGTAACAAATTGGTAGACTAAGATCCAGATCAGGTAAGTGACTTATCCCAAAACACACAGCTAGTTAGTGGCAGGGCCAAGATTAGAACAGATTTGATTCTCAATCCTGTGCTCTCACTTGGTCAGGCTAATTGGAAAAGCCAGTCTAAATGAGTAAAAGGTAAAATTATAGAATTAAAAAAAAAAGTAATTTTATTGTTTTAAACCAAAAACAATAACTAGAACCAAACTAGCACAGAGGAATGTCTTTATATGTGGACCTCACATGACTATATGGGAGGTGTGCTTTATTCTCTGATTGTGGATCTGGGGCATGACAGAGAACCTTTTAAGACTCTATCAGATTTGCTAACCTCCCAGCACTTTTGGTGATTCATGTGGAGGTGAATGATACTGCTGAAAGAAACCTTCAAAGGATTATGGTGTGTTAGGTAGGAAATTGAAGGACTTGTGGATATGTGTGTGTGTTGTCATTTGATTTAAAATTGGAACTTTAGAGGGGAAAGGAGACCATGGAGAGTAACAGCTGGATCAGAATATTGTGTGAAGACTGGAATTTAGCTTTCTGGACCATGGTTCAAGATATAGGACTAGCAGGCTTTTGTCTAGTGAGAGTTGTATCCAAGGAGAATTATGCTATATATGTTTGGACACTGGCTTGATCTAAAAGAACTTTAAAATGAAAATGGAAAGAAAGTGAGAAAAGTGCTTAGAGATAATTGCTGAATCAGACACCATGAAGAGCAACAGATATGACAGAAAAGAAAAATTGACAGTAGATTTTCAGTAATTTACAGGAGAAAAATGGGAATGGGGCGGGGAATATTAATGATTCTCAAATGTGTCTATACCATAGAGAGTACAAGTCATAATATGGATTCAGTTAAATAACTAACACCTATCTAGAGGGCACTGTAGGAAAATCACTTACAAGAAAGAAATTAAACATGACGTTATATCACAGAGCCTGAATGGAGTTCAGCAATGTAAGGATATACCTTGATCAAAAGAAATGGTAGAGTGGTAGAGTAGCGCTTCTGTCAAGAATATACACAGCTAGAAATAGATGAACCTGAGGGGTGTGGATCACACAGTGGAAAGTATTTAGGTGAGGATCAAAAGATGGAGAAACAAGTGACATAGTAGATAGACTGCTTATCCAGATGGATGAAAGGGATGGTAAAATCATGATAGAGATCACCAAATTCACCAAGTGCCACAAAACAATTGTGATGAGGGACTTTAAAATAATAAATTAGATTAAATTGTTAATTTCTTTATCCTTTAAAAGTAGAGGAAATTAACAAAGGAAACTGCTATTCTCAACAAAATAGAAATGAAAGGAACCTTGGAAGGAAGTGACAGTGTCTTTTTTTTTTTTTTTTTTTTGGTGAGGCAATTGGGGTTAAGTGACTTGCCCAGGGTCACACAGCTAGTAAGTGTTAAATGTCTGAGGCCGGATTTGAACTCAGGTACTCCTGAATCCAGGGCCGGTGCTCTATCCACTGCGCCATCTAGCTGCCCCAACACTGTGTCTTAAAAGTTCATACTAGCCAAGTAGGAGATGCTGGATAGATCCAGTTATATGTCATAGACATTAAAAGAGTAAAATTTTAAAAGTTAGGGTAAATCTATGATTTCATGATCTGAGGCCCAGGAATAAATGGAAAAATTGTGAAAATAGGAAAGAGTTTCTAACAGTGTTGTCTTGAATGATCCTAATCCAGAAAACGAGGCCTCTAAAGAGACCAATGTGACTGACTACATAACAAGTTCAAATTTTAAAATGAAGTGATGTGGAGTTAATCTTGAGTTCTTTTTTTGTTTGTTTTTTTGCGGGGCAATGAGGGTTAAGTGACTTGCTCAGGGTCACACAGCTAGTTAAGTGTCAAGTGTCTGAGGCTGGATTTGAACCCAGGTCCTCCTGAATCCAGGGCCGGTACTTTATCCACTGCACCACCTAGCTGCCCCAATCTTGAGTTCTTAAAGGATATACTAGTAAGACATGAGAAGTCTTGCTTCTATTTTCTGAGGAAGATGGTCTTTGAATTGGGAAGACTAGGAAATAGTTAGCAAGAAGTAGAAATCCAAGATAAAGAGATGGTAAGGGAACATTTAACTGCTCTCAATCAGGCTCAAAACTACCCCCCTAGAGTACTGAAATGGCAAATGTAGCTGCTGAGGTTCTCTCTGTGACCTTGAAAAGATGATGGAAAATGGAATTGCTGCAAAACTAGAGTAGGGAAAATGTCCTGGTGGGGGTGGGGGGGTGGGTGGGAAAAGGATGATGCCTGTAAACCATAATCCAGTGAGCTTGACTTCTACTTGGCAATGGAACATATTGTTTAAGAGATGGTTTGTGAGTATTGTGACCAGACCATAAACAGGTCGTGCTAGACTTAACATCATTTCTTTTTTCTGTTCTGTCACAGTTTGCCTTATATAGCATATGAGGTCTCTTCCAAATCTGTGATTCCATGATTTTGTAAATACAATCCCAGAAAGAGACTGCTTTTGTTATTTATCACCAGCATGTTGCCTATGTGCTGATGATTTAGAGGAGGTACAGCAACTTATAAAAACTGTCTCTTAAGATATGTTGAGATTGTGAACTACACTGGTGCAGTACATTGATGAATTAATTTCAATTCAAGAAACATTTTATAGGCATTTACTGTGTTCATGACACTGTGCTGGGCATGGAAGTGTAAAAACAAATGTGAAATGGTCCATGCTCTCAGGAAACATTCTACTGGGAGGATAAAACACATAGAAAAAAAGTAAATATAAAGAAATTCTAGGAAGTAACACTAAAAACTGGGTGGATGAGAATAAACTCTGCATAGTAAGTGATACCTGAACTAAGCCTTAAAAGAAGCAAGAGTTTCCAAGAGGAAATGCATTCCTGCCATGGGAACCGAAGATGACTTATTGAGTTTGGCAAACATCTAGTAGGTCAGCTTGGCTGGAACTTAGAATTTGTGAAGGGGAACAATGTGAAATAAGTATGGAAAGATTCATGTAAGTTAGACTCTGGATGGCTTTAAATGCCACCTTAAGGAATATATATTTTATCCTTGAGGTAATATAAGACACTCAAGACTTTGGGGTAAAAGAGTGGCATGATCAGATTTATGCTTTAGAAATATTAATTAGCCATCTATTATAAGATGAATGAAAGGAGAGATTGGAAGTAGAGATAATTATGAGGCTATTTCAGTAGTTTGGGAAAGCAGTCAGGGTGATGAGGACATGAACTAGGGTAGTAACTAAGTTGAAAGAATGGCACATGTGAGAGATATTGTGAAATTGGAAGTAGAACTGATAAGATGTGACAACTGATCAGGTTTGGTTGGGTGGTGAAGTAAGAGAGGGAAGAATTAAGGATGATTTTAAGGTTATGAACCTTGATAGATGGATAGATAGGAAAGTTTAGCAAAGAGATGAATTTTAGATCAAACATCATGAGTTCTATTTTGGACATAATGAGTTTGAGATGGCTGAAGCACATCCAGATGGATATGTCCAACATGCAATTAATTGGTGATGCATGTAAATTCAAGAGAGAGACTAGGAATGTATATAAAGATTTAGGAATCATCTGAATAAAGAGGATAATTGTAACCTTAGGAGCCAAGGAGATCACTAAGAGAGCTGAGAGGAGAGCGCAAGATAGAGCTATAGAGAGTATTCACACTTGATATGTAGGCGATGAAGGACAATACAGCCAAGGAGACTGAGGAGTGACCAGACAGAGAGGACAAGAAGCAAAAGGTGGTGGAGTCAAAAAACATAGGGAAAAGATAGTATACAGGAGGAGTGAGTGATTGGTAATGCCAGAAGCTACAGAGAATTAAATAGAATGAGGACAGAGAAGAGGCCTCTGCTTAGAGTTAGAAATCATTTGTAACCTTAGCAGTCAGGAGGTGGGCTTAGAAGATTCCAAGTGTGGAGAAATGAATGGAACATAAGGAAATGAATGTTAGTAGATGTGTCATTTCTAGGAGTTAAGCTGTGAAGTGAAAAAGAGGTAGAGGATGATAGCTTGAGGGAATAGCAGGTTCAAATGAAGGGGTTTTGTTTGTTTCTGAAAAGGATAGCCAATCAGCTTGAAGCAGTGTGGAAGGACCTCCTATGCTCTGGTCCTATAAAAAAGCTTCCACACCCAGTTTGGGGGTGTGCGGTGGAGGACTTGGGAAAGAACCAAACAAGGCTGGAACTTTAGGCTAGATAAGCCTTTTCTTAACTTTCTGAACTCCACGTGAATAGCTGGTATGCTTTTAATAAATGCTTAATGCCCAAAGACTGGTGCTAAAGCTTCTAATTTAAGGCGACCACACAATTTAGATTTTAAACATCACAGTTTGACCATAGTTTGTAGGCAGCAGGAAGGAAGAAGGAGCAATGGGTGGATATTCCAGGGAGGCACATTTTGATTCACCATGAAGACCTCTTAAAATACAGTGAGATATGTCCTCATTCCAATTGTTGCAGTAAGGGGACCTAAATTAGCATCTGAAAAGTAGTGCACTTCATCAGTAGAGGTGTTCAGACAGTCTAGATCACTTAAATTAGGGAAAGAATTGTTGTTTTGTTTTTATATCACCCTTATTTCCAAAATACATACCTCGGGGGCAGCTAGATGGCGCAGTGGTTAAAGCACCGGCCCTGGATTCAGGAGTACCTGAGTTCAAATCCTGGCTGAGACACTTGACACTTACTAGCTGTGTGACCCTGGGCAAGTCACTTAACCCCCATTGCCTGCAAAAACAAAAAACAAACAAAATACATACCTCCATTCCTCTACTTGGTGAGCCATTGCTTATATCAAAGAACAAAAAAACAAAAGCTGTGCCGGAAAACTGACCAACATCTTAACCAAGTCTGAGAGTGTGTGCAATATGATGTATCACTCCATCATAATGCTATAGAAGGGCTTCTGCTTCAGGCAGAAATTAGTTCATTTGTCCTCCAAGGTCCCTTATAATTCTAAGATTCTAGTATTCTGTATACCATGGTCTCAATGAGACCCTGAGCAACTGTCATACAAGGAAACCCCTTGAGCATAAATGTGCATTAGCTCATACAACAAAGAACTCTGTTTTTTTGAAGAAAACGTTCCAAATCATGTTTGTTTCAGCCCCTTGAAAAAATACTAAGAGATGGTACTTCCACCTTCATAAATCATGGCAACAAATACATCTTTACCCTATAGGTAAATTTTGCTTACAACACAATTTATGTTGTATAGAAAAATTATTTCAGAAGGGGTCCATAAAACAGCAAGATAAATGAGCTACTGACCACATTGTTTTCTATTTCTCTCTTTTTTTTTTGGTAGGGCAATGAGGGTTAAGTGACTTGCCAAGGGTCACACATCTAGAAAGTGTCAAGTGTCTGAGGCCAGATTTGAACTCAGGTCCTCCTGAATCCAGGGCCACTGCACCACCTAGCTACCCCTAACCCATTGTTTTCTAGCCCATGAAGTGGAATCAGTAATTGCTTAGCTAGAAAGATTCATTTGTTCCTCTTATCATGCTGTGACTCGCAAGATCTGAGCATTAATAAATTAATAAATAGCTTTATTAAGCTGTTTACCATGTTCTAGTCATTGTACTAAGTGCAGGGAATATCAGTAAAAACAAAAACAGTCCCTGACCTCAAAGAGCTCATATTCTAACAGGATGCTGCTGGAAGTTTGGAGGTAGGGGTAACTGTCTACATAATGAATGCTGACCCTTGTTACTTGGCAGGGATAAGGTGTTAGTGGGAGAGGGGGGTGGGTTAAAGCAGAATAAAACCATGCCACATTGTTACAAGAGTCCAGCTTATGTCTTTGAGGAACAGCCCCCTCCATCATTTGCCAGCTTTATTTGTTTCTGGGTTTTCTCTTTGGTTTTATTTGTTTGACTTTTAACGAAAGACCATCTTATGAAATAGTTTGACCCAGACAAGAATTTTCTATGCAGAGCAAATGTGTTAATGAGGACAAGAGAGAGACTACAGATCCATCCCATGTCATTAAAATGTTTGGGTCTCCCTTATATCCATCCTACCCTGTGGAGACCTTATGGCTATTGTAACATTAGGTCAGGTCTAGCCCTGCTGAGGGACCAACAGGACTGAATGACAAACTAGCAAAAGGAAAGGCCTAAGTGTAAGCACTCAAGCAGCCTATATGCACCTTTGACCTTCCCTGCATTCTTCCAACTACCACAAAGCCTGCCTGGTGTTCACTAGGCCTAGAAGAGATTTTCCTGCAATCTTTGCATCAGCAGTGCTAAGCTCCAGATGTCATTATGGTATCCAGGAGCATAAGACACTAACATTATTTTCATTCATTCATTCATTCAGTAAACACTAAGCACATAGTAGATGTGTCAGATACTGTGTTAAGTATTAAGGATACAAAAAGAGGCAAAAAAAAAAATCCCTGCCCTCAAAGAGCTTAAATCTAATGGAAGAGACAATGTGCAAACAAATACATACAAAACAAGCTATATACAGGGCAGCATCATGAAGTGAATAGAGAACTGACTTTGATTGGAATCAGGAAGACCAGGGTTTGAGTCCAGCCTCTGAGATAACATATGTGACTGGGCAAATAATATAATCTCTCAGTTGCCAACCAAAAAGCAAAACACAATATTTTATTTACAAGACACCTTTCTTTTTTTTCCTTTTTTTTTTTTTTTTGGTCAGGCAATGAGGGTTAAGTGACTTGCCCAGGGTCACACAGCTAGTAAGTGTCAAGTGTCTGAGGCCAGATTTGAACTCAGGTCTTCCTGAATCCAGGGCTGGTGTTTTATCCACTGTGCCATCTAATTGCCCACAAGGCACCTTACTTACTAAGATAGAAGCATCTTCCATTGTTCATTTTGTGACCATTGTTGCTAAAAGGGGACAGGGATTATCTCAAAAAGAAAAAAAATGTATTTAATTCATGTAGGCAATAGTAGAAGCTAGAGCTGACAGGGAAGCCCATAGCTTGTCATTAGTTTTGGAATAATGGACTTTAAAATATGGTAGGAATAAGCCAAGAAAGTGTCCTCTTTTCACATGGTAACATGCTTTTCATTACTATTGATAAAAAACCACAATTTACTAAATTGTTCATATATGACAAATAAGATAGTAACAATTCCTTCTAAACCACAACTTTGGATATTTTATCTCTAAAACTCCTTAGAATGAGCACTTGATTATTGACTATAAATTGATCTCATACTCTTTCTCCTTTATTCTTATCTAGTTGCCTAATTCTTCTCTGCCTCCAACAGTAGGCCCTTCCTTGCCTAGGCCCTTTTGAGTTATCATTGCATCAGGGGACCATACTTCCCTTTCTCTGGACATTGATTTTGTCCAAACTCTCTTAGCTCTAGCCCTATCACTGTCATCCTTCAGTTTCTCTCATTTACAAAAGTTCCAACTTTATATTTTACTGAAATTAGTGGAAAAAGTGGTTTTACTTTTGACCTTTAAGTTTAGCTAAATTAAAAGGCTCTTGTATGTTTAATTGAGGACACAATACTCCAATACTTAGTGAGCACAAGATGAAACTGAATCTATATTCAGGAAGCAAGTCTCATTTTTCTTTGAAGACTTAACATAGTCTCTAGTCATGAAGAGAGATAGCTGCTTCTTTCTCTGTCATAGATTTGGGATCCTACTTTGTCTAGATGGAAGCCCTTCTAGGAGAAAATTTTAATTAGAATTAAAATCAAATGTCAACTTTTCCATCTCACTTCATTTTACTGCTTCCTTGATAAAACCTCAATGACTTTTTTTTTTTTTTGGGTAAGGCAATTGGGGTTAAGTGACTTGCCCAGGGTCACACAGCTAGTAAGTGTTAAGTGTCTGAGGCCGGATTTGAACTCAGGTCCTCCTGAATCCGGGGCCGGTGCTCTATCCACTGCGCCACCTAGCTGCCCCTCAATGACTTTTAAAGCACTATATCCTAACCAGAATCTGCTTGGCCCTTTAACTTGAGGGCTCCTTCAGTTATCAGGTGTGGTCCCCCTCTGTCCAGGGTTTGAATATCTCCCAAACTGTAAGCAGTCACCCTGCCTGGGAATTAGGGCCCTTTGACTCAGGGGATTCCTCACAAAAAGATTTTTTTTTCTTTCAAATAATACTGAATAACGGGAAAAGGCCTAATTCTCTTTGTCTTAAAATAGGACTGATTGTCAGCCAACTAACTTAACATCAACATTTGTTTGATAATCAGACCATCCATCAATTAGGTTAATGTAAAAGCCCATAAACTAATGAAGGGTTGCATAGTCTGTTGTCCAAGAATCAACCTAAATTCAGAGAGGACCATGAGCCAGGTTGATGGATTTTCAGCCTTAGCAGTTTTCAAAGACTAAGCCTTTAGAGAGATTGCAGTCTGTGCTGGTAGAGAGAATTCCAACCAATTAAATCGTAGCTCCTCAGGGTATAGAAGTAAATAATTTCCCTCAGCAAATGGGTTTATCCTTAGAGAATTCTAAATTAAGAAATGACATATATCTGTAGGCCGACTTTGAGAGATAGTGGAGGATAGAAGGGCCTGGCGTGCTATGATCCAAAGGGTCACAGAGGGTTGGACACTTCTGAATGACTGAAGAACAACAAAAGCACCAATCAATTTTTACTGTTGGAGTGGGGGAAGGAAACTAGAGTTTTTACACTGACAATACAGCTGTACTGGCCAGAGGCTAGTTCTATTTCTGATGAGTGAAGCTGGCCTAGAACAAGCAGTCTGAGGTGTACCCAGTACTATCTCAGCTGCTGGGGTAGTTTATTCTGGGAACCTGGACAAAAGCCAACCAAGGACTATGAGCTTGTACTTCCTCATCAGGTAGTAACTGATAATCAAATTAAGGAGAATAGGGATTGCTAAGTACTAGAAAAAATTACTGGGTCCCCTGTAGTCCCCTGTAGTGCTATATAAATGAATTATTATCCCATAAAGGAATTACATGCTGCATCCTCTGTGCTTTTAAGATCCTGCCAAGATGCTGATTCACCTTCTTGTATTTACACATGTTGGGCTATAGACAATGAGCAGATGCTGTTATTTAGGACACTGAAGTGAATTGTAAATAGTAGTGTTTCCCCACAGCTCCTGACAAGCCAATGTAAACAGAGGAGGGAGGCAAGGGTACTTAGAACTTGAGTTGGTGCCTGCCATTAGAAGACTTTAAGTAAACAATAAAAACAAAAATCTGCATTTTTATAAAACGTGGTAAAAATAGTATTTCAAGTTGGACAGTTATTAACCATTCACACAATTCCCTTGGCATCTTCAGCTATTTCAGTTCCTTGTATCTTGTCTGTCTGGTATCTCTATTTTATGCAGGGTTCTTCTCCTTGCCAGGATCAGCCTTTCCATTATTCCCTTTGGATAATTTCCCTCCAATATGCAAATTTCCATATTCAAAAGTGGAACCACAAAAGGAAAGAGTTTGGGATGGGCTTTGGAAGCCACCGATGAGGTGTGGCTGGTCTCACACAACTGTTGCAGATGTGGCCAATGGTTACATTTCTTCCCCCTTTACTCTTGTCTTTTTGTTAGCTCTGTTGGGCACTTTGCATACAAATGAGCAGCTCTTACGATATGTGTTGGTTGGTTCTTTCTAGACACAGAGAGACAGAGGCCATTTGGTCTATTTAGCTGCTTGGAGGCTTGTAGTTTGGGAGGAAATTTCCCCAGAAATAATTGCTGTATGGTCACTTTCCCTAGTTCCTGACTTGGTGACTGTAGAGGGGAGTAGCAATTTATATTGTTTTAACTTTTTAAAATTAAAATTTAATTTTTATTGTTTTAACTTTTGAGTGTGTTCTTTTAATACATAATTAGTAATATTTATTTTATTTGGATTTTATAGTCCTCAAATGCTTATTGTGGTTTACCTCTCAAACCTGATTTAGTTAGTGTAATTTAGGCTTAAGCCCCAATATTTGGAAGTTAGTTTTGTTTTGCAATGGCCTTTTGGTTAACCACAACAACAATAAACAAAGCACTTTGTATATGTCATCTCACTTAGTCCTTATAGTAGCACTGTGAGGTAAATGCTTTTATTACCTCTAGTTTACTAATGAGGGTTTATTAATGAGGCTCCAGGAAGTTATGTGGCTTGCCCAATCAGTCACAAAGCTAGTAAGATTTTTGAGGCCGGATTTGAACTTAGGTCTCTCTGACTCCAAGCCTGGTGTACCATCTACTTTGTCAACTAGCTGCCAATATTCAATTCATTTTTTTAAGTGTGGGGAAAAATATTGTGACCAAAAAGGATCCTTGGGTGATGTGAAGGCTAGAAACACAATTTTAGCTCCCATTGATCAAAGCATTTCCTCATCTCTACAACCAGAGTTGATCATTGTAGCTCCATATCAATGCACTTCATTTTATTCATGTCATACACATGGTTGTCGTCATTATAGAAATTATTAGCTTGGCTCTGTTTGTTTCTGCCTGCAAAAATTCCTACAACCCTTTCCATGTTTCTCTGAATTCCTCATATTTGTCATTTCTCACAGTTCAGTAATATTATATTATATCTAAATACCACAATTCGTTTAGCCATTCCCCACTCAATTAGCATCTTCTGTTTCTAGTTCTTCTACAAAAAGTGCTACCATGAATATTTTGCTAATTTTCCTCCTTTGATGTCTATACCCCAAGTAGACTCTCTGGGTCAGAATCATATCTATAAATAGTTTAGTTTGTTCATTTTTCTCAAATCTGAGATCTTTTGTTTCTCCAAATGAATTTTATTTTGTCTAGCTCAATAAAGTAAATCAATGCAATCCAATCGAATAAGTCTTTAAGCACTGATTGTGTGCAGTTTTGTTTGGTATAGCACCAAATCTCTAAATTAATTTAAGTAGCATTATCATTTTTAGTATATTGCCATGGCACAATAAGTAATAAATCTCTCTGATTATGTATCTTCCCTAATTTTTGTAAAGAGTTGTAACATTTTATTTATAAGGATTTTAAGTATGTCTTTGTAGATTGATTCTCAGATATTTTATGCGTTCTGTTGTTATTTTGAGTGGGATTTTCCCACTCCCTCCTGGGTTTTGTTATTGCTAAATAGAAATGCTGGTGATTTTTATGGATTTATTTTGTCCCACTATTTTACTAAAGCCTTTCATTAGTTTCTTTGTTAATTTTCTAGTATGCCACCGTGTTGTCTGCAAATAGGACAATTTAACCTCCTTTTTGTAGACTTTTATGCCTTTAATTTATTGTGTGAGAATTGGAATGTCACCCCTGCTGGCGAGATACTGTAGGGAAGCTCTGCCATGAGGAGAAAATATGTGATTTAGAGACCATGTGACTTTAGCGTCCGGAAGTTACATCTATAGATCTACCTGTGGGACTTGTCAATCAGAGCTACCAGCCAATTAGCTTGGAGCTGTATGTGTGTGGACAGCCCTGTTTCCTGTTGGAGAGGAGGTTTCTGGGAGGAGGAAGGAGCGAGCAAGCTCTTTTGCCTGGGACCTCAGTTTGAGTGGAGTTGAGATGCTTGCTCTCTGAGATAGATAGATGAAGGAATCTTGGCCTCTTTCTCTCTCCTCACCAAATTCTTATGCTCCTTAATAAATACTCAAAGTCTAAACTCTTGTTAAAACTTATAATTTATGGCGACCACTCATTAGATTTTAGACAGTCTATCTAGAATTTTAGCCCTGTACAGATAGCAACCTTACAATTGTCTTATTACTAGTACTTTTAGAACTATGCAAATAATGGTAGGGAGAAGGGCATCTTGTATTTACTGAGAAGTCATCTAGTGTTTGTCCATTGTAAATAATGCTGTTTCTGGAGTTTAGACACTTTTATCATCTTGAATGATAAAATACAATGGCCCTTCTACTCCAGTATCTTTTAGGTTTTGTTTAAGTTTGTTTTCTTTTTGCATAAGTGAGTACTATATTCTGTCAAAGGCTTTTCTGAATCTATTGATATAATCATGTTTGGGGTATTTTATTTCTAATAGGATTAATTATGTTAGTTGTTTTCCTAATGTTGAGTCATACTTGTATCCCCAATATATATTCAACTTGGTCATAGTGAATAAGCTAGGTGTATGTATGTATGTATGTATGTGTATATATAATAAGGATATATAATGTCCATACATATATAAATATGTGTATGTGTATATGTGTATACATATGCATATGTATGTTTATGCATATATGTGTGTGTATACATATGTATATATATATACACATAGAGATATGGTACTATAGTCTTTTTGCTAAGATTTTATTTTTAAATTGTGCTTTAGTATTCCTTAATGATGTTAGTATATAATTCTTTCTTTTATCTTCCCCAGGTTTAGGTATTAGGATCATATTTTTCTCATAAAAGGAATTGAATAGAATAATTTCTTTCTCAATTATTGATAATATTTTTTGTAGGCTAGGTATTAATTGCTCTTTAAATGTTTGATAGATATCACTTTTAGATCCATCTGAACCAGAGGTTTTTTATTCTTTGGTAGTCTTAATAATTTATTCATTTGTTATTACTGAAATTGTATTAAGATCTTTATTCCCACGGGGCAGCTAGATGGTGCAGTGGATAGAGTACCGGCCCTGGAGTCAGGAGTACCTGAGTTCAAATCCGGCCTCAGACACTTAACACTTACTAGCTGTGTGACCCTGGGCAAGTCACTTAACCCCAACTGCCTCACTAAAAAACCAAAAACAAACAAAAAAGAAAAGATCTTTATTTCCACATTTATTTTTAGTATTTTATGCATTTTTAGGTAATAAGTGATTTCCTTTGAATTCTAAGTTTTACAAGCATATAAATATGCTGAGTAGGTCCTGCTAATTTTTAAATTTCTTCTCTGTTCATTGTAAATTAACCTTATTAATTTTTTGGTGGGACAATGAGGGTTAAGTGACTTACCCAGGGTCATACAGCTAGTAAGTGTCAAGTGTCTGAGGCTGGATTTGAACTCAGGTCCTCCTGAATCCAAGGCCAGTGCTTTATCCACTGCGCCACTTAGCTGCCCCCTTATTAATTTTTATTTTGGTAATTTGATTTTCTTCTCTTTAAAATCATGATAACTAAGGGTTTATCAGTACTGTTAAGCATTTTTAAAAGGGTTTTAGTTTTGGTTATTTCTATAGGTTTTTTCCCCCATTTTACCTATTCTCTGATTTTCAAGATTTCTTTCGTGCTGTTTGGTTTTTGTTAATTTGTTGATTTCCAATTTTTAAGTTATATGTTCAGTTCACTAATCACACTGATTTAACTGCATCGTCATAGTTTTGGGTGTTGTTTTATTGTTGATTCTCTTACATAGCTATTGTTTCCATAATTTCCTTTTTTTTTTTTTTTTAGTTTTTTATTTTTGGTGGGACAATGAGGGTTAAGTGACTTGCCCAGGGTCACACAGCTAGTAAGTGTCAAGTGTCTGAGGCTGGATTTGAACTCAGGTCCTCCTGAATCCAGGGTCGGTGCTTTATCCACTGTGCCAACCTAGCTGCTCCCCATAATTTACTTTTTAAACCACGTATTCAGGGTATCGTTATTAAATCTTCATCTAGATTTATACCTTTTACTTGTGTTCCTGTATTAATTGCTATTTTACTGTGTTATGATTTAGGAAGTATGTTTAACATTTTTGCTTTTTTATATTTATAATGTTTCCTAGCACCAGGTTTATTTTTTTTTTTAATTATATGTTGCTGAGAAATATACTTTTCCCCCATAAAAGTATTTTGTTATTTTCCAGTTACATGTAGAGATAGTTTTCAATATTTGTTTTTATAAGATTTCTAGTTTCAAATTTTTCTTCCTCCCTCCATTCCTTCCCTCCCTCCCCAAGACAGAAAGCAATGTGATATAGGTTATATATGTACAATCACATTAAACATATTTCTGCATTAGTCATGCTGTGAAAGAAGAATCAAAGCAAAAAGGAAAAACCTCAGAAAAGAAAAACAAAACAAACAAAAAAGAAATAGTATGATTCAATCTGCATTTAGATTCCATGGTTCTTTTTTTCTGGATTTGGAGAGCATTTTCCATCTTTTGGAATTATCTTGGATCATTGTATTGCTGAGAAGAGTCAAGTGTATCACAGTTGATCAACACAAATGTTGTTGATGCTGTGTACAGTGTTCTCCTGGTTCTGCTCATCTCACGTAAGTCCTTCCAGGTTTCTCTGAAATCCTCCTGCTCATCGTTTCTTACAGCACAATAGTATTCCATTACATTCATATACCACAACTTGTTCAGCCATTCCCCAGTGGATGGGCATCCCCTCAGTTTCCAATTCCTTGCTACCACAAAAAGAGCAGCTATAAATATTTTTGTATATGTGGGTCCTTTTCCCTTTTTTATGATCTCTTTGGGAAAAAGACCTAATAGTGGTATTGCTGGGTCAAAGGGTATGCACAGCTTTATAGCCCTTTGGGCATAGTTCCAAATTGCTCTCCAGAATGGTTGGATCAGTTCACAGCTCCACCAACAATGCATTAGTGTTCCAATTTTTCCACAACTTCTCCAACATCTATTATTTCCCTTTTTTGTCATATTAGCCAATCTGAAAGGTGTCGGATGGTACCTCAACATTGTTTTAATTTGCAGAGAAATATACTTTTTAATGTTCCCATCCAGAAGATTACATAAGTCTTTAAATCCAATTCTTCAGTAATCTGTTTAATTAATATTTTCCTTTTTTGTCTTTATGCGTGCTAAACATAGCTCTAAGAAACATTAGTTTCCTACAACTATTGCATGTGTCCTTGCAATTTAATTAACTTTTACTTTATGAATTTATATGTCTTCATTTAATGCATATACATTTAATAATGATAGTTTCATTATCTATATTACCTTAATCATAATATGATTTAAATGTTTTTCTTTCTTTTGGCATGGTGAATTTTTATTTGGTAAGGTTGTAACTCATGCTTTTTAAAAATTATCTGATGTTTCAATTTTATTGCAATTTCTCATTTTCATTGAGTCCTTATTTTTATATATTTCTTGTATATAGCAATAAGACAAAAAGAATCTTTATTTTTTAAATTGTATTTTTTGCATGCAGCAAATTGTTGGGTTTTGTAGTATTCTGTTCTCATATATTTTAGTTGTTAATACATTTACATTTATGATCATGATTATTAGGTCTACATTTTCTTTCATTTGTTTCTTTTGTGTTGATTTTTTTTATCCCTTTCCTCTTAAGTTAGCACTGACTCTATATGATCATTTTTTACAGTAATTCAATACTTGTCTATTTATACAGCCTCAGTTCAACTCCCATTTACCTATTCTACCCTAATGTGCTTGAATTTAATATTTAAAAATACCTTTTGTTTTTATATCACCTTCATTTCTGAATAGATTATTCTCCCTTCCCTACCCTGAATGCCATTTCTTAGATTTTTTTTGAAATGAGAAAAAAGAGCAGTAAAACTATATCATGTCTCACAGTATATATAATTATTGAATTTAATTAAATTGTTAATTTTCTCTTTTTTCCATTATATTATTATGCCACCATTCTCTTTTCACCCTTCCCTTCCATTAACCTGAGGTACTGTTCAAAATCTTCCCACCCTATCCCACACAATCCAATATAACCACCACCATCCAACCTGTTAATTTATTTTATCTTGATTTTAATCCCCATTCAGGCAATTCTGAATTCTGCTCTCCCATTCATGTACTATACTTATATATTTCTTCTTTATTCACAGTTTCCCTCATTAAAGTTAGAGCTTCTAGAATAAAAAAGTTGAGCTCTCCCCATCTATCCAACTTTTTTCTTAGTACATCTGTAGATTGTGCCCTTTCTTCACTTTCCCATTTGGGGAAGGAGGGCAGCATATAAAAAATAGGTATGGGAAACATTATATATTCTAAGTCATGAGGCCCAGTCATTCTTTCATGTTACCATGACCACTCACCTTTCCTAAGGCCAGCATAATCTTTCCTCTGAATTTGTGTTCCTCCTGCCAACCTTGGTGCTAGATATTACCAGAATCCCATATACCTTATTTCCTAGAGTTGCATGCAGTCCTAGGAGGTTCAGTTCTAGCTTGGAAAAAATGAATTGACTCATATGTTGCCCATTCCCTGAGATGAAACCCAGTACGAGTCCCCTGTCATTCTCTCTGACTCACCCCAACACACACATAAGAAGGTGCTTTAACGGTACCCTTTAATTTTGCCTATAAGATTACTCTAATCTTCTACTCCCTCCTCCTCCTCCTCCTCCTCCTTTCTCTAATGCTCTCCCATTGCCCTCCAAATTTATCATATACAGGCTGAGTGGGAATTTATCTCCAGCTCCTATTGCCTACACTCTTCCCATACGAGTAACTTATCAGTGTTATCTCCTAACATGAAAGGTATCGATTCACTTATTTATAGGGGAACACAGGCTTTAAACTGTAGAAAACTAATTTGTTTTTTTCTTTTTCTTTCTCCTGATTCAAGTTCCTCCTGAAGTTTAGGATCCTCCCTGAGGATCCCTTTATATGCTTTTTTACCCCTCAATCCAATTTATTTTTTAAAACCAGTAATAGCCTAGAAACATGAAAGAATTTATTTCATTTGCTTAATCTTTTCTTAATAGTTGCATTATTTGCTTTTCTGATTTCTCTTGTTTGGAGTGTTGGCAAGATGACTACTCTACTCAGCTATAGTTTCTTTTGCAGGAATACTTCTAATGCCTCTTTTTTATTGAAGATTTAAAAAAAAATTTGATTAGACTCCGCTCCTTTGTTTTTTAGAATATTCTATTCCAATTTCTTCTGTTTTCTCATAGATGTTGGATAATGCTGGAGTATTCCTTATAGTTGAAGGTCTTTCTCCTGGTTGGTTACGATATTTGCTGATTGCCTTTGAAATTCTGAAATATAACCACCACATGCCTTGAAGTTTCAAATATGGGAGTTTTCCTTTGCTAACAATCTTCGGATTCAATTAGTATTTTACTGTTTTCAAAGCTCCTGGGCATTATCTTTTGTTATTTCCCACAGTAAGATAATCAGAGCTTTTATTACGTTTTTCTTGTGAGACCTGTAAGTCTTAAATTATCTCCATATTTTCTGACTTTAGTCAGTCACTTTAGCTTATATATGACAGGTGGTAGCGCATGTGAGCTTACCCTTGAAGGAACCTAGGAGTAGTGTAAGAGACAGAGTTGAAGAAAAAGTGCATTGGGGTGTGGTGGACAGTCTATGCAAAGGCATAGAGGCAGTAAATAAAATGCCAAGTTGAGAGACCAAAACAAATAGGGCAATTTGGTCAGAAAAAACAGTGCATAAAAGGGGGTTAATGTAAAGTGAGCCTGGAGAAGGTTGGCACCAGATGGTTAAAGGTTCAAATGTCAAGTTGGTATATACTTAATTTGTATTTTATGCCTGGAACAATAGGGATCATTGAAGATTCTTGAACACAGGAGTGAAAATAGGTCTTTTTCTGTTCATTAAAAAACATTGGGGGCAGCTAGGTGGCACAGTGGATAGAGCACCAGCCCTGGAGTCAGGAGTTCCTGAGTTCAAATCTGGCCTCAGACACTTAACACACTTACTAGCTGTGTGACCGTGGGCAAGTCACTTAACCCTCATTGCCCTGCCCCCCCAGTCTATCTATCTATCTACACACACACACACACACCCACACACACATTAAAAGCTGTCTTCTTATCCCTCATCTCTTCTCTCAACCTGGAAGGCCATTAATTACATAAGAAACAAGAACTTTCTTCTAGTACAATTAGGTTATAGTTATTGTGTAGGACAGAATAATCAAAATTGTTATAGATCTAATTTCTTTTCACTTGTGTGGTTAGATGAAAATTAAACCCAGTATTATATTACTTTTGTAGTGGTAAGATAGATTGGCTTTCATCCAGTTTTCATCTTTCAGTCTACATCACGGATGAACAATTAGCTACTGCTTCAGAAAAGCCTAGCTTCTTTTGCCTTTTTTATTTCCTGAGAAATGGAAGGGAACCAATAATACAAATTACATCAGGGAAAGATGTTGATGACATCTGTTGTCACTAATGGATGTTGGTAAAATAGCATTACTTGCTACTTATTTAGGTCAAAGTACTTCATGTGAAAAGTATTCTCATAATTCATCACCACCCTGCAAAGGCTGGTGATTGTGCCCATGATTTCTAGTTTTTTTAATCACAGGAGTTAAAACTAGAATAGACTAGTGGATAAAGCACCGGCCCTGGAGTCAGGAGTACCTGAGTTCAAATCCAGCCTCAGACCCTTGACACTTACTAGCTGTGTGACCCTGGGCAAGTCACTTAACCCCAATTGCCTCACAACAACAAAAAAAACCAACCTAGAATAGACTAGAAAATCCCTTCATTTTATATACAACACTATTTTACAGATGAAGAAAACTGAGGCCTATGGAGGGAAAGGGACTTATTTCAGAATTGACATTTCCCTAGTAAGAAAAAGAACATACTACAAATCTGAGGAATTTAAAAACAACAGCTTATTATTTTTAAACTCACTCCTAAATACAATAAAAAATTTCCATGGATAGGAATTTTTAGTCATTATATCTTCTGCTATGTTTCTCTAAG
Source organism: Dromiciops gliroides (assembly GCF_019393635.1). NCBI lineage: Eukaryota > Metazoa > Chordata > Mammalia > Microbiotheria > Microbiotheriidae > Dromiciops > Dromiciops gliroides. Next base: position 484,639,114 of record NC_057862.1, on the reverse strand, counting down.
TCAATTTATGAGGTCTCTAAGTGTGAAATCTCAATTCCTCTCTGTAGGCAAAGTTCTTAATGGGAGAATTTTTTTTTTTTGAGTAAAATGAAGATTTAGAAGTTAAATAGATGAGGCAAGTTGATTTAGATTAATTGACATACTAACTTTTGTTCTTTCAGTATGGGTTCCATATTTTCTGAGGTCACAACAGTTTTACTAGAATCAGCAGGAAAGGAAGATGCAACTTGAAGGAGGATAAATTTCAGATTTATTTCTAGTCTACAAATTTGAGAAGGAAATGACAAATCTCACTCCACCACCCAGGACGTGAAAAAAGTTAGTAGCGTTCCAGTTAGCTGGCAGCTGACAGAAAAAAGAGAGAGAGAAAGAAAAAAAGAGAAAAAGAAAAAAATAAGATGAAGATATCAAGATTGGTGACTAGGCAGGAATGTTGTCTCCTTCACCAGCACAGTCTCAGGTATCTGACCAGTCACTTGGCAGACACTGGGAAGCCTCTCAGCAGTGTGCACCGTTGAGAATAAAATGGATCACTATGGAGATATTTTCATTCCAAGACTGTACCATTGACAGGAGTATGGAAGTGCTTCACAGATGAAACCAGAAATCTGATGCTATTTGCTTTATATATACTTGTAGCTTTGTGTTACACATCTTCAATTTGTTTTAGAACACAACAGAGGTTTGTGATGAGGCAGGCTTTAGCAATCTAATCATTCTTTCAGAATGTCAGTCTCATAAGCACTGGTAAACAAAATTCATAAGTGCATTCTTTGATCATATTACAGTTAGATTAGATTAAGGGCAACAGCCATCTTCTTATGCATGACTTCAGTGTCTCCATTGAAGGGACTAAATAATGGCCTTTTCCCCAGAACATGAATATGGCTAACATGGATGTTTATTTATCTTCAGTTCATGACCTTAGGTATCTGCCCATTCAAATGATTTAAAATGTGCTTTACAACTTAAGATTTCACAGTTTGGTCATGTTGATGGATCTGAGACTGCTAATATTTTATAAGTCATGTCTGATTTGCTTTAGTCTGCTACAAGGGAGTCTCTCTTGCTACACAAAATAAAAAACAATAAAACTGTATTCTATCATTATGAGTTCTAGTTCATTATTAACTAAGTTAATCCTTTCAAGGTAAATAATTGCACAGCAATGATCTTCTGCCTTCTGTTTACAAGATGTTTATGTTGACCAAAGTGTTCCAGAAGGATCTAAACAAATTCCTATTATTCAGTGCCCCCACTACCACCAAATCAGTCTTCCAGAAGTTTAAAATTCATCAGACATTTTTCAATTGAACCAGGTATTTTTAACATTTATAAAATCATTTTTGAAGCCTTATTTTAACATCCATCATTTCTTGATCTTCTATGCCACTGAATGCTCCCTTGTAACAAATAAAGTCAACTAGCAAAGCCATTATGTCTGACAGTATATAACAGTCTGAATCCATCACCCCCTCACCTTTCTACTGGAAGGTGGTGTCTGCATTTTATCCTGTTCTCTAGGGCTGATATTTTTCATCGCACTTAATCTGTGTTCAGCTGCTTCTTATTTTTGTTTATTTCATTGTATTTGGTTTGTATACTTTCTTGGTCCTATTTTCACACTTCTTGACTCCATCTGTCTGCATGTTTCTCTTAATTCTTCACATTTGTCTTTTCTTACAGTGTAATGATTATCCATGACTTCCCCAACTGATGAGCAGTTGGTTTGTTTCTAGTTCTTTGCTATTGCAAAAAAAATGCTGTTATTAATTTGTACCAGGTATTACTAATATGGTGGCAAAGCTGAAATCCTTTTTAACAGATGCTCTCAAGTAGGATTTACTGATGTTGGCCAAAATATAATTAAACTACTGAGTTACATAACACTCCATCTTACATCTTTTAGATCAGAGTTTGTATCAAAAAACAAAAAACCTTATATGATGAAAAATCACTAGATGATTAAAAAAAAAGACAAACATAGGCTAGAAGTGCAGCAGTCACTCACAGGTGTGTTCCAATTCTGATAAGCATAGAAGTTTTAGTCTGCTGTTTTTCTGACCTGGGCTGGTTTGTTCCTCTTTAGGCAGCTGGTAGCCCATCACTCCTAGGGATCTCACCATATTTATGTAGAGCTCTGTGTGCAAACACAATTGGCCTAGCCCACTGCAGCTCAGAATCCCAGCATTCCAACAATCCACCAGCCTCAGTCTTCCCCAGAAGCAGCGATTACAGGTATGTGTCACCATGCCTGTCACAAAGTTCTAAAAGTTACGTCATTAAGTTACATTCCTTTTTAGATGAGCTTTATCTTATGCAGGGGAAATAGAGGCACCTACAGAATGAATTCTTATCCTAGAACAACACAACCTTTTACTAAAACGGTAAAGGAAGTAGTCAAATATCTTTTTTTTTTTTTTTTTGGTGAGGCAATTGGGGTTAAGTGACTTGCCCAGGGTCACACAGCTAGTAAGTGTTAAGTGTCTGAGGCCGGATTCGAACTGAGGTACTCCTGAATCCAGGGCCAGTGCTCTATCCACTGCGCCATCTAGCTGCCCCAGTAGTCAAATATCTTTTAACCTCTAAATCTTAGCTTGTATGCTAGGACCATATTTATTTCCACAAAAGTGGTATATTCTTTTGTCCCATGTTCGAGAATTTGCATCAAGTAATTCTTTGAGTCAGCTGGCTGTTTTCCAACAGGTAATTCATGAAATTTAAAATTTTTTGCTCAATAAAATTTGTTTTTTGCCATCTAGATGCAAAGTGAAATTTGTATCAATGGTACAGATACCATTTAGCATTTCTCTCTACTGGTAAAAATTCTCATTGTATTTATTTTCATGGTCAAAAAAAGTTGAAAGCACTATGGCTCTTAATGAGAAGCGAGTTTTTTGTAAAGTTTAGAATGAAGACAAGCTAAGTTTGAGGGAAGCAATACCTTAAAGAACTCTCAACAAGTAGTTTAAGTGATTTTGACTTCTCTTTAATCACTGAATTTTAGGTTTATAATGAGCTTTATTTAATTTTTGAGTAATTCAGGTAACTGGAGAAATGCTTTTGAAACAAGCCTCATTTGTTATTTTCATTTGTACATGCTTTACTTTCCTACAAATATCTATTGGCTTAATTAAGAAAAAATATCCATTATCACAAAAACAAAGTGCTTCTTCAAGCCATGGATCACAACATACAATATTTACACAAGGCATAACAAACATGCATTGCTCCTTTGCTGAGAGTTTAAACATTAAGGCAATGACAATCCTAAGAACACATGGAATTGCTAAGTTAAGGCTTTATATGTTTAAGTTTTGAAATCCAGATCTATATTCATTCTGACCAAATCACAGTTCTTTCCCGTCATCTACCACACTGAATTCAACTGCTTCAAATGGGAAATTATTGATCATTACTAAAACCTCCTAAAATCATTATGTTATGGCCTCTGTATCAGACATCTGAAATAGCAGCATAACACTATAATTTTACATAACTTTCAGTAGTTCCCTTCTGAGACTTGGCATGTTTCTTTAAACCCTTGCCTGCTATCTGTATAAGCATGTCCAAAATAGGAGGACCATAAAATGGTTTTGTAAACTTAGAAAATGTGCCTGTTGAACTAAAAATCTCCATCTCCTCAAACTTGGCTAACTTTTTATGCAACCAAATAAACCCACCAACAATATTCTTGAATTATCTCTCTTCTATATCAGACATATGATGTCCTCCTTGTTAAAGCCATAATGCTTTTCTTCTCGCATTTATTTTAGGACCATACTATTTGGTATTCTTCTTTCCTTAAAAAAAAAAAATAACACCACCCCCCCCCCAATAAAACAAACATGATGTTTAGGATAAATCTACTCTAGAATATCCAGCCCCAAGGCACAAGTATTATTCCCTCACCAGAGCATTTCTTTTAATAGAGAGATGTTGGCCATTGATGAAGATATAAAAATTGGGGCACTTAAAAAACAACAACAACAGATTGTACCCTTACCCTAATTTAGCCAAGGAGGAAGAGATATAAGGTTTGGGGGTGTTTTTTGTTTTAGCAGGGCAGGATTCCTTAACTTCAAGAGGGAACAAAACAGATCCATTTTATTTGCTTTGGGAAGTAGCTCTTGAGCACCACTCAGTCTATGACACTTAGAGACTTAATGTGATATTATTTATGAAAAATTCCAATCTACATCAATGAACAATTTCACAGTTTTGCTCTTAATTTCATTAGGTGACACTTATTTTCAACAGAACTAACATCACTTTCTATCTATCATTTGCCTTTAAAGAGCATTGTTATAGGAGAGTCCCTTGAGGAAAAGCAAAGAGAGATCATCCATTTGAAAAGTGTTGGACACTTATAATAGTAGCTCACAGAGTAGTCACCATGTCTTTTGTACAGTAATTATTTTAATAGGTAGACTGAAGCAGAGCTGCTATAGTTTTTTTTTAAATTTCATAATTTAGAAAATAGATGGTGAGGTTCCCAAACCAAAAAACAAAAATGTGGCTGTCATTACCATAAATCTAGCTACATATATCTGACATAGCCTGTTAGGTTGGGGATTAGAAAGCATCTGTCCACCCCAAATACTAGCTTCAAGAACCAACAGGAATTCTGAGTCAACATTGTTCAAAAGTTTTAAGTGCAAAAACCCCAAAATATTATTGTTTCTTTCCCCCCTAGTAAAGCACTTCCTATATTTAAAGAACAAAATAACATAAAAATAGGCTGTAGTGCAGAAGCAGGTAGACTTGGTTTCAGTGAAATAGATGTATGTTAATTTTCAAAGTGTAACGGAAAATACAAGAACTATAATAGCTATTACTATCAATGAAGTAGTAACAATGAGCAACTAAAAAATAATAATTTATAGACACTGACACTGTATAAAACACACACAAGTTTCATGTTTACAAATACAAGAGGCAAAGTATCTTGAGGAAACTGCTAAGGGACTGCATAAGATCAGTTACATTCAACACAGATAGACTACTATTGTCCTTCATTATTTCATTTTCTCACCTCAAAGGAAAGTTTCCAAATGTTTTTCCCACACTTGGATCATGTCTTAGAAGTTTGACACGGAACACAGTTCAGCACATGTCTGTGTTTCTACAGAACTGAACTGAGACTCCATCGTATTCCAGGCCAAATCAGCCAAAAGAAAGTCATCCATTGCAGTTTGAGTTTCATTGCTGGTAAAGAACAAATTCCCAAGGGTTTCAAAACCACTATTCATAGTCTGAGTTTCTGTACTATTCAACTGGACTTTTTCCAAGCCAGGTATATTTTTATCGGCAGAGAGTCCTTCAGTTTGAGTTTCTGTGTCAGACGAATCAGTACTCACCGAAAAGCTAGAGTGCTTCAGCATATTTGCCAAAGGCAAATGAGGACTAGTATCTAAGAAAAAGTTTAAATCTGTCTGTGTTTGAGTATCAAACATTTCCAACCCTAGGAAGTTGGAATTCCCTTTACAGTTGTAAGACTGAGTGGTGCTGTCTGCCAGTAAGAAGTCCGTTTGGGTTTCTATATCCAGAGATTCCAAGACTGGTTCAGTGTTTATGTTGCTGAGGTCACTCTCTTCTGTTTGAGTTTGGATATTTGAAGCTGAAAAAAACTCTTCAATGTCAAAGTCAATTCCTGGGTTCTGGGTTGACCCAGATGACAGTTGAGTATCAGCCCCAGTATTACTGTCAGACAGGAGACTACGGCTATCCAAAGATTGGCCAGGCAGACTACCGGACAGTATGTTTTCCAGATCACTTAACAAATCTATTGTCTGGGTTTGGTTATCAGTCATGTTTTGTGATGGGAGTATATTATTTTGTGTACTGAAGTTCATAACAGGTGTAGATTTTACAACATCTTGATTCAAATCCTTACAGCCATCCTGAGGTAACAAATTGTGAGATACAGGGGCAGTGACTAAACTATTGTTTGCAATGTTTGGGGCAGAAACATCGTATTCATGGACATTTTCAAAAATATCATTGCACATGACAGCTTGATTCATCGACATTGTGGCATCTGCTGAACTCTGAATTCCACTGGTCTGAGTTTCTTTCGAGATCCCACACGGCTGGAGACAAGCATGAGTAAAGGTATCTGTCTGTGCTGCTATAGATGAGGTTACTTTAGAACTGGGTAAAAAATGTTTGAGTCTGAACACTAATGGGAAGAGAAACTTGAGAACCAAATGTTAAATCCGTTTGAGAACAAGAAGATACAGAAGAATCAGGAGGGGCCCAAGGTGAAGGTGACATGAAAGTTTGTGAAGTATAAGATATATCTGTTTGTACATTAATGGAAGAAATTTTATTCTTTTGACATACATTTCCTAATTCTTGTAAAGCATTAGTTGAGTTTTTTGCCCAAATTCACTTGTACACCTGTACTAATAGGCTCAACAGCAACAGGATTGACTATTTTTGAAAGCGGTGAGCTTTCTTTAAGTGAGAAACCCTCTGAATCCAATCCTAGTATCAAAGTTCCTATTGACAAAGGAAGTAGATGAAGAGTGCTTGTGACAGACCCTTGATTATCAACACCAACCACCATTGGCTGGACTGAAGAGTCAGCTGTAGGCACAAAGATAGGCAGATGTGAAAACTGCATAACAGGAAGCTTAACCAAAGCCACTTTGGGCTTGGGTAAAAGCAACTTCTGAGTGTATCTTGGAGGTGTAAGGGTTTGCTTTCGGGCATTAGAGCTACAAGAATCTTCCAAAGAAGCCACCAGCTTTATCTCTGAAGTTTCTAAATCTTGAGTGTCAGTTCTAGTAGCTGGGTTGTCGATCAGTGATTCAAGTGCCTTATCAGACAACTGCTGATTATGCAGAGAGTTTTCCATTTTCCTTTTCTTACCAGGTGGGTCCCTAAAAACATTAATAAAATTTTAAAAAATTATTCTAAAATCCATACCACTGATTCATCCTCAATAACTTTTGTTATTATTGTTCAGTCAATTCTCCAGAATAGAGGTTAACTAATTTTGCCTAGGTCAAACTCCAAGGAAAGGCTATTTGTATTCTCTACCTCCACTTTCTTACCTCTCACTCACTTCTTAACCCCTTTCAATCTGTCTTCTATCCCCACCACTCCACTGAAACTAGCTTCTCCAAAGACACCCATGATTTCGTTATTGCTATAAACTGATGACCTTTTCTTAGCATTCATCCTTCTTAACATCTCTATAGCATCTGACACTGCTGACCACCCTCTACTATCTTCTATGAGTTTTCATGAAACTTTGTTTTCTTCTAATTGTCTCCCTAACTGTCTGACATATCCTTCTTGGTCTTCTCTGCAGGTGCATCATCAATGTCCTGCTATATTTGTGTGGATGTGTCCTAAGGCTCTGTCTTGGCCCTCTTCTCAGTCTGTTCCCATAGGTTCAGTGGCCATCTCTATGAAGATGACTTCTTTATCTATATATTCACCTCTTTCCTGAACTCCACTTCTCCATTTCCAACTGCTTGCTTGACATTTCCACCTGGATATCACACAGGCATCTCAAACTCTACATAGGCAAAACGGAATTCATAATTTTCCCCTTACACCTAGTCCTCCTCCTAATTTCCCTCTTTCTATGGGGAAAGGGGGAGGGACAGTAAGAGAAATGGGCATCTTTCTAGTCATCCAGGTTTTCAACAACCTAGGCTGTTCATTCTTATTTATCCCTATATCCAATCCAATGCCAAATATTGTCAAGTTTACCTCCTCAAAAATCTCTTCTATTTATCATCTAGTCAAACCATATGCACTCTAGTTCAGGCCCTCTTAGCTCTTACTTATCTCCAATTTAACCTTCATGTGGTTGCCAAAATTGACAGTCCTAAAATACAGGTTTAACCATGCCACTCCCCTGCTCAAGAAACTTCAATGGCTCACACTGCCTTTAGAATAAAGTACAAATTCCTCTATTTAGCTTTAGAAGCCGTTAATTTGGCTTCAACCTCTCTCTAAATGGACTGCATATTACTTCCCCTCATTCATTCCACCCTTTAGACAAATACTCCAACTTACTGATCTCCATTCCTGACATCCATGTCCCACCTACTTGCCTTTGTCCAAGTTGTCCTGGGCTCACCTTTCTCACCTGTCTCCTGGAATCTGCAGACTCTTTTTAAGGCTCAGCTTAATTGACAGAAGCTTCTAGAACCCTTTCCTGATTCTATGTTATGAGTGCCTCTCCTCAATCAGTATGAATTTATTCTATCTATAGATCCTGTATTTATTTATTTAGCTGTAAACATGCTATATCTCACCAGGATATCAAAGTTCTTTGTGGGCTAGGACTGTTTATCTTACCTTTGTATTCCCAGAGCCTGGCCAGAGAGGTGGCCTTTAACATATGGCTATTGATTGAATGATTGAATCCCTTTTGATAGATTTCCTAAAGGGCTGGTCTTACTGAGGAGAGCAGGAGAAAGATATAACATACAGAGAGGGAGTAGGCTCTTTTAGACATAAAAAACATAATGAGAGCCATCTATGGTTTTCTGATTATGGAGACTCCTCTCACCATCCTTTCTATAACTCTGTAGATAAGTTTTAGAGAATTGTCTGAGGCTTAGAAGGCTGAAAACCTCACCCATGGTTGAATGACTAGTACAAGATGCAAAATTCGAACTCAGGTCTTCCTCATTCCATGTCCAACACTCTATCCACTTAGCCATGATGCCTTTCAGTGAGACTCATAAAGTTTAAAGCTACCATGTAATAATGGAATACTTTTCATCTCTATATTATGAATTATTGTAACATAAATTTTACCTTTTCAACTAAGTAAAAATCACAGCAACATATTAAAATGATTTATCAATCTACACTGTAACATCTATAACCCTTGTAACTTCTGGAAGCACAGTAGTCTGGTATAAGAGCTGAAACAGCTATGCTACATTTAAAAGGCCTTACTTGAGGAGGCTCTCTAGGAGAGAAGGGCTTGCTCCTATCCACCTGCACCACAGTGCATCATACTTCATTTCCACATACCTGTGCTCTGCAGGGATCTCATGGCCAGTTCGATAAATGTGCGACTGCAATGCTGTTCGGCTAGCATATGGGCAGCCACACGTGCACTGGAAAGTCTTGCCACAATCCTCTGCGTGTCGTTTTAAGTCCCATTCAGTACCATAAGAGTTGCTACATTTGTCACATTTATGCTTCTTTTCGGCATGCATTTTCATAAAGTGCTAAAACATGAGAACAAAAATTGTAAATAACTGGTCAAAATTTTAAAAGAAACAATAAGCTGACATCAAACATGATTTTAAATGGGGAAAAACAATGGTAATCAAATAGGGGTACATAAATGAGAGTTCATCATATGTCTTTCTTCACCCTGTCACTTTATTAATACAGGATGTCTCCAAAGTTTTAGTGCACTGTAAAGCTTTAATAGTTTAAAACTACACTAAGGACTTTTGAGACACCCTGTATATATCTGGGGGATTATGGGATAGGGGGCAGGGAAAGGGGAGAAGGAAAAAGTTACTGATACCTACTACTAATTTCTAGCACCAAATCTGTCCTGTTAAGATTTTAAATATGATTCTTCATCTCTCTCAATCCCTCCCATCCCTATTCCTTGGAACCCCTGCCCTTCACCCATGAGATACCTGCTCTGGGCACTTTTTTAAAGGGGACAACTTCCCATCTTCTAGAGAGACATCTCTTCTGAGATGGTTCCCTATGACGTGAGACATCCCCTATGAGGCACAGACAGATCCTCAGCATGCATTCACCTCACCCCCTGTCATCCTGGATCACTTTCATCTCTCAAAACCTACTTTAGGTGCTCCTTCCATCCCATTTTATATCAATATTTCTCTACTTCAGTCCCCAAACCTGAAAACACTCCTTAACACATCCTTTTCTTATACCTGTACCTTCTCCATCAGGATGCTGCCTATAGCATTCTAACACATTTTGTCCTACAGAACATCTTTGTTTATTGCTAGTTTCTATTATAGAAACACATTATATTCATAAATTCTTCCTCCCAGAAAAGTAGTTAAAAAAATTAAAATACCTGTTTTACAAGGGAAAACTGTGAGAATGGCCTGTCAGGACCTCTGGGGCATCCTTTAATAGGGCAACAATAGAATTTGGGTGTCGTTTTCAAGTCCTTTCTTACTGTTGGATTTATTATTCCATCCTGTAAAAGATGCAATTTCATATTTAAATTATGTTGTCAAAAGTCAAAAGAGCTATACGTTTTTAAATTCCACCCCTTCCAACTAGCCTGCACTCCACCATTTCCAGCTCCTCCCCTCCTCTCAAGGCACTAAGCTGTATGCTCAGTTTTATGCAGATAGTCAGTCTCCCCAAATAAATCTTAACTTATCTGAAGATAGGACCTATCTTCAATTTCTTGGTATCTCTTGCACCCAGCACACTGCCTTGTATAAGTACTCATATAATATTTAACATGTTATAGCAATTTAAGGTTTGCAAAGTGCTTTCTATACATTATCTAATTTGATCTCTAAAATAACTATTAGTTATATACTACTGATATTATTTTACCTACTTACAAAAGAAGAAACTAAGGCTCTGAGCATTAAGTGACTTATTCCAAGGTAATAAGTTGTGGAGGTGGCATCCAAAGCCAGGTCTTTCTAAGTATAGATTCAGTATTCTTGCCACATATGCTATAACATAACACTACTGCTGTTGCTAGTTTGTCTCCCAAGTCTGCCAGTTATATAGTTAATTTGGTCAAAATCATCAAAACAGGCTAATCCAAGATAAACAATGTCTTTGAGAAAAATCTCATATTACTGAATCACTCTGGAAGGAAAGTCTAAGCTGAACAATAGAACCCATTTGCTACAAGAGTTTTATTTTACCACATACACCAACACCTGAGGACTTCAATTATTATCCATTGACTTTCTTCTTCATTATAATATCTCACCTACATAGTCTCACCAATCCATGTACTTTTTTACATTTATTTTTCATTATTATTTTATAATACTTATTCTTTTAGTCTTAACATATATGTATTGTGTACACTAATGTAGATACTAGTATGGAATGAGTATGTTAATGTGAGGAGAATGAAGGATGATGAGACTACAAATAAACAGATTTACAGTCAGCTGTCCAAATCTTCAGCCTGACCCAGACTCTTCCATACTGCTTGGCCACAGGGCCATTAAAAGTTAACTTAGATCAAGTCTGCCTCCCCATTATTATTTCTTTGCCTTAACTTTCAAAGGACAGTTGTATAGCACTGCTAGGCTCCTCTATTTAAAGGCTAGTTCTTCATTGTGCCACCATTTCTATCCTCCTCTTTCTCAATCCAGTTTCCTAGATCTCAGTGGCCAGCTAGGTGGCACAGTGGATAGAGTGCTGGGCCAGAAGTCAGAAGACTTGAGTTTAAATTTGGCCTCAGCTTCTGGGGTGGAGCCAAGATGGTGCAGGAAAGGCAGTGAGCTCTTGAACTCATGACATGATCACTCCAAAAAACATCCAAATAATGCCATAGGACCAATGCCTGGAGCAGCAAAACCCACAGAAGAATGTGCTGAAATCATCTTCTAACCAAGAATGGCTTGGAAAGTCAGAAGGAGGGAGCTGCTGTGCTGAGACAGGAGTGGAGCCCAGCCCCACAGTCACCCTGACACAGATCCAGTCCCAGGAAGGCCTCACCAAAGAAGGAGACCCCCCAGAGTCTCTGAATCAGCTGCAGCGCCAGTGTCGTCTGGAACTAAGCTCACAGTCTGGTGAGAGGGCTGAGCCCTTGGAAAGGGGGGGAGACTACAGGGGTCTATGCTGGTGCTGAGGCAGAACTTGGGTTTTTCACCCCTGCTGGAAACCAGGAGGCAGGCTTGGTAGCAGTGGCCCAGGTGGGGGAGGGGTACAGGCTTCTTACAGGTGACAACCACAACACACAAAGCTGGTTGATTAGCAAGTTGGTCTGGGGTCATCTACAGACCAGGGAACAGGCCAGGTGAGTGAAGAACCTGATCCTCCTTAAAGCATACCACCTGGCACCTCCTGAAGCTTGGGATAGTGCAGCCTGGAAACAGTGCCCCACTTTAAGGAGCTAAAAGACAAGTAAAAGGCAAGATGATGAGCAGATGGAGAAAGCTGAGGACCATAGAAAGTTTCTTCAGTGACAAGGAAGATTGAGGTGCACCCTCAGAGGAAGATGTCAACAGCTATATCTAAAGCTTCCAAGAAAAATATTAATTGGTCTCAGGCCATAGAGGCACTCAAAAAGGACTTTGAAGATAAAGTTAGAGAGGTAGAGAAAAAAATGGAAAGAGAAATGAGGGTGATGCAGGAAAGACATGAGAAAAAAGTCAACAGCTTGAAAAGCCAAATGGAAAAGCTCTCTGGTGAAAATAATTGCCTAAGAATTTGGATTGAACAAATGGAAGCCAGTGCCTTTATGAGAAACCAAGACACAATAAAGCAAATCCAAATGAATAATAAAAAAATAGAGGGCAACGTGAAATATCTTCTGGGCAAAACTGCTGACCTGGAAAATAGGTCCAGGAGAAATAATCTGAAAATTGGTCTACTTGAAAACCATGATCAAGGAAAGAGCTTAGACATCATCTTCCAAGATATTCTCAGGGAAAATTGCCCTGAAATTCTAGAAGCAGAAGCTAAAATAGAAATTGAAAGAATCCACCCATCACCTCCTGAAAGAGATCCCAAAAGGAAAACTCCTAGGAATATTATAGCCAAATTCCAGAGCTCTAAGGTCAAGGAGAAAATATAGCAAGCTGTCAAAAAGAAAGAATTCAAGTACTGTGGAGCCCCAGTCAGGATAGCACAAGATCTAGCAGCTTCTACATTAAAGGACCACAGGGCATAGAATATGAAATTCCAGAGGGCAAAGGAATTGGGATTACAACCAAGAATTACCTACCCAGCAAAACTGATCAGAATCTTTCAGAGGAAAAAATGAGACTTTCATGAAAAAGAGGACTTTCAGGCATTCATGATGAAAAGATCTGAACTAATGGCAAATCTGACTTTCAAATACAAGACCCTAGAGAACCATAAAAAATTGGAGTTGGGGGACATCCCTGGGGTCATGCAGTAGGTGACTGTCTTGGGTCTGAGGATAGGTTTGGGCTAGGATCCCCCTGGGTCCAGGGTGGATGCTTTGTCCACTGTGTCACCTAGCTGCCCCATGATGACATCTTTAGGGTTAAATTGAGGGGTGAGGGGAATGCACTGGGGGAGGGGGAAGGGCAGAGGTGAAATCCTACATGAAAGAAACAGGAAAAGGCTTATGGAGTGGGGGAAGAGATGGGGGAAGAGCAGGGCAGTAAATTAATTTTACACGCATCAGAAAAAGCTCAAAGACCTTAAACTCATCAGAGTTGCATCAAGGAGGGACTAACACACACCTAACTGGGTGGAGTAATTTATTTAATCTGGGCAGTAAATGAGCCTAACACTCATCAGAATTGGCTCAAAGACCTCAATCTCATTAGAATTGGCTCAAAGAGGGAATAACACACACTCAGTTGGGTGGAGTAATCTCTCTAACCCTGCAGGAAAATAGGAAGGGAAGGGGATAAAGAAAGAGGGGCAAAAGAAGGAAGGGCAGACTGGGGGAGGGAGCAGACAGAAGCAAATCCCTTTTGAAAAGGGATAGGATGAAAGAAGATGGATAATAGAATAAATATCATGGGGAAGAGAATAGGATGGAAGCGAAAGAGTTAACAATAGTAATCATGAGAAAGAAAAGGGGGAAAAATTGTACAAAAAATATTTATAGCAACTCTTTGTGGTGGCTAAGAATTGAGAATCAAGGGAATGTCCATCAATTGAGGAATGATGGAAGAAGCTGTGTTATATGATTGTAGTGGAATGGTCTTGTGCTACAGGAAATGACAAACAAGATGATCCCAGAAAAACTGGAAAGACTCATGAACTGATGTATAGTGAAGTGAGCAGAGCTGGGAGGACATTGTGCATAGTGACAGCAGTATTATTCAATGAGCAATTGTGAATTACTTAACTACTCTCAGTAATGCAATGGTCCAAGACAATCTCAAGGGACTAATGAGGAAGCCTACTATCCACCCCCATAGAAAGAACTGATGAAAAGAACACTTGTGGATTGTACATATACAACCTAGTTGCGATCTTGTAGAGGGAGAAGAAAGGGAAGGAGGGAGAAAAATTTGGAACTCTAAATCTTATAAAAATGAATGTTTGAAAACTACCCTTACATCTAACTGGAAAAAATAAAATAAATGTTTGTTGCTGAAAAAAAAATTGGCCTCAGACACTTAATAGCTGTGTGACCCTAAGCAAGTCACTTAACACTGTTTGCCTCAGTTTTCCTCATCTATAAAAGGAGCTAGAGAAGGAAAAGGCAAACCATCTAGTAGCTTTGCCAAGAAAAGAGCAGACATGATTGAAATGACTGAAGAATAAAGATGTCAGGCACCTTTTATCTTTTCTTTGAATATGGCTGCCTCATAGACAGTAAATCCAAGCTTTGGGTGGGAGACAGCTGTTAGAGGAGATGTGCTTGGCACTAAAGAGGTTAGGAAAATATGACTTAAATATGTGGAGAATGTGCATGGACCTCATAGATCCTATGCAGGAATGAGTCAGTGTATTTGTGAGATTTTCTGTGCTTTTTCTGTTGTACACACAAACTATACTCAGAAAGAGATCATGTTTCTGAGGTATTTTCAATAATTGGGTACGTGTATCATTTGAGAATTAGGAACCCAGGACTGAGCTGCACATGAGCTGTGCAGTAAGCAGAAAGAGTTCTGGATTTAGACACAGAAGACCTGGGCTTGAGTTCTGGCTCTGGCTCTTAGTAGTAGGGTAACTGTGGTGAAGTCATTTTTTACTTTCTGGATTTTCTCTGTGTGATGAAATAATGAGATTTAGCAGATACTCAAAGACCCACCTGGAGATTAATCTAGACTGATCGAATCAAGTGAGAGTGATTAACTGCTGATTAGCCTATTTCAAGTTAACTGGATTGTAATCACACCTTGAGAACACCTTCAGAACCAATGGATGCCAACCAATCAGCTTGAAGCAGGCTTAATCAGCAGTCAATCACTCTCACTTGATTCAATCAGTCTCAATTAATCTCCAGGTGGGTTTTTGAGTATCTGCTAAATCCCATTATTTCATCACATCTGTAAAATGAGAACACTGAAGTACATTAGTTGGTACAGTGGGAAAAGTGCTGGACTTTAAGTCAAAGGACCTGGAATTGAATCCTGGCTCTACTTTATGATCTTGGGTACCTCACACCTCAAGGATTCAGTTTCTTCATTTATAAAATGAGGTGCTGAGATAGATGATTTCTGAGGGCTCTTTCAACTCTATACTTATGATCTCTAAGTTCTTTTGCAGTTTAAAAAAAAATTTTTTTTGGGTCTGTTTTGTTTTTGAGGGGCAATGGGGGTTAAATGACTTGCCCAGGGTCATACAGCTAGTAAGTGTCAAGTGTCTGAGGCCATATTTGAACTCAGGTCCTCCTGAATCCAGGGCCAGTGCTTTATCCACTGCATCACCTAGCTGCCCCCCCCTTTGCAGTTTTAATAGTCTATTAGTACAAAAGAAAAAGGAAGAAGGCAAAAAATGAAAAGTGGACAAGAGAAGACTGACTGCAAAAGGGGCCATATGCTCATAGGGAAATCACGTTTCATCATTCCTTTCCAGAATCTCCCAAACAGGAACAGCTCATTCCTTTAATTTTTACTATAAATTTAAAACAAATCAAGTCTTAGCTCCACCAAATACTTGGAAGCCTCTTTTCTTTGTTTTTCTGACCAACTATTTCTAAAAATTCTGGATTCAATTTAATTTAACCCCTATAAGCCACATTTTAAACCACAAAGGAAGCTTATAGATTCTCAAAGCACTGTACACCTCCCCTTCTTCCCAAACATAACAGATAAAGAATGCTTAGCAGTCAAGAAATGGCTCAGTCTTCTGTGACTCACTAGCTTCCAATCTCTATGAAAGCCCTCTGCAGATAAAACTGAGCCTGAATAGATTTCCAGTTTTCCTCATAGGGGATAAAACATGGACATGGATTTAAAAAATAAACAAAAAACTGACCAAAAACAACTCAAGCAAGCAATAGACCCAACTCCTACAGACTTGGGGGTGGGGGTAGGGGAAGGAAGGTATTAATGACTCACATTTTTTTAAGGGAGGAGGAATATTTATGAAGAAAGAATAGCATAAAATAGGCACAAGTTTGCTAGGCAATGACTAACTGAATGAGTAATATGTAAATATAAAATAATTTATAACCAGGACCCCAAAATTGTGAAAAGAAATGTATGCTTTATATTAAGAAAACTTCCCCAGTTCAGGCCTACAATAAACAGTGGTAGGCATATATTAAATACTTTTTGACTGATCAAAAGGAATTTCTCTTACCTACACCCACCTAGGAAGCAGACTGAGAGTAGGTGGTTCCTGCTTCCCACTGAAGGACACTTATCTAACTCAGAAAAGAGGGCTGAATAAATTGCATGGGGTTTCTCCAGACAAAATGGGCCTGAAAAGCCAGATTTGAAATGGAACTAAAAGATATCTACTTTAAAAGCAGCCTTCCAACATAGGAGCTGGAACTCAAGGTTAGAGTATTATGGGATCTAAGTTGTAATTTTCTTTATTTCATGTTAATTTTTTTGAAATGAAATTTTTGAAAAATTTTTGAAATCTTTGAAAAATGGGTAAATGTACCTGAATTCTTGAACTAGCTCTGAAAATAGTTCCCTATAATACTGTTTAGTTTGTCTATAGAGAGATAATGGAGAGAGCATAACACTCAAAAATCAGATAAGAGTAATGGAATGAATACGTTCCTGTGTGATCAGAGGCAAGTCACTTCACTTCTGTTAAAAATAAATATTGGAGGGGCAGCTAGGTGGTGCAGTGGATAAAGCACTGGCCCTGGATTCAGGAGGACCTGAGTTCAAATCTGGCCTCAGACACTTGGCACTAGCTTTGTGACCCTGGGCAAGTCACTTAACCTTCATTGCCCCGAAAAAAAATGAATGAATGAATGAATGAATGAATATTGGAGCTACATCTACCTTCCAGGGCTGTTAGGAGGAAAGTTTTGTAAACCTTAACATGCCATAGAATTATTATTACTGTAATTCCACAGACAGGCACTAAATGCCAAGTTATTAAAAAGATACTTCCTGGGAGCGAAACTAACATCTAGGAGGACCCTATTTCCCCTTCATCTCCAAGTCATGTGGCCTTCTTACTCCCAATGGATCCCCAAGCTATGCTCCAGTGTTCACAGCCTTTGTCCTTTACTCCCCTATTTTTACCTCTAGCTCCCCTTTGTACATAGTCTTCCCCATTAGATTCCTCATTAGAATGTAAGCTCTTGGAAGTCAGGTACTGTCTAATTTGCTTGTTTTTGTCTCCCCAGCATGGTGCCAAACATAGAGAAGTCAGTGCTTAATAAATGCATTTTCATTTATTCACATTGCCTGGAACATAAGAGTCTTAATGAGTATTTGTTGCAATCCCTTGAAAACTGGAGCACAAAGATGAGCTGGAGTAATCCACAGAATCAAAGGACTAGAATCTTTGGCTATCTGAAACAAAGCCACTTAAAGGAAGTTATTTAAAGAAACCAGGATAGACTAGAGGACTACAGATTTTAAACTAACTCCAAATCCTTTCTGAGGACACTCTAGTTTCTCACTTTAAATTTAAGTCTAAAAACACTCTAGTTTCTTATCTTTGGACTTACAATTATAATTTTTCTGATCCTGGTAAGGTAGTTCTCCCACATTACCTCTTTAGGATTCTGAAGCCACATCGCCCCCTAACCTTTCTTGTCGTCTTACACCTTAACCCCGATTCCCCGCCCCCCAATCCCCATGTACTCTGCAATACAGTAACAACTGCGTCCTAGCTGTTCCTAGCATAAGATATTCATCTCTCTATAGTTGTCCTCCATGCCTAGAATACTCTTCCCTCCTCATCTCTGCCTCCTGGCTTCCCTGAAGACCCAGCTAAAATTCTACCTTCTACAAGATGCTTTTTTTGATCCCTCATAATGTCAGTGTTTTCCTTCTATTGATTGATTACCTCCAATTTATCTTGCATGCACCTTGTCTGGACATAGTTGTTTTCTTTTTGTCTCCCTCACTAAACTGAGCTCCTGGAGAGCAGGAACTGCCTTTTGCTGTCGTATTCCCACTTTAGAGTAGTGCCTTGTTCAGAATAGGCGCTTAATAAAGTCTTACTGACTGAAGCGCCTATCCTGAGCCATGGTGCTCAAACAGCAGGTACCTCGTTGCTGTCTTGACAACCAGTCTCTCCCCTCCTAAAAAGGAGTGCAAGCCTAGGTTACACTTGCTTTGTGTGTTTAAACCTGAATGTCACTGCTTCCAGACAATCATCACAATCCAACAGTAGTTTTCTTCCAAAGCACTTATCTGCAGGACCCTCCCCCCACAAACACCCCAGGCCCAGGTAAAGGTAGACAGGCCAGTGGAGGAAGGGAGAGTCAGGCCTGGATGGACTCACCCAAATGAAATGCCTCCTCCATAAAGCTCTTTCGGATCCCACCGTGGTAACCACCTCCCCCCTGCCCTCAGAAGGCACTGTTTACATGTCTGTTGTGCAGTTATTTGGTATTGATGTGCACCGTGACCATCGCTGTTTGGTGGTCCAGGCCTCACCTGTGGCTGATGACTTTACCGGGTGCACTCTTAGGTCGGGTGGAGAGGGGGAGGGAAGGGTATTTGGGGCCACATCAGGGCTGGAGCTGCCGGCAAGCACAGGGCTCAGGGTGCTGTACACAGCAGGAGCTTAATTGTGCTTACTAAAGAGAGCAAAGCCTTTCCGGGTGTGGGGGACGTGCCGGGCCGGCGCCGGCTACTCGGGGCTCCGACCCCTGCCCGTCCCCAGGTAGAGGCGTCACTGCGTGTGTCTTTGGTGGGGACAGGCCGGCCGGGGGCGGGGGCGGGTGGGGCCTCACCTGCAAGCGATGGCTCTTCACCAGGTGCATGTTGAGCGCGGGCCCATTGGGCAGAATCTTGCCGCAGCCGCGCACTGTGCACAGAATGTTGGTGCGCACGGCCCGGGACAGCTCCGACACGGACGGCTGGATCAGCTCGCCCGCAGGAGTCGGGCTCGGGGTCGTGGTTGAGGGCTGCCGCCTCCCTCCAGCCGTCCTAGCCCGGCTTCCTCGCAACCCCGCTTGGAGTCCCCACCGGCCCGAAGCCGCGTAGGTGGCGGCACCTCCTCTACTGGCCCGAGTCGCGGCCGGGTCTGAAGCCGGAGTCAGTAGTGGGGCTGGGGTCAAACCCGCGGACGGTTCCGCTGCGTCCGTAGCCGCCATGTTTACCTCCGCGGCAAGCCAGCCCTGCTGGGGCCGCCTTGCTCCCCGGCTACTTCCGAGAAGGGCGGGGGGGGGCCGCTGCCTCAGCCAACCAGCGAGAGCTTCTGGAAGACGTCACCATTCCATGTCACCGCCCCCACCGCAGAGCCCTGTAGGGAAGGCGGGGCGGAGGGCGGAGTCTGTGCTCTCAAGGAGGCGGGATTCCACTCCAGCTGTTCTCACATTCTTCAGCCTTCCTTCCAGTTCCAGGCACCCCTTAGAAAGGATCTCTTCTCCTTCCGAGGTCATCACCTTTCCCTGAATGAGGAATGATGTTACCTTTGTATCACTTGCTCCTAGGAAGCAGTAAAGTTAATGGTGTTTACATATAACTCGAATTTTTATAAATTATATTGGAAGCCTGGCACTGACCTACTGTCAGGGGGCCTGGAATCTAATCCTAGCTCCAACACCTGTTAGTTACATGTAACTGTGACCAAGTACACTACTAAACCTTAATTCTCTATTCTGTAAAATGGGGAAACCAAGGTTAGAAACAGAAGGAAAGGGTCCATATAGACACAAAAATTTTTTGTAACATTCTAGTACCAAGCAGGAGGGAAAGTGCCCATCAATTATGTAATGGCTGAAAAAATTGTGCTATAGGAATGTAATGGAATATCACTCTGCAGTAAGAAATGGATGTGAAAAACCAGGGGAGGATTTGTATGAACTGATGGAGTGAGCAGGACCACGGGGACAATTTACAAAATGACCACACTATTGTAGAGGAAAACAACACTGAAAGACAAGCATTCTGATTAATGCAGTGACCAACACTGTCTCTAGAGGACTGAGGGTCTAACACATCTCCCATCTCTCAACACAAAAGGTGGTAGATTTGAAGTTCATAATCAGGTGACTAAATAAAACTTAGACTCCCCCCCTGTTTTCTAGAGCTAGGGCCTAGCAAGCAAGCTGTGCTCTGAGCTTGGCAAGACACAATCCTTTTGCGTTTACCTCTGCATGATCTCACCCTCTGGCTAGTCACATAATTCACCAGGTGTTCTCTGATCAAAGACAAGCACTGGACAAGCTCAGAAAATCCTGTAATGAATCAAACTTGTCACATTCTTCCTGCTCCTTCACTGTGAGGGCTACAACTTACTGTGCAGCCACTGTTCTAAGTATGGAGATCTCCTACACTGCCTGGGGTCCCCTCTTTGGGGCCCCAGCTCGCGTCTATAGCTCCTTGTTGTTTGCAAGCTTTTTTCCTCACTCTGAAAATAAAACTATTTCATTCCTGACTTTCTTGTCTCTGACTTTCTCTGTTCAGCTCCAACAGGTTAGAGGCTGGTTCTATCTGGCTGACAGAGGCAAATATTTTCTGATACAGCCGATGTGTTGATTTGTTTTGCTTAACTAAATTTATTCCTTACATGGGAAGGTTAGGGTGGGGGGAGGGAGCAGTGTCATCAAAAAAGAAGTAAAAAAACACTTTTTAAAAATAAAAGAGGCAGGGCAGCTAGGTGGCACAGTGGATAGAGCACTGGCCCTGGATTCAGGAGGACCTGAGTTCAAATCCGACCTCAGATACTTAACACTTACTAGCTGTGTGACCCTGGGCAAGTCACTTAACCCCAATTGCCTCACCAAAAAAATAAAAGAGGCAATAATACTTGTTCAATCTCAGGATTGTGAGGAAAACACCTTGTAAACCTTAGAGTACTACAGAAATCATGGATGATAGATTGAGAAGGAACCTTATAGTGGTCAACTGGTCCAATACTTTCATTTTACAGATGAAGAACTGAGGCTCAGAGAGGGTAAGCCACTTTTGCCCAAGGTCACAAAGGCAGGAAGGAGTAGAGACAAGATTTGAATCCAGATCCTCTGTTCCAAATCCAAGATTTCTTTCCATTGTGCCATGCAAGCTACTACACAATTATTATTTTTGCCTTTTGTTCAAGTCTGTTGTTTCTGAGCATAACAATCTAACATTTTAGTTTAGGATAAACATTCAAATTAGTCTGGCTGAGGCACCAGCTTGTGATATGGGCCATGCCATGATACTACAAGGCCAATAACAAAAACACCACAGCCCTAGAATATGTGTATGGCATTGTGATTATGCCATGTAGCACTAATATATCTGATGACAAGCTCACCCTTTTTATTAAAGCAATCATGGACCCACTGGAAAAGCTTTTGAGTTAATGATCTTCTATACCCTCTCCAATCTTTTAAAAGTCCCAGTCTCTGCATTGTCTACCCATAATTCTCTATATGACTTTAGTTAGAAAGCAACACATAGGGTTTCTTCTTACAAAGGACATCTTTGCATTTAGAGACACAGATTGTCTAAGAGCTATCAAAATATAATTTGACACTTGTATTACTTGAAAGTTTTTATTTAAGTAGCAGTCAAAATTGAGAGGCAGAATGGAACAATGAAGAGTATATGTTGGAATCAGGAAGACTTAGAATAATAGGTTAAGAGTTGGAAGAGGCCTCAACAGCTGTCTAGTCCAAATGACTTATCCAAGGTCATATAAGTGGTAAGCATCACGGGTAGGATTTAGGTCCTCTGAGCCAGTGCTTTTCCAACTGAATCACTAAATCCTACTTTTGGCATATAGTTGCTATATGATCATGGTAAATTATTTAACCTTTTAGTGCCCCCAGGCAGCTAAGGCTATAAATGACAGAGCTCCTACACTGAGAAAATCATAAGTATGGACCAAAAAGTAAAATAATCTAAACACATACTGTTAAATTGTAGTGTAAGATACAAAATCTCCTCTATACAAACGTGCCCAAATGTCCTCTCCTATTTCTAAAAATCTATCACTTCATCTACCATCATCTCCAACTACTATCCTTTTATTTTCCCTGCTTTTACTCCTAAACTCCTAGAAAAAGCTGTTGACACTTGTTGCCATTTTCTTTTTTCAAAAATTTATTTTTAAAAGATGTTACAGGGGCAGCTAGGTGGCACAGTGGATAGAGCACTGGCCCTGGATTCAGGAGTACCTGAGTTCAAATCCAGCCTCAGACACTTGACACTTACTAGCTGTGTGACCCTGGGCAAGTCACTTAATTGTCCCATTGCCCCACCCAAAAAAAAAAAAAAGATGTTACATATTAATGGGCTTTGTTGTTGTTGGTGTTTTTTTTTTCAGGGCAATGAGGGTTAAGTGACTTGCCCAGGGTCACATAGCTAGTGTCAAGTGTCAACCCCTTGCACTCTGACTTCTAACCTCATCAGCTAAAATTGCTTTCTCCAAAGTTACCAATAGTGTATTCATTGCCAAATCCTTGGCCTTTTTCTTATCTTTGACTTATCTGCAGTATGTGATCCTAGACACTGTCTCCCGCACTGAGTATTCCTAGTCTCTCACCTGTCTGTATTCTGCAAGACTCTGTCCTAAGTCTTCTCTCTATATACTATCCTTCTTTGTTATCTCATCAGCTTCCCTGAGTTCAACCATAATGTTTATGCAGAAGACTTCCAGGGCTATTTATCCAGCCACACTCTCTCCTGAACTATATTACCAACTGATATTCAGTATTTTTAAATGGATGTCCATAGTCACCTGAAATTCTACATTTCCACAATAGAACCTTATTTCCAACCCGCCCCCCTAACTTTTCTATTTCTGTTGAGGATTTCAGTAATCTTCATCATCCAGGGTCACAACCTGAGAATTATCCTTAACATTTATTTTTTTTTGTAAAGTCTTATCAAGTCTATCTCCACACTTTATCTCCCATCCATCCCCCTTTTTTTCTAGTTTAAGCAGGTTATCACCTCTTTTCTCATTACCACAGCTTCTTAATTGGTCTCCCAGCCCTTCCTCTCCAATCCATCCTCCACAAAGCTACCAAATTAATATTACTGAACCTCAGATCTGACTGAATCACTCCTCTGCTCAAAAAAGTGGCTCCTCTTGTTTCTAGATAATACAAATCCCTCTTTGGCAGTTAAAGCCCACCACAGTCTGACTTCTGCCTACCTTTTCAGGTTTATTTACACATTAATGTCCTTCACAAACTCTCTATTTTTGTTAAATTGGCCTACTTGCTGCTCACTAAATATGACATTTCATATCCTGTTTCCATGTTTGAATGCACTTACCCCTCACATCTACCTTTTAGAATTTTGAACTTCCTTCAAAATTCAACCCAAGTGACATATGCACTTGTCCTCCTCTATATCTCTATTTAATTTTCTGTGCACATGTCCTATTCCACCTCTCTCTCCCCATTCCATCCCACCCTTGCAGTTTAAGCTTCTTAAGGCCATGGGCTGTTTTTTTTTTTTTTTTTTGGTCTTTTGTAGTGCCAGACCCCTAGCAGAGTGCCTAGAAACATAGTAGTACTTAGTATATAGGCAATGGGGTATGGATGAAGGAGTGGCCAGATAGGTAAAAGACTAGGAATACTCAGTGGAAGAGACAGTGTCTAGGATCACATAGTGGCCAATGGTATCACATACTGCAGATAAGTCAAGGATAAGAATTAAGAAAAAGGCCAAAGATTTGGCAATGAATACACCATTGGTAACCTTGGAGAAAGCAATTTTAGCTAAATGATGAGGTTAGAAGCCAGAGTGCAAGGGGTTGAAAAGTGACTGTGAAGTAAGAAAAGTACTACTTACTGAACTGAACTAATTAATTTCAACAAACATTTATTAAGCTCTACTATGTGTTAGGTACAGTGCTAGCTGCTAGGGACAGAAAGACAATATGAAAAACAGTCCTACCCTTAAGGAACTTAAAATTCTACTGATGGATACAACATTTATACTTATAAATACATACCAAAGAGTCTGAGAATACTAAAAACGAGGGGATTCATAAGGGTTTCCCATAGGAAGTACCACATAGGCTGAGCCTTGCCTTACATAAAAATAGAGATTGTAAAAAGTGGAGGTCAGGATGAGGTGCACTTCAGGCACTCGGGGACAGACAACCTGTGCGGATAATGAGGGAAGGGATGGAATGTTGGGAACAGCATCAAGGTCAGCTTAAGTGGAAGATAGAAAGAAGCTTAAAAACATAGGTGAAGGTCTTTCAATGTTATGCCGAAGAGTCTATATTTCGTCTTATAAGTAAGAAGGAAGCAACTGAAAGCTTTTGAGCCAGAAAATGATATGATCATACATTCATTTTCAGAAGATTGTTTTGGCAGCAGTGTGGAGGATAGATTGGAGAGGAGACTGGAAGCAGTGGG
Organism: Dromiciops gliroides; assembly: GCF_019393635.1. NCBI lineage: Eukaryota > Metazoa > Chordata > Mammalia > Microbiotheria > Microbiotheriidae > Dromiciops > Dromiciops gliroides. Next base: position 484,614,543 of record NC_057862.1, on the reverse strand, counting down.
ACTGATCCGAACCATCCCAAGAGTTAAAGTAAGAAGTGATGAGTGTCTAAGCTAAGGTGGAATTCATGTTAGCAAAGAGAAGAGATACAAAAGATGTTATGATATTAAAATTAACAAGATTGGCAACTGACTGGATAGTGGATGGAAGGGAGGGGAAGGAAAGGGAAGAAGCATTTTTATAGTACCTACTCTGGACCAAGCACTGTGCTAAGAGCTTTTTAAAAAAAATACATCTTATTTGATGCATACAACAATGTGAAAGAGAGGGAAGAGTTGAGGATGATTACAAGGTATTGAACGTGAATGACTAGAAGAATGGTGGTACTATGGAGGGGCTAGGGGAAGAAAATGAGTTTTGTTTTGGATGTGTTTCATATCAGTGATGCTGAAAGGAGATGTTCAATAATGTGGAACTCAGTAGAAATTAAAGCTGGATCAATAAACAGTTTATTTGAATTTCCAGATAATGAATAAACATGAATGAATGAGACAATCAAGGGGGAGGGAATATAAAGAAAAGAGGACCTGGGACAGTCTTTGAACATGGATGATGACTTAATCAAGAACACTGAGGAGTGGTCATGCAGATAGAAGGAGAACCAGCAGAACAATTTTATGAAAACGCAGGGGGCAGCTAGGTAGCACAGTGGATAGAGCACTGGCCCTGGATTCAGGAGGACCTGAGTTCAAAGCTGGCCTCAGACACTTGACACTTACTAGCTGTATGACCCTGGGCAAGTCACTTAACCCTCACTGCCCCACCAAAAAAACCCCAATAAAACCACACAAAAAACCAACCAAACAAAAAAACCCGAAGGAGATAGTATACAGGAGGAAATGTTTAACAGTGTCAAATTCTACAAAGATCAAGGAGGTTTTAAAAGACTGAGGAAATGCCATCAGGTTCAACAATTAAGACATAATTGGTAACCCTGGAAAAATGTATTATCCAAATTATAATTTATACAAGACACATGTTACTATCTCTTTTACCAATAATAACTACTTTAATAATTCATTCAGTAAACATTTATTTACTTGGATTTGTCAATACAAATGTCTGCTGGCTTATGGACTAAAACAGTCTTTTCCACAAAATTATGTTTTTCATTCATGTGAACCAGAGAATTTTAATTAAGATCATTGATTTATTTAGTTTTTTCACATCTTTATTTATAAGCTGTGGTTTGGTACACAGTGATTTGAATGAATTGTAAATGTGATAAAACATAAAATGGAGAGAAGGATGTTCCAATTAAACTATGTTCATAGTTCATGCATGTTTCTGTGAACATCTGAATCTATGTCACATGAAAAGGGATCTGATGATGTATGGGTAATGGGCCTGATTTGTAGAACAATTTCATGTTCTCTCTATAAAGTTTATGTAGTACTTGCTGATATTTTGGTGATTTGCTCTTTGAGCCAAGACTAAAGAAGGTCAAGCTACAAAACCAAGGGTTGGACAGCTGGAAAAACTATGGTAGTCCCTGCTTAGGGAACATACCAGAAGTAGTTATTGCACAGCCCTCTTCATTTTAGGCCATTCAGGGTACTACCACAGGGCCAATGCTAGAGCCAAACCTACCTGCATATGCTCTCGTGTTGGGAGAACAATTTGATTTTCTGAGAGAGAAGAATCAGGTTCATCAAGAATGCAAGTGTTGTTTTCTCAATGGATTCTTATTGAAATATTAGTACATAGAAAGGAGAGGTACATGTAGAAGAGAACTGAAACGTTTTAGAAAATAAGACAAGAGACTCATGTTTACTCCAAATAAAACTCATTTCTCTCTGACTGTAAAATAATTCATTGCTTTGTGGGGTATACAAGTAAGCAGTGATGAAAGTGGTGCATCTGCAATACCTGAAATAAAGAAAAGAAAGTTAAAGTGACTGTATGCCAAAGGTTTCATTTAGCCTTAAAAGGCAAAGATCTGAGGCTAGATCAAGGAGCCCCTCATTCACATTACAAATTCATATTACTAACAGCTGCAACAGAATGCAAAAAATAGGATGTTATGGGGTATTAGACAGGAGGAATGAGAAAGTTTATAGAGATTACTGGCCAGAAAAATTGCCTTGCAGTACTAGCATAAATAATAAACTTAGATTTTGTTATAGAAGCTAAATACTTACCAGCTGGTGCTAAAGATTTCAATGCTTCCAAAAGATGTGGACTAGAGAACTTAACCAGACATCTAAAGGGTTCTTCCCTTTCAGCCAAGATGCCATTTTTAGAGTCAGTTTTGAATTTGGTTTCAAGCTGTCAATAAAGAGATGAATTTATGAGCACATTTAAAAAAGATGATTATAAACAGGTTGAGAGAGCAAGTGGACCAACAACTGGCCTCAGTCAGAAACACCTAGATACAAGTCTTGTCTTCAATACTAGTTGCTAAGTGATCTTTGGCAAATAACTTAATTCTCAGTCCCCCAAGCTCACTGCAGAGCAGGTGTCACTCTGTAGTGGGAAAGAGGGAATTTCTTATACAATGTAATCACAGGTTGAGAACTAAAATAAATAACTACTGAATATTTACATTCTTTTTATTTGTTCCTCTTTTATTATTTTCTCAATTACATGTGATAAATTTTTAAAAAATTTGTTTTTAAAAATTGTGAATTCCAAATTCTCTCCCTCCTTCCCCTTATCCCTCCCTACGGGGTAAAAATTTGGTACAGATTATACATGTGAAATCATGCAAAACATTTCCATATTAGCCATGTTGCAAAAGAAAACACAGACCAAAACAAATAAGAAAAATAAGGACTTATGATGAAAAATGCTATCTACCTCCAGGGAGAGAACTTATGGAGTTTGAATAAAGATTTAAGCATACTTTTTTTTACTTTTTAAATTTTTTTCTTATTTGTTTTGGTCTGTGTTTTCTTTTGCAACATGGCTAATATGGAAAAAACTGACATTAAAAATTACTAGCATCGGACGACCAAGGACACGCCACTAGAAATCTTCAGGTGGACTTAGCTCCATAAAACCACTACTCATTCAGTCTGATCATTCAACCATTTCTAAATTCATTAATTATATTGTCATATTGTCCACATCTCTCCATATTGTTCCCCAGGATAGTTTTGAGAGACTATATTAAATACCTTGCTGAAATCTACGTGCACTATCTCTATGCATCAGTTCACATAAGTCTTCCCAGGTTTTTCTGAAGTCACCCTGTCCATTCTTTCTTTCTTTTTTTTTTTTCCTGATAAAAGTATTTTATTTTTTTCCAGTTACATGTAAAAATAGTTCTCAACATTTGTTTATACAAGCTTTCCAATTTCAGATTTTTCTCCTTCCCCGCTCTCCTAGACAGCAGGTAATCTGATATAGGTTATATATATATAATAACATTAAACGTATTTCTGCATTAGTCATATTATAAGAGAAGAATCAGAGCAATGAGGAAAAACCTCAAAATAGAAAAACAATGGCACTAAAAACAAAAGAAATAGTATGGTTCAATCAGCATCTCTATTCCACAGTTCTTTTTTGTCCATTATCTCTTATAGCAAATAGTTGAATATTTACATACTTGATGAAAAAAAAATCAACATATTTTGAGATGTTATTTTAAGGTAAAAAAAAATCTCATTTTCTACTAATTAATGTTATTCAGTAAGCATTTATTTGTATACTACTGTTTTCAGCAGTGACAATTTACAAATATGGGTTATTTTAATAGGAAAAATAATCGAAAAATTGGAGCTGAATAGTATACAGGAGTGCCATTTTTATATAAGAGGTGTTTTATCTTAAAGCGTTGTGCGTATGTTTTGTGAGTAAAATATTTTAAGCTTGCTAAGAAAAGGCAGTGTAATGAAACTTATTTTTAGTTTAATATGCTGCTCAGAGTTATTAAACTGGTACTTTGGGAAATTCCATTCAGTCCATGCCTGAAGTCATACTAAAAACACCTTTCAGCTGGGGTTAAGACCTGTTAGAACTTTAACTCTGTTGAAATAGTCTTCAAAAAAGAGGGTCACTTCTGTCACAATGAAGCCCCAAAGCAAGACTTTCATAAAGGGGCAGTGTGATGTGGCAGGCAAAACAAAGAAACAAAACCCCCAAATCTGTGGCTTCGTTGATAGAAACATGGTGTTTAGAATGAGGATGATGTAACTACCACTATTTTACAACTCTGATCCAGTTACATCTGGGGTATTGGGTTCAATCCTAGAAATCACATTTTAGGAAGGATATTGACATATTGGAGAGTCTCCAAAGGAAGATGATCAGGGTAGTCATCTTGCTATCTGACTGTATTGTATAAGGATCACTTCAAGGAACTGGCAATATTTAGCTTGGAGAAAACAAGACTTAGAAGGGACATTATTACTCAATCTAGGAATGTGAAGGGTTCTTATATGGAAGAGAGATTAAACCTCTCCTACTTGTCCCTGGAAGGTAGAATTAGGAATAACGAGTAGATGTTGCAGAGAGGAAGATTGGGCTCAGTGTAAGGAAAAATGTCCTAACAATTAGGGTTGTTCAAAAGTGGAATAAACTGCCTCATGAGATGTATTATGGGAAGCTTGAAATAGAAGCTGGATGTTTACTTTTCCAGTGAAATTACTATTTAGATATTAGTTAGACTAGATTTCCTTTCATATCTTTTCTTTTTTCTTTCTTTCTTTTTTTTTTTTTTTGGTGAGGCAATTGGGGTTAAGTGACTTGCCCAGGGTCACACAGCTAGTAAGTGTCAAGTGTGAGGGTGGATTTGAACTCAGGTCCTCCTGAATCCAGGGCTGGTGCCCTATCCACTGTGACACCTAGCTGCCCCTCTCATATCTTTTCTAACTCTGAGATTCTGCAGTACTGCTTACAGCTAAAAGGTAATTAACTAACTAGCATATGTATTGTATGGTGCATATGCTAGGAAAGCCAAATAGGTTTGATGCCTGAGATTGAATTGGTGGAGGGACTAAAATGAGTTATTTGGAATAAAAGGGTAACCATGAAAATAATTTTGTCTGAATAAAAGATATAGAGAGATAAGAGGTCTATTTTAGGTCTGTCACTGTTACTTTATAGATGAGTAACCCTGGGAAGGTCACTTGTACTTTCTAGGCCTCAAATACCCCATCTATAAATAGAAGGGTTTTAGACTGGATGATCATTAATGTTCTTCCAGCTCTAAAGATTTTTTTGATTATATAAAATAAAAAGTATTATGATATGGATTTCAAGTTACTATGGCAATAGGGGTGTATGGGTTTTAATTTAACCAGCTATCTTATATTATGTTTCAGAAAGCACACTAGTATACGTGGCTGGTGGTAGGATGTGTAGAAAGGCCTCTTTCTCTGTAGAAAAGTTTTTCTAAAAAGATCTGGGGGGTTAATGGAAAAAAATACCCAGGTTTTCCATATCAGCATTTTAAAAAATTGTTATAACTTCAAGTTAATATTATAGACAATCTCTACCTTATACTGTGCAAATTCTATTCTTGGTTGGATGCAATCCCCAAAAGTTTCCCGTGTCACTCTTTGGATTCTTTCCTTCTCTTTTATATTTTCATGAATGATCCTTGGATCCACTGTGGAGATAAGAGAAAAAAATTATTTTAAATTTCTGGGTTATTAGAAATGCATTTTATTCCTCAAGACCTTTTTTGAAAGATAAAATATTAAAACATTTCAACAGCTTCAAAATGTATTAATTATGAACTATGCATACTATATTATTATATAATTATAAAGAATTATAGAGAACTATACACACTATACCATTAGTTAAAAAAGAGTAACAGCTCTGTTATAGCAGAAAGAAGACAAAATTTGGAGTCAAAACATCTGGATTCAACGCCTATCACCAATTTTGTGACTTTGGGCAAGTCACTGCCTTTGTGACTTCATCTCATCTACAAAATGAATTTAATTACCTGCACAACCTACCATGTAGGGTTGTCATAAGAATCAATTTGATAATGAATATAAATGTCTTTGTAAACATAAAACACAATACAAATATCAGCTATTACATTATATTTGCTTCAATTTGTTTTGACTTAGATCTGTACACAGAATTCCCAGTGAGGAAATCCCTTTCTATTGATGAAGAAGGCACCTGCTCTGCCACTTAGAACTGCCTGGGGACAGTTAAGAAGTTAAGTGGCATAGAATCACTATTTAATCCAGGTCTTCTTTTTTTTTTTTTTGGTACCCAGGTCTTTTTGGTTCTGAAATCAGATACCTATTCACTATATCAAAGCTACCTCTCAATTAGTAAACTACAAAGATTAAAAGACAAAGTCCTTGTGTTCATGGTGTTCACAATTTAGGAGGAGGAAAGGCACACATTCTTTTTTTTTTTTTTTCTGAGTGTAATTCTTTATTTGTTTGTTTGTTTTTTGGTGAGGCAATTGGGGTTAAGTGACTTGCCCAGGGTCACACAGCTAGTAAGTGTTAAGTATCTGAGGTCGGATTTGAACTCAGGTCCTCCTGAATCCAGGGCTGGTGCTCTATCCACTGCGCCACCTAGTTGCCCCAGAAAGGCACACATTCAAACAAATACAGTGTATTTTAACAAAAAGAAAACACCAATATACTATCATAAATAACCAATGAAACTCACTTAGCTCAAACTCCCTTCTTTGGACTCCCATAGCATTCTGAGTATTTCTTTTGTCACTTTAACTCATTTTTTTGTTCCATAGTTATTTGTATACAATTCTTATTTCCTCTACTAAATAAAGCTACATTAGGGTATGAATTCTATTTTGTATGTCTCTATGTACCATACAGCACCAAGCACAGGCGCTGAGCATAGAAGATGCTAAATAAATATTTGTTGAATGAGTGAATTCAGGGGCTGGCATCCTTGGTTCAGCTGTTGCCATCCATAACATTCTGATGATTTTATTCTTCCCTTTCATTTCCAGTTCTCCTTGGGTTTAGAGTGCTTTAATGGACTTTTTGTACCAAGGTACAGCTATCATATTGACATGGATTTCCCTTAGATACACAGTAATCTTTATTCATTTTTTTGTCTTAATAGTATTTTATTTTTTTTCCAGTTGTATGTAAAGATAGTTTTCAACATTGATTTATATAAGATTTTGAGCTCCAAATTTTTCTTCCTCCCTCTCTCCTCTCCACCCTCCCCAAGACAGCAAGCAATCTGATATAGGTTAAATATGTACAATCACATTAAACATGTTTCCACATTTGTCATGTTGTGAAAGAAGAATCAGAACAAAAGGGAGAAACTTCAAGAAAGGAAAAAACAAAGTAAAAATAGTGTGGTTCAATCTGCAGATTACACAATTCTTTTTCTGGATATGTAGAGCATTTTTCCATCATGAGTCCTTTGGAATATACACAGTAATTTTTAAAAGTTTCCAATGAAAACAGCACATTTTTGACACCTTCTCAAATGCTGGCCTCTCCTCTCAAACCACCCAACTTATAAGGACAGATTAATCAGTAAATTCCTTGTTTGGCCTCCTAATACCTTCTTCTTGAAAATTCAAAGCATCATATTTAACTATTCTTTTTCTTCCAACTCTTGAACCTAATTGGTTTTCCCCCATTTATTTAGAATTTCCCCCCCAAATTATATGTAAAAACAATTTTAATGTTGAGTTTTAAAACTTTGCGTTCCAAATTCTCCGCCCCCCCCCCCCGCCCCCGCCTTAAGAACTCAGGCAATTCCAGCTATACCAAATCTGAAGCTTTACTATAAAGCGGCAGTCATCAAAACTATCTGGTACTGGCTAAGAAATAGAGTGGAGGATCAATGGAATAGGTTAGGCACAGGAGATATAGTAGTAAATGACTTTGGTAATATTCTGTTTGATAAACCCAAAGACTCCAGCTTTTGGGATAGGAACTCAGTATTTGACAAAAACTGCTGGGAAAACTGGAAGAATATATGGCAGAAACTAGGCATAGACCAACATTTTACACCTTATACTAAAATAAGGTCAAAATGGTTACATGATTTAGACATAAAAGGTGATACCATAGGTAAATTAGGAGAGGAAGGAATAATTTACCTCTCAGATTTATGGAAAGGAGAACAGTTTATGACCAAACAAGAGATAGAGAATATTATGAAATGCAAAATGGATGATTTTATTACATTAAATTTAAAAGTTTTTGTACAAACAGGAGCAATGTATCCAAAATTAGAAGTGAGGCAGAAAGATGGGAAACAATTTTTATAGCCAGTATTTCTGATAAAGGCTTCATTTCTAAAATATATTGGGAACTAAATCAAATGTGTAAGAGTCCAAGTCATTCCCCAGTTGAGAAATGGTCAAAGGATATGAACAGGCAGTTTTCTGATGAAGAAATCAAAGCTATCTATTGCCATATGAAAAAATGCTCTAAATCACTATTGATTAGAGAAATGCAAATTAAAACAACTCTGAGGTACCACCTGACATCTATCAGATTGGCTAATGTGACAAAAACGGAAAATAATAAATGTTGGAGAAGCTGTGGAAAAATTGGAACACTAATCCATTGTTGGTGGAGCTGTGAACTGATCCAACCATTCTGGAGAGCAATTTGGAACTATGCCCAAAGGCCTATAAAGCTGTTGCATACCCTTTGACCCAGCAATACCACTATTAGGTCTTTTCCCCAAAGAGATCATAAAAAAAGGAAAAGGGGGGCAGCTAGGTGGTGCAGTGGATAGAGCACCGGCCCTGGAGTCAGGAGTACCTGAGTTCAAATCTGGCCTTAGACACTTAACACTTAACTAGCTGTGTGACCCTGGGCAAGTCACTTAACCCCAATTGCCTCACTAAAAAAAAAAAAAAAGGGAAAAGGACCAACATGTACAAAAATATTTATAGCTGCTCTTTTTGTGGTGGCAAGGAATTGGAAATTGAGGGGTTGCTTATTAATTGGAGAATGGCTGAACAAGTTGTGATATATCAATGGGATGGAATACTATTGTGCTATAAGAAACAATGAGCAGAACCAGATCATTGTACACAGCATCAACAACACTGTATGTTGATCAACTGTGATAGACTTGACTCTTCTCAGCAATACAATGATCCAAGATAATTCCAAAGGACTCATGATGGAAAATGCTCTCCAAATCCAGAAAAAAAGAACTATGGAATCTAGATGCAGATTGAACCATACTATTTCTTTTTGTTTGTTAGTTTTTTGAGGTTTTTCCTTTTTTGCTCTGATTCTTCTTTCACAGCATGACTAATGCAGAAATATGTTTAATGTGATTGTACATATATAACCTATATCAGATTGCTTACTGTATTGGAGAGGGGGGAGGGAGAAAAATTTGAAACTAGAAATCTTATAAAAACACATGTTGAAAACTATCTCTACATGAAACTGGAAAATAATAAAATACTTTTATGAAAAAAAACTCACACAATTCAATATAAATTATACATGTATAGTCATGCAACACATTTCCACATTAGTAAGGTTATGAAAGAAAACCAAAAAAAATACCTTTATAAAAAGGAACTAAAAAAATTATGCTTCAATCTGTATTCAGATACCATCAGTTCTTTCTCTGGAGATGAACTGCATTTTTCATGTCTTGGTTCATTGTATTGCTGTAAATAGCTAAGTCTTTCACAGCTGGTCATCTTACAATATTGATGTTACTTTTTATATAGTACATTCCACTTTGCATCAGCTCCTGTAAGTCTTTCCAATTTTTTTTCTTTTCTTTCTTTCTTTTTTGTGGGGCAATGGGTGTTAAGTGACTTGCCCAGGGTCACACAGCCAGTAAGTGTCAAGTGTCTGAGGCCGGATTTGAACTCAGGAACTCCTGAATCCAGAGCCGGTGCTCTATCCACTGCGCCATCTAGCTGCCCCCCTCCAATTTTTTTCCGATAGCATCTTGCCCATCATTTCTTATAGCACAATAGTGTTCCATCATAATCTCATCCCACAATTTGTTCAGCCATTCCCTAATTGATGGGCATCTCCTCAATTTCAAATTCAACTTTTTGGGTTGTTTTTTGTTTTTGTTTTTTGATACTGACCTAGTAGTGGTATTACTAGATCAAAGAGTATGCATGGTTTTATAGCCCTTTGGCCATAGTTCCAAATTGCTCTGTAGAATATATGAATCAGTTTACAACTTTACAAAGAGTGTATTAATGTCTCATTTCCCCCATATCCCCTACAACATTCGTCATTTTCCTCTGCTGTCGTATTATCCAATCCAATAGGTATGAGGTAGTACCCCAGAATTGTTTTGGCCTGCATCTCTCCAATCAATAGTGAGTTAGAGCTTTTTTTTTTTTTCATATGGCTATAGGTAGCTTTGATATTTCATCTGAAAACTTCCTATCTTTTGTTCATCTATCAATTGGGGAATGGCTCTTATTTTAACAAATTTGACTCAGTTCTCTATGTGTTTGAGAAATGAGGCCTGTCAGACAAACTTGCTTCAAATTTTTTTTCCACAGTTATTACTGCTAATTTATTTCTCGCCATCCTATTCCCTCCCCATGATATTTACTCTATTTTCTTTCACCCTGTCCCTCCTCAAAAGTGTTTTGCATCTGACTGTCCTCTCCCCAAATCTGCCCTCCCTTCTATCACCTCCACCCCTTATTCCCTTCCTCTCCTACTTTCCTGCAGGGTAAGATATATTACTATACCCATCTGAGTGTGTGTGTTATTCCCTCTTTGAGGCAACTCTGATGAGAGTAAGGTTTACTCACTCCCCAACACCTCCCCCATCTTCCCCTCCACTATATAAGCTTTTTCTTGTTTCTTTTATGTGAGATACTTTACCCCCTTCCACCTCTCCCTTTCCCTTTCTCCCAGTGACTTCATCTCACCCCCTAATTTTTTTAAAAGATATCATCCCTTCATATTTAACTCACACCTATGCCCTCTGTCTCCATCCAGCCGTACCAATAATGAGAAATTTCTTATGAATTACAAGTATCATCTTCTCTTGTAGAAATGTAAACAGTTTAACCTTTTAATTGATTTCTTTTCCCTATTTACCTTTTTATGCTTCTCTAGGGTCTTGTATTTGAAAGTCAAATTTTCTATTCAGCTCAGGCCCTTTTCATCAAGAATGTCTGAAAGTCCTCTCTTTCACTGAATTCTCATTTTTTCCCCTAAAGGATAATAGTCAGTTTTGCTGGGTAGGTGATTCTTGGTTGTAATCCCAGATCCTTTGCCCTCTGGAATACCATATTCTAAGCCCTTCAATTCTTTAATGTAGAAGCTGATAGATCTTGTGTTATCATGACTGTGGCTCCACCATACTGGAATTGTTTTGTAGTGGTGGTGTTTTTTTGTTTGTTTTTTGGTTTTGGTGAGGCAATTGGGGCTAAGTGACTTGCCCAGGGTCACACAGCTAGTACGTTCAAGTGTCTGAGGCCGGATTTGAACTCAGGTCCTCCTGAATCCAGGGCCGGTGCTTTATCCACCACGCCATGTAGCTGTCTTTCTGGTTGCTTGCAATATTTTCTCCTTGACCTGGGAGCTCTGGAATTTGGCTATAATATTCCTGGAAGTTTTCATTTTGGGATCTCTTTCAGGAGGTGATCAGTGAATTCTTTCGATTTCTATTTTACCTTCTGTTTCTAGCATATCAGGGCATTTTCCCTGACAATTTCTTAGAAGATAATGTCTAAGCTCTTTTTTTGATCACAGTTTTCAGGTAGCCCAATAAATTTCAAATTATTTCTCCTGGATCTATTTTCCAAGTCAGTTGATTTTCCAATGAGATAGTTCACACTGCCTTCTATTTTTGCTTTATTGTTTCTTGATTTCTCATAGTCATTAGCTTCCATTTGCTCAATCCTAATTTTTTTTTGGGGGGGGGGCAATGAGGGTTAAGTGACTTGCCCAGGGTCACATGGCTAGTAAGTGTCAAGTGTCTGAGGCTAGATTTGAACTCAGGTCCTCCTGAATCCAGGGCCAGTGCTTTATCCACTGTGCCACCTGGCTGCCCCCACCTCCCAACATCTCAATCCTAATTTTTAAGGAATTATTTTCTTCAGAGAGCTTTTGTACCTCCTTATTCATTTGGCCAATTCGGCTTTTCAAGGCATTCTTTTCCTCATTAGCTTTTTGTACCTCTTCTACCATTTGGCTCAGTCTGTTTTCTTCAGTATCTTTTGCATGTGTGTCTCCTTTAGCAAGCTGTTGACTTTATTTTCATGATTTTCTTGCATCACTCTTATTTCTCTTTCCATTTTTTCCCTTTACCTCTGTTACTTTATTTTCAAAGTCCTTTCTGAGTACTTATATGGCCTGAGACCAATTCATATTTTTCTTGGAAGCTTTGGGTATAGGAGCTTTGACTTTGTTATCTTCTTCTGATGGTCTATTTTGATCTTCTTTGTCACCTCAGAAACTTTCTAGGGTCAGCATTTTTTTCTGTTTACTCATTTTCAAAGACTATTCCTTGACTTTTTAAACTCTTTGTTAAAGTGGGCACTGCTTCCCGGGTGGAGAGAGCACTGTCCCAAGCTTCAGGGGATTTGAGCAGCTGTTCTCTGAGATACTTCTAGGAATTTGTAAGTCCTTAGTTCTTCCAAGGTGGTATGATTTAAGGAAAGGTATGTTTACTACTCTCTTGGCCTGTTTTGGTCTGCAAGCAACCACAGGTCAGCTCCTCTACTGTGGATCCCAACCAGAGTCCTGCTCCACTGTAGCTGCAAGCTCTTGTGTGCTTGCACTCCTCTCCCACCCGGGACCTCCACCCAAGACTGTGACCTGGATCCTAGTAGGGAAAAACAACAGTCCTGCCTCAGCGCTAGCAAAGAGACCACTGTAATCTCCTTCTGACCAATTTTTGACCCCCTTACTGGCTGTGGGCTGAATTCCAGAAACAGTTGCTGCCGCAGCTGATTCAAAAACTGTGGAGGCCTGCTCCTGGTTTTGCTGGGGCTAGGTCTGCACTGATTTGGCATGAGCTGGAATGCACTCCACTCTCACCCTGGTACAAGAGACCTTTCCTGCTGACCTTCTAAGTTGTCTTGGCTGGAAAATTATTTCACCCTGTCTTTTTGTGGGTTCTGCTGCTCTAGGAATTGTCTTATGGCATTATCTGAAGGTATTTGAAAGGGTCTTGGGGCGAGCTTGGGTAAGTCACTGCCTTTCCTCTGCTATCTTGGCTATGCCCCATCTTGAACCTAATTGTAATGATAGAGCTGAAGAGTTCTATTCAAAATAAGAAAGAACTCACTATTTATGACTCTCCAAAAATGTTTCCCGTCACATCAAGGAGCAGAGGTTACTATTATTGATGTCAAGGAGACGATGGAAAGAGTAAATTCTGATGATTAAAGTTGTTTTTAACAATGTGATGGACTTCCTTGTTAGGGAGTAAGCCTTCTATCAAAAATCTGAACAAAACATGACTATCACATTAAGAATATCCCAATACTTTGATTATTTAGTCTCAAATTCAAACTGAATCTGAATACCCTGAAGGATGAGGAAAAGTTTGAAGTGTCTTTGATTTACATACATCTATTTTATTCCAGTATATAAGTTTGATTAATGAATTCTACTTTAAGCATCTGTGGGAGAAGGTATAGGCAACTAGAGAAAGACTTGAGCCAATTTATAAGAGAATTGTGTAGGTGACTTGTTTGAACTAGTGAAATAGGTCAGAGGTTAGAATTTTTGGTTATAAATTTGAAGAAATTAAGGGAAATTTGAAGAGCTATCTCTAGGACAAGATGTGAACCTATATTCTATTTCCAGGTTGTGAGAAAAGCAAAATCAAGTACTATCAATTAAGGACGATTAAGAAGAAAGAGGAGAATACACTCTGAAAAGGTAAACTCAAGTTTAAGCTGAAAACAGTAAGACAAGGCAGAGTAAAGAAGAAAAGGTAAATGTAAGAGGGATAAACAAATGAATACAATGGATTAGTGAGTGGGGAAAATTGATGTAATTGTCAGAACATTGATTAATTCATGCCTAAAGAGGAAGTGGGTGTAGCAGGAAAGTTGTGGAGGTGAAAGTAAAGTAGAATGAGATTATCAAGTTCTTAAGAGATCATAATTGGGGGCAGCTAGGTGGTGCAGTGAATAAAGCAGCAGCCCTGGATTCAGGAGGACCTGAGTTCAAATCTGACCTCAGACACTTGACACTAGCTGTGTGACCCTGGGCGAGTCACTTAACCCCCATTGCCTCACTTAAAAAAAAAAAAAAAAGAGATCATAATTGACTATAAAGGTTTTAACCAGGTATAGGGTTAAAGTGTAAATACAAATAAAGTTGTTGTTGTTTTTAATAGCTGAAATCAACCATTATGGAGAATACATGAAAATATGCAACGACCTGCATTAAGTGTGCAGTGATCATACTTCTGAAACTGACAAATGACTGTTATCTGTGTTCCAAGTATAGCCTCATCTCTCTCAGATAAAGTAAGGGGACTCAAAGAACACCTCTCCACAAACCCAAATTGTTAGGAAGAATAAAGTATTCTAGAGGAAACAGGAGAGGTTTTAATTGCGAGGGCGGGGTGGGGGGGGGGAAGGGAAGAATGTCAAATGGGAGGAGGGAACTTAACAGGATACTGGAAGGTAGAAATGTGTCACAAAGAGGAATAAAGAGCTATTTGGTTACAGCTTTAAAAAATACTTGAGGCTTTTCCTAAAGGGGAGGGAGCTGGATGCTCTGAGGAGGAAGAAGGTGCTTTCTTCCAAAGAATGATATAGCAGAAGCTAACAGGTGGTAAAGTGAATAAATAGAGGAAGTCAGGAAGATGAGTTCAAATTCAGCCTCAGATACTTACTAGCTTTGTGACCATAGGCACTTAACTGCTGCCTGCCTCAGTTTTCTCAATTGTGAATTGGGGATAATAATGGCACCTACCCCCCAGGGTTGTTGGGAGGATAAAATAAGGCAATATATGTAAAACTGAAAAGTGCTATATAAATGCTAGCTTTTTGTTATTCAATCTTTCCAATCTTGTCTGACTCTTCATTTAGGGTTTCTTTGGCAAAGATATTAGAGCAATCTGTAATTTCCTTTTCCAGGTCTATTCAGATATCTGCTGGAGCACACTTACAAAAACAGAGCAGTCAATAACTTCTTAAATTACTTTAGTGATAATTTCATATCTCAAAGATAGAAAAACCAACAAAGGGAAATTTTATTCTGATCTGATTCTCACTTACAGGGAGGAACTGGTTATTGGGATGGAAAAGATGAGTATCTTGGGGTAAGTGACCACTTCCTCCAAGAATTGATGAAAGAGAAGGGGAAGAAATCTGGACCGAGTCAAATACAAACCCTAGATTTTAGTTGAGACTTTAATTTCTAGAGGTAACATGGCACAAAAAGATATTTTTCAAAAACCTTTTAGTTCAACTAAAAACAATTAGAAATAAATATTTCTCTAGCCTAAAATATTTTCCTGGCATTAGGAAAGTGTGTAAAATGGTTAAGAACAAAATCTAAGATCTAAGAAAATGGATTAATCCTGGTAACTACATTTAGAAGGAAAAAAATAGTCTTCCAGTTAAGATCCCTGCTTTCCTTACCCCAAGAAGTGATAGACACTATGACCCACCCATGAGTAGTGCCCTCTTTTCTATTCAGGTACTTCTTGTGCCCTTGGAATCCCTTTCCATTTATAATGGATTAAGTTGTTCATTGATTTCAATCCTTCCAGTCAAGGAAGGAAGGAGAAGTTTTACATATTAAACTATTGTTTTTTAGATGAGGATTTTACTTTAGTTAACCCCAAACTCTAATTTTAATATATTATGAATTTTTTATTGAATCTTGAATTGCCTAAAATTGTTAGGTGGCACGGTGGATAGAGTGCCAATCTGGAGTCAGGAAGACTCATTTTCATGAATTCTAATCCAGCTTCAGGTACTTACTAGCTGTGTGACTCTGGACAAGTCACTTAACTCTATTTACCTCAGTTTTCTCAATTGTAAAATGGGTTGGAGAAGGAAATGGTAAACTACTCCTGTATCTTTGCCAAGAAAATCCTGATTGGGGTAATGAAGAGTCAAACACAAGTGGAAAACAACAGAGAGCTATCCAAGAGCATTGGGGAGATGGAACTGTCAATATGGACATTCTATAAAGTAGAAATGCTTGCTTTTAGATTAATGTTAAATTATTAAAAATTGTTTCTGGAAAACTTGTGTCTAAAATGCAGAGTATAGTATTAATATTTTTTGTCAACACAAAGTTAGATCCCATTGACTAAAATACAACAGGGGAAGTAAGTCCAGGAAGGGGAGATTTTCAAGAATGAAATCCTGAAGACAGAAGAAAAATAATTCCCGTGACAAGTTAAATTTGTCTCAAGAGACTAGTGTGGATTCACCAACCAACTCAGATTTTTAAAAGAAATATACAAAAGATGGGAACAAGGGCAGATAACAGAGGATGAATATTAATGTGAGGTACAGTTCAATAAAAATAGTATATGGAATGCTAAAGCTCACTGAGACTTGCAAGGGAAACTAAGGAGACCACAAATATAGTTTCTGGTTTATGTTTGTTTTAGCTGTATTGAAAGAAAAAAGAGGACCAGAGAAAGGACAGGACCCTTGCTTAGGGTGGATGGGATAATGCTAACTGACAAGAGAGGGAACAGAGGCTCAGTTCTTATTTTGTTTGTTTTCTCAACCATGGAGAATGGCTCTTATACTGGAAAGAGAAAATAGAAAGGACTGATGAGGAGGTTATACTCAAGATAAGGCAAAAGTTAGAGAGTACTTGGTTGTCCCTGATTAATTCAAATCATCCTGGGGCAGCTATGTGGCACAGTGGATAGAGTGCTGGGCTTGGAGTCAGGAAGACTCATCTATTTGTTCATCTGTAAAATGAACTGGAGAAGGAAATGGCAAGCCACTCCAGTATCTTTGCCAAGAAAATCCCAATTGGGGTCATGAAGAGTTGGACATGACTGAAAAACAACAAATTCAAATCACCTAACCAAGTTAACTATACAGTCAATTCTACTCTAATAGAATGCAGAAAACTCTACCACTATAGTAACTCACAACCTACAGGCTTTCCCATACCCACTTTCACAAGCAAACTTCAGATCTTTTTCAAGGCAAAGTGCCATATTTAATGTATATCTCCTGGTACAGTAGGAGCTATGGGTAGAGGGGGAATGTTCTGCACTCCACCCCTACCCTACCTGCACCAGTAACCAGTAAGCTTTGCAACCCAGGACCAGTAAGAACCAGGGCTGCAGACACTGCCATTATTTAATTGTATTTATGTATTTCTTTTCCATTTAACATGTATAAAACATTTTTATTAGATTCTTTTTTTTTTAAGTGAGGCAATTGGGGTTAAGTGACTTGCCCAGGGTCACACAGCTGGTAAGTGTCAAATGTCTGAGGCTGCATTTGAACCCAGGTCCTCCTGACTCCAGGGCCGGTGCTCTATCCACTGCGCCACCTAGTTGCCCCTTTATTAGATTCTTGAAGCAGATAGGTTATACATGTACAATTGTACAAAGCATTACCATAGTAGCCCTTCTGTATAAGAAAACTGGAATAAAAGAAAAAAATGGGGGCAGCTAGATGGTACAGTAGATAAAGCACCGGCCCTGGATTCAGGAGGACCTGAGTTCAAATCTGGCCTCAGACACTTGACTTACTAGCTGTGTGACCCTGGGCAAGTCACTTAACCCTCACTGCCCCGCCAAAAAAAAAAAGAAGAAAGAAAGAAAGAGAAAAATGGCATGCTTCAGTCTGTGTTCCATCAATATCAGTTCTTTCTTTGGAGGTGGATAGTCTGCTTCATCACTATTCCTTTGTGATTGTCTTGGATCAGCCCTTTGGTTTTTATTTGGAGATTCTGAATGTCAAAGTGATTTTTAGGAAGGCATCTATCACCTTATAGCAGAACTGTAGATGATAGAAGACTATGCAGGATAATTAGTTCACTAGAAGATCCAAAAGGAACTTGACAGATTAGAGTTTTGAGCCAAATATAATAAGATGAAATATAAATGAAGATGGACGATAAATGTAATCTTATATTTGGGTTAAAAAAATAACCTCATAAGATGGAGATATGGACAGAGAGCAGTTATTTTGAAAAAGATCTGAGGGACTTAGTGGGCTTAATATGAGTTAGTACAGTGTGTTAACTGTGAGGTCCTTGAGAGTAAAGACTGGTTTTTGGTTTTCTTTTCTTTTCTTTTTTGCTTTTATTTGTATCCTCAGTACTTAGCACAGTGCCTGGCACTCAGCAGGCATTAAATAAATACTACTTGACTGATATAACAACCAAAAAAAGCTATTATGATCTTTGGTCATTTTTTTTTTTTTTGCAGGGCAATGAGGGTTAAGTAACTTGCCCATGGTCACACAGCTAGTAAGTGTCAAGTGTCTGAGGCCACATTTGAACTCAGGTCCTCCTGAATACAGGGCCAGTGCTTTCTCCACTGCGCCACCTACTTGCCCCAGATCTTTGGTCATATTAAGGGAAGCATAACAGCTTCTAGAATAGGGTAGTATTAGTCTCATTGTACTCTGTCCCTTTTAGACTTTATCTGGAAGACTGTGTTCAGTTCTGTAAACCACATTTAAGAAAGATATTGATAATGTAGGGAGTGTACAGTGGAGGAAAGTGAAGAGCATTGAGTCCATGTCATATAAAAATAGGTTGAAGGAAGTTGGCATGTTTTGAATGGAGAAGACTTGGAGGAAACTTGATAGGTGCCTTTAAGTATTGCAAGAGCTATCATGTGCAGGAAAGATTAGACTTGTTCTATTTGGCCAAAGAGGGCAAAACAAGGAATAGTAAGTAGAAGTTACAAAGAAGCCAACTTGGGCCTGATGTCAGGAAAAACTTCTTCATGATTTAAGCTGTCCCAAGGTGAAATGGGTTCTCTTATTTTCCCTCCTTGGAGATCTTCAAGCAAAGATTGGATAACCACGGCCAAATATGTTGTAGTGGGGATCCCTTTTATGTATAGTTTGGACTAGATGGCTGAAGTCCCTTCCATCTCTCAAATTCTGTGAAAATAAGATCCTGACAAATTCTGTTGGAAAGCTATTGACAGTCTCTTTTCTTCAGCAAAAAAATAATTTTTATCATTCTGAAAGCATTGCCCATAAAGTATGGCTGACAAATCGTACTGAACCAAGATCTCATAATACATTATCCTAATGAATAAGAAATATTAATAGAAACTTTAAAAGTAATAAAATATGCAACCAAAGTTTATTATAAAGAGAAAAAAAATCAAATCAGTTACCTATTTCACTCTCAGCATTTCCTTCCTGTAAAGGTGTATGGTGGTAAGTTTGAAAATCCTAGAGAAAGAAATTTAACATTAGTGCTTCTGTCAGTCTTTTTTTGAAAATAACATTCTACTTTATCTGGCAAGAGGAAATTATCAGAACCTTTCATTTCTCATATCAAAAAGGATTTCATTTTGTTTTATTTTTTCAGTTCATTTTTATAATTAATATGTCCCTTCCTCAAAATCCAAGAGCAAATAAACAAACAAAAAACCCAAACCCACAAAACTATAATTAAAGCCTTCAATATTAGCTATATAGTCTGGCAAAACAAATTTCCCATTAATCATGTCCAAAAATGTATGTCTTTCCACATTTTGAGTTTACTGCCTCTATATGGAAGTGAGTGGCATGTTTCATTCTCATTCTTTTGGACTTGGAACTTATCATTGTGTTTATTAGAATTCTAAAGTCTTTCAAAATTGTTTCTTATATAATGTTTTGTTATAGATTATTCTCCTGGCTCAGATTGTTTCAGTCTGTATCAATTCATAGAAGTCTTCCCAGTTTCCACTAAATTGTCCACTTCATCAATTCTTATGGTACAATATATATTCCGTTCCATTCATATAACACAATTTGTTTAGTCATTCCTGGGAGTACAGGAATGCAGGAGGTGGAACAGAAAAGGAAAAAAGGAGAAGGAAGGAAAGGAAGAAGGAGGGAGAAAAGGAAGGAAATAAGGAAGGAAGAAAGGGGAGTAGGGAGGGAGGGAAGGAAGGAAGCATTTATTAAGCATCTTCAATGTACTGGGTGATAAATGCTTTTAAAATACTATCTCATTTAATCCTCATAACCACCCTGGGGGCTAGGTGCTAGCTATTATTATCTCCATTTTGCAGATAGGAAACTGAGGCGAGGGTAAAGTGACTTTTCTGGAGTCACACAACTAGTAAGTATCTGAGGCCAGATTTGAACTCAGGTCTTCTGGACTCCAGGCCCAACACAGGGGCAACTTGGTAACTTTCTGGGCATAGTTCCAAATTGCTGTCCAGAATGGCTAGATCAATTTATAACTCCACCGATGGTACACACTGGTGTACCTGGTTTTCCACAGGGCCTGAAACATTTTCCAATTTCCTTTTTTGTTATCTTTGCCAGTTTGATAGTTGTAAAGTGGAACTTTGAAGTTGCTTTAATTTTCATTTCTCTAAGTATTAGTGATTTAGAGCATTTTTTCATTATGATTGTTGATTACTGTCCATTTTATCTTGTGACACTCTTATCGTTTGTTTGGTCATTAACTTTTCCCATGTCCATAGATTAAAAAGATTCTAATTTGTTAGTGATGTGACTTTTTGTATCTAAGCCACATATATATTTGAGGCTTATCTTGGTATATGATGTGAAATGTTCTAAACCTAATTTCTGCCACATTTACTATCTAGTTTTCCCAGTTATTTTTACTTCTACCCCCAGTAACTGGAGTCACTGGATTTAACAAACACTATCTTTATTTCTGTATGTTGGGTAAATAGTGTGTTCCACTAATCAATCTCTTTCTTACCCAGCACCATATTGTTTTGAAGACTGCAGCTTTATAGCAGAGTTTGAGATATGGTACTGCTAGGTCTCTTGCCTTTCTACTTTTAAAAAATTAATTTTCTTGATATTCTTGATGTTTTGTTCCTCCAGACAAATTCTTTATTATGTTTTCTAGCTCTACAAAGTGAGCCTGTGGTAGTACGATGGGTAAAGCACTGAATAAATTTAAATAGAAATGCTATTTCTATTATAATGGTTTAACCCACCCCTGCACGATGAATGTTTCTCCAATTACTGAAGTCCATATAGTGCTGGGGTTAATCTTGGTTGATATACTCCCAAATACTTTATAGTTTCACTAGTTATTTTCAATGGAATTTTTCTTTCTAGCTCTTCCTGTAGGGTTGAGTTGGTTACACACACACACAAATATTGATGATTTATTTATGTGGTTTTATCAGTATACTTTGCTTAAGCTATTGTTTCAGTTAACTTTAGAGAACTTTTGGGGTTCCTTATCCATATCATCACTATCATCTACAAAAAGCAGTAATTGGGGCAGCTAGGTGGCGCAGTGGATAGAGCACCGGCCCTGGAGTCAGGAGTACCTGAGTTCAAATCTGGCCTCAGACACTTAACACTTAACTAGCTGTGTGACCCTGGGCAACTCACTTAACCCCAATTGCCTCACTAAAAAAAAAATTTTTAAACCCAAACAAACAAACAAAGAAACAAAAAATTGTTAAAGCTAGAATTTCTAGCACCGTGTTAAACAGTAGTAGAGATATTGGTCATTCTTGTTTTACCCTTGAGCTTTCTGGAAAGGCCTGTAACTTTTCTTCATTACATATAATGTTTGCTCTTGGATTTAGATACAAATTATTTACTATATTAAGGAAACATCCATTTATTTCTGTGATTTCTAGAGTTTTTAATAGAAAGTATTGAATTTTGTAAAAAATCTTTTACAGCATATATTGATATAATCATATGGTTTGTATTTTTTTATATTTTAACACAGTTTATATTTCTAGCATTCCTTATATTGAACCAAACCTACATTTATGGTGAAAACCCAACCTGGTCATAATACATAATCATTCTAGTATGTTATTGGAACTTACTTGCTAGTATCTGCATCTATGTTCATTAGACATATTGTCTGTAGTTTTCTTTCTCAGCTTTGTCTCTCCATGCTTTTAGGTATCAGGCCAATATTTGTAGAAAGAAATTGGAAGGGTGCCTTCTTTTGTTATTACTTTAAACCACTTATGTAGTATTTGAATTAATTGTTCTTTGAAAGCTTGATAGAATTCATTTGTAAATCCATGTAGTGCTTGAAGGTATTTGTTGTTGCTGATACTACTGTTGGGTTTTTTTACCTTTGAAAGTTTTTATGTCTTATTCAATTTTTCTTTCTGATAATGAGCTAGTCTAATTATTCTCTTGTTATTCTGGATATTTATATTTTTCTAAGTATTCATCCATTGCTTCTAAGTTGCCAGTTACATTTAATTGGGGAAAATGCTTTCTGAAAATTTCCCTTGTTTCCTCTATAATTTTAAGTTCTTTTTAAAATTCATTTTGATAGGAACAATTTAGTTTTCTCTCATTTTAAAATCAGGTTAGCTAATTAATTGCTTATCTACTCTATTAGTTGTTTTTTTTTAAAGTGGCTCCTACTGTTATTTATAAATTCAGTGGTTTCTTTTTGGTTTCAATTGTGTTACTCTCTACTTTTAAAAATTTCTACTTTATTTAGTTTGGGAGTTTCAATTTGTTACTCAAGTTTTTAAAATTCCATGCCCAATCTATTGATTTGTTCCTTCTCTCTCTTTGTTGATGAAAGTATTTAGAGATTAAAATTTTCCTCTTAGAACTGCTTTAGCTGCATGCCATAAGTTGTGGTATGTATTCTTATTACTGTCATTTTCTTTGTTGAAATATTCTATTGTTTCTGTAATTTGTCCTTAAACCACTAATTCTTATGTTTTTAATCTCTAATTACTTTAAAAATCTTTAAGGGACCTTAATTGAACATAATTTTTGTTGCACTGTAATCGGTAAATGCTAGAGAAAGAAATGACAAACCACTCCAGTATCTTTTTCAAGAATCCTAAATCATGTCACAAAGAGCTAGACATGGCTGAAAAATGATTATCAACAACATAATCAGTAAATAATATGTTTAGTATTTATACTTTTCTGCATTTTGGGAGAGGGCATGAAGTCTTTATGTTCCAACACATGGTAAATTTCTGCAAAGGTACCATATACATCTGAGTTGTACACAAGTCCATCTTATTCCTATTCAGTAATAGTCAGAGATATATCTTCTTGGTTAGATTTCTCTAGGTCTGAAAGGGGTATGTAAGTTTCCCCACTATTATAGTTTTATTATCTATTTCTCCTTCCAATATGATTAGTTCTTACTTTAAGTACTTAGATGTTTTGTTATTAGTTGCACATTTACTAAGTAGTGACACTGATTCTTTATGGTACCTTTAAGCATAATATAATTTTCCTGCTTATCTCTTTTTATTTTATTACTACAGGCTCATCTAAAATAATGACTCCTGTTTTGTTTTTTAGTTTAGCTATTGCATAAAAGATTTTAACTATATGTGAATCTTTGTGTTTCTTGCAAGCAATATGTCAAATTTTGCTTTCTATTTTAATTTTGCTATTCTTTTCCATCTTGTGGGTGAATTCATTCCATTCACATCCACAGTTGTGACTATTGTGTTGTTTCCTTCCATCCCATCCTCTTGTAATTTTCCCTTTTTGCTCCCATCACCCTCTTTTACACATAAGAATATGATAGAAGACAGGGAAAGTGCCTAACATTTGTGATCTTATAATGAAGCATCCAATTCTTCCTTTCCTTTTAATTCTCCCTTCAAATTCCCCCCTCGATCATTTCAGTTTATTTTACTTATGACTATCCCATTAACTATCCTGTCCTCCCCAAACTCTTTTTTACCCTTTGTTTGTTTTTTTTTCTATTTACCTTTTGAGTGATGTATTTATGTACCAAAAAGTTTGTGTGTGCCTGCAATTATGTTCAATTTTTCTTTATCTAGTTCATAGGAAAGTGAGATTTAAGAGATGCCAATTCCCTCATGTCCATCTTTATACACTCTATACACTTTATACACTCTTCATTTTATGCATCTCTATTATATGAAAGGGGAAGCCAGGTGGCACAGTGGATAAAGCACCAGGTTTGGAGTCAGGAAGACTTATGATTCTAGCTCTCCTCTTCTTCAAAGGGCAGCTGCTAATTAGTGTGTACTCCTTACTGTGGCTCCTTTGTATCTAAACTCCTTTTTCTGGTTGCATGCAGTAATTTTTCTTTACTCTTGAGACTCTGGATTTTGGCTATTATGTCCCTAGGAGTTTTCATTTTAAAGTTTCTTTCTGGAGGTGACCAATGGGTTTTTTTCTGTTTTTACTTTGCCCTCTGCTTCTAAGAGTTCCAGGTAATTTTCATTTAAGATCATTTTCTGAATAAGGTATTGAGCTTATTTCTGATTATACTTTTTTAGAGATTCTGATAATTTTTAGATTGTCATTTCCTGACCTGTTTTCCAGGTCAATAGTTTTTGATATGATACTTCTTACATTTTGTTCTCTTTTCTTTTCTCCCAGCATTAACCTGCAAACCACTAAATGTGCCTTTCTCCCAGCCTTTTAAGTAATCACTGACAGAAGAAATCATTGTGGAGAAAGGGTCCACCTTCCTCAACACCATCAGCAACAATTGGTAACCAACTGCGATCAAGAAGCAGGCCCTGGAGCCCTGAGAGTGGCAGTACACCCCCTACCCGCACCCCAACCCACAGATCCTGCTTCTAGCCCATACCTCACGGCCATCATCCTGAGAAGCAACTCCTGGGGCAGCTAGGTGGCACAGTGGATAAAGCAATGGCCCTGGATTCAGGAGAACCTGAGTTCAAATCTGACCGTAGACACTTGACACTTACTAGCTGTGTCACCCTGGACAAGTCACTTAACCCTCATTACCCCCAGCCCCAAAAACCACACACACAAAAAAAACCACCAGAGAAGCAACTCCTATGAAGAAGGAACTAGTTATCCCCACCAGCTGCCAACCAGCTGCCACCCACAGGGCAGGTAAGTCAGCATAGTTGAAGCAGCAGGGCATTCTGATGGAAAGACAGGATGTTGCATATTCCAGACAAATCAAATCACCACCACTTTGACCACCATCTTCTCTCAGATCCTATCCAAGATAGTGCAGGACCCTGAAGCTAAGAGCCCTGGGAGTAATGATACTTTCGGCTCATTGCCTTCAGCCACTATTTTAGGAAGCAATTCTGGTGGAGATGTGGTCTGACAACTGCACCTGCAGGTGCTACAACCACATCTACTGAAGACCCAGAATAGAAAGTTCTTATCATTAAAGTCCTTGCTACAGTCAAATGGTTCAGCATCAGTAACTGATTTTTTTTTTTTAAGTGAGGCAATTGGGGTTAAGTGACTTGCCCAGGGTCACACAGCTAGTAGGTGTCAAGGGTCTGAGGCCGGATTTGAACTCAGGTCCTTCTGAATCCAGGGCCAATGCTTTATCCACTGCACCACCTAGCTGCCCCAGTAACTGATTTATTTTTAATGTTTCTTTTTTTGGGGGGGAGGGTGTGGAATAATGGGGGTTAAGTGACTTGCCCAGGGTCACAGCTAGTAGGTGCCAAGTGTCTGCGGCTGGATTTGAACTCAGGTCCTCCTGAATCCAAGGCCAGTGCTTTATCCACTGAGCCACCTAGCTATCCCCTGATTTATTTTTTACAAATGGAAATGACAGAAAAGAAAGAACACTAGCATCTGCTTTGCCAATGTACCGCAATGAACATGGAACCTTTCCATCTAAATTGTAGTTGAAACCTTTCATATGCGTTGTCTCCACTATCAGAATGTAAAATCCTTGAGAACAAGGACTGTCTTACTTTTCTATTTGAACCCCCAGCATTTAGCAAAATGTTTTGCATATAGTAAGTGCTTAATAAATGCTTCATTTATTCATTCATTCTTTGAGTCTTATTTTGATATTTCTTATCAAGTCATTCTTTTCTGACTGGCCTATTCTAATTTTTAAAGCATTCAGTTTTTGAGTGAGTTCTGTTCTAAGGATCAAGCTGGGGCAGCTAGGTAGTGCAGTGGATAGAGCACCAGCCCTGGATTCAGGAGTACCTGAGTTCAAATCCGGCCTCAGACACTTAACACTTACTAGCTGTGTGACCCTGGGCAAGTCATTTAACCCCAATTGCCTCACCAAAAAAAAAAAAAAAAGGATCAAGCTCCCTTGCCATTCTTTCCTACCTAATTCTATTTTATATCTCTTATTTAGTTTCCTCCAGGTATTGCTGAAGTCCCTGTGGCTGGGACATTTTTTCTAGGCTTTACCTAGACTTGTTATTCTCTTTGGAGTTTACCTCATGGGCATCTCTCAAACCAAGGTATTCCTCACGGTGTTCAGAGCTTTCCTTGCATTGCTCATGGTGGGGGTTAAGAGGTGGGAGTGGACAGACCTTCTGATCATAGGGTTCTATCTGTTCTATCTGCTGTAGGCTTTGCCTGAGGTCCTTTCCTTTTGTTGCTGGGCTCAGAGGATACTCCTGTGCTGTGTTCCCACCACAGGCTTCAGAGGCTGTTATTGGATTTTTCCTAAAGCCTTTCTGTCATCACAGCTTGGCTAAGGCCACAGGTGCCATGCTGAACCTTGCCTAGAAATCCCTGAAAGCTGCTCTCTCTTCTTGGAACTGTAAAGACTGCCTGGCCTCAGGTTTTGTTTATCTCACAGTTTAGAATGATGCACTGGATTCTCCCTAGAAGTTAGGCTCAGACAGCCAGATAAAGGCTTAGAGAAAGTTTTGATTAGTTACTGTAAGGCTCAAGCAAGGAATGAGAGAACTATCCCAAAGATTCCAGGGATCTCCACCTTTTTGTTCTTGACCTGTCCCATTTTATCTATTACTGGATCATGGGTTGGGTGAGGAAGTCTTTGATGATTCTTTCTACTTCTTAGTAGAATGGTACATCTCAAAGTCCCCCTGGGGGGCCTCTGAGGAATCCCCTTTATCTGGGAATCTGGGATCCTCTTTATCCTAGCCCTCAGTTATGGCCATCTTCCCACAATCTTCAAAAAAGATTTCAAAGGAGATCTTTTTTGAGGAAAACCAATCATATTTTTAACTCCTTAATACTGGTTCCTATGGATGAACTGCCGGTTTTCAGAGAGACGCTTTTGAGATCATGGAAATAACACTGGATATGGAGTTATACAGGTTGGGTTCAAATATCAGCTCTGCTAGTGACTATCTTTGTGACTTTGTGACTTTATCTTGACACGCCTAAGTTTCTGCATTTACAAAATGAAGAGATTGGACTCAATCTCTCAGGTTTCTTAAAGATATAAATCTTATGATGCTTTTTGTTTCCTAATAATTAAAACACATTCATTTAACAAGCATCTATTAAGTGCCTATTGTGTGCCAAAATCTTGGGTACAGTGTTACCACATATCCAAGAAATCACAGATAAACAAAGCAGACCTACCATAGTCTCAATGAACTGACATACTTTTGGCATAAAAAAGTTAACTCACAAATAACAGGTAATTCATGAGGGCTTTTCCCCCCTCAAAATTAAGTGAGAATAAAATCCAATTAAGTAATTTTGAAGAAGAAATAATTTTTTTAAATCCTGCAATGTATCACCAAGTAACCTAGCTTATCCTCCCAAAGAATATAACACTAAAAACTGGACACAATAGTTTGTAAAAAGAATGTAATTAATGCAAAAGCATGTAGGTCAAATGACTGTAGTCACTTCTACACTGTTAATTCTACTAGTAAAGAGTTAATACAACCTAATTAAAAGAGCTTTTTTGTGGATATTTCCCACATTCCACAAAAAAAAAAAGGAACCTCTTCTAATAGCTAATGATCAATTAAAATCAGTCTCTGAATGCCTAGATGATAACACATGTTAGGAAACTATTTTGTTTACTGAAATGCTATCTACTTTACTAGGTCAATAATACATAATGCAAGGGCAGCTAAGTGGCAAAGTGGATAAAGTACTGGCCCTGGATTCAGAAAGACCTGAGTTCAAATCTGGCCTCAGACATTTGACACTAGCTGTGTGACCCTGGGCTAGTCACTTAACCCTCATTGTCCGGTCCCCCTCCCCCCCCCAAAAATATATATAATGCAATCTGCTCTTGGAAAAGGTGAATTCTCCCACCTACTAGATTGCTTTTGATCAGGCCTGAAACAAAACTTAAATTTGAAGAGATATACCGAATGGCTCACCTGATTATACTGTTTAAAAACAATTGCCTTAAGAGAATCCAGATATATACTTCGGAGTTCCATTTGTTGGATCTTCTGGTAATTGCCAGCAGTCATCAGTGCCTTGAGATGAAAATAAGCAAAACTATTAAGATTGCTGTCCCATTGTGTTTACATTTGCAAAAGTAAATAGGATTTTAAATAATCAATGTTTTCCACTAAACAAGGGAAAACTTTGGGAATATGTAACCTAAAATGGATGGCTTCTGAATGAATCCTATAACTATGGATATATAATTTGCCTAAAATCTATAGAATGTTATAGTGTTCTACACCATTCAAAAAAAAAAAACTCAGTGGAGGGGTAGGAGGGAGGAGGAGAAACGGTTTGATCAACAGTTTGGTATACTAGAAAAAGAAATCAGGAGTCAGAAAACCTAAGTTCAAGTTTGAATGCTAATGATTACTAGTTATGTGACCATGGGCAAGTCATCTAAATTTTTTGAGTATTTATTTCATCCTCTACAAATAATATTTACACTACCTACCTCATGGGGTTTTTGTGTGGGGAAAAACATTTTATAAATCTTAAAGCACTACAACTGATAGCAAGGTTAACACTCAAAAGCAGCTAATAAGCACTCATACGACATCAATTACATGAACTACAACAAATGTCTGACACTTGCAATAGTAATTTCTTTCATAATATCAGAAAGAAAGTGTACATTTCTAAGCTACTGTTCAATACCCTCTCCCCCCAATTTGGGAGGATGAAATTAGAAAACTACAGTAGAAATAACAGTCTAAGTTCAAATAACCAGCACTTAAATAGCAAGAATCATTGAGATCCTGAAGCAAAGTTAATTCAACAATAATTGTGATCCTTGCTAAAATACAGCCCTGCAAAGCCATATGCAAAATATACATTATAGCATTTGAACTGCTTATTTTTGGTTAAAAATCTGAAGGGGAAAAAATAATTTATTATTTTTTTAAAGTGAGGCAATTGGGGTTAAGTGACTTGCTCAGGGTCACACAGCTAGTAAGTGTTAAGTGTCTAAGGCTGGATTTGAACTCAGATACTCCTGACTCCAGGGCCAGTGCTCTATCCACTGCACCACCTAGCTGCTCCCTAAATTTTTTTTTTAATCTAAAGGAAGATTCTTGTGCTTATGATCATAATGCAGTAAACCTATAAAGCCTCACGAAAGTATAACCTGAAATGGTAGAGCACAGGTGCTGGGAAGCAGTAATTGACAAAGTAATCTGGTATAGTTAGACCTGGAGAGGCTTCTGGGAGACAGAACAGGTGTTGAACAGTGATTA
Organism: Dromiciops gliroides; assembly: GCF_019393635.1. Lineage (NCBI taxonomy): Eukaryota > Metazoa > Chordata > Mammalia > Microbiotheria > Microbiotheriidae > Dromiciops > Dromiciops gliroides. Next base: position 484,585,178 of record NC_057862.1, on the reverse strand, counting down.
TGCCACAATTATCACTTGTTTGTAGTGAAGAAAAATCATTGGTTTCTCTAGCCACATGCCCATTTGGTATCACAGACCCTTAAGGAATGATGATGCAAACCTTTAGCTTGGTAAGACAGTCCATACCTGCCAGAGCTCTGGAATGTATTTCTTAATACGGCCATGAGAGACGAAGACAAAAGGAGTTTGGGAATGATACACCACATATGTAGTTTTGTACTGATTTGGTTTCATGTAAGGTGTTCCCCAGGCAATTCGAATCCATACTGCATTATCCTCACAGTCTCTGAAGCTGATATGCACCTTATTGAACAAAATTTAAATTGTTTTATTAAATATAATTCAATTGGTTACAATAGCATTTTCTATAAGGTTACTAAAGCTTTTGGACACACTAAAATTCAGTGTTATTTTCTTCTCTTTCTCAAGGACATCAACTTGACTACTACAAGTCATCCCATAGTCTTTGGGGAATCTTTGGAAACAAGATGATGATAACTATAGACAATTCTTTTCATATATTTACCTAGAATAGGGGTTCTTAGCCTTTTGTGTGAAGGGGAAAAAGAAGGGAATAAGCATTTATCAAGTGCCTTCTATGTGCCAGGAACTATGCTAAGGGCTTTATAAATATTATATCATTTGATCCTTACAGCAACCCTGGGAGATAGGTGCTTTTCCCCATTTTACAGATAAGCATAAAAAGATTAAGTGACTTGCCTAAAGTCACACAGCTAATAAGTGTCTTTAGACTAGATTCAGAGCCAAACCACCTTTCCACCTCCCATTGCTCAGGAATTCGAAGTATAAATTGCAGTATTATTTTATAAGAAAATGGCTTTTTAATGAGGTCTGTTTTGGTAATTCAATAATTAAGCCCCAATCTGACTTTATTAAAAAATAGTCTCAAAGCAAGGTTTCTGTGTAGTAACAAACATACTACCTCGAGCTATACTTTAACTCATTCTCTGATCCTTAAGAATTACTAATTTTACAGAAATCATAGACATGGCCACTAATTTTCTGCTTCAAAAAAGTAAAATTCTGTTGTTTTTGTTTTATGGGAGAATTTGAATAAAAATTAGCTGGGCATGGTGACCCACACCTGTAATCCCTGCTGATTAGCCTTAAGCTAATTAGGTAGCACTTGTATAGCTTTGGATTTTCAAAGTGCTTTACAAATATTATTCTCATTTTATCCTCCTAACAACCCCGAGAAGTAGGTGCTATTATTATCCCCATTTTAAAGATAAGGAAGCTGAGGCAAAGAGAGGTTGAGTGACTTGGCTGGCGTCACCCAGTAAGTGTCAGAGGACAGAGTTGAATTTAGGTCTTTCTGACTCTAGGCCCAACATTCTATCAACCAAACCAGCAAGTTGCTTAGCCAAGCCTGGTGGAATTCTCAAGTTTGAGAGTCCTGAGCTGCATGTCTAAAGCCAATAAATTTCCCAAACTAAGTTTGGTATTAAAACTCCGGGGTGGGGGTGGGGGTGAGGCACTGCATAAGGAGTGACCCAGGTCAGTATTAGCAAGTCAAAGCCAAAGGGCTGAGCAGAGGTGGAGTCAGGCCTATGAGTACCCATTACATCCCCATCCTGGGATAGGGAGGCTCAGTCTCAAAAAACATTTTTTGGATAGGTTTACCATCAGTGGTAATCTTCTGAATGAGTCAGTTTCTACCCTGAACTCTTACAGAAGGAAAGAGAAAGCCAAAACAAGAATACTTTCAATTCAACAAGTTTGGGGCAACTAGTTTTAAGTTTGGAGGCAGCTAGGTGGCATAGCAGATAGAATACTGGAACTAGAGTCAGGAAGAACCAGCTTCAAATCTTACCTCAGACATGTCTTACATTGTGTGACACTGGGCAAGTCCCTAACCTCTCTTAGGCTGCTTAATTTATGCTGTTGTTGTTGTTTAGTCTTTTCAGTAATGTCTAACTCTTTGTGACCTCATTTGGGGTTTTCTTGGCAAAGACACTGGAGTGGTTTGCCATTTCCTTTCTCCAGCTTATTTTACAGATGAGGAAACTGAGACAAACAGGATTAAGTGACTTGCCCAGGGTCACACAGCTAATAAGTGTCCAAGGCCACATTTGAATTCAGGAAGATGAGTCTCCCAAACTCCAGACAGAGCATTCTATCCACTGTTGTCACCTGGCTGCTGCCCAGGGAAAGGGGGATAGGAGGGTAGGAATTTCTTGGGTGGTAGCTGTGAGAAACAGGAGTCTATAGTAAAAGAGGCAATTTGCAGCTGCCCAACAACAAACAGCTAAATGTTGTTTCACACTTAAAACAGTGAGTATTCTTTTCAGGGACAGGTTGGGCTAGATGGCTGCTGAGGTCCTTTCTAATGTTCAAATTCTATGAAATTCTGCAATTTAATCACAACATGCCTGCAGTTTTGAGCTCAGAGTTTTTCTCTGTAGGCAATCTGTGGAATAAATCAATTATTAATATGCCTTCAGTTATCAAAACTTCTAGAATATTTTATTCTATTTAAAAATACAGATGTGAAAGAAAATAAGGCCTACAGTATGGTTTTCAGGCTATTAAATTTAATATCATTTTCTATGATAGTTAGGATCCTTCAATTACTTCTGCACATCCTATCTTCAAGTCAGTTACTTTGGCCAATATAGAATTCACATACTCTTTTAAAAGCTGTCAACTCCTCACTCTCATCCTGCCCAGGCCTATTCATTTTACATTCATAATATTTTTTATGTAGATCTTCTTCTCTCCTTGACAGTGCCACTACCCTTATGTAAGCCATCACCTCATGCCTGGACAATTGCAATAGTCTGCTGATTGTTCTCTCTGCCATGACTCTGATCTCTGCCACTCACTTGCTATATGACTTTGGGTAAATCATTTATCTTCTCTGAGCTTCAGTTTCCTTATAAATGAAATGCAGAAAATAACTGTTTAGCCTTCTTTAGATGGCTACTATAAAGATCAAAGTAAGATCATGTATACAAATGGAAGATCAAGCATTAATAAAGTTTTAAAATTTAGTGCCCTAATCAACTATAAAATTTACAAGTTAATCTGCTATATTTAGTGATGCATAATCATTTTTATGGTATACTCTAGATATAAACAGCAAGCAATTCACATAAATGGCTGTAAATAGCGGTATCACCTTTACACAGTCAAACCAATTTTAACTTTTTCATTTCTTTGTAGATTCTCTAATAGTTATAATGGGCATCAATATAATTTTCTGTAAAACATATAAAGTTTACCCAAATCATAAACACACAGGGCCTGATTCTAACTCCTAATAGTCATTATTCCATGTGCCCCCAAACTCCAGGCTAGAATATTAAGGATGTTCTAATTAGGGAAGACAACTTTTAAGGGTAGGTCCAACTCAGAGTTAATAAAATTGGAGAGGGCACAATAAGATCAGGCACTAGCTCTTTGGTGCCTAATATTACTAGGGCACAAGAAGAGTTAATGAATGAGAATTCCAGGTTCAGGGAAAGCTGAGGCCAGGCTTTTGGCAGCTATAGTGGGGTGCACTTTTATCCGTGGAAACACAAAAGGAACTTCAGTAGATGACCATGTCATATCCAAATTTCCTATCATACCATTCTATTACAGTTATCTATACTTAGTTGTCAATAAATATTTCTTGGATTGTTGAACTGGTTACCTTGGGGGAAGAGATCAGAGATTATCCCTTCTAACTTCTTCCCCACTCTTCTACCCCTCCCCTCAAGTCATCTAAAAAAGAAAAGTGGTTATTTCCAGAGTCAGACTAAAAAGCAGTATTAGTTTGATTTGGGGGGCAACAGAAAGGCCTTCTCCCTCCCTACAACTGCCTATAAGTTGCAAGCCTAAAAAATTTTTAACAGGAGAAAACATAAAGATTTATCTAAAAGATAAATCAATATAAGAGGCATAAATTGCAAATGCTCAAGAAATGAAGCAGAATAAATAAACCCCATTCACACTAAAGTATAACATATCAGGCAAGTTTAAAGTACTGAAGTCAAATGCCTTCCTGCTTTGATTAGAAAACAGAAGAGTATCCCAGAGTAAGAGTTAAGAGACTTCAATTTTTATTCTGTTTCTACCAGCTAAGGCAGCTACGTGGCAAAATGGTCAGGAAGACCAGACTTGTGAGGATCAAATGAGATCATATTTGTAAAGCTCTTAACATAGTTCCCGGTACATAGCCAGAACCTAATAAATGCTTGTTCCCTTGCTTTTCTCTCTCCCCCCACTTTTATCTTTTTTACCACCTATTCTGGGTATCTATGGGCCTCAGTTACTTCATATCTAAAATGAGATTTTTCCAAGGCTAACATTCTATGACTCAAAGTACCTAAAAGGAACATGTCCAAGAAGTGACAAGGGCATGGAAAAGGGAAGTCAGAAGTCACTGAAGATTATCTTTGTCTAGAGTCCAACAGACAACTATTCCTACCCATCACATCTGCCTTTAACTGAGAATGAAAGGAAAGAGACTGTATAGAGATATCTCAGTTACATATAGATTTCAGTAGGAACATGGCTACCAGGTTACTTTTCTTTTTGAGAACTAGAAGATCAATTAGTCACTTATGTTCAATTTAATAAGAAACTCTCTGGAAATATCCAGTTAGTGTTATTACCAATATGGATAGGGTGTCTGTACAAATCTTTAATGACAGTGAGGGAATTTATAAAGGAGAAATGTTGTTCGGTTTCCCTACCTATAATCTAGGAGGGGTAGCCATCTCAATTCTTTTTTTTTTTCTTTTTCTTTTTTGCGGGGCAATGAGGGTTAAGTGACTTGCCCAGGGTCACACAGCTAGTAAAGTCTCAAGTGTCTGAGGCCGAATTTGAACTCAGGTCCGCTTGAATTCAGAGCCAGTGCTTTATCCACTGTGCCACCTAGCTGCCCCCCATCTCAATTCCTTCAATCCTTGGTATATTCTTTGTTTTTGCGGGGCAATGGGGGTTAAGTGACTTGCCCAGGGTCACATAGCTGGTAAGTGTCAAGTGTCTGAGGCCGGATTTGAACTCAAGTACTCCTGAATCCTGGGCCGATGCTTTATCCACTGTGCCACCTAGCTGCCCCCAATCCTTGGTATATTCTTTTTTTTTTTTTTTTAGTGAGGCAATTGGGGTTAAGTGACTTGCCCAGGGACACACAGCTAGTAAGTGTTAAGTGTCTGAGGCCGGATTTGAACTCAGGTACTCCTGACTCCACGGCCGGTGCTCTATCCACTGCGCCACCTAGCTGCCCCGGTATATTCTTAACAGGCTTTTTGACAAGGGTGAGTTTAAAAAGAAGAGCAAAAGTGTTTCAGAAATGTAATCTGAACACATTTATGACATATATGGGTCAAAATTTTCTTAAAAGGGAAGGAAAAATATTTTTCTGCACATGGTAGAAAACAGATTTAAGAAAAGAAGACAGAGAAATTTATAGGAGCTACTGGAGATTCCAATAACTAATGTGTGTAAAAGATACCAGATGATTCTAAAGGGGCTATGAAAAAAGGAAAAACAATCATGACATGAATTACAAGTGGAAGACAGAATGGAATGAGGAAGACTTTCAGACCAAAGACATCTGCTTGATAATATAGTACAACATGGCATCTGAGAGGTATAACTAATCTTTATAACAAGAATGAACAAAATATAAGAGCATAAATATCCTCCAATTCATTAATATGACTTACATTTCTTAAGGCTCTTTGAAGAACTTTCTTAAAAGAATCTTTAAACTCTTCCATATCAGAAAGGTCAACCTCTTCACCTGTCAGTGACAATGAAAAGAACTGAACAGCCACAAAGTGTGAGAGTAAGATGACTGTTGGGTAGGGCAAAAGACTCATCCTTCTGGACGTCTCTTATTATCACCTGACACTGAGGACCACATTCATTTTCTAGCTGTACTCTCCTCTCTGGATTTCATGAAACAGCTCCTTTGGGTCTCTTCTTACCTATGGGACCTTTTCTTCTCAGTTTCCTTTTTTTTTTTTTAGTGAGGCAATTGGGGTTAAGTGACTTGCCCAGGGTCACACAGCTAGTAAGTGTTAAGTGTCTGAGGCCGGATTTGAACTCAGGTACTCCTGACTCCAGGGCCAGTGCTCTATCCACTGCACCACCTAGCAGCCCCAGTTTCCTTTTGCTGAATCACCATCCATGGCATGCCCTTTACTTGTGAGTGTACCCTACAACTCTGCTCTTTTTTCTCTCATATTCTTCCATTTGATGAAAAATTCCATGGGTCTGTCAATGCTATAAAGATAACATCAGATCTATCTATCTATCTATCCAGACCTTGTGTCTCTCTCCAATCTCTAATCGTTCATTAACAACTAACTGCCTTTTGGTAATTTTGGAGTAGAGGTTCAGCAGGCATCTCAAATTCAACATGTCCAAAATAGAACCCATAATCTTCTCATTCTCTCAAACTTCCCTATTTTTGGTCAAGAGTAACACCATTCACCCTCCCTCATGCCATATAACCACAGTTGCCATATTTTGTTTTACCTCCATAACATCTTTCACATACATCCTCTCCTCTCCACTCACAATCCACCACTCTAGTTCAATTCCTTCATTACCTCTCAACTGTTCTATTTCAATAGTCTAATTTGTGTCCTGCCTCAAGTCTCCCTCCTACTTCAATCCATCTTTCATAAAGCCATCAAATATGATTTTCAGAAAGCACAGATCTGACTACGTCATCCCCTTATTCAATAAACTCCAGTGAGTCCCTTTTACCCCAAGGATCAAATATAAACTCTTCCGGTGCCATCCTACCTTTCCAACCTACATATTCCTCTCTTCCATGTGCTTTTTTTGGTCTGATAAAACTAGTCTTTCTGCCATATCTCACAAATGATGTCCCAACTCCAGGTCTTTTTATTGACTATACCCATACCTGAAATGCACTTATGCTCAATTTCTACCTCTTGGGAGCCCCTGGTGTCCTTACACAGTTAGCTGAACCGCCTAAGTTCTCTTCTGGACCCCCCAGTCGTTAATACCTTCAGCCTAAGATTATCTGATATCTGTTTTGTGTATATGCATGCATGTGTTTCTATGTATACTTAGTGTCTAGAGGGTACTTAGAATAGCATCACAGCTTAGATAGCAATCCTCCTCTTGTTATAATCTAGAAATTTCCATACTTCATGGTTGTATGTACTCCTTATTTAATCCCTAATATCTTGCTCATTGCCTACAACAATCAGAGATGGGAAAGTCACTTGATATGCTATCAGCTATTCAAGGTTAAATGAGAACCAGCTGCTTCCCTCCCAGGACTCTTCACCCCCTCACAAATCTCATAGTTTTTGCTGACACATGGAGAAACACTGGTATGGACAAAACCCTGCATCCCATCCCAGGTTCTGATAACATTCCTGGTTGTAGCCTTCTTTGGACTGTTGCTCTCCCAATTATTTCATTTTAGGCTATTGGTCTTCTTTTGTGTAAATCTGAATGAGCTACTGATTTATACTTTATTCAACAGGGACAGACAGAAACTGCTGACTTCAGGAAATACCCTCGCAAAGAATTTACAAGCTAACCATTTTGTGCTATTCCAAAAAGCATAACTAACAAATCACACAAACACTACTATTATTAAACCACCCCCATGGTACCTTCGTACTCATTTATCTTCCTACAAAGAGGTGATTAGTTAATTTTGAGAACACACATTTCCAAAGACCATGCAGTTTAATTTTAAATACCTGACATATCAAAGACAATTCTTTAGTCTAGGACTGCAATATCACATACCTGGGGCTTTAGTCATTTTATAAACAATCCAAATTTTCTTGGTTTGATAAGTCTGATGATCTGAAAAGGGTGGGGTGGGAGGGGAGAGAGAATTGAATTCTATTACAAGTCTGAAAATAATTTGGTCCTGAATAATCTATTTTTTCTGAAAGAATAAAACAAGTTATATGTAATTTGTTATACATATCAGTCTTTCCTGAAAATATATGCTCTGCACAAATAATTTTAAACTATTTTGAGCAAATAAAAAGAATAAGTGTTATTTCCTATGACAAAATATTTGTTTATTCTTAAACATCTCAAAGCACTGATCTTAAGAGTCAGACCTGGACTCAAGATCCCACCCAAACATTGATGAGACTGAGTGGCTGATTAAGTCCTGTGACCTTGTTGGACTTGGACTCCTTCATGAGTAAAATGGAGATGAATGCTATCTCATGTTATTTTGAGGAAGGTAAATTTAAAGTGTCAAGTAAATATGAGTTCCTATTTATTCCATTTTCATATAGTTGTTTTGGAAAATTTTAATAATAGCAGGTTTATATCAAAATTACAGCAAAAATGGCAATATCTTATTTATCTAATGGCTCTGAGAATTATCTATTTGAGATAACTGAGTCTTCTAGATAAATGAAGATTATCAGTTTAAGAAACTTGGTTTTCTTTAACTATATATTGGGGAAATTCTTCTAAGATAGATTATACATTTTCCTGCTTTCTTAGAAAGAGTTCATTGATTATACCTTGCCCTTTTAAAAATTGTAACTCAGAGTCATCAATAAAAACATGTTATTTTTGTTGTTGTTCAGTCATTTCAAGTTGTGTCTGATTTTTTATGACCCTATTTGAGGTTTTCTTGGAGTGATTTGCCATTTCTTTCTCTAGCTCATTTTATAGATGAAGAAACTGAGGCAAACAGGGTTAAATGACTTGTCCAGAGTCATACAGCTAATAAGTGTCTGAGGCCAGATTTGAAATCAGGTCTTCCTGACTCCAGGCCTGGTGTTCTATCTACTTTGCCACCTACCTGCCCAATATTGTTGTTATACTATACATTAAAGCAATGATAAGCTCAGAGGGTGAGCCTTTATGGTAGGGAGGTTTGCTCCTGGAATAAAAAGACTCCACTATTTTGCTCTTTAAAATCTCATCTGCTTTCTGTAGTTTTTCTGACTCCTTCCATTAGCTATTACTTGTGGCTGTCAGTATATCTGCTTCTAATAGGCCCATTAAATTTATGGCTTTGGGCTATCATGAAGCTCTTTGAAACTGTCAGTACAGTAAGAATAAATGGTCTCAAGAGTTATTTGTCTAAGGACTCTTCCTTTGGACAATGTCTGAACTTTATGACATAGACGCTATGGTATCTATTTTGTCTATTCAGAGACTTCATATACTACTTTAGTTTTTTTTGTTTCTGAGTTTGGCTGATAAGTAAAGGGTTACTGTAATAAGGATTTTCATGTTCAGAGTGTAATATATCTTTCATAGGTTTTGAGGAATTTTTAAGAAGCAAAATATGCTAAATCATTTATATTTTAAAACTTTTTGCCCATTTTGGCTTTTGATGCCAATGATGAAACTTGGAAAAACAAACAAACCAGTTAGTATACTACCTATACTCAGGGTGTCTATATCAGTCATTGAACAGTTTGTAATAGATATTTTGACATTTTAAAAAGTCGCAGTAAGCAAAGATTTTTAGTTTTAGTTTTGGTTTTAGAAAACTTTTTAGTTTTTGAAAAAAATGTTACAACTAGAATTGTTTAGATCAAAGCTTCTTAAACTGTGGGTCAAGACCCCACACAGGATCACATAACTGAATGTGGGGACTGTGAAAAATTTGGCAGTTGTAAAATATGTACACCTATTTTATGTATCTAAATACCTGGAGTTGCATAAAAATATCTCAGGTGAAAAGGAGTTGCGAGTGGAAAAAGTTTAAGAAGCTCTGGTTTACAGACACTTGACACTTACTAGCTGTGTGACCCTGGGCAAGTCACTTAACCCTCATTGCCCTGCAAAGAAAAAAAAAAGTATCTCTGGTTTGGATCATAAGTCAAAGTTTTGTTGTTGAAGTTTTTTTTACAAAGAAGAAAAAGATGTTTTCATGTGATGGAAAGAAGATGAAATAATACAGATTTAGAGAGCCTAGATAGGCTGTAGTGGAGACCTGCTATAAGAGTAAAGTCTACCATAGTCTCCTGCCATGTGGGACAGGCTGGCTTTCTCAAGGCTCTACCTCATGAAAGTTAAGCTAGTTTTTCCTTAAAATTCATTAAAAGTTTCTTCAAGATTTACTTAGATAAAGGGAATAAGGCTTGGGTTGTTAATGTAGCTTCCAGGTCACCAGAGCAGAAAAGCCAATGGCCCCTGTCTGGGGCTCTAAACTACCAGTCAGCATCAGCAAACTGTGGCCAGCTGAATCAATGCTTTATCCCCAATGAATATCCTTTCATTGCTCTGAATGTCCTTTCTCTACTATGAGTAAATAAACTTCTTTTTGTTAACTGTTAAATGGATTACAAGTATCTCTTTGTTTCAGTCTCAAACCTGCCATACTTGGCCTGGCCTGAGCCAGGTCTTGCCTACTAAAATAAAAGTAATTATTGTAAGCATTTATATAATGCTTTAAGGTTTGCAAAGTACTTCACATATGCTGATTTTATCTTCACAACAGTCTTGTGAGGTAGATCCTGTTACCATCTCCATTTTATAGAGAGGTTAAGTGATTTGCCCATGGTCTCTCAAAAGCAAGTGTCTGAGGTAGGATTTCCTGACCTGAAGTTCACACTTTACCTAAGTCCCCTCTAAGCACTGACTGAAAATCACAAAAGAGGAAATGTTAAGTATGGTCAGTGATAGAAAAATGGAGCTAAAGAAGTCATCCAATCCGTGATAAAAACAGAACAAATTCTTGGGAAAATACTAACCAGCATAGCAGATAGTACCAACTAGAGGCCACTAGATGGCGCCAGAGGACAGAATGCCGGACCTGAAGTCAGGAAGACTCAAGTTAAAAGTCTTAACTGCTTAAACTCAGTTTCCTTATCTGTAAAATGAGGGTAACAATAACATTTACCTTCCAGGGTTGTTGAAAGAATAAAATGAGAAATTTGTAAAGTACTTTGCAAACCTTAAAGTACTACATAAATGCTAGCTATTAACCAAAGAAAATACTTTTGAATTCCTGTTTAAATATTAAATCAAGAAATATCAAATGGATACATTTAAAACACAATTAAGTTGTCAAAATCCATGTAACTTACAAATTATGTCTAAAATTGCAGCTTCTTTCATACTTGCACCTTTCTTCTAAAAGACAAAGTAGAGAATTTGGAGAAAATAGTGTCAGATTGATTCTCTCATTCATAGCACATGAACTAGATCTTTAAAAATCACTAGTATTTATTTTACTCTTCATGCAGTTTCTAAACCTTCTTTTCTCTCCATCTTATCCCCAACATACCTATATATTCAACCTCTCTCCCACCAAACTCAATGCCTGGCCACTGTTTTAATATTTTGAGTACACTTATTTATATTACTTGGTATATCAGAGACATAACTAAATAGGTTACGACTGATGTATTCACATGCCAAAAACAAAACAAAACAAAACAAAATCCCTTACAACTTCCAAATCCCTACTAAGTGGTTAATAATTATAATTTACATCCTTGTCATGGTAACATGGTATTGTAAACATATGAATTTATATATAAAGATTTCATTGTGATACTCATAAATTGTCCTATTCTTGGCTCTACTATTGTCTTTTGGTAACACTAGGAAAACTAATTTTTAAGTTGGTAGTTTTTGCACCATTCAATTTACCTCACCTATGTCGTCACAGAGCTAATAATTTTAAATATTATCACCTTACAAAGCTCAACCACGTCCTGAGAGATATCTTCCTTGCATTGTCGAAGGTTTATGTTCTTCAGTTGACTTTCTGGAAGAAAGTTCCATATAGTCAGGATTTTCACTATTTCAGCAACTGGGATTTTCAGGACAGTCCTCCTGATAAACTCAGCAACAATCTCATCCATTCCTCTGACACTTCAAAAAGGAGGTGCTATTATCTATAAAATATAATAGGTTAAAAAATGACATCATTTGGAAAATTTTAACCCACAATTATTTAGCAACTGATCTTTAGGGTTCGCTCCAAAACATTTAAGTCTCACTCAAAGGATCTCTAGACGTTCTGTCACACTATTGTATTACCCATTTTTTTCAGGTGCATGTGTGAAAGAATATAAAACCTGAATAAAACATATACACTTCAATAATTCTTCCAGCAAGGCAGATTGGAAACATTCTGTGCCTTAGTGGACAATCTTCACTGATATTCTGCCTGTACTCAGTCCTCAATGGCTCGCATACTTCCACCTCCCCTCATGTTCCTCATCCCAGTGATTCTGAATCTCTGGCTGTCTATGTACAAACCTTGTTCCCCATCCTCAACCGCTCTATCCCTCACTCCCAACCTGCCACATTCCTCTCCAAATCTGCCCAATTGTCTACTGTGTGCTCTCTGGAATGCCTACTTCCTAATTAACAAACTTGCTTTCATTTTAAACCTTTTCTTTTCTAACTCCTTCCATCTTTGAGTATTCACTTAAGACCTGGCTCCCTTATGATAGCACTGAATCCCTAGACATCTACTGGCTCTTTCCCTGCTGCCTACACAAATACCCCATGTCTATCCTATCTGTCTATATTTGGCGCCTCCACTTCCCCTCTCACTCAATTCTAAACTTTCTGTATTATGACTTCCTACTTCATTCAACTAAAACTACTCAAACATTACCAATGGTCTCTGAATTGCTGCATCTTTTCTAAGTCCTCATCCTTCTTGACCTCTCTGTTGCCTTTGATATTACTGATCACCTTCTCTTCCTGGATACTCACTCCTTTCTAGGTTTTCATGATTCTGCTCTCTCTTGGTTCTCCTTCTGTTTGACTGATCCTTCTCAGATCCCTTTTTGGCTTTGTGGTCATCATCCATAATATCCACTAACCATTGGTGTCCTCTAAGGATCTGTGCTGTCTTCTTCTCTTCTCCCTTTATACTAAGGGTTTTTAACCTTTTTTGTGTGTGTCATACATCCCTTTGGCAAACTGGCAAAACCTATGAACTTCTCAGAATAATGTTTTGGTTTTTTTTTTAATTTTTAGTGAGGCAATTGGGGTTAAGTGACTTGCCCAGGGTCACACAGCTAGTAAGTGTTAAATGTCTGAGGCCGGATTTGAACTCAGGTACTCCTGACTCCAGGGTGGGTGCTCTATCCACTGCGACACCTAGCTGCCCCAAGAATAATGTTTTTAAAAACATAAAACAAATTATATTAAAATGGTTGTCAAAATATTTTTAATACCACAAGTTCATAGACCCCAGGTTAAAAACCTTTATGGGCTGTTATTATTATTAGTCGATGTACTAATTATTATTTATCATTATTTAACTTAGTGATCTCATTAACTCCCATAGGTCAGCTGTCACATCTCTCTCTTCCTTCACACAGCCACAGCTCTAATTAAGGCCCTCTCTATCTCTTTCCTGGATAATTTCAACAGTCATCTTTGCCTCAAGTCTGTCCCTACTCCAATCCAAATTCCACTTAGCTGCCAAGGTTACTTTTCCAAGACGTAGGTCTTACTACATTACCCTACCAATCTCCCTCAATGAGCTCCAAATCTCCCTATACGAACTCCTCTATTTGTCATTAAAGTTCCTTACAACCTTGCCCTTTCCATAGTACCTTTCCAGTTTCTTACACTTGACTCAAACCCTCTCCAGTCAACCTACCCAGGCCTACTTGAAGGTCCACACATGATATACTCATTTCTATGATTTTGCACTGGCTGGCTCCCCTATTCCTGAAATTCCCATCCCCTCTTCCCATTCTTCCCCAGTTTTCTCTGGCTTCCTTCGAGACTCAGCTCAGGTCCCACCTTCTGTAGCAGACCTTTCTGGTCACCTCCACCTTCCCTTATCTGACAACTTTCCATCTACTTTACACATATTTTGTATATATTCAAACACATTGGCTTCTCTAGGAGAATGTATTTTCCTTGACTGATTTTTTTTTTTGCCTTTTTTTGTATCCCCAGCATTTAGCACAGTGTTTGGCACATTTCTGTTGTTCAGTCATTTAAATGCCTGTTTCCTTCCTTGCTTCCTACTAACTGTATACTCTTTGAGTTCAAATTCTGCCTCGTTTGCTTTCACTAATGTGACAATGAGAAAGTCGATGAATTTTTTTTAACCACCTGTTTACTCATCTGTAAATGTGAATAGGAGAACCTCCCCGATAAGGTTACCAGGAGGCAAGGGGAAGGAACAAACAGTGCTACTATGTGTCAGGTACCATGCTAAGCACTTGATAGCCATCTCATTCTACTCTCACAACATCCCTGGGAGATGGGTTCTATTATTATCATCTCCATTTTACAGTTGAGGAAACTGAGGGTTAACAGAGATTAAGTGATTTGTCCAAGGTCACACAGCTAATAAGTGTCTGAGGCTGAATTTGAAACTCAGGTCTTCCTGACTCCAGGCCTAAGCTCCATCTGCTGCACTACCTAGCTTGCCTCAATTGATAAGGATAAAATATAGGCAGAGCACTTGGCAAACTTTAAAGTGCTATATAAATGTTATCCATTATTATTATGCTTCTTTGTATCATATTCCCATGTTCATCTAAGTTTCCTTGGATCAAGGGGGTGCCGTTTTTATTCTTACATTCCCAGAGCTTAACACTGCCTTGTCCTGTTCCTGAGGAAGACCACAACAGTGGGAAGAGGCAAAAGATAGGCAGGATGTTGGAGTGAAAAGAGCTCTAAAATCAAAGGATCTAGGTTCAAATTCCACTCCTACAACAACTGTGGGACCTTGGACCAGTCACCAAACTTTCCTGGGCCTCAGTATCCTAAGAAGGCTGAGCTAAATGGTATCTGACGTCCCTCCCAGCTGTAGATCTATTATCCTATGACCCCAGAAACCTCGATTTCCCAGGAAGGAAAAAAGCAACCACTACAGCTTCTTGCGGCTCTCCAGGCCAGGTGGGTGGAAGAGGGAGGGTGTAAGGAATGGTGGGGAAGGGGAAGAGAGAGAAAGAGACGACATTGTCTGGTTGCCATGACTATAGCGGAGCGGCGGCAGGGAAGACTACCCAGCCTAGGAATCTCCGCCCCAGCCGCGCCAGGATATTTCTGAAAGGACAGTTCCGTGAGAGGGAGGCAGAAGTCCTTGGATACCTCTAATGCCCCAGACTTCCCACCGGAGATCAGCATGCTTCCGTGACCACGACTGATGAGCAACAGCCGACATTCCTCGCAATGTTATTCAGTGCCAGCCCCACTACACCTTACCTAGCGTAGAGAAGCTCCGGTCTCCTGAGCTGACATAACGTTCGCGGATCGCGCCAGTGCGGGGTTCGTCCTCTTGCCTTCAAACTCCACCAATTGGAGCTTACGCTGTCTACAAAGACCCGCCCCACTGCCAGTCAACCTAGAGTCGGGAAGTACCATACATCCTGTGGCTGGGGGGAAAGAAAGGAACTACCGGGGTGCCGGCTCTTTTCTGCTTAGCGAGACGGTCCTTTTAAACCTGAATATAGATAGCTTCTTTTCTGCCTAGATGCATAGTTCTTTGGCTTCATGAATTATGGAGAAACGGGAACTCTGGACGCTTGGGTAGTCGCGACACTTCCCCAACGCCTCTAGTAAAGCCGCCCATGCCCGGTGCTAGACCTACGTGGGAGCGTCAGGCTCAGGAAGGAGGTTTCTAGCTCGTGGACTAGAAGGTCGGGAATTGGCTGGTGACATTCGACGTCACCTGGGAGCTGTTCCCTCCCCCCGCCTTGGTCTATACTCTCTGACCTCGTGCATCCGAGGTCGCCACCTGGGGTAGGTGTGGGGACCTTCAGATGCGTGACCGCGGCCTCCTACCCGGAGCCTAGCGGCGGCGGCTGAAAGAAAGCGGACTGTCGGAGTTTGGCCGTTGGGACTTCTTCCCCAGGCGACCTTTAGCGCATCTCCTGAGGTGAGACTCGGCCCCGGGCTTCCTCAACCTAATGGTTTCGGGCTCCCGTCAGCATTCGATTTAGATTCGCCAGGGACCTTAGACATTGTCCAGCCCACCCACCCCCTTTCCCCGCTCACTGATGAGGCCTAGAGAAGGTATTGTACTTGTCCAAGGTCACAGAGCTGAGGGGCAGCGCCTGCCAGGCTTCATTTGAACTCAAGGTCTCTCTGAAGCTGACATAAATAAGAGGCATGCCTGTGTTCTCTTATGAGGGAAGGGGAAGGAAATCAACACTAAGCACTTGCTATATGTTAGGCACTGTATAAATATTCTCACGATAACCCTGCGAGGTAGGTGCTATTATTAACCCCATTTTACATTTCAGGAAACTGAGGCCTATCTCAAGGTTAAATGAGTTGCCCTGTGTCATACAACTCTAATGTTTTAAATCTGGTGTTCTCGACCCAGACCCAGCTCTCTGTACACGGAGCCAAGGTGCCTCTTATTTTAAATGTTTGAGTTAACTAAACCTAAATTTATGTAAATATAGGCTTTTACATTTTTTATTTATCTTTTCATCACCTAAATTTCCTCCTCTGTCCCTTTCCTCTCATTGGGAGTATCCCTTATGACAAAGGATTCTTAATATTTTTTAAATTTCCTTACCCCTTCTCACCCCTTTAGCAGTCTGTTGAAGCCAATGGAACCTTTCTCAGAATGCTGTTTTTAAATGTAGCAGAAGACCGATTATACTGAAATACATTTACCTTTTTAAAAATAAGTTCAGGGACCTCAGGTTAAGAATCCCTGCTTAACAAAATTAAAAAATAAGAAAGTTCAGCAAAGCTAACCAACATATTGAAAAATGTGAATTACATAGTCCCCCACTTCTTTTTGGGGGGGTGGCACAATGAGGGTTAAGTGATTTGCCCAGGGTCACACAGCTAATAAGTGTCAAGTGTGGTCCTCCACTTGTGAAAAACAAAACAAAAAAACCCCCAAAACAAAGTATCTTCTTCGAGGCCACGCTTAGTATTATAATTTCACAGAATCCAATCAATTTCAACTTTTTTTTGTTCTTTGCATTTATATTTTTGCAGGCTTTTTGTAAATTGTTTTCTTATTTAAATTTGTTTAATTTCCTGTCAGTTCATGTCTTTCCGTGCTTGTGTGTATTCATCATTTCTAGCTTTTTACAGTAAGTGGACTTTTCTGAAAATCTCTACTTAAAGCTCTTTATAAAATGGGAATTTGACTGGGGGGAAGGAGGGACAGACACCTTGGGATTGTATTGGGACATTGACTGGAGAAGACTGGGGATACTCCTGATAAGAACAGACAGGGTGGGGTACACTGGGACAAAAGGTCTCAAACTTAGGTGGCTCCTACCCCTGCTATAAAGGAAGAATTTATATGACTTGGTAGCTGTTTGGTTAGAGGGTGAAAAGAGAGAGCAAGAAAGGAAGGCTATTTATAGTATACGCTTATAAGCCATGAAAATGATGTGCTCCTCAACAAAAGTATGAAAGTCAGGATGAGGGGTAGATTTAGGGAGAAAGATGAGTTCTATTATGGTTTTAAAATTTTAATTCTAGTATTTCTTCCAATTAAGAAGCATTTGTTTTTCTTTCCCCTGTTAAACAATAAAAAAGAAAACCTTTTTAACATATATGTATATTCAAGCAAAACATTCATACAGTGACCATGTTAATTTTAAAAATCACTTCTCTAGGGGGCAGCTAGGCGTCGAAGTTGATAAAGCACAGGCCCTGTTTTCAGGAGGACCTGAATTCAAATTTGACCTCAGACACTTGACTCGTACTAGCTGTGTAACCCTGGGCAAGTCACTTAACCCTCATTGCCCTGCCCCCCGCCACCCCAACCTCCCCCCCCCCCCAAAAAAAGAATCACTTCTCTAGCAGGAAGTAGGTAGCCTACTCCAGTTTTTGGTCTTCTGCAATCATAGTTTGTCATTGCATTTATTAAAGGCCTGAAATCTTTCAGAGTTGTTTTTCTAAGGTTCTCACTGAATACATTTTACTCTTAGTTTATGTTCACTTTACTATATCAGTTCATGGAAGTCTTCCCAAATTTCTCTAAAGCCTGTTGTTTCTCGTGATATAATGAGCTCCATTTTGGAGATGTGTTTCAGATGTTGATGGGACATGCATACACAGATGTTTAGCAGGCAGTTGGTAATTTGGAACTGAAGTTTAAAAGAGATATAATGAGTAGGTGTGTAGATTAGGGAGTCATCTGTCTGTTACCATGACAACTGATGAATTTTTTTAAAAAGAGAGAGAAGAGGGTGCAGGACATAGCCTTCCAGAGCACCCATGATTAGGAGGTAGAAAATGGAAGATGAATCAGAAAGGGAGGAATGTAGTTACTCTTTCTAGGAATTTAGTTAAGGGTTTGCAAAGTGTTGTGCATATATTACCTCATTTGGTCCTTGCAACTGTACTGCAAAGTAGGGTGTGTGTGTGTGTGTGTGTGTGTGTGTGTGTGTGTGTGTGTGTGTGTGTGTGTGTGTGTGTGTGTGTTTTTCACAAATGCTGATCCTGGAGCTCCGAGGGGTCCAAAGCCACACAGTGACACAGTATTCAAATGCAAGAATGAATATGGTAAGTTTCCAAAAGTGATGGGAGTGAAGGGAATAGAATGAGATGATTCATTTTGCATATGATTCTACCACAGGGCTTTCCCAATTCTTTTTCTGCTCCAGGTAATTGCACCCTCTCTCCATTGAAATTAGTTTTGTATTGATTGCTCTGTTTACTCCTGTACTTGTGTACAAGTTGGATGCCCTCCCAGTAGAAGGTAAGCCTCTAAAATCCAGGAACTGTTTTTAAGTATCTGTCCCCCCATTGTCTAGTATAGTGCTTTGCACATAGTAGGGACATAATAAAACTTGTATCAGATTGAATGTTGTTGTTGTTGTTGTTGAGGGGCAATGAGGGTTAAGTGACTTGCCCAGAGTCACACAGCTAGTAATTGTCAAGTGTCTGAGGCTGGATTGGAACACAGGTCTTCTTGAATATAGGGCCAGTGTTTTATCTACTGCACCACCTAGCTGCCCCAAATTGAATTCTTATAACTATATGCAAGTCATTGTGCAAAGCACTTGAAATGCAAAGTAATAACATTGTCCTTGCCTTCCAGGGGAGTCAGTTACTGTCTGTGGCCTTATTATTTTCACAATTGCCTGAGGGCCAAATCCAGCCCATCATTGTGAGCTAAGAATTTTTTTTAACAATTTTAAAAGCTATAAAACTATTCTAAAATGCAAAAATCTTAGTTTTCCTGCTATACAAAAACTGGTGGCACACCATAGTTTGCCCCCAGCTTTAGAGACCCTGTGGTTATTAAAGGAAATAATTCCAAAGGCAAGTGTTTTATATTAATCACAACAGTCATAATAGCTATCATTTACATAGCACTTTGATACACAAAGTACTTTACATATTATTTCGTTTGACCACACACACACACACACACACACACAATAATTCTGTGAGATAGATTCTATTAATATTTTCATTTTACAAATGAGGAACCTGAGGCTAAGAGGTTAAGTGATTTGCCTAGGGTCATATAGCTAGTAAATGTCCTCAAATTCAGGCCTTCCTGACTTGAGTCTTGTTCCCTATCTATCCATTGCATCATTTAGCTGCCTTGGCTTTTAAAATTCTGTTTCCTAACTCCTTGCATCTCAAGTTTGTCACCTGAGCATTAACACACAAATACTGTTTTGTTTTGGTTTTTTTGCTCCAGTATTTCTACTGATTATTGTTGCTTTTTTGAGACTTTTTTGGTCATTTCTGTTTCTTGGTTATATATCTTTATTTAGCACCATTTCCCTGGCTCACATCTTTACATGTTATATGTACATTGTTTCTCAACATATATTTTACATTGATTGCTCTATTTGATAATTATTTTAAAGACAATAACTGACTTAATTAAATAACTGAAACGTATTTAAAATATTCATATTCCCATAAAGGTTTCCTATGTCACAATTCAGTGGTAAAGAAATGAAATCATAATCCCATATTTCATTGTCATTGCTATTTCTGAATCAACATTAGCATCACATTAGTAATAATTTAATACCTATTGATATAGTGATGTCTCTCATCAATCAAACGACATCCTCAAAACTTCCAGGCAATCACTGGGATACAGGCCTAGGAGGGAAGAGCTCTGGTTGTTCCTCATTACAAAGATCTACAGCTTCACAGGGGATTGGTATATGTTGGGATAAGGAGGTGGATGTAGATGTAAGTCAAGTTCCTTGAAAGAAATTCTTATCTTCTTGTAGTCCTGAAAGGTATCAGTACTGTTTAAATGTTTTGCCTTAAACCTTTGTCTTTTTAACGTAGACATGCAATATGAAAAATAAAACAAAACAACTTTGTCTTTAAACTCTGAAAGCCCATTTGATAGGCAGAAGGAATCATTTTAAGAATAGCCTATTTTAAGGGACTAAGCTAAATGAATAAAACATGTTAAGAAAAGAATGAAAATTTTTCTGACTCCTTGACACTTAAGGAATTTACATATTTCTGTTTCTATTCTGCTAAGGTTAACATGCTGCTAACTGGAAACAGTGCCAACAAGCAAGTGTATTAACATTTGCAAAATATACATATTCAAGATTCTGCTCTGTTAACAGGTGGAAAATTTCTATGTGTTGGGCCACTATCCTTGACCAAAGATGCATCCAGACTTATCTCCACACCTACATACTGAGGAATGTAACATTTTAATTAACTTATTAAAAGAATGCCACCAAAAGGTAAGAATTTTAAAAATGTAATTTCTTTGAAAAGGAAATTAGTATTGGGTATTATTACTGAATTATTATTATATTAAATGTTCCTATTAACTGATTACAGTACTCATAGCTATCTGTACTAATAGGAAGACAATATAGTGTGGATAATCCCAAATCATTTATTTGTCTTTGGAATTCATCATTCAAACAAAAATAATGAATTTAGTATTTTCTCTTTTTGTTTTTATATCACAAGGTATTTTGATAGTCATTGAAAGTTATCCAGAGGAAGCACTTTAAAAAATATATTTGGTCAAGTTTGACCCAAATGATTGTGTTAAGACATTTTAAGGGTCCCCTGAATTTTTAAATTTGTTTTGAGTTGCCATATTTTCTAGAAACACTAGACCCAGAGTAGGCAGGAGGTCCTGAACCAGTCAAGGATGAAGTCTCACCTGAGCTGACGTAATTGTATTGTTTTCATCCCAAGCTGGACTCCCTGTGTGTCCTTGGAAGTCAAGACAGTCAGTTTGCACTAGACTGGGAAATTGCTTGTGCAGCTGGGACCCTTGTAGATAAGCAGACCATCCTATTTTCTTGGTTTACCAAGGGAAAAGAATGTCTTTTGCCATTGCCTTGCTCCTCCCCTTTAGGAAGGCCTTTGTTCTTTTCCCACCCTTACTATACCTTTCCCCTCCTATGCCCTGCCAATTGTTCTGCAACTTAAGGTCTTAGAGAATTGCCTAGGGCACTGGGACATTATGTGACTTGTTCAGTCACTACAGGTATCAGAAGTGGGCCTTAAATGTAGATCTTCCCAACTCCAGGGCTAGATGATTAAGAGCCCTGTTGCTCTTTCAAGAACTATAGACTAAAATTATTTTTTTCTTAGAGATTTTAGGGATCCAAAGAGTTGGAAGAGCCCTTGGGTCTCCCATTGGCCCTATTGGTCATTCATCCTAGCTGGTTCTGTAGAAATATAATTATCATTCTCACTTTTGAGGTTGAGGTTGGTGGTGCTTCTTTGTAACTTCCACCCCATATTGTTCCTGGTTCTGCCCTTTGAAGCCAAACAGAATAAGTCTAATCTCTATTACACATGGCAGCCCTTCAGATACTTGTAGATGAACTGTCTTGTCTCTGAGTTTTCTCCTGTTCAAATAAATATCCCTAGTTCCTTCAACTCATCTTCATAGTGTGAACTCTGCTCTTTATGATCTTGGTTGTCCTTTTCTTGACACTCCAGATTTTCCTTGTCCTTAAATTATTATACCCAGAACTGGACACAATACTTCAAATATGTTCTCTTCTAGAAGCTAAACCACCTTTAATGAAGGCCAAGATTGCTTTACCTCCCCCCCCCACAACATCACACAGCTGACTCATTGAGCCTACCTACAGTTCATTAAAACCTACAATTCAGACTAACTTTTGTCAGCTATGCCTGTCCCATCCTATACTTGTGAAACTGATTTTTGGAACTACTGTGAAAGACTTTACATTTCTAGTGAATTTCTTTTTAGAATAGCCCAATATTCCAGCCCAGAGGTGTCAAACACATGGCCCACAACACTCTTGAATGTTACCCAAACCAGATTAAAATGTAATTGGGAAATATTTAACAAAATACAATAAAATACAGGTAATGTTAACATGTGGTTTTCTAAGTCACTATGTGTCTGCAGGAATCATTATGCATGATTCATTTGGTGGCCCACATTTCTATTTGAGTTTGATACCACTTCTTTAGCCTGTCAGAATCTTTTTTGGATCTTGACTCTGATCCAGTGTTGGCTCTCAGGTTCAGCTTTATGTCATCTGTAAATTTGATAAACACCATCTATAACTTTACCCAAGTAATTGAGAAAAATGTCAGACCAGGCAGATAGAGTCAAGACCTGTCCCTGAAGCACTACTCTGAAGGCACCTGCCAATTTGACATTATCCATTAATTACTACTCTTACCATTCAATCTTACCATGCCATTTAATCAGTTCCAAATCCATATGTCTCCGTATTTTCTACATAAAAGCTTGAGATTTTACCAAATGTTTCCTTGAAATCTTAAGTAAGCTATATTTATCTAAAACATCCCCCCACATTCTTCTACCAGTTTGTTAACTTTGTCAAAAAAGGAAATAAGGCTAGAGTAGGTAGGCATGACTTGTTTTTGATGAAGCCATACTAGTACTTATATAATTTCAGTTTCCTTTTTAGATATTCACCAGTCTCTTCGGTGATCCATTTTAGAATTGCTCCTCAAATTGAAGTCATTAATTGGCCTATTAATTGGAAACTGTCCTAATCCCATTTTTGAAAATCAGTTCATCATTTACCAAACTCCAGTCTTGTGTTACTACGTCTCTCATTTTCTGTGATCTTTCAGCTATTTTTGATAGTGACTCAGCAATCATATCTTCCACCCTAGGTCCCTTTCCCTTGAAGGTCACATCATTTCTATCCCAGCAACCAGTTACTCCATTTTAGTAAGAATCCTATCCAATATTTAATTGTCCCTTATTAATTCCTCCCCCTTTTGAAGACAGAAATTATCATTAAGGCAAGTTAAGAAGAGAGAGCGCCAGTAGATGTACTGCTAATTGAATTCCCCTTCACTACAGTATCATGCCTGTGCCAGTCTTGTCATTTGTTTCTCAAACTCATTTCCTCCTTCAGTTTAGTCTCTAGAATATTTCAGAGACAAAAATATTTTTCCTCTCCATTAACCTTCACCCAAATGTTCTCCATCATACTTCCCCACTTTGCTTCTTGGATTTGCTATATCTTATTAATATGCAATTCTATCTCCATCCTGCCCTTTACCTATTTTGTTTCTTTTGATTAATGTTATACCAGTCTAGAGCTTATATTTTAGTCATGTGCTTTCATCCCACCTGGTCTTTGTTATACTGATGAGGTCAAATTCTCCTGTAGTTCCTCTTGCTTACCACCTAAACTTCAGGCATTTGTGTTTAGCATTCGAAGCCCCAGGTTTTACTATAGAGTCTTTTCCTGGATTTTGTTCCTATGAATTTACTATCTAAACTGCCATTATCTCTATGGTTTCTATGTTGCCTTTAGTGGGCAACAGTGAAGAAATCACAAGTTAAATCTCATCCCCTATATAAACAGTATATCTCTCACTACAACATAAATTCAGTAAAGCATTCTACTTGGAAGTATTATGAGTTTTCCACCATTTTGAGTTGAATTCTTAATATAGTTACAACTATTGAATGTTGCTACCTCATTAGGCTTTTATTAAGCATCCCCTCCCCCAAAGTAGTAAATATTGTATTGGCTGCTGTCTGAAAGATGCTTACTTTATTTCCTTTAAAAAGCATGATTTTACATCACAGTTATTGCCATCTCATGGATGAGTTTTGTAATATTTTGTTATTCAGTTGCGTCCCGACTCTTCATAACTGAATGGACCATAGCAGCCAGGCCCTTCTATTCACCACTACCTCTTGAAGTCTGTCCAAGTTCATATTTGTTGTTTCCATGTCCCTTAGAGGACATATTGGGAATAATTAATTGGAACTTGCCTCTTTAATAGAATTTTAATAAGTTAATTAAAGTAATCTTAACACGTGGGAATTAATACACCTCCCAAAAAAAGAACCTTTTGTTTTTTGGTAATATGGGCCCAGGTAGATTTATTTTATAATTTAGACATTTTAATTAACTATCATCAAATTAATTAGAGGCAGTCTTGGTGTCACAGAGCTTGCTGTATAGTCAGGAAAACTTGGATTCAAGTTTAACTTTGACACATATTAGCTGTCTGACCCTGTGCAAATAATACCTTGGGCAACTGCCTAAGGGCTGGTGCTGCCTTTCATTGATAGAGGTTTCCTCATCAGGATTTCCTTATACCAATGAATTCACACATGATGAAGTTGATATGTGAATGGAAAATTATATAAGAATTCCATAAGAATTATTTAAATGCACTTTTGTACCTTTTCATTTTATTGAATAAAATATCTTGTGTTTTTTGTCTTATAGCACAGTGTCCTGAAATTTTTTGGTCACTGTAATGATCTTGATCGTGAGATGCGGAAATGCCTGAAAAAGGAGGTAAGGCCTTCTGAGTGAATTGGAAGGTACAAAAGGAGCTACCAAAAGAACTTCCTTTCCCCCAAAAAGTAAATCAGTAAAACTGTCACCAAGGGCCACTCACTTATGAACAGAGGCAGAAGGTGTATGACCTTTTGTGTTGCATATAACATGTTTCAGATGGCTATCTCATTCTCTAATTCAAAGGGATTAAGGATTCTGGTAGGATATTAAAGTAAATGACTTCCACAATGTCTCTTTTAACCCCTAGATTCTTTGCAAATAAAAAACATGAAATGTGGAATAAATAATTTTCATTTTATTTATTTATTTTGAGGGGCAGTGAGGATTAAGTGACTTGCCCAGGGTCACACAGCTAATAAGTGTCAAGTGTCTGAGGCTGCATTTGAACTCAGGTTTTCCTGAATCCAGGGCCGGTGCTTTTATCCACTATGCCCCCTAGCTGCCCCCAGAATAAATAATTAAAAAAAAAATTCCTCCTTTCTTAAATGTTAAACCCAACCTGAACTTCAGTGAAACCCAGTGACATAATAGGCTACTTCCTTTTCCCCCCATACAAATCTATCCTTCACCCCATTGTTTGTCTTCCAGTATGGAGAAAGGAGGGCCAAGAGCAGGGAATTTGGAGAAGCTAAGCGACGGAAATTTTCCAGTATTTCAGAAGAGTCAGAAAACTGAGTTCTGCTTTCACTGGACATCTTGGCTAATAAAAGAATGAACATCTGGACATACAGCTAGTAGCTGGAAGAAAGTCACCGTGTTTGAACTCAATAGTTCTTAAACAATGAACCCTTTTATGAGCTGCAGAGAAATTTGGAAACTGATAGTATAAGACTCTAGTAGTTGCAAGACTAAAAGACCGAACTTCCTTGCCATCAACAAAACATCAACATTTGAATAATGACTATTTGTTTATTGCCCCCATAAGAAAATCATTATTTTCCTTATGCCTACTAAGCTAAAGGAGTTAGAAGAGGTGAAGAAAGTATGTTGCTATCAGCCCTCTCTTCACAGCGACATAAAAATATTAATCAATGTTCCATTCACAAGACCTCAGCCATCTTCCACACCTTTGTAAACAGTTTTCATGAGTTGTGGCTGAAAAAATACTTTTTTAAAGAAGGTAGTGGAATAAATTGAAACATGGAGAGTCCAGGGAATATAGCCCAAAGTAAAAATATTTTGTTTTTGTCTTCTCATCTATACATGGAAAGCTGTTTTCTTCAGTGATTAAAAATTTGTAATACAAATTGTGATGTCATACCTTTCTTTGGTTTTCAAGATACTTTTGGGGGGGGGGGGGTTGGTGAGGTAATTGGGGTTAAGTGACTTTCCCAGGGTGAAACAGCTAGTAGTGTGTCTCTGAGGCTGGATTTGAACTCGGGTCCTCCTGACTCCAGAGCCAGTGCTCTATCCACTATGATACCTAGCTGCCCCTTACCCATCTTCAGAGGAGAGAGTGAGGTTGGTGACCTTGCACAGCCCTCCCTCAATTAAATCCAATTCACTGCAAGTCATGGTATCACCCTGATGTCATGGTCCTCTTCGAGAATGATGGACAAAAAACAACAGCTGGAAAGGGAGAAGAGTAAACTTCACTGGGGAGTCCAGAGAGGAGAAAGTATGACACTCAGGGTCTATTTTATCTCATTTTTCTTGGGAACTAAATGCTAAGCTTGGTTGTTTCTATGTTACTGAAAGACTCCAAGTGCTGTCGGAGCCCTCTAATTTGACACTAAGTAAAAAATCTAATCTGGCCCTGGCTATGGGTCTGTTGTCTGATACCAAGACCTGTGTTCTACCCATGCCACAATGTCTCATGATTCGGAAATAATGAGTAGATTTTATTTCTAATAAATTCTCCATCTTATTTGCTGATAAAGAATCAGACATCTGAGAGGGAAGCTGGTGTTATTTAGTCCAGAGTCCTGGCTTTCATGCAACCTACTCTGATTGGGGATTACTTTCTCTCTTAAAGTTTTTCATAGGCACAAGTCTGCCATTTGAATTCAGTTCTTAAGTACAATTTTGCAGAGATTTTTGGATCAATTTGCATAGTAGAAGCCAAAGTAACATAAAGAAAAGGGTAAGACTTCAGTAAAATAAATGGTTTAATTTTCATGGCTAATACTTTGTTAATATGAACATATGATTAAGTATTTATGTTACACTGACATTCATTCAAAGAACACAGATGGTGGTATAATGCAGCCAACGGAGAAAGAAAGACAGTTTATGAATGATGTATATAATCTTGCTGGCAAGTGTGAAACTTGGACACTTGAAACTAGAGATAAAGTACCAAATAGTAGTATACACTTTTGTTGGCACTTGGGACCTTTTCGTTTGTTTTTGGTCATTTTAAAATGGTAAGAGTCACAGGCATTATCCCTATAATTAGAAAAGAATGGTTTAAACATGAACTTTTTAATCATTTAAGTATTATGGATATATAATCCTAAATCTGCTGCCTGACCTTTATTTCTGACAGGACAAAGCTTTGTAATTCTATCCTAAATAATTCCTGGCCACCCTGGAAAAAGAGTAAATTGACATTTTATGTCAATATTTTTTAAAATTATTTTTAAGTTTGAATTTAAATGAGTTCATAATTCTCATTCTGTATTTGGTCAATGTTAATTCCTTGATTTCTATAGTGTTATCCAGCCTGCTCTCTTGTAGATCTTAAGACCTGTTTTGATTATGATAAAGTTTTGTTTTTTCTGTTTAACATGACTCTTCTAAAATTGTCCGTTTCTTTACATAAAGACCTTAATGCCTTTTTGTCTGGGACTTTAAGGGAAAAACTTGACTAAGTGTCCTAATTTGGAGGTGAAGTGTTCTTTTTGTCATTTTTCAGATTTGATTTTCTCTTCTGGTTGGTCTTTGGAGATTTTCTCAGTGCAAAATAGAATTCCTGTGAATTCAAATTTTATATTTAACACTAGCACACACTATCCCTCTGATTGCAAAATAAATTAAGATAGTAGCAAACTTAAGCATGGTATAGTGGGTAGAGCAAAGTATGGACTTATAATCTTCAGGGAGAGTTAGGTTTGAATTTCACCTCAGATATTTACCAGTTTTACCCTGGATGAATCACTTAATTCTGAGCCTTAGTTTCTCCATTTGCAAAAATGAGGTATCACTTATTTCAAGGTAGGCTCAAATGTGATAAAAGATGTATAGTTCAGGGGCAGCTAGGTGGCGCAGTAGATAGAGCACCGGCCCTGGATTCCGGAGAACCTGAGTTCAAATCCGGCCTCAGACACTTGACACTTACTAGCTGTGTGACCCTGGGCAAGTCACTTAACCCCGATTGCCTCACCCCCCCAAAAAAAAACAAAAACCAAGATGTATAGTTCAAACCTTAGAGCACTGTATAAATATAATTTTTTTTGGTGGGACAATGAGGGTTAAGTGACTTGCCCAAGGTCACACAGTTAGTGTCAAGTGTCTGAGGCTGGATTTGAACTCAGTTCCTCCTGAATCCAGGACTGGTGCAACTGTGCCACCTAACAGCCCAAATATCATTGTTAATGTAGTTGTTGCCTCAGAGAATTGGGATTAGGAGAAATTAAAATTAGAGATAATTATTTGCAAGGAAAATGCCTTCAAATTTCAATTTCTCTTTTGAAAACACAGATTTATGGGTGGTCTTAAATAACTAAATGCAATAAGCATGTTATTAAGTGCCTGTCGTGTGCCAGGCATTCTGCTAGGTGCTACGGATACAGAGACAAAAATGAAACAGTTCTTGCCCTCAGAACACTTACATTCTACTGAACTCAGAGAAAAATAAGAGAATCATCTTAATAGTTATTACCACTTGGGGCAGCTAGGTGGCACAATGGCTAAAGCACTGGCCCTGGATTCAGGAGGACTTGATTTCAAATTCAGCCTCAGACACTTACTGGCTGACACTCACTAGCTGTGTGACCCTGGGCAAGTCACTTAACCCTCACTGCCCCGCGACTGCCCCCAGGGGTCTGGCCGTAGGAAAACCCAGTGCCCAACTGTCCCGTCCCCAGTGGACTGGGACTGAGGGTGCCCGGGGGCGGCCAGCCCCTAACAAGACTCTCCATGGCTGAACCTCGGGTGATTTTGGAGATAGCTGGGGTAAAAATTAATTTTTTAATAGATACTGGGGCCAGCTACTCCGTTTTAATCTGTCACACAGGACCCACTATCCCATCAAGGCATAAGGTTGTGGGAATTGGGGGTAAAGCTCTAAAATGTAGGCAGACATTGCCTTTAACATGTGCGTATGAGGACCGTATATTCGAACACTCCTTTCTGATTCTAAGCACCTCACCCTGCCCCCTACTGGGGAGAGACATTATGGGGAAGCTGGGGTCGCAATTCACCTTAATACCTCTTCTTCCTTTACTCCCCGGGGCACCTGTCCCCCTCAGACCAGATAACATCACATTAGGAATGTGGGAAAATATAAACAAAGAAGTCTGAACCAAGAGCAGAGCGCTGGTAAGGGATAGACACATAAGCATAAATGTTCTTACCCAGAAACATGTAGTCTGAGGGTCCTAGCGTGGTTCGTACATCTAGGAGTCCCAGGCTGCTCTCTGCTGTCCTGCAGACGCCGACCGTCTCTACCTCTCTGTGACTCAAACGGGAGGTGGAGTCCGGTGGGAGAGGGAGAAGAGAAACCCAGAAGGTAGGGTCTTACCTCCAGGTTGTGTGCCAAGCGTGGTCCAGACGTCTGTTTGAGCTTTCGGCGAGGGAGGGAGACTGAGGCTGCCCTCCACTGTCGCGTGTGAAAGCTGACCCTCTCTACATTTGAATTGATTTTGGCTAGATGCTTTCTTAGTAGTTTGTAACAATATACTCTGGAGTAGGACAAAGAACTAACATGCTAAAACCCTGTAAGATTTGTATTAGTTGACAATAAAACTGAGTATTGTATTGCATAAGTACACGTTATTCAACAAACGGTTTCTTTTCATCACATTCTTTGTAGATTTGTCACCAATTTCAGGTACTTTAAAAGACTTCAGTACAAGTGATCATAAAATATATTAAAATCTTTTTATTCTTTGCCATAATCTTACTTTTGTTTGTTGTCTGTTGATTTTCTTAACAGACATACTTTAAGATAATTATTTTTAACACAATTGGCCAGGATGACCTCAACTAATGTGTGTGTGTATATATATATATATATATATATATATATATATATATATATATATATATATATATATATATATAGTCAACTAATATATTTTTCTTTAGCTCTCTAAGCCATTGTTGCTTTGATTTTTCCTATTGGTTTAAAAAAAGGTTTGGGAAATTTTTGCTTTGTTTTCATCAAGGTAAAAAAGAAAATAAAAAAGATTAAGAATCCCCAAAGGGATGAGGAGTTGGATATGGAAGGTACTAAAAATGAAGATGACTTCAGTGATTTTTGGATGATGTTATCTAACTTTGAAAAGCACGTTTGATGAAGCAGATCAAGATGGTGGTACATCCATGGATGAGCTTGACAAAGAATGTGAAGGCATTGCAGAGGTGTGTCAATGGATAACAAGAACTGTGATTTAGGACATGAGGACCTATAAGTTTTAACGTCACCAAAGTTTATAGGGCTTTTACCCAATTAGCCTCTCCATATGCTTTTTAGTCAGCCTATTTTAAACTCTATTATTATTGGATTTTCCTATCTTGAGCCCCAACTCAGTTTATGTTCTGTGGACTTTTTATGACATCCTGCTAGGGTGCTACGAGCTTGTAAGCCATGTAAAAAGCTTCTATTCCTTCAAGTATGTCACATGTATTCATAAGCCCTTCTCTTGATTTAGATGATGCTCTACTCTCTTCCATTAAGTCAGAGAATAAAACAGAACTGAGTTTCAAGCTCTTTTATTTTAGCCAACTAACTTCTCCCAATTTCTACCCAGAACTATTATGTTAAATGTTTTAAATCAGCTTAGATTGCTTAAAATTTTTAACCCACATTCACATATTCATAGTATCCCTATTGTGTAGGTGAAGGTGATCATTTCATTTGCTGGTGGTAAAATTTATTATTAATTATGCATTTACTTTATAGAATTTCTATAGTTACTATAGCTAGAAGATGAAAGTCAACTCCAAGGTCAGTACTAAGAAAGGCAATGAAAAAAAGTTATTGACTTTATGTTTCATTTCAAGGTAAGAAAATAACTTCCTATCCTTGTTCTTTGTCACTTATTACCAGAGTCACAACTATCAAAATCAGGCGTGAAACAGATTCAGCTTGGGGGAGGGGTTCCTTTGAACTCAGAGAACAGCATAGGTAACAACTAGGAGGGCAACCTCCAAGAGTCCTAGCTCTGGAGGCCATCACAGAGCCTAGACCTTAAGATAACTACTAAGAGCAATTGCACCCTGTGCCACCAAAGGGCTATGAAATGAGGTGAAGGAATAGTGGTCACCTTGGGAAGGAAGTGAACTCTCCTTCCTCCTTCCCATGTCACACCCTGCATGTTAGTTACAACTCTGCTTATAACTGTGGATAGATTAGTTGTATTTTTCTTCAGAAGTAATGGACAATGTCATTTTTCATGGGCCTCTTTCTCCTAACTCATCTCATTATTAAGCCCTTTATATTTCTAAAGTGCCAAGTAAAGAACATTTGTTTTCCTCCATTCTTTTCCTTCCCTTGATTCATTTTTATATAAATATTTCTACATCTGACTCATGTTGAGACTATTTCATGTATTACATATATTTATTCTAAATCAAAGCTTCTTAAACTGTGAGTCATGACCTCGTATGGTATCAAATAACTAAACATGGGGGCCACAACATATTTGGCAACAGCAAAAGGTAATGTATACCTTTTTTATATACCTATATACCAGGGGTTGTATAAAAATGTCTTGGGCGAAAAGGGGTCACATGTGGAAAAAGTGTAAGAAGCCCTATTCTAAATCAACTCCTCTTCCATTCTTGAACTCCTTCCCCTTCCCCCCCAAGGCTGAGTTCTGTTCTTTATATACTGAAATTGCAATCATTGCTTCCTAGACAAATTCAGAAGACCTTTTATTTATCCTGTTTTAGGTCTAAAACTTCCTTAGTCTCTTAATATCTCTTTAAAAGGAATTTCCACTGAATACTTTTAAAATTTTCTGGAGTACTCCTGCAATAAGCCAACAGGTTTACAAAGTTATAATAATCTGTAATTACATTACAAATAATTTTTCAATCCTAAAACCAAAGAAATTTGTATCAGTTTTCCCCACAATGCTGCAAAACAGCAGACTTTCAATAAGTATTTATTGACTTATAGAACACCAGTTTTTAAGCCATTTAAAAGACTGATTGAAAAATTATTTATTATTTAGTTAGCAATAATAAAATACTAGAATCTCGTGTTTAGTCTAAATTAAACAAAATACTTCAATTTTCCTGATTTTATTTTATTAACCACATAATTTACCAAATGCTATGCTATAACACTGATGTATATACAAACTAAACGTAGTCACAATTTTGGATATTTTTAAGTTCCTCAATGTTATCCTTACAGGATAGCTTCCACTGAAAATTATTCCTTTCTGCCACATCTGTCTGGTTTCAAAATAGTTAAGGATCCCAAATGCCTTACTAGAATCTGGCCTTTTTGAATTTTAAAAATATATGTATATGTAAGTATGTATGTAAGTATGTATGTATGTATGTATGCATGCATGTATTTAGTCAAAGACTTTATTTGATGAAATTATGCAGTTAAACTAGCTTTTAATTCAAAAGCATAAAAATAATTCAACAGGAGACTGAATGAGGTGACCAGCTTCAAGACTCGAGACGAAAACTTCAGACTGAAGAGGCTGAAAAACATAACAAAGGGGAAAAGAAGAAAAAACTGGATTTTTAAAAAATAACCAATAATTTCTTTTTTTTAATAAAGTACTTAATTTTTCCCCCCGTTACATGTAAAGATAGTTCTCAACTTTTGTTTATACAAGCTTTCCAATTTCAGATTTTTCTCCCTCCCTCCCCCCTCCCCTAGACAGCAGGTAATCTGATACAGGTTATATATATATAACAACATTAAACATATTTCTGCATTAGTCATGTTATAAGAGAAAAATCAGAGCAATGAGGAAAAACCTCAAAATAGAAAAACAACAGCACCAAAAACAAAAGAAATAGTATGGTTCATTCAGCATCTATACTCCACAGTTCTTTTTTTTTTTTTATTGGATTTGGAGATCCTCTTCTATCATGAGTTCCCTGGAACTCTTCTGTACCACTGCATTGGTGAGAAGAATATAGTCCATCACAATAGATCAACACACAATGTTGATGATACTGTGTACAATGTTCTTCTGGTTCTGCTCATCTCACTCATCATCAGCCCACATAAGACCCTCCAGGTTTCTCTGAACTCCTGCTCATCGTTTCTTACAGCACAATAGTATTCCATTGCATTCATATACCACAACTTGTCCAGCCATTCCCCAATTGATGGGCATCCCCTCAAATTCCAATTCCTTGCCAACACATAAAGAGCAGCTATAAATATTTTTGTACATGTGGGTCCCTCTCCCCTTTCTATGATCTCTTTGGGAAAAAGACCCAAAAGTGGTATTGCTAAGTCAAAGGGTATGCACAGCTTTATAGCCCTTTGGGCATAATTCCAAATTGCTCTCCAGAATGGTTGGATCAGTTCACAGCTCCACCAACAATGTATTGGTGTTCCAATTTTTCCACAGCTTCTCCAACATTTATTATTTTCCTTTTTTGTCATTTTAGCCAATCTGATAGGTGTCAGGTGGTACCTCAGAGTTGTTTTAATTTGCATCTCTCTAATCATTAGAGATTTAGAACATTTTTTCATATGGGAATAGATAGCTTTGGTTTCTTCATCAGAAAACTGCCTGTTCATATCCTTTGACCATTTCTCAATAGGGGAATGACTTGGATTCTTATAAATTTGATTTAGTTCCCTATATATTTTAGAAATGAGGCCTTTATCAGAAGTGCTGGCCATAAAAACTGTTTCCCAGCTTTCTGCTTCCCTTCTAATTTTGGATGCATTGCTTCTGTTTGTAAAAAAATTTTTTAATTTAATGTAACCAAAATCATCCATTTTGCATTTTATAATATTCTCTATCTCTTGTTTGGTCATAAACTGTTTTCCTTTCCAAAGATCTGATAGGTAGACTATTCCTTTCTTTCCTAATTTACCTATGGTATCACCTCTTATGTCTAAATCGTGTATCCATTTTGACCTTATTTTAGTATAAGGTATAAGATGTTGGTCTATGCCTAATTTCTGCCATACTATCTTCCAGTTTTTCCAGCAGTTTTTGTCAAATACTGAGTTCCTATCCCAGAAGCTGGAGTCTTTGGGTTTATCAAACACTACATTACTAGTGTCCTTTACTACTGTGTTTCCTGTGCCTAGCCTATTCCATTGATCCTCCACTGGATTTCTTAGCCAGTACCAGATAGTTTTGATGACTGCCGCTTTATAGTAGAGCTCCAGGTTTGGTAC
This sequence comes from Dromiciops gliroides, assembly GCF_019393635.1. Taxonomy (NCBI): domain Eukaryota; kingdom Metazoa; phylum Chordata; class Mammalia; order Microbiotheria; family Microbiotheriidae; genus Dromiciops; species Dromiciops gliroides. The sequence continues at coordinate 484,551,017 of NC_057862.1, read as the reverse complement.
TGCTAACCCACCTTCCTGTGAATTTTTTTTCATTATTTCCCTGGATATTCTTGATTTTTTGTTTTTCCAGATGAATTTTGTTATTATTTTTTCTAGTTCTATAAAATAATTTTTAGGTAGTCTGATTGGTATGGCACTGAATAAGTAAACTAATTTAGGTAATATTGTCATTTTTACTATATTATCTCTGCCTATCCATGAGCAATTGATATCTTTCCAATTATTTAGATCTGATTTGATTTGTGTGAAGAGTGTTTGGTAGATAATTTATTTCTTTAAAATTCAACTTACTTCTAATTTTTTCGGTTTAACCATGCTTCTTGATCATGTTCCCTTATTCCATAGAGTCCAGCCCATTCATTGGATTTGTAATAAACTAAAAATAAGAGTATCTATTTCAATGGTAAATTCACATAAAAAAGGAATTACAACGAACATTATTCATTATACTTTATTATAGGGAAAAAATGTGAACAGACCACTTACTTAAATTACTCAGAAGGCCACATACTAAAAGAAGATGAAATCAACAGGATGTGTTTAATTTACTTTGTCCACAACCTGGACATTTCATAATTAAAAACTATTCTTGCAAGGAATAAAATTAAATGCAATTACATAACAAGGATAATATGTCACTTAGAAGTAAATTTAGATGATAATATTTGTATAGTGCTTTAAGGTTTACAAAGCACTTTATTCCAACAACTCTATAAGGTAGGTAGTAAAGTATTATCTTACTTTTACAGATAAAGAAATAAGCTTTAAAAAGGTGTGAAGTCACTTGCCTCAGTCACATTACTACTAACTGTAAGAAGCAGAATATTAATTAAGGTCTCCTGATTCCAGGTTCAGTAACTCTTCCAACTATGCCACATTTCATTACTTAGGAGAAAAGGTGCTATACCAATCATAATATAAAGCTAAAATGGCTGCAGAGTATTATAAATAGCTCAATTTATTAACCTACAAATGCCCTTTGAGGCACTATTAGAAAAATTCAGCTCCCTTCACCCCATGAGGATCAACCAAGTTAGAGTTTTCTATATGTTCATGGGGTTCTACTCAGTTGTTTACTTTGAAGGAATAGTTGCTATTCAGGTCATAGTAATTAAAACAGTTCACCTAAACTATGGACTGATTTCACATATACCAGTTATGTATCTCAAGGAAATGATTTAGTCTATTTAGTCTAAGCTGCTAATTGCAATAGTACTGTGAGGTTTACAAAGATATACACATATATCTATATATCATACCTACATACACACACACAGACAGATATTCTACAAAACCATGTAGTGACATAGGTATTATAGCATTATTATCCCCATTTTCCAGATAAGAAAATGAAGATCTAGAAAGATCAGCTGAAATGCCCATGGATAAAGAGTAAGTGCCAGGGGTTCCAGGTCTCTTCTGATAGTAAGGTCTACAACTCTTTTCCCTGCATTGTACTCCCTTTCAATTTACCAGTCCTTATAGGTTACATGGATTAGTTCCTTACTGCAGACTTACACATCCTTAAATGACTTATGAGGAAAAACATACCTTCCAAGATTAAGGGAAATCTCCTACTCATTGTATGCCTGAAATCTGATGAAAAAAAAAAAAAGCTTAATTAAGAATTTCATCATGTTTAACAAACTCATCAGACAATGCTGTTGTGGGAGTAAAATGTGGGAGCCTTCTGGGCAAGGAGGCTCTTTACAGTCTTTTTGGTAACTCAGTAACTCTTGGATAAGTTCCAAGATGCACCTGCTGGGTCTTCATAAAATCCTTATGTAACCCTAAAACTTTAATAATGGTTTCTATTTATGATGAAAACAACATATAAATGGCATTTAAGCATAATATGAATTTCCTTCTCTCAGTTTACAAGAATTTATTTTATACTAGCCATGGAGTGATTTCTTGTCTGCCATCTATTCCGTGGCATATGACCTGAACTTACACACAGTATGAAAAGTTTAGAACTACATATGATTCACATTTAAGTGCTATTCACAATACTTTTTTAGTATAATTATGACCCAAATAATTAGTCTTCGATGCACAAAGACACTAAAATGAATTCTATCTATAGTAAGTACCTGGCAGCACTATGATGCTTTCTAGCTTTTATTGCTTTCTAGCTGTTATTGGCCAGTGGATTCTGTGGAGAAGCTGGAAGAAGGCTCTACCTCTTTCCAAAAATGTCCTCAGAAACTACCCCAACCGATCTATACTCCTAAGCAACAATCTTGTCCACCTTCAAGTTCTGGCTGGAAACAAAGCAATCTTTTCCTTTGTGCTGTAAGTTTGCATTTAATATATTAACTAGGGGCATAAAAAACAACCAGTGTTGGGGAAAACAATCCCCCCACTCCCAGCAAAACTAGTCTCTCTTCCCTCAAAATGTCTAAGAATTATCTACTATAGAAAGAATACTGATATCCTTTAGGGTTTCAAAGTAAAGCACCCCTTGAGAGTGTAAAAGAAAATTATTACCTTGATTTGTGTTCATTTTATAAAATAGAAAATATGCTCCAGTGATCCCAAGAAGTTCGAAGGCTAAAATTCCTTTAAATATCTTTCTTGCCAACAATTCATTTGGGGGAGCCATCCTAAATTTCAAAAATACAACTTATATTAATACATTCAACCTTCAAGTAAGTGTGTGTGTGTGTGTGTGTGTGTGTGTGTGTACGTGTGTATATGTCTATATATGTGTCTATATATATATACACACATACACACACACATGTCCATAAAAGCAGACATAAGTATTTCTAAATTTAAGAAATAAAAATTTTACCATGAACCACTAAAGTGATTTCTTCCCAAATGGAAGCCTAAAATTTTAAAATTCCACTATAAATTCTTTTTTTTCCAGCAGAGTTTTACTGTTATCTTTTGTTTTTTCTTCATCTTCATTTTTCAATCTATTTCCCCTCTCTTCCACTTACAGGAGGCAATCCATTATGACAAAGAATATAAAAGAGGTGGGGGAAAAACAATTCAGCAAAACTAACCAATATATCGAAAGCCTATCAAAACATGAAAAAGGTCTTACAAAGCACTGTCCCACCTTTGCAAAGAAGGAGACAACGTGCCTTCTCTTATCTTTTGGAGACCAAACTTGGTCATAGCAATTTCCCAAGATTTAGTTTCAAATGATTTGTTTTTGTTCTTTTTATTTATAATGTTTTCATTGTGTATATTGATTTCCTGTGACTCTTCTCAAATTTCTCTATATTCATTATATTCACTTTTTTCTTACAGCAAAAATAAAAAACAAACTTGTTAGCCATTCCTCAACTGATGGGCAGCGACTTTGTTTATGATTCTTTGTTATTACAAAAAGTGTTGCTATATTTTGGTGCATCCACATTCCTATTGGTTTTTCATATTTAAATCTTTCTTTTAATTTGTTTTTTTGTTGTTGATTATTTCCTTTTGTCTTTGACCTACCACAGTACTGGACCTGGCACATAGTAGGCATTTAGGCATTTAATAACAGACTGTCTGGAATTTATGTTTAGCAGTGGAATCTCTGAGTCAAAAGGTATGGATATTAAATTCCATTCAATATACATTTAGCAAGCACCTACTATGTGCCAGGTGCTAGGGTAATCTTTTTTTTTTTGCATAATTTAAAACTGCTTTCCAGAATGATTGGAACAATTCATAACAATTATAAGAATATATTAGTGTTCTTTTCTTTCCATAACTTTTCTAAATTTGGTTATTCTCATCTTTTCTCATCTTTGCCCATTTGATGGGTATATGGTGAAGTTTCAGGGTTGTTTTGATTTGCACTTCTCTTATGGTGTGATGCATTCTTTCTTCTAGTCTGCAATTTAGTTCTTGAAAACCATTTTTTCATATTTTTTGACCAAAATGGATTTTGGCTTTATATATTTCCTTCAGTTGCCCATATGAATTAAATATAAGAACCTTATCAAAGATATCTGATAAAAAGATTTTTACCACTTCCTTTCTTACCCAGATTTTGTTCATTCAAAAGCTTTCTAACTTCATGTAATCAAAATTATCTATTTTGTTTTGTAATCAGCCCTCTTGTGTGTGTGTGTGTAATTATGTTAAGAATTTACTTCTAGGGGCAGCTAGGTGGCACAGTGGATAAAGCACCAGCCCTGGATTCAGGAGGACCTGAATTCAAATCTGGCCTCAGACACTTGACACTTACTAGCTGTGTGACCTTGGGCAAGTCACTTAACCCTTGCTGCCCCAGAAAGAAGAAAAAATTTAATTTTTAAAAAAGGAAGGAAGGGAAAAAAAAACAATAACAAACCACCCATCAGTCATAATTATAAACAACCCTAATTCATTATTGTATTGAGACACCATGTTTTCCAGAGCTAAGACCCAGCAAGCAAGCTGTGCCTTGAGCTTGACATAACAATTCTTTGCACTCACCCTCTATGTGATTTCAGCCACAACACAATCCCAGAATTGTTTCACACCAGCACCAAATGGTCTCTGAGCTTGGACAAGCACCTGCGGTACTTGTGTTCCAGTCATGAAGTCCTGCTATGAACCAAACTTGTCTCATTGTTGGTGTTACCCCTCCACTGTCAGGGCTACAGCTCACTGCATAGCCACTGGTTTAGGTATTGGACAAATGTGGGTCTCTTACTAGAAGGGGCCCTGGCACATGTGTCTAGTTTCCTTCCTCCAATGGAATAAAGAAAAATTTTTGCTTATGACCACTGTTACCTCTTTGGTTTTGTTTTATTTTTTAGAGTTAACAGCAATTGCAGAGCTGCTGTGGCTCTTTCGTCATTTGTTATCATGGCTGACAGCACAAAATGTCAGAAGAACTGAAGGAAGGCTGCCAACATATTGGGTAGTGTCTCTATGAAGAACACAAACTAAGCAATAGAGGACAAGAAAGACAGATGGGTTGCAATCTCTACTAGTGGAAGAAGTCTCCACATTGATGAGATAACAGAGGTTAGTGATACAGTGCCGCTGAAATCTGGAAAATCTGCCTAAAATTTTTTGTCCCTCCCTTCATACCAGAGAAGAAATTTGAATTTTTTCTTTTTCTTTTAGGAGGTATTTATAGTACCTTATTGTAAAATTTGGGTTGATATTATACAATACTACACATATATTTTATGCATTTCTGAGTTTCTAAACTTATTCTGTCTCATCTGTGCCTTTTGCAAAACTCCCCCCAAATTCCCATTTAATTTCTTATGCCAACCTTCAATATATCAAAACTGCAATGGGGAAAGTCACAATGTGGAAGGGATAACTGTATACTGTTTACATAAAGCAAAATATATCATATGGGGATTGGACACGGTATTATTATTCTCATTCATTTGCATGAGACATTTACCTATAACACTTTACCTAAAGAACACCAAAGAACCAGACAAGGCAGAAAGAAGGAGAAATCTTAGAAAACGGGCATAATCTAGGTCTGAAGATTTTTTTTAAATCAAGAAGAGCAGAATTGGAAATACACAATAAGGGCAAGCACAAAACTGTGATGACTGGGTGCATTACCAGTTCATGTTGTTGTTGTTCATTCATCATTCTCGATGAGGACCAGTGACATCATGAGGGTGATGTTTGGACTTTCCAGTGAATTGGATTTAAGTGAGGCAGAGGCAGCTACTACTACTCTCAGGTAACACAGTAAACCTGATACACTCCTTCCCACAAAAGCACACAGCATCCATGGAAGGAGTAAGCTTAAACATAGACCATACTAGTAGTAAGGTACACATGTAAGAAAGATGTATGACAAGGTTTAATTCCCAACACCTGCTCTGGAAGTCTTTTACTTGGTGTAGACACTTCATGCAGAATTTGTTGTTCATCCTTTGTTCTTAAGGACCATTGACATCACCAGGGTGATGTTTTGACTTTCGAGTGAGTTGGATTTAACTGAGGCAGAGCTTCGGTCATCAGCCTCACTCTCTCTTCCAGAGTCATCAAAGTCCAGTGGCAAGACAAAAGGCTCAGGAAGCAGTGGGTGATTTTGGCCTTTCTAAATTAAGGTCTTTCCCAGGTCTCAGTTTGTCTGAGGCAACCCATTCAATGACTATGGACTAGGTATGAACTGAGACAAAAGATGGCCCAATTTACCATCACAAAGATATCAATCTGGAAGGGGAAGACCCTCAGAGTTTCTGGACAGAACAGAAATGACTTGCTATATACACTCATTTTAAGCCTCCACAACCTAAACAAAGAGCCATGGAGACTTGGGTTGGGGGCTATCATTGGCCATTCAATGAAAGCCAGAGTGATTTGGGTTTAAAGGCAGCTCCATTTAAAACAGTGGGACTTTTAAAAAAAACCTGTGTTTTTAGGGCTATATGTCATGAGCGCATAAATAAAAACTGTGCAGGACAAAAAGTAAATTGTCCTAGCTTTTTGAAAAGGAGGAGGAGGAGGAAGAGAAAAAAAATAGCAGGATTCCCCAACTTCTTCTCAAATTGGCAAGCAGGGCAGCTACTATTTCTTAGACATTACGTTACCTACTCTTCAGCGGTCCCTTACAGTCATTTATTTAATCATTTCTTTACTTTCTATCCCATTTCCCACAGCACTGTTCCCAACGGCTCTTCTTTTCTTAAGCCTCCAACTTTACTCCTACCTCCACTTTCAGCAAATGACTTTACCTCCTACTTAATTTAGGAGATCTAGGCCATCCATTGTGTACTCTTTTATCCATTCCTCAATACTAAAAACCTCTCTGCTTTTCCATTCATTTGCTTTTCCTTTGCTCCAGTCTTACAGGATAATGTAGGGGCAGCTAGGTGGTACAAGTGGATAGAGCACCGGCCCTGGAATCAGGAGGACCTGAGTTCAAATCCGGCCTCAGACACCTGACACTTACTAGCTGTGTGACCCTGGGCAAGGGTCACTTCAAACATCCGGGGCTATCTCCAGTCGTTCTGATTTATATCTTGCCACTGGAGGAGAGAGAGTGAGGCTAGTGATTTTGCACAGCCCTGCCTCACTTAAATCCAAGTCGTAACATCACAACAGGATAATATGGCCTTTCTCCTGGCCAAAGCTAAGTCCCTCTATTAGTGGGGTCTCAACAAGCATTTAGCATTAAGTTACTGCTAGTGCTGAGGTTGCAAAGATAAAAATGAAACTACCTTCCCTCAAGCTAAAGTTCTGGGGGAAGGTCAGGGAAAATAATATATAAACACATAATACAAAGAGAGAGAGAGGAATTTTAGGTGGAGGGATACTAGTAAGTGGGAGGATTATGAAAGGTCTCCTATGAGAAGTGACCCTTGAGCTCAGCCTGATCATTCTCCCTCACTTTCATCTTCAATCTCTCCCAAACTATTGGCTTCTTCCCAGGTACCTACGAACACGAGTCTTACCTATCTTAAACAACAATAACAACAACAACAAAACTTTGAAGATCAAAGAAAGAGGAAAAGGATTCTAGGCAGAAAAATATTTATAGGAACTCTTTTTGTAGCAGCAAAAACAGTAACAAAGGAGATGCCTATCCATTGGGGAATGGTTAAACAAATTTCGGTAGATGAATGATGACATGGATGGTTTTGGAGAAAACAGGGATGACTTGTATGAATTCATGCAGAGAGAAGTGAGCAGAACAATTTCTATACTAAAAACAAATGTTATAAAGGGGGGAAAAACAACTTTGAAAACTTGAGAATGCGGATCACTACAACGACAAATCATAATTTCTGAGGATCAAAGATGAAGTGTGTGTGCTATCCGCCTTCTGCCTGAGAAGTGAGACTCAAAATGCAGGGTGAAATATGGTTTTGGACTTTGTTTGATTATGCACTATTTATGACAATTTCTTTTTCTTTTTATGTTCAACTTGGGGCTGGGATGAGTGGAAGTGAAAATATCTGCACCACCTCCACTTTTTTAATCCATTGCAACCTGAGGTCTCATCACAGCTCAAGGGAAAAGCCCCAAATTGTCTTCCACATGCCAGCCAAAATAATTTTCCTTAGGCACAGGTCTATCCACGTTATTTCCCTGCTTAAAAATCTCCAGGGTCTACTATCTTTAGCATAAAATGCTAACTCATGAGACTGGAATTTAAGAATTTCCACCTTCTGGTTTCAATCTACCTTTCTAGCCTTATTTCACATTATTCCCATCATGTGCTTGAAGTTCCAGTTTTGAGTACTCTTTCCCCAAACTTAACATGTTGGTCCCCATTTCCTTGCATTGTATAGCCCAACTGCCATGCCTGGAACATACTTCCTGACTATCTGGCCTTTCCCAGACCTTAATGTCTTTTCAGGATTATCTTCTCCCTGAAGCCTTCTGTAGTCCCTATAACTGTCTTCTCCCTTCTCAAATATTCCTAGAGCACTTTGGATCTCTCCTTTGCTTCCACTACCTATCTTGTATTGTACTTATTTGTACATAATATATCATATTTCACCTCCACCCCCACCAGAATGTTCCATTTTGTACAGTGCATTCTAAATAGAAGACAACATTTCTGAATAAACAAGAGAATGAATGAGTCGAATGGAAGTGTGTTGTTATTTAATGGAAGTTTTTTATTAAGTTAAAAATAAATGCGGGCAGCTAGGTGGCACAGTTGATAAAGTACCAGCCCTGGATTCAGGAGGACCTGAGTTCAAATATGGCCTCAGACACTTGACACTTCCTAGCTGTGTGACCCTGGGCAAATCACTTAACCCCAACTGCCTCACCCCCCCCCCAATAAATAAATAAATAGAGGCACTCTAATAGTAGTTATGAATAAAGAGTTATCACACCAAATTAATTTTCCTACTCAATGTACTCCAGTGGCTTCCTATTGCCTCTAGGATCAAATACAAATTTCTCTTTCTAGTTTTTTAAAGCCCTTCAAAACCTGGCCCAAATATCTTTCTAGCTTCACTGAGCATTACTAACTCCTCCTGCACTATGTGATCCAATCACACTCACCAGCTCTCCATTCCTCACAGGACACTCCATCAACTTTATACTGGCAGTCCCATACACCTGCAATTAATTCACTCACTCCTTCCCTTCACCTCAGACAATCCCTCCCTTCCTTTACATTGCATCTTAAGAAACATCTTCTGCATGAAACCTCTCTGATCTCCATAACTCTAAGGCCCTCCCTCCAAAACTCCCTTACATTCACTATTGTGTATATATTTGTATTTATTAATTTTATATTTATACTGTGTACACTTATTTATATTTATGCTATACATGTATTTTCCATATATGCAAATATATACATTTACTCATGTATATAGAATACACATGTATTATGAAAAATGTATACATTAAACATTTTATGTTACACATATAATGTGTATATATATATATATATATCAATCATATGTATGTGTGTATATATGTATACACACACCTTTGCTGTTTCCCCACTTAGATTGTAAGTTATTTGTGAGCAGGGACTATTTCATTCTTTGTAGTTGTATTCCCAGTGCTTAGAACAGTGTTTATTAATAAGTAATTGTTGGTTGGTTGATCTGTCATCTTGTGGTTTAATTTTCTCCAACTAAGGGTTGAACAAACAGAAATGGGCTAAAATAGGAATAAGAGAAAGGTAGGCTAGAATATAAAAAGCAGTTATAAAACAAGAGAATGAATGAGACCTATAAAACCAAATAAATGATCCAGATTCACCATTCTCTCAATCACTTTGTTTTTTCTAGAAGCTAAGGAAAACTACGGAACTGGAAATTTTCTTAGAATTAGATTTTGACTGTATTACATTCTATGCTGTCCTACACATAGTTTAAGTTCTTTTAGGGAAGAGATGGTATTTTTCTTAATTCTCTGGGCAGTAGCAGTAAGCTTATTGTCATCATTTGCTTACTCAATTTTGAAAATCTAAATCTCTTTCACAAGCTGCCTCCAAAGTATGGGGAACCAGACACCCTGTTTTTGAAAGATTATCTTCTTGTTTGGCATCTTTCTCAGTGTTTCAAAAGTTATTTTGGATTCCCTTTTGTCATTTTGAAAATCTGATCACCCTGAGGAGAGCTAAGAATTTAAGCCTTATCCCCATTTAAGAGGAAAGAAACTGAAGCATGGGGAGGAAAAGTGACATGTTGAGGAAAAGTGGGCAGGGTCTGAGGTGGTTTTATCCACTACTAGAGCTAACTTCATAATCTTACATTCACTAAAACCTACAATTACAGAGAGACCTCTTTGGAACATATTAATGATGGCATCTTAAAAAGATGTCGTGAATAGAGAAGTTAAGCCCAAATTTCAGGAATCTAAAGAAACTGTTTTTATAAACTGGGGAGCAGAGGCATGTGAATGAAAAGGGGGAAAGAGTCCATAACATAGTATGAGCTCTCTCTCTCTCCATACATATACATATTTAAAAATAATTATTAATTTCACCAAAATAATTATTCTCTTCACTAAGGCAGATTACAATTCTTCTAGCCTGTCAATCAACCAGCTTTTATTAAGCACCTACTATGTGCCAGGCACTGTGCTAAGCCCTACGTCTTAGCTGTAGATGGTTTCAGGAGCTAGTTATAGTAACAAACAATCAGCCGGTGGTCAGTCTTTGGAAGAAGTACCTCTCCAAACTTACTTAGACTGCTTCTATAAAGTGTCTGTACTCAAAAGCCTTTCCAACTTGGCCAGAGCTAATATGGCACAGCCTTGAAGAAAGAGTTCAGGGTCACTTTCACAGCAAAATGAGGCAGCACTGGAGTAGGATGTAAATGGAGTGTACAGGACCACAGATTTAGTGCTACAGAAGGAATTTTAGAGGTCATCTAAGTAGAAGCCTACTCCCTCATTTTACGGATAAGGACCAATGGAGGTCTAGAGAGGTTAAGTGAAATGCCCCTAGGTTACAATAAATAGTTGATTTCTTTCTTCCTCTCTTCCTCACCAAATGTGTTTTTTGTAACAAATAAATATTAAATTCTAAGCTCATCTGTTGTGGACCTCGGTGGATTTTTCCATTTGCTCAAGGTACATAACCTTGTATGCAACAGGCATTTAATAAATGTTTGCAGCTGAAGAAGGGGATGGGGTGGGGAGAAGGGAATAAGCATTTATATAATGTCTACATAGTGCTAGGCACTGTGCTAAGTGCTTTTCACAAATATTACCTCTTGAAATTCAACAACAACCCTATGAGTTATGTGCATTATTTTTCCATTTTACAGTTGAGGAAACTGAAGGTGACAGAGGTTAAATGACTTAACCAGGGTCACAAAGCTAGTGTCTGTGGTTGAATTTTAACTCAGGTTTTCCTGATTGCAGGCCCTATCCTATGCCACCTAGCTGTCTTTCTCCTACAGTTTAGGTACATGTACATCATCACCACCACCACCACCACCATCACAAACTATATAGAATTTTCAAATTTGTAAAGCTCTTTATATTCAGTTCTTTAAAAAAAACAAAATGCAAAGTACTTTGTTCACAACAGCCCTGGGCAATTGTTGAGCACACACAAGACAGGATATAATTCTTAAGTAGCTTGGCGCTAATGTGGGACAGTTTAGACAGAAATACTACCAGCAGCTCCAAGAGGGTTGGGATACTGAAAAGATTGGTTTACCAAGGCGTGTTGGGAGCTTCGGCGGCGAGGGAAAGCAGGGCGACCCGGAAGTGAACTGACCGTTTCCCCTCCTTTCCCCGCAGACACTTTCACATGTCAGGGCCGGACTCTACAAGGTGACCACTAAACTCAAAAGACGATGGTATCGGACTAAACAAGCCAGAAAACTCTACGGCCGCGTTGCTGGCATAAGATCCACCCAAGTGGAGTGCACTAACTGGAGCCCGAAGCGCCGGATTCTTACCTGCACCACCTTCGGCGCCACTGCTGCGCATGTCCAGTAAAAGCGATAAGCCCCGCCCCTCCCCATCCTCCCTCTACCCGGGCGGCACTTAGCCCCGCCCCGAAGGCTCCCAAGGAGCTGCCCTGCTTGAAGCTCCGCCCCCCAGTACGCTTGTCTGCTAAGCTACGCTAAGGCTAGAGCCACGGACACCCTCCTCTTTGGCTACGCCCCCTGAGCGTTGTCAACCTAAACTACCTGAGACACTTGTTCTACCCTAGGGGAGAAAGTGTTTTCTCCATGGGCCTAACAATCCTGGGAAAAGCTTCCCATCCCCACCTCCAACCGTACCTCAGTGAAACCACCAAAGGCTGTGTTAATGTACGCTAATTGCTCGCCTTGTTATAGTATTTTAAAGTTTGTACAACGCATTGTGGAAATTAGCCCAAAGCGCTTTACATACTCGATCTATCGCATTTGATAGTCCCAACAAACCTGGGAGGTAGGACCTGTTATTATCACCTCCATTTTGCGGCTGGTTAAATGGAGGTTCAGGGAGGAGGAAGTGCCCAAGACACACAAACAGGATTTCAGTCAATAAACATTTATTTAGTGCCTACTATGTGCCAGACACTGTGCTTAGAACGGGAGACACAAAAAGAGGCAAAAGACAGTTCCTGCCCTCAAGGAGCTTACAATCTAATGGGAGAAACAACATATAAACAAATAAATACAAAGCAAGCTATATACAGGATAAATAGGAAACAACTAAAAGAGGGAAGGCACTTGAATTAAGAGGGGTTGGAGAAGGCTTCTTGTATAAGGTGGAATTTTAGTTGGGATTTAAAGGAAGACAAGGAGGCCAGCATCCGTAGTAGAGGAGGAAGAATTTTTCAGGCCAGAGAGAATGCCTAGAGGAAGATGGATCCTGGTCTTTTCCAATTAAATCTAGTGATCTATCAGCATGGTGCAGTGAATTTAAGAGTCAGGAAAACTTGAGTTCAAATCCTGCCTTTCACATTCGTTGTGTGACCCTCGGGAAGTTGCTTAATTTCTCTGTCTTTTCTCATCTGTAAAAAGGAGATTGGAAAGAGGGCCCCTTTCATTAATAACCCACGGTGCCCCACTGTCTTTAAGTATGGAAAAACGTGGAACTCTTTAACCAGTTAGAAGCACTTCTATCATTCAAATACCTTCGAGGAGAGGCTCATTGTTTGTGAGGAGACAGAGTTCTTTCAACTTTAATTCTCCAGTGGAGGCTGTGTCGGTGAGATAATTTCTTGTGTCTTCTGTCTCCCAACTCTCTTGCTTCACAATCTCATGCCTTCAATTGTTACTTCTATAAGATGACTCCATAAATCTTATCTGAGTTCTCAGTTCCACCTCTCTACCTACCTGGCTAGATATTACCACCTATGTATCCTACCAGTCCCTCAAATTTAACAGAAAATTACTTCTTCCAAATTCTCTATGGCTCATACAATCACCCTCCCTTTCAACCAAGCTCATGATGTGGGCTTATGCCCACCCTTCCCTCCCTTTCCCCTACCCCACTTATATCCAATCATTTGCAAGTCCTGTCAATTTTACTTTCACAATGTATCTTCTACCAGTCCTCTCCTCCCCACTTATGCTGCTACCACCCAAGTTTGACTTTTCATTTCACACTTGTTATTATCATCATCCCCACCACATCACCACCATCATCATCATAGTTTCTCAACCAGAGTACCTTCTGTCCAATCCATCATTTACACAGTTGCCAGAATGTGTTTCCTATGTTGTTCCCCTGCTCAAAAGCCTTTAATAGATCCCTATTGTCTAGAGCAGTAGCCTCCAAACTTTTTTGATCATATACATTTACCATTAAAAACTTTTTGAGTGTGTACCTTCAACATGTGTACATATATTTATCAGTGATATAAATGTACAACTGCACTAATAATTATATGCATTGTAAAACTATCATAAAAATAGAAATTCAAAGGGATGAGATAAAAATGAAATAATAATACTAGAGTGAGTGGGGAGGGGGGCGAGCCCTGGAGTTTACTGAGTAGGGGGTTGACATGGTCAAATTTATGACATATTTGTGAAGGGTGAAATTGGGGAGGGGAAAGTCTTGAGGTCCAAAGAACAATTAAGAGAGATACAATACCCTTACAAATAAGTTGCTTGCAGTGCTGATGGCAGAATGGGATAGGGTGGCAGGTGTTGCTAAGAATCACACCATCAATATACCTTCTGTGAACATTAAGTTATGCTTTCCAAAATATGATATCTGCCAACTTGGATAAGAATATCAGTGAATCTGATCTGTGAATTCACTACAATGCAAACACATGTGAAGATGTTGCTTGAGAAACACTATAATGCTGCCTAGGTTTCTCATTCTGCCCCTTTGCTTTTTACTCCATGCCAAGGATGAAAAACATTACCTCCCAGATTGAGTAGACCTGTGTTTTATGAAAACTATGATGAGATGTAGGAGGTTTGCTTAAGTCTTTTCCTCATGCCTAAGGTTGGTAAGGTAATGTCCTCATATCTTTTTTCAAATTCTTTTTGATCTGTGACGCACTATACAGATTAATTGGGAAAAAGAAGTCTATTGAAGTTGAAATCATAGTGTTACCTAACATTGTATTCCTGGTCTCACTACTGGAAAATCCTGGCCCCTATAGCTATCACTGAGGGCAGCAATCATTATGGAGAAAGGGCGTACCTTTCTGTCTTTCATCAATACCAACAGCTGACCAACTGGCACCAAAAGACAGGTAATCTCCAGAGCCCTGGGTGTGATATACCATCCAGGCCACTAGACCTGCTTCTAGCCCAGCACCTCTGGCATTATCTGAGGAAACAATGCCTATGGAGAAGATACCAACCATCCCTACAAACTGTCAAACAACTGCCACTTAGGGGGTGGGCAAGCCAACCTAGCTGAAATGGTAAGACACCTATAGGGAAAGATATGAGGCCACTTGTGCCATGCAAGTCATACCACCACTGCCACCTTGAGCACCACTTCCCTTTAGGTCCCTGAACCTAATAGTTTTAGGAATAGCAGTGCCCTTCCCCACCCCCAAATGGTCCTTCTTCCAGCACAGCTTCCTAAAGTCATCTGGGTAAGCAAGCCCTGGGAACATCTGCCTGGAAACTGCTTTTGCAAATGACCAAGAAAAGAAAATTCTCAGCATCAAAGTTCTGGCATTGTCAAATGGTTCAACACTAGAAACTGATAGTATTTTATCAATGGAAATAACATTAAGGAAGAAACATTGTCATCTGCTTTGCCACTGTGCACTAAGAACCAGGGGACCTTTCCATCTGACTTGCACCTGAAATAGTTCATATATGTTGTCTACCCCTTTAAAATATGAAGTCCTTGAGAATAAAATTATATCACTTTCCTATTTGTATCCCCAACATAGCATAGTGGTATATGAATATAATGGAAAACTGTTCTGCTCTAAGAAACAATCAAAGGTTTCATTTCACAGAAATCTGGGAAGACTTATATTGAAGTGATGTAGTGATGATGTGAGAAGAACAAGGAAAAAATAAATTCAATAACAACATTGTAAAAATGAAGAATTTTGAAAGATTTAGGAATTCGAATCAACACAATGACCAACCATGATTCTAGAGGACCATTGATGAAACAAGCTACTTAACTCCTTACAGAAAGGTAGAGATTGAAATATATAATTTTTTGGAAATTGAGGAGATGCCTGTAAATTGGGGAATGGCTAAACAAATTGTGGTATATGAATGTAATGGAATATTATTGTGCTGTAAGAAATGATAAGTGGGCAGATTTCAGAAAAACCTGGAAGGACTTACATGAATTGATGCTGAATGAAATGAGCAGAACCAGGAAAACATTGTACACAGTATCAACAACATTGTGTGATGATCAACTGTGATAGAATTAACTCTTCTCAGCAATACAGTGATCCAAGATAATTCCAAAGGACTCATAAAAATGCTCTCCACATTTAGAAAAAAAAAGAACTGTGGAATCAGGAGGAAGATTGAACCATATTCTTTCTACTTTTTTGTGTTTTTTTTTTCTGTTTTGAGATTTTTCCTTTTGTTCTGATTTCTTCTTTCACAACATGACTAATGCAGAAATATGTTTAATGTGATTGTACATATATAACCTATATCAGATTGCTTTTTGTCTTAGGGAGGGGGGAGGGAAGAGAGAGAGGGAGAAAATTTGAATTAGAAATATTATAAAAACAAATGGAAAAAAACAAATGTTGAAAACTATCTTTACTGTAACTGAAAAATAATAAAATGCTTTATGATAAATAAAAATATAAATATATAATTTTTGTACATAGCTAATTTGGTGGGAATTTTACTATGCATGCTGAACTACATTTTTAAAAAAAAGGGGGTTGTTCTCTTTCTTTCCCATTGGGGTGGGGGAAGGGGAGAAGGGAGAAAAATGAAATGCTTGTGACTGAAAAAGATTATTTTTTCTTTTTGTTTTTCCATAAAACTATTATTTATTATTTTCCAGTACATGTAGAGTATAGTTTGCAATATTTGTTTTATATGATTTCTAGTTCCCAGAAATTTTCTCCCTCGGGGCACAGCTAGATAGCGCAGTGGATAGAGCACAGGCCCTGGAGTCAGGAGGACCTGAGTTCAAATCTGGCCTCAGACACTTAACACTTACTAGCTGTGTGACCCTGGGCAAGTGACTTAACCCAATTGCCTCACTAAAAAAACAAAAACAAAAAAACAAAACAACAAAAAAAATTTTTTCTCCCTCCCTCCTCCCCAAGACAGCAAGTAATTTGATTATAGGTTATATATGTACAATCCAATTAAACATATTTCTGCATTAGTCATGCTGTGAAAGAAGAATCAGAGCAAAAAGGAAAAACCTCAAAAAAGAAAAAACAATAGAAATAGTATGGTTCAATCTGCATCCAGACTCCACAGTTCTTTTATTTTTTTTTTCTGCATTTGAGAGCATTTTACATCATGAGTCCCTTGGAACTAAAAAGATTAATTTTTTTAAAAGGGAGAAAAAGAATTGCCTATAATATGCAATCCACATTGTGAGTTAAATTTGACAAACATTTATTAAGTACCTACTATATTTGAAGCACTGTGTTCAATACTATCTTACTCCACCCTCTCTCTCTCCTCTGCATAAGTGACCTACCTCTCTTCTTCCTCTCAGGATAGTTCTAACCTAACTCCTAAGGTACCATTGATAACTACCCCCCTTTTAACCTACCTCCTTCCCCTAGATCCTTATGGCTGCAGTGGTGGTAGGGCAGCTAGGTGGTGCAGTGGATAGAACACTGGCCCTGGAGAAAAAGAGCACCTGAGTTCAAATCTCACCTCAGACACTTACTAGCTTTGTGACCCTGGGCACAATTACTTCAAACATCTGGGACCATCTCTGGTTGTCTTGATGCATATCTTGCCATTTCACCCAAATGGTTCTGGAGGAGAGAGTGAGGTTGGAGACTTTGTACTTAAATCTAATTCACTGCCAAGTCATGACATCACCCCAATGTCATGGTCCTCTTCAAGAACGAAGGACCAACAGCAATATAGCTGTGTGTTGCAAAAATTTCTAAGTCCGACGAAGAAAAGAAACAGAAAAGTCTCCAAGCTGTAGGAAAATAGGTTTATTGGGAGAGGAATCCTGTCTCACAATAAAAGCCGGTCTCAGGTCTAGGACCCAAAGACCCTGGGCAGTACTGGCCCAATACTTTTATATCCCTATGAGGCTTAAATGCTTATATACCCTACTATTTTTAGATAAACTCCTCCCATTTTACAGTCCACCAAAACACATAAAGTCAACCAGAATGCGATATGTCTGGACATACAGTTGACAAATAAACAGTCAATTTTCTTGACATACTGTTGTGTAAAATGGGACAGTCTAACTTTTTTAATTTGTCTAAAAAGACATATTCACAGTTATCAAAACAATTGTGAAAGTGTCTACATATAAGTATTCATATCTATATTGTCTGATTTTTGGTTTTTTGGTTTGGCAATGAGGGTTAAGGCGACTTGCCCAAGGTCACATAGCTCGTAAGTGTCAAGTGTCTAAGGCCGGATTTTGAACTCAGATATCTATAATTGTCAGTGCTGAAGTCAATCTTGTGCTCATCTAACAGCATTTTATAAGCACTACTGCCTTATATGTGCTCCATAAGAAATACTTCAACAAATTAAACCAGAATTTATAACACTATATGTTGATTATGAAATACTGATTAGATTACTTATAGACAAATCACATATCTAAAGGTTAGGGAAAATCTCACTCACATGTGGAAGGTCCCGTAGAGAGTGGGCTCTGAATAAGACAAACTTTTTCAACTTGGGGAACAAATTGAACATTATAAAACATGCATTGTTGATTTGTCTCTTCTTTGCAGGTTTCATTATATTACTTCTTCCCCTAAAACCACCCCTCTTCAAAACTTCTCTATACTATCATGCACACCTTATCCTGCTAGTCATCTAGGTTCTCAAGCTTGCTGTCATTTATGACTCCTCATTCTTCTCCCCATATCAATCAGATGCCAAATATCTCTGTAATGTCCTTTTTACTCACATAGCAACCATTCTAATGCAAAAGTAAACCACTGGGGACAGCTAGATGGCGCAATAGATAAAGCACTGGTCCTGGATTCAGAACCTGAGTTCAAATCTGACCTCAGACACTTGACACAAGCTATGTGTCCCTGGACAAGTCACTTAACCCTTATTGCCTCCCCTCCCCCTGCCCCACAAAGTAAACTACTTTAGCAATAGTAATATGATTTCACCTTAAACAAATTTTCAACACTTCTTTCCCAATTAATCTATATAGTAGGCCATATTTCAAATGGAAATTTGAACTAAGTGTGACACCACTACCTTCCCATCCCCAATTGTGAGAAAAGGACTTTAAGTAAATATTCCCCACCACATCAGATAGACAGCTCAAACAGAGAAAGGACAGAACAAAACAGTCTGAGAGGTAATGTTATTTGTTTCTAGCATGGAGAAGGACGCAATGGGTCAATGAGGAAGCTGGGCAGAATTCTAGGTTTTCTCAAACAATTTTGTTATAAATGTTTTTATTATAAAGAATTCATAGAGCATCAGATTCACTCATATTCCTATGCAAATTGGCAAAGATCTCACATTTAGAGACCATATAAATTCTTGTTTACAAAGGGTATATGACTGGTGTATCATTCTTAGCACCCTCTGCCCCCTTCTTTCCCACTCTGCCAATCATCATTGCCAAATGATGGAGGGTCCTTTTTATTTTTCTTTGTTTTTTGTTTGTTTTTAGTGAGGCAATTGGGGTTAAGTGACTTGCCCAGGGTCACACAGCTAGTAAGTGTTAAGTGTCTGAGGCCGGATTTGAACTCAGGTACTCCTGACTCCAGGGCTGGTGCTCTATCCACTGTGCCACCTAGCTGCCCTATTTTTCTTTGTTTTATGAGTTGTTTTGGCTAAAGGTTTCATCATCTAGTGACTAGCCTCTGCATTTAGCTAGGTTTGTCCTCAGAGGACAAAGCCAATATATTGGCAGGATCATACTTAAAGATTTTCTATATAAGAGAGCCTACCATTTGAGTTTGTACTTAAACAACTTAGCCATTGAGATTTCAAGCTCACCTCCAGTACTATAATGAGACAAAGAGTCTCTACAAAAGCCCATGTGCAGGCATTTTGTGAAAGTTTATTCCAAAACCAAATGCAAATGATTTTTGGATTATGGAAACAGAACTGAATAAGAGGGAGATAACAGGCCGAGAGATAACATTTGGGAAACTACAAGTCAACAAGTGTTTCTTAAGTGCCTCTAATATAATTAGACCAATTCATAGCTCCACTAATATCTTTGACTATATATCAATTGGGGCATGACTCATTATAAATTTGAATCAGATACATACACACAATATGAAACCAGTTCCTTATCAGTGAAATTACTGCAAAGTTTTTTTTTTTTCTGTTATGTTTTACTTCTAATTTTAACTGCATTGGATTTGTTAATTTTATGTAATCAAAATTGTCCATTATAGCTTATGTAATCCTCTCCCTTCATTGGTTATGAGTTCTTCCCTTATTCGTAGATCTGAAATATAATTTTTTCTTTGCTCTTTTCATTAGTTTATGATACCACCTTTTATGTGGTATCCTTACATAGGTCATGTATCTATCTGGAGCTTATATTAGTATATAGTATTAGGGGGTTAACCCTCTCTTTTTAAAACAGGTGGAGAAACTGAGACCTGCCCAAGGTCACAAAGGTAGTAAGCATCAGAGATGATCTATAAACCTAGGTCCTCTGACTCCAGGACCAGATCTTTTTCTAATATACCATGCTACCTCCTTATTAGGAAGGCTACCAGGATATTCTTCCAGAATAGAGCCCTCTGTGGAAAATTTGTAAGGGATGTGGAGGAATAGGAAGGGTATATGCATTTATTAAATGCCTACTAAGTGACAGGTACTATGCTAAGTGTTTTTATTTCATTTGATCCTCATAGTAACCCTGTGAGATAGTTATCGTTATTATCTCCATTTTATATTTGAGGAAACTGAGACAGAGGTCAAGTGACTTGCTCAGAGTCACACAGTGGGAATAAAAGGATAAAAATTGTATAGGACAAGAAAACGTGGAGTTGTTGTGATCTATTTAAGTTGAGGAAACACCCACATTTATGATAAGATTATTGATCTACTGAAGTATTGGCTTACCCATGCTATGGATTCCCTCTAGGGCAAGTAATGTAGAGCTGACTGCATATTTTTAAAGAAAAGTACCATTCTTTGTTGAAAGACTATCTCAAGGGAACATGGTACAATGGAAGGGGCATTGGACCTATGGTCAATAAGACTTGGGTTAAAATACTGCCTTAAATACTTACTGGCTGTGTGGCCTTGGGCAAATCACTTGATCTTTCTGTGTTTCAGTTTCCTCATTTGTAAAGCAACAGGGTGGAATTTGATGGCCTCCAAAGTCACTTCCAGTTCCAAATCTATGATTCTATGATCCTAAGGAAGAGGAAAATGAGTTCATGTTACTGAACCAATGTTTTTCCCAAGTCCTCCTATAAATTACAGGCATTAATTTCATAATATGATCTGCTGTATTGTCTCCTTTACTGTTTCACCTTACTGGGAAGCAAATAAATGAAAAATGTTCCAATTAAGATCTTAATCCTCCTAACTTGAACAGGACTATAGAAGAAATGATAATACCCTGGAGTGATTAGGCAGCAAGTTCAGCCACCACTTCAAGGTGGTAAATGAAGAAGTCTATTCAACTCTGTCTCTGTCTCTCTTTCTCTCTGTGTCTCTCTGTTTTAGTGAATAAGCTTCCACAAGTTAATGATTATTTTACATGAGCTGTTAGCTAAGGTAATAAAGTCTCTTGTGGTAATAGTGTATAATATAGAAACATCAGGATTCTCAGGAGGGATAGCTTGGCCTAGTGGAAAGAGTTGGCCTGGCCGTCAGAAAGACCTAGTTTCAAGTTCTGATAACTACTGTCCACATGAATCTGGGTGAGTCACTTAAACTTGGCACCCCAGGCAATTCCCCAAAAGTATTAAGTTGCTGAACAATTGCCACTCTGAATTGGTAAAGGAAGTTTTCCTCAACAGGAATCCCCTATATATTTTTTTTAATGTGGGTTTTTTTTTTTTTGTGAGACAATTGGGGTTAAGTGACTTGCCCAGGGTCACACAGCTAGTATCAAGGGTCTGAGGTCAGATTTGAACTCAGGTCCTCCTAAATCCAGCACCGGTGCTCTATCCACTGCACCACCTAGTTGCCCCTGGGAATTCCCTACATTAATGAAATCACAGGCTGAAGAACCAATATCTCTGGCACTGTGTTCAGTGATGAGGACAAAAAGACAAAAATGAAACCATCCCAACCCTCATGGAGCTTATGTTCTATTGTGGAGGGTGAGGGGATTAGGGAGAGGGGAGCAACATAGGACAGGACACAACTTAGTCTTTTCCCCAGTAGTCAATCCTTTCCTTGCTTCTCTGCTCCAACTCCCTGTCATCAAGTGACTGTGTGAAAAAGCCCTGTTTCTTTTTGTCAGCCTTGTTTGACTGCCACTATTGTCTATCCCCAGCAAATATCATGGGCACTTCTTGTAATATTCAGCTGATCCTCCGCAGATAATAATTACAGACTTTTTATACAGGGTGTCCCAAAAGTCTTAATGTAGTTAAGTTGTGAGGCTCTCATTTGAGGGAGCTCATCTCTAGGTTTGGAAAAGTTGTGATTTACTTATGGTAAAACAAACAAACAAACAAAAAACTAGTGTCAGAGGTTAGATCTAAATGTAATCTTCCTTACTCACTGTGTATGAGGAAATGGGGATTGGTCTCCTCTCAATCCGGACCTGTTTGAGGAAAAAGATCTCCTTCTCTCTCCCTCTCCCATTTCCGGCAAACAAAATCACATGGTTCAGGGAAACCCTGAGCTGGTCACAATTAGGTCTGCTCCTGAGCTGTGTCCATATAAGGGAGGAATTGAAGAATTGTCCCTGCATCACCTCCCACATTGGCTAAGAAATAGTGTTCTGATTAGTTAGTTTTTGCATGTAGATTGTAACCCTTGAGTAATATGACCAATGATGAAAAAGGGGAAGGTCCATTTGTGTTAGGGATTAGGGGATAAAATGGGCCTTCGAGCCTCCATTTTTGGTTACCCACCAACTGGACACGGGGTGTCCCATTCTTGCAAGAATTACAATAAATGAGCCTTTGACACATCACCACCACTGAGTTCCAGAAATTATTGAGGAATGTTTTTTCCTCACACTGTGTCACCCTGCTGATGCTCCATTATAGTTGTTTTTTTATTTCTGGGAGGCATTGTGGGTTCACCTGACCATGGTTCCTGTTTTCTGTTCTGAGCTCCAGGTCATGTTACTGTTACTAACCTCAATAGGACTTGGCTGCTCCAACTCCTGAGGAGATGGTAAGGAATGACAGGGGTCACAAAGAGTCGGACACAACTGAAAAATGACTGAACAACAACAAAGGAATGATGAGTATGAGGAATTGAGAGAAACATGGGAAGCTTCATATGGCATGATGCAGATGGAGACAGCTGGACCAGAACAGCAATATCCAGAGTGACTACTATGATGTAAATGACAAGAACAATTAAATGGAAGCCAGACTGAGTAGGAAACAGATAACGAAACATGTCTCCCTCCCTCTGGCAGAGAGTCAGAGGACTGTGGGGTGAGAATGCTGAGCATATTGAACATATTGTCAGACATGATTACATTATTGGTTCACAGTAGCCAAGATTAAGAGCTAGAAAGGTAGTTTAGAGGTCATCAACTCTAACCTTCTTATTTTATAGGTGTGAAAGTAACTTGCTCAAGGTTACATATGTATTGTAAGCTTAGTTCCAAGAATCAACAGATGCTAGTTACTCTTTCCTTTGTGCCACATAGCAGGTTAAACTACTTTGTTGTTTTGCTGCTGCTGTTGTTGATTGGGGGGGAGGGGGTGTTGTTAGTTTTTGTTTTTTTAAAATAAGGGAGGATTCAAGTCATCAAGTGGCATGGTTTATCCGCATGTGTCAATTCTTCATGCATGGAGGTGTAAACTCTAACTTGGGAGGAAACTCCTAAACTTCTGCCTCTTAAAATCCTAGTTTCTTTCATTGTTGTTTAGTCATGTCCCCATTTGAGTTTTTATTGGCAAAGAAACTGGAGTTTGCCATTTCCTTTTCCAGCTCATTTTACAGATAAGAAACTAAGTTAAGTGACTTGCCCAGGGTCACACAGTTAGTAAGTGTGTGAGGTTGGATTCAAACTCATGAAGATGACTTCCTGATACCAAGCCCAGTGCTCTAGCTATTGTGCCACCCACCTTCCCGGTTTCCTTCAAAGCTCAGTTCAATTGCCACATTCTGCATAAGGCCTTTCTTGATCCCCCCAGCTGCTAGTGTTTCTCCTGAAAAAGCTAACTATATATTTATCTATATTTATACATGTACATACTGTCTCACCTGATATAATACAAGCTTCCTGAGGGCACAGACTGTTTCATTTTTGTTTTTGGATACCCAGTGCCTAGCACATGGTAGGAATTTAATAAATGCTTATTGATTGATATAAGCCAATCAATTAATTTAAAAAATTATTAAGCACTCACTATGTGATAACCACTGTGCTATGTTGGGAGAGATAAAGAACGGTTAAAAAAAATAGTCCATGCACTGAAGAACTTGGAAAAAGAATCAACAAAATATATTTTTAAAAATTAAATAAATAAAAGCCCTGCTTCAATGCCTCATTGTGGTACAGAGTTCTCAAAGCTATATCAAAAAAAGGTAAATGAGGGTTAAGTGACTTGCCCAGGGTCACTCAGCTAGTACATGTCAAGTGTCTAAGGCCGGATTTGAATTCAGGTCCTCCTGACTCCAGGACTGGTGCTCCATCCACTATGTCACCTATTCTTTGCTTCCATTTTAGAGTTGTTATATTCCTAAGCTCTATATACTGGTAGTACTTTTTTACTAAAATATAATCACATGTCTCTAAAACATGACTAACAGAGTAAGAATTTTGTCCAAGTTTGGTTACAATACATTTCTTGGTCCAGGGATACAAGCATATAAGAAACTTAATATCTAATAGGGCTATTCATATGTTCAGAGATGGATGGTTCTTGTGGGACCTATTTGATGACATGGGCACACCCAATCTTTCATTTGATAAATGGTTCTTTTCTTTTAATATAAAAATGAAGATTGATTTAAATAAATATCAGTCTTACTAGCAGTATTTTCTTTATCTTGGAGGGGGGCATTACATTTTAAAAAATTGATATCAGAGGTAGCTAGGTGGTGCAGTGGATAAAGCATCAGCCCTGGATTCAGGAAGACCCAAGTTCAAATCTGGCCTAAGACACTTGACACTTACTAGCTGTGTGACCCTGGGCAAGTCATTGAACCCTCATTTCCCTGCAAAAAAAATTTTTTTTTAAATTGATATCTCTTGTTTTTACACGAATGAATGAAAAATAATTTATTAAACACTTTTTATATACAAAGTGCTAAGTGCTGGAAATTTCAAAGAGAAAAGCAAGACAGACCTGCTCTCAAGGAGTTCACATTCTAATAGGAAATAACACAATATAGGAGGTTTCAGCTGCAAGTCAATGG
Source organism: Dromiciops gliroides (assembly GCF_019393635.1). Taxonomy (NCBI): domain Eukaryota; kingdom Metazoa; phylum Chordata; class Mammalia; order Microbiotheria; family Microbiotheriidae; genus Dromiciops; species Dromiciops gliroides. The sequence continues at coordinate 484,526,037 of NC_057862.1, read as the reverse complement.
CAAGGCCCGGTGGTTCTTAAGGTTTAGTGGCAGAGATGACTGTACATCTTCTTTAGTGTCATTTCCACTGATAAAGCGACATATACATTTTTTTTGTTGAACCTTTTAACAGTCCTAAGGATCTTCATTCTGAAATATATACCTATCTCCTCCTGTTTCCAGCAATCCATTCCTATAAAAAGAGTAAGAAATAAAAATAAAAATTAAAAGGAGAGAAAAAAGCAGTTGAACAAAATCAACTAATATAGCAATTAGTTCTGGTAGTATATGTAATATTCCATACCCATTGTCTCTCTTTCTGCAAAGTAGGGAAATAGAGACATCTTTTCAATTCTTTTCTGGGGCCAAGTATGGCTTAATGACAGATTTACTGCCCCCCCCCCTCCTTGAGGATTCTGGCTTTTAGAATGGATTAGTTTTCAATGATTTTCTTGGTCTTTTTTAAGCACCTGTGTTTTGCTTCCCGCCCCCCCCCCCTTGCTCCCCCCCCCCTCCAGAGGAGGATGGGCAGGAAGAGATGAAAGAAATTACGTTTCTCATGAGAACAGGAGGAGCCTTTACATTTTCCTTTACTCCACCCACTAAGAATTTAGTTAAAAGGTATCATTTCTGCCGAATAACAGCAGGGCAGTTTCATGTCAAGAAGCTAACATGGCCCAGAAATCCAAAGTTATTGAATACATTGATGAAGCTTTGGAAAAATCTAGAGAAACTGCCCTTTCTCACCTTCTTTTCTCTTATCAGGGGATCACTTACCCAATCACCATATGTACTGCAGAAACTTTCCAAGCACTGGACCACTTTGAAGCCAGAAGAGAGGACATAGTGGTGGCATCCTATCCCAAGTGTGGTAAATATAACTCATTTGATACAACCCCTTTCCTCCAAAAAAGAACCCTCCCCAAGCCCCAGTCCATGAATTTCGATATATTAAATAATTCATCATAAAACAAGATGACTAACAAATTGTCATTTGTAATTCTATGTCAATGTACAAATGGGATATTTGTCAGAAGGAAAGGTACTAGTGTTTTATTTCTATTAAGAAGATTAATTTTCAGTAAAGAGATTTTTACTTAAATACTTCATGTTTGGACATTTTCCAACTAATTTTCTTTTGCTTACTTTGGTATAGGATCAAACTGGCTTCTCCAGATCTTTAGTGAATTAATATGTACCATCTCCCCCCAAAAGTATGAACATCCAGAATTTCCAGTTCTTGAATGTGGAGACCCAGAAAAATATCAGGTTAGTACCTTAGTTCTGAAATTATAGAAGAATTAACATAGGAATCTTTTCACCCATTTGGTAAGTCCTAGTTCAGTAGGTAAAAGCACCTAAATTAGAAAGATAAATATCAATGATTAGCTGAACTCTGATTAAAGAGTCTAAAACTCAGAAGAGAAAGTCATGAGAAGTGCAGAATGCAACTCTGAGGTTCAAGACCAGTGGTCCTAACCATTTCCTAATGAGAAGCTACATTTGATATAATCAAAATGTTATGATTTCTGAGGAAAGATTTGGTATTTCTCTTTCCATTGTGATCACACTCTAGCATCAGATTGGTTTGCTGTTGAACCACATAAACCTCAAGATTAATTTGTAAACTACAGATATGTTCTGGGATACAGAAGGCTATTAAGTAAATTTGCATGTCTTTTACATATTTTATTTAATAGAAGGTTATACTGTCCATATTCTAGTTCCAACTACATTGGACATGGCACTCTTTTAACCCAGAAACCTCCTGGCTGAGAAATCAAATTTGATATAAGAAGTTTCCTTGGTGAGGAAACATTAAAGATTAAGAAGAAGTAAAGATCTGAGGTAGATTGGTCTTAAGGGAATTTCCCAGAGTCATGTAACTTTTTCCCTAAGATTTTTATGGATTTCATAGTATGTCAAGCTGGAGAGTTGATCCAGTCTAAATTCCTCATTTGAAAGACGTGGAAACTTAGCCTCAAAGATATCAAGTAACTCACTCAAGGTGATGCTGGTAGTTAATAGTAGAAAGGTGATTTGGACCATAGCATTGGCCAGACTAGCCGATCAATGTCCAAATTCAAAGTATGAGACGTAGCAAGTGACTTTATAAGAATCGTCATGAAGCAAGGCTTATTTTAAAAATGTGTAGGAGAAGATAAATTCAATGCCTTTTGGAGTAGAAGTCTTATATCCACAAAAAGAAAAAAACATGAAAAAAATAAAGTGAGAATATTTTGACACCTATCCTAGGGTGGATATAAAGGGAATATTTTATTAAACTCTTTGAACAGGCAGCCTTTCCTCAGGGATAATATCCCATTTCCCTTAAACCTAAAGATTACTCTTGCCTCCCATCCATGGAGTCCAGTTCTTGACACTCCCAATTCCTTTCCCTCTTTCAAAAAAAAAAAATCTTCCATGTAACAAATAAGCATAGTCAAACAAAACAAATCCACATAGTTACCATGTTTGAAAACATGTCTCATTCTACACTTCTAATCTATTATATTTCTGTTAAGAGGTTGGAAACAAGCTTTAATTATCCTTTTTTGGAAGTGATTGATTTGATCATTAAATCAACAAGCATTTATTAAGTGCCTACTATGTACCAGGCACAGTGCTAGGTGCTGGTGATACAAATACAAAGAATGGAACAACCTCTATTCAATTTTAAAGGAGCTTCCAAGCATTCTTTTTTTTTTTTTTTTTTTTTTTTTAGTGAGGCAACTGGGGTTAAGTGACTTGCCCAGGGTCACACAGCTAGTGTTAAGTGTTTGAGGCCAGATTTGAACTCAGGTACTCCTGACTCCAGGGCCAGTGCTCTATCCACTGCGTCACCTAGCTGCCCCTTTTAAAAAATTTTTTGTTTGTTTCCAAGCATTCTTAACGAAAAGACCAAAATGGGTAAAAACTTTGAAATATAAACACAGGAGTCATGAGAAACATAAAACTATAAATACAAGTAATGAGGAGAGATTAAACAAGGATAAAAGATTATGATATAAGTTTCTCCTGGGAGCCTTCATGTCATCAAGGGTCAGAGAGGGAATTCATTATGACAGAGAGTCTGGAGATGGTTTTGTTACATTTTTATGATATTAAGATAAGAAAGGAAGAGGGGGAAGGAATACACAAGGGGGAAAGCAGAAGGATGATAAAATTTATATAATCAGGGTATAAATAGAAAACTACACAAATAAGGAGGAAGGAATGGAGGGGGAGTGAGAGACACTAGTGATAATGATGACCAATATGTATATATATATATTTTTTTTGGGGGGTGATCTGATAGTTTTCATTCCTATTGACCCAATAGCTAAATTATGTAAGGATTAAGTGAGACTGTGATGATGTGTGTAATCTACTTGTTAAACCTTAAAGAATTGTATCCTTGTCTGTCAGCTCTTTCTGTTACTGTTTTGTGTTGTTTTTTTTTTTTCCTTTCCTGGGAGGAGAGGGGTGAGGTAGCTATTTCTGTTGTTGTTAATTTGTTACAAACTGTATTTAATCCTAAAGAACTCTTCAGTTAAAAAGGGGCATGTAAACAAGGGATGATCATACCTCCATGAGACAGTAACTAGAGATAAGGGAAGAACAACTATATGATTCTTCCTTTGGGGACACTAAAATAAGCCCATAGAATAGAGCACCCCTCACAAACAATGCAGCATTGTTTTTTTTTCTCTTGAGAAAAGGGGATGTCTGTAATGTAATTATGTAAAATTGGGGGTGAGTGGACAGTGATTAGTAGAGATTATTGCATGGGGATGAATGCAGAGCAAGCATACTCTTTTTCACTTTATTTTTTTCATGTTTTTTTCTTTTTGTTTTGTGTCTTCTTTCACAGTATGACTAATATGTAAATATGTTTCACATGATTACACATGTATAACCTATATCAATTTGCTTACCATATCAGGGAAGGAGGACAGGAGGGAGGGAGAGAGAGAATCTGGAACTCAAAAAAAAATTAAAGATGAATGTTCAGAATTGTTTTCACATGTAATTGGGAAAAACTAACATTAATTTTAAAAAAGAAGAGATTGTTGCCACTGACATTAGAGATAAATCAAGGTAGATCAATTAATCAACAAGTACTTATTTAGTACTTATTATATGCCAGGTACTGTGTTGAATCTTGCTGATATATTAAAGAAACAAAACATAGTATCTATCTTCAAGGTGATTACATTCTAAAGAAGAAGATAATATGCACATAAATAGATACGTACAGAATACATGTAGAATAGATAGAAATTAACCTCAAAAGGAAGGAAGGAAGGAAGGGAAGAAGAAAGGAAAGAGTGAAAGAAGGGATTTCTACTATATTTATATTAAAAGGTTGGAAGCATACTTTATGATAAGTTTTTTAAAGTCATTGAATTGATCATTAAATCAACAGGCATTTATTAAGTGCCTACTATGTACCAGATATAGTGTTCAGTGATGGGGGTACAAATACAAAGAATAGAACAATCCCTACTCAACTTCAAAGGAGCTTCCAAGCATTCCCGGTGATTAAGTGTCTAGTATGTTCCAGGCACTGTGCTAAGTGCTTTACAAAAAGGATCTCGTTCTATCTTCAAAATAACCTTGGAAGATAGGTGCTATTATTATCCCCATTTTACAGTTTAGGAAATTGAGGTATAGGTGAAATGACTTGCCCAAAGCCAAACAATTAAGAAAACAGAGGTAGTCAAATATTAAGTGACTAGCCCAGGGTCATACAGGTACTATGTGTCTGAGGCTGGATTTGAACTCAGGTCTTCCTGACACCAAGCACCATATTTTATCTATTGAATCACTTGAATGATTTTAGGCATTAACAATTTCCTTGGACTTCCCTCCTGTGCAAAATGATGAAGTTGGACTAGATCAGGGCTTCTTAAACTTTTTCCACTTATGACCCCTTTCCACCTGAGAAATTTTTACATGATCCGGGGTATATATGTATATAAAATAGGTATACAAAATCTTTTACTGTTGCCAAATTTTATATAACTCCTACATCCAGTTATGTGACCCCATATGGAATTGAGACCCTCAGTTTAAGAACTTTGGACTAGATTGCCTCTAAGGTCCCTTCCAACTCTACACTTATGATTCTGTCATAATAACAGTTCATATGCATATAGCTCTTTAAAATGTATTATGTTTATATATACATACATACATGCAGACATACAATCTCATTTGAATCCCAAACTAATCCTATGAGGAAGATACATACATGTATTATCATCCCCATTTTATAGGAGAGGAAACTGAGGCTGAGTTGCTGTGATTTGCCACATTGTGTAGGATCCAGAGATGAATTCTTGCATTCTTTCCTCTACATTATTTTGCCTCCTCATTCATTCAAATTCCTAGAGAATGTCTTCTTCAGCTTTTCCCCACTTCAATGTTGTATTACATTGCAAAGTTTCTCATCTACTCTCCAAACTGTTGTTTCCAAGACTGAAACTGTGATTATAAAGACTGGAATGACTTCAGTCCACTTCCAAATTTGAGGATTACTCACCTTCTTCTTTCAAAATTGTATCCTCCCAAGAGTGTCAAAGAAGCTCATTTGAAGAAATATTTCAAATTTAGCAATATAGTTCTCCCCTGGTTTATATCCACAAATATTGTATTCAGTGCACTGATAGAAACAAAAATCTAAGTCAGAACTAGCTAAGGCTGACTATTTTTTTGTGTCTATGGAAACTTAAATACATATTCATGTATTTTTGCCTATATTCTTTTATTGTCTACACTATTTATAGTAATCAATGGATAGGTTCCCCCCCTTTAAAAACAAATATTCAAGAGTATTAGGAACAAAGGGTCTTTTTGCTTTGTATAAATAATACTTCTTGATAGTTAATATTCAACTTACATTTTAACTGGCCTTTCTTTGAAAAAAGGAATGTATATTTATTAAGCACATAGTCCACAGATCAACCTGGGAAATGTTGCTATAATGCTATGGTTTTAGCCCTGCCTCTCCCCCATCCTCTATTCCAGTGTGTTTTCCCTAATGTTAACCACCAGTGATTCATGTCTCATTTCTTTTTAAAAAATTAACACCGTAGCTTTTGCAAAGGGATATTTACTTCATATGGCTGCTAGGTGGTACAGGGGATAGAGTGTCCTGCCTTAAATCAGGACTACTCATCTCCCTGAGATCAAATCTGGCCTCAGATACTTAACAACTTGTGTAACCCTGGGCAAGTCACTTAACCATGTTTGCTTCAGTTTTCTCTTCTGTAAAACAAGCCAGAGAAGAAATGACAAACTACTCTAGTATCTTTGCCAAGAAAATTCTAAATGGGGTCATGAAGAGCTGGACATGACTGAACAGAATCTACTTCATATGTAGTAAGAGCAGAAGTTACAAAGCATTTCCTCCCAACATTTGGGGCCACAGTTTTCTCTCTTTCTTTGGGGGGGGGCAATGAGAGTTAAGTGACTTACTCAGGGTCACACAGCTAGTAAGTATCAAGTGTCTGAGGCCAGATTTGAACTCGGGTCCTCGTGAATCCAGGGCTGGTGCTTTTTCCACCGTGCCACCTAGCTGCCCCCCACAGTTTTCTCTATACCATTTCTGTCCCTAAGGAGTGTAGGATCAAACTTAATATATTTTCTATGTAGCATTTGTTCCAAGTTCTCTTCCAAATTCAGCGTAGACAATGAATCAATAACTATAGCTTCCTTTCTGATCTCTTAGGTCTATGATTGATCAAACAGATCTTTGCTCCTTACTATCTGGCTTCTGGTAAATGTCCAGACTTTTGGCATCCACTATTTTAAGCTTTTGAAGCTCACAAGGGCATTGTAGCCATTTCCAATATTCCTTCACCTAAAGTAGGAAAGAAGAAAGGCAAAGAAGAGCATCTTGTGTTCATGGGCCACATATTGGTCCCAAGAGAGGATGACTTGAGGCCTCTTCTTATCTAAAGGCTTATAGCATGTATCTCTTTCCTGAACAGTATTTAGCCAGGGAAGAACAAGACAAATAGCCTTACTAACCAAGTTTTACGGGTTGGTGCATTTCAAATGAACACCAATTTCAGTTCAGCAGCAAATCAATAATTTATCCCTTATCCACAAGGTTAGTAGACTTGAACCAATTACAAAATGTTTGTGCTTGTTCCAAATCATGGAGCAAGACCTTCCATTGCCTATCTTCTTGCCTTTCTGAAAGCAGGATTCCCAGCTTCCTCCATATGGGCCAGCTGTAAGCAGAGTGTGCGATGCATGCTCTGAAGAAGCAGCTTTTTTGGTCAGAACCCTATTACATTTGTATGAAAAGAGATCTATCATGAGCCAAAAGTCTAATGTGCTATCATTGATGACAAACAGAGATTGTTTTGTTTTTTTGGTTTTGTATCCTAAGCATCTAAAGCAGTGCCTAGCACATAATAGATGATAAATAAAAAATTATCATTGATTAGTTGATACCTAGAAATTTTTTCCTAAAAAACAAAAAACAAACAAAAAAACACATTTCAGAAAGGAAATCCCTTTTGCCTCTTCCCTTCCCTATAAGGCAGGAATATAGAAGGGTTTCAAAGTCACAGGATGACAGAGGAAGCTACAGCTAGAAAGAGATAAGCAGCCTGAGAGACTAAAAGGGACAATAGCATGAGCTAAGCAGAGGGACTCAGTAAAGAGTGAAAGGCTGGAGTTTGAGCAGCCCTAGTTCGCTGATAAAAGATGGAGATACTGAAGTTCTGGTCAAACAATAGATGGGCAGCAGAAGATACAATCTTACAGTGGAGGAAAGGGTTAGGGAGGAGAGGGGAGAGGACAGGAGAGGAGGTTCCTAAAGAAGTATTTAGGGCTTGGGGTAGCTAGGTGGCACGGTGGATAAAGCACTGGCCCTGGATTCAGGAGGACCTGAGTTCAAATCCGACCTCAAGACACTTGACACTTACTAGCTCTGTGACCCTAGGCAAGTCACTTAACCTTCATTGCCCCACCAAAAAAAAAAAGTATATAGGGCTGCCTTCCTACCCTAGGCTAAGGAATGGATAGTCCCAACCCTGGATGTACAACCAACCTTTTTGCTTCACTTTTTTTTTAATTTTTAATTTTTACAGAGGATGAAACAATTCTCATCTCCAAGGATTTTGGCAACTCATCTCCATTATGACAAACTGCCCAAATCCATCTTGACCAACAAAGCCAAGGTGAGTGTCCAAAGGATGCCCTTTCCACTGCCATCGAAATGCTCACAGGGCCCACAGTTCATTTTTTCATCACAAAGTTTTGTTGAAATGTCAGCTACCTGATGGGGTTGGTCTCAGCCTTTCTTTTATTTTTAAATATATTTTATTGTTACTTTTTGTCTTTATGTTACAGGAATTCCCCTCACCTTCTTCCAGGATGAACCCTTCCATATCACATTTATTTGTGATAAAGTAAAATATCCAAAACAGAGACCATGTTTGATTACATAGTTGTAAGAATTTCTGATTCCTTTACTCCATTATTATTTAGGTTCAACATAGCCACCTTTAATTATGAAGAAAGTCACATAGCAAAGCTGAAGCTTTCTTTAAGGTGTGTTAAACTGAGACTCCCAATTATTCTTCAACAGAGATAAGAAATTATAAAGGAATTTACAAGCACTTTGTGGTTGTAAAACCCAGAGGACCCCCTTTTCTATGTTTATTGATAAATCCTCAACCAGCTCTGACATTATTTCTCTTTAGTTATCTTTTGGCTATAAGCCTTCTTCCTGGGGGCAGCTAGGTGGCGCAGTGGATAAAGCACTGGACTTGGATTCAGGAGTACCTGAGTTCAAATCTGGCCTCAGACACTTGACACTTACTAGCTGTGTGACCCTGGGCAAGTTACTTAAGCCCCATTGCCCAGCAAAAAAACCCACAAACAAACAAACAAACAAACAAAAAACCTCCTTCCTCTCAATTAACCCATTAGAAACTTTCCAAGTGTATCTTTGAAGTGTGCATCTCATAAGCCTATCCTTGAAATGTAAATCTTAGAAGTGCATTTGCTTAAGGTAAATCTATATTTTTCCTCTAGTGCAATTATGGATTCCTGTCTTCTTTTTGGTGTCTATAAATAAAAAAAAGTTGTATTCTTTCCCTCCATCTTTCTGATGTAATTAGAAATTATACAAGCTTTAGGAAATCTTTATTCCTTGTTCAGAGATGATTGAGAAATCCCAAATTTACCCTAAAGCATATGCTTTATTTATTTATTTGTTTGTTTGTTTGTTTATTTATTTATTTATTAACATTGATTTTGCCTCCTAAATCTCAGCATAGGTCTTGTGAAATTACAGTTGGCTATTGCATTGATCAGAGATCATAAATCTTTCAAAATTGTTTGTCTTTATAATGTTGTTATCGTGTAAGTTGTTCCCCTGGTTCTGCTTACTTCACTCTGCATCAATTCATAGAGGCTTTTCCAGGTTTCTCTGAAATCATTCCCTTCATCATTTCATACATCACAATAGTATTCCATCACATTCATATGCCATAATTTTTTCATTCATTCCCCAATTGATGACTTCCAGTTCTTTGTTACTAGAAAAAGATATATATATATGTATGTATGCGCATATATATATATATAATATGTACAGATGTCTTTCCCTCTTCCTTTGATCTGTTTGGGTGTATAGGTCTAATAGTGGTATTATTGGGTCAAAAGGTAAGCACAGTTTAGTAACTTTTGGGGAAGAATTCCAAATTGCTTTTCAGAATAGCTGGACCATTTCAGAGCTCTACTAGAAGTATATTACTCTACTTTCTTTCCCCGAACATTCCTCTAACATCTGTCATTTTTCTTTTATCAACTTTGCCAATATGATGGGTGTGAGGGGGAATTTTGGAACTGTCAAGACTGAATGCTGAAGACTGTCTATTTCCACCACCTCCAATCCTCTCTCCTGGCCCCCACCCCCACCCCAAGCACTCAGGAGGAAATACAACAATAAATAAGAGAAAGCTCCTACTTATATGTAACTTATGATCTAATAAAAGATTATTAATAAATAATGGGAATAATTAACAAAAATTTTAACCTTCCCTTTAACCACCTTTCCCTTTATCACTTTGCCTCTCTGTTTCTTAAAGACTAAGATAATGATAATGATGTCTTATATTTGAATAGGGCTTTTCAGTTTACGATGTGCTTTTATATCTATTACTTGTAGTCTGAGAAATGGAATGACTTGCTCAAAACCACCTATAATTAGGAAATAGTGGAGCAAGGACTTAAACCCAAATATTCTTACTTCAATTTCTAGGGCTCTTTCAGACATGGCATACTGCTTTATAGAAAATAGCAAAAGACATGATAATGAAGCAATCATTCATTCAGCACATATTATGTGATAAGCACTTTATAAATATCTCATTTGATCCTCAAAACAACTGCTGGAAGTAGGTGCAATTATAATCCTCATTTTACAGTTGAGGAAACTGAGATTCAGTCAGTTGAAATGATCTGTCTAAGGTCCTTAAACATCAGAGGCAATCCTTTAACAAGGCCTCTGCTACAGAGCCAGTGCATGCTCCATTAATCCATGCTGCTGTTAATAAAATGTCAGGGTATAAAATGAAATTGTTTACATTAGCTCCTTTGTTAATTGCATAAACATAAAAAGTAGACTGAACTCTTTTTTTTTCTCTGCAGATATTGGTGATGTTTAGAAATCCAAAAGATACAGCAACATCTTTCTTTCATTTCCACAACAATGTCCCTGATATTCCAAGCTATGGCTCTTGGGATGATTTCTTCAACTATTTCATGAAAGGACAAGGTATAGCTGCTTAAAGACACACTGTCATTTCAGATGAAAGCATTTTGTAAATATATTTCAAAACTAAGAAAGAAAATAAGACTTTTAATGGAATCTGTGGTCAAATAAATAGAATAGTATCAAAGAATAATATCATTTTAACACTATAAAACACCTCATCAGCCATTTTACAGGTAAAGAAAATGAGTCCCATAGAAGGTAAATAAATTATTCAAGGTCAGTTCTTTGTTGTTTGTTTTTTTGTTTTTGTTTTTGTTTTTGCAGGGCAATGAGTTAAGTGACTTGCCCAGGGTCACACAGCTAGTAAGTGTCAAGTGTCTGAGGCTGGATTTGAACTCAGGTCCTCCTGAATCCACGGCTGTTGCTTTATTCATCCTCTGCACCACCTAGCTGCCCAGCAGTTCTTTTATTGTTGTTGTTATTTGTCCTTCGTTCTCAAAGAGGACCAATGACATCAAGGGGGTGACATCTTATCTTGCAAGTGAATTGGATTTAAGTGAGGCAGGTCTGTGCAAAGTCATCAGTCTCATTCTCTCCTCTAGGGTCATTGGAGTCCAATGGCAAGATGTAAGTCAAGATCACTGGTGATGGCCCAGTTTGTTTGTTGTACTATTTTATGTTTGTTGTGCCATTGTCTCCGGGCTTTAAAATATCAAGTTATTAAGATTCATGATTACCTCTTGTAACATGCTGAATCAATCAACAATCATTTATTAAGTGTCTACTGTGTGCCAGACAGAGAGCAAGGGAGTGGGTATGCAAAGACAAAAATGAAATAATACCTGCCTTCAAGCAACTAACATTGTACTGAAATAAAAGAACATATAAAAAGATACAGATATAAACAAAGTAAATTTAAGCTTACTACAAGGTTCTGCCTATGGAAGAACTTTTACAAAACACATTACAAAGGTAGGTAGATATACTAGAAAATGAGCAAATCTGAGTAGAGGTGAGTTGTCCAAGTCTCTTCTTCTCATCCTCATTATCATCTCATATTTAGCATAGCACTTTATTTTGCAAATCGCCTTCTTTATAACTCTGTGAGGCACGGTCGTAGAAAGAAGCATTATTACCCCATTCTATAGATAAGAACATTTTAAGGTCTTCAAGTAGAGGGTGTTGACCATGCTGTTGGGTATGTTATATTGGAGATTACTTTGTATATGAGTTGAACTAGATAGACATGAAACTCCATTCTGACTCAAAAAATTTTGTGATATTGTGAAATTCTGTGTTTCCTGATTTGAAATCATATCCTAAAGCTATTGTGCCAGGTCAAAAAACTACAGTATGTAATCTCGATCCCCTATCCTTTCCCTTGGGCAACTACAGAGAAGTATGTGTTGACTGAGGAAAGGGAGGTGCTGCCACTGGTGGCAACTTACTATACTCATTGTCTATTCTCCTTCTACATCTTGGCACTATAGAATCATGAATACTGGTTCTGGAAGGGACTCTAGAGATCATTTCATCTATCAGGAATTTGAAGCCTAGGGGTCAAGTCTAAGAAAAAGAAATTGTACTGGATATAGTGCCTAGAACCAGTGCCAAAGGAGACAGAACCTCATCTGGCCCTAGACAAGCTTTTGCATTCTAGATTGTTTTAATTTGATTTTGCCTCTCTAATTGAGGTACCAATATATTTTAGGAACCAGAACCTAAAAAATACTAATAGATTTATTGGATCCTGAATCAGTAGTTATCAAAATTTTCATCAGGTGATCTTTACTTTTCCTTCAACTTACTTCCATGGAATAAAAAGGGAGACATGGTGTTCTGTATTGAGATAGAAACCCCCCCATCCAGCAATTTACATTGTTCTCCCCACAAAGGTAGGAGAGAGGGATAGGAATGAAATGATAATATAAGATAAATCAGATAATAAAATTCAAAGCAATTAAAGCTGAGGGAAGTTTATTGTAAGGCTACTTAATTTCTCCATATATATTGCTCTCTCTGCATCAAGTTCTCCCTCTCCATTCCATCTACTAGGCAGCCTGCCATGGGATTATCCTAAAGCACCTATCTGACCATATCACCCTCCTTCTCAAAAATCTTCTTGTCTCTAAGAGAAGATATGAAATTCTCTTTTGGCACTTAGAGCCCCTCACAATCTGTTTCCAGACTATTTTCCCAATGTTGTTCTTCAGTCATATCTGACTCTTTATGACCCCATTTGGGGTTTTCTTGGCAAAGATATGGAGTAATTTGCCATTTCCTTCTCTAGCTCCTTTTACATATGAGGAAACTAAGGCAAACAGGATTAAGTGTCTATAGTAAGTATCTAAAGCCATATTTGAACTCAGAAAAGTGGGTCTTTCCTGACTCCAGGCCTGGCAATCTATCCACTACACCACCTAGTTGCCTCACCTTTTCAGTGCTATTTTTGTTTTGTCTTTGCAGGGCAATGAGAGTTAAGTGACTTGCCCAGGGTCACACAATTAGTAAGTGTCAAGTGTCTGAGGTTAGATTTGAACTCAGGTCCTCCTGAATCCAGGGCTGGTGCTTTATCCACTGTGCTACCTAGCTGCCCCACCTTTCTAGTGCTATTACCCATTACTCTTCTTCACATTCTGTATGGTTGCCCCCCAAACTGCTCTACTTGCTATTTCTTACACATGACATTCCATCACCAGTCTCTGTAACCTTGCACAGAATATCATCTATGCCTAGAATGCACCTTCTCCTCACATCCACCACTTAGAATCCCTAACTTCCTTCAAAGTATGATACTGCTCAAGCACCATCTCGTTACTTAAATCTTTCCCAGTCCCCTCAGCTCCTAGTGCCTCCTCCTCACCCCCTAAATTACCTCGTATTTACTTTCTATGCCAAAGGTTTCAAAAGTCTTAATAAAGTTTTAAGCTGAAAGCTTAAAAACTTAAAACCAAAGCAGGACTTTTGGGTAACTCTTTATTTGATATGTTTTACTTATATGTGTTCCTATAATTTCTCTTAATAGAATAAAAGCTTCTTGAGGGCAGGGATTGTTTCATTTTTATCTTAGCACAGTGCCTGGCACACAGTAACCACTAAATAAATGCTTGTTGAATGATTGATTAATTGATATGCTAAATGGCACATATGAATGAACCTTGGCAAACTCAGACTATCCCAGTGTTTGGTTGTTGTTGTTTGTTATTTGTTCTTCTTTCTTGAAGAGGACCATGACATTGGGGGTAGTCATGACTTGCAATGAATTGGATTTAAGTGAGGGAGGGCTGTGCAAAGTTACCAGCCTCATTCCCTCCTCTAGAGCCATTTGGGTCCAGTGGCAAGATATATATCAGGATGACTGGAGGTGGCTCTGGATGTCCGAGGCAATCAGGGTTAAGTGACTTGCCCATGGTCACACAGCTAGTAAGTGTCAGGTGAGATTTGAATTCAGGTACTCCCAACTTTAGGGCCAGTCCTCTATCCACTGCATCACCTAGCTGCCCACCCCAATGGTTGGAATAAGACACTTTGAACAATATTTTATTTTTTCCCAATACATGTAAAAGCAAATTTTTAACAATCATTTAAGAAAATTTTTGAATTCCAAATTCACTCTCTCCTCTCCTCTTCTCCCCCTTCCCTGAGATGGTAAGCAATTTGATATAAGTTATATGTGTACAATCATACAAAACATATTTCCATATTAATCATGTTGTAAAAGAAAACAGACCAAACAACCCCCCAAAAAAGAATAAAATGAAAAATAGTATGCTTCAGTCTGCATTCATACTTCATCTGTTCTTTTTTTGAAGGAGCATAGCATTTTTCAACATGAGTCCTTTGGAATTGTCTTGGATCATTGTACTACTGAGAATAGCTAAGTCATTCACAGTTGATCATCATACACTATTGTCAATACTATGTACAATATTCTCCTGGTTTTGCTTATTTCACTTTGTAACAATTCAGAACAATTTACATTTTAAAGTACTATATGATCACAAATAATGTTAAATAAACACCACCTAATGACCAAAACTTCATGGTTGCCACAAGACCATATTAAAAGCCTTTTTAGGATGAGGGGTGGCAAGACCAGAACTGTGATTTCACTGGTTTAGAGAAGTACTAGTGAGAAGATTGTATTAATAGATATGGTCACCTTCTCTTCAAGTTGTAGTCTTAAAGAGTTTCTTGGGTCACTGAGAAGTTAAGTACCTGGACAAGGATTACACAGCAAGTATGTTCCCAAGATGGAACTTGAACACAGGTCTTCCCATCTCCAGGACCTGTTTTCTATCATTATAATGTATTGCCCCTCTGCTCTAAGTCTTTTGAATTTGGCAGGACCTGACAGATTACATTATGGCCTAGTCTTTAAGCATGCATACTATAAGATACTGAAATAGGACTTGAGTAAGGCTACATATGGATATATTAAAGCCTTATTTCTTTTCTCATATTACTCTCTCTTTACTCACTCTCTTCTGTTTGACGGATTCCTGGTGTCTCATGGAGTCCTTAGCTTCCAACTGTCCAATTTGAATTTTTAAGGCATTGTTTCCTTCAGTCAGATTATGCACCTTCTTTTCCATTTGACCAAATGAATTTTTTAAGGAATTGTTTTCTTCAGTCAATACTTGTGCTTCCTTTTCCAAGCTTCTGATTTTTTTCATAATTTTCTTGTGTTGCTTTCATTTCTCTCCCCATTTTTTTCTTCTACTCTCTCAATTGATTTTTGAAATCCTTTTTGAGCTCTTCCAAGAAGGCTTTTTGGTCTTGAGATCAATTCATCTTCCCTCTTGAGGCTTTACATGTAGGCAATTTGAGAGTATTGCCCTCATCTGAGTTTGTATTTGGCTCTTCCCTGTTGACACAGAAGTTCTCAATGGTGAGAGCTCTTTTTTGTTTCTAACTCATATTGCAGCTTATTATTATTTTTTTAAAAAGTTGAGGTCCACTCCTTGGGCAGCAGGGTCACTGTTTCAAGCTTCTTGTGCTGGGAGATAGGGGCTGTGTCACTGGCTTTCTACTCTGAGGCCTCTATGGCTTGCAGATTTCTCACTGCCCTGAGCTTGCTCCCAGCACGTGATAGGATGGCCAGGCCTGGTGGCACTCATCCTGTGGGTGGTCCCCTAGCTGGCAGCCTGCTCTCTCAGCTGGTACTGATGGATCTCACCACTGGCCCGCTGTGCCACCAGCCCGCCAAGCCAAGATCAAGGGGCCTTGGTTGCTCTGCTGTGGCCTATCACTTCCCACTGACCTGCCCAGACCCCCTGAATAGCTCTGAGGTGCACTGCACTCCCCCCTGCCTGAGTGAGACCAACCTTTCCTGAAATATTTTAAATTATCTCAGTCTTTTTGTAGGGTCTGTAGTTTTATAATCTGTTTAGAGGTTTGATTTAATGTTCTTTTTGAGGGAACCGAAGGAGAGCTCAAGCAGCTTGCTGGCTTCTCTCTGTCTTCTTGGCTCCGTCCCCTACTCACTCTCTTCTAACTCAATTAGACTACTAGTTGCTCCCCAATCCTAACATTTCAACTCTGGCCTTCTGTTTAGAATGTACCCTTTCCTCTCATCATCTCTCAGAATTCTGTACTCCTTTTAAGAATGAGCTTAGCTGCTGCCTCCTCCGTGAGATCCTCCCTCACTCCCTGCTATTAATTGTTCTGTTCCTTCTCAAAGTGGCTTTTTTTGGTCAATATATTGTATTTCTCTCTTCCTTGCCCCCAGTTGAATGCAAACTTCTCAAAGGCAGAATCTTATTTTTGTCTATGAATTCCCAATACCTAGGACAATGCTTGGAACATAGTAGATGTTTAATAAATGTTTGTCAAATTTAATTTATAATATAATCCTCTATTTCTTTGACTTCATTTATTGAAATGTCTTATAATGTGTTTTTTAGTTTCTTGGGGAAGCTACTTTGACTATGCAATCAATTGGAACAAACACCTTGATGATGAAAACATTATGTTTATACTATATGAAGACCTGAGAGAGGTGAGAAGTCCAGGTTATTGACATTTTGGAATAAAGTGTATTCTCAGTCACATAGCAAAGCATTTGGAGATATTATGGTTGAATCATAGTTTAAAGCTTTAACTTGAAGCAGCAAACAACTTTAGCAAGAGCACACAGATATGAATATAAAGTGAAGTAAATTGTCCAATGTGGCTAGAGCATTTAAAGTATGGAGATGAGTAACATTAAATAAAACTGAAATGATTTAGTTATAGAAAAAGGCACTAGAATTTTACAAGGTAGGCAATAGGGAGCTATGGAAGTTTTTTTTTTTTTTAAGCAGAGGAGTGATATGATCTGTATATGATAGATCTGTATGTGAACTATTTTTTTAAGAGAAAGAAGGAAATAAAGATTTACATAGTATCTACTATGTATCAGGCACTATATTCAGTGCTTTACAAAATATCTCATTTGAACCTCACAACAACCCTAGGAGGCAGGTGCTGTTATCATATCAATTTTACAT
Organism: Dromiciops gliroides; assembly: GCF_019393635.1. Classification (NCBI taxonomy): domain Eukaryota; kingdom Metazoa; phylum Chordata; class Mammalia; order Microbiotheria; family Microbiotheriidae; genus Dromiciops; species Dromiciops gliroides. The sequence continues at coordinate 484,508,841 of NC_057862.1, read as the reverse complement.
TGAGGAAACCTGAAGCAAAATAGAGGTTTGGGTTTGGTTTTGTTTTTTTAAGTGATTTTGGTCACATAGCTAGTAAATGTCTGTGGTCAGATTTGAGCTTAAGTCCTCTTGGCTTTAAGCCCAGTACTCTATCCACTGTACCACCTAGCTGCTTTTCTAAGTCTTTCCCATCTTACAGTGTAATCTATCCTACATACAACAGCAAAAGTGATATCCTAAAGCACACAAGGCACATACATTTAGAGATCAGGGGGATCTAAGAACTCATCTAATCCTCCTTCTTTTACAGATGGAGAAACCAATTTGCCCAAAGTCACACAGGTAGTGAGTGGTAGATGAATTTTAAAAAGAAGATATTAGGATTGACAATTATAAAGTCACTGGTGTGTGGGGGGGGGGCGCAGTGGACCCTTAGAGAAAGTTATTCATTAGAAAGGTAGTAGAAGCCTGACTGTTAGAAGCTGAGAGATCAGTGAATACTGACGGGTAAGCATTGGAAGCAGACAATTATCTTCCAACAAGGTTAGTAGTTTTAGGCAGTAGAGAGGAGGTGGTGGTGACTTAGTGAACTAGAAGGGTCAAAAGAAGGTGGTTGGTTGTTTTTTTGTTTTGTTTTGTTTAGATTTGCATAGATCTGAACATGTTTGTAGGAAAATGGCAAGGAGACAGTAGCAAGAGAAATGTAAAAGGTGCAGGATACAGAAGGGATGACTACTGGAGTAATTCCTGGAGAAGATAACAGGGACATAACTTTAGAGTGGCAGGAGACCATAAGGGCCACTGAGCTCAACTCCATTGAAATTTTTATTTTTAAAATGTTTTATTGATGCCTTTTAATATCTCATTGATTTCTTACTTACTCCTCCCCTGTGATAAAGAAAAACAATCAAGCAAAAAAAAAAATCTAATTCAGAAAACTTATCTGGAAATGTATATAATATTCTGTTCTTGTAGTCCCCCACCTCTCTGTTGTGAAAAGAAAAGCATTTTTCATTATCTCCTTTTCAGGATCAAACAATCAACAAGAATTTTTTAAAAATTTATTTAGAATTTTATTTTTCCCAATTCCATGTAAAAACAATTTTTAACATCCATTTTAAAAACTGTTCCAAATTCTCTTCCTCCCCCTTCCTACTTCTCCCCTTTAAGAAGGCAAGCAATTGAATATAAGTTATACATATCTAATCATGAAAAACAATTCCATATTAGTCATGTTGTAAAAGGAAACAGACAAAAAAACTGAAGAAAAATAAAACATAAAAAAATTATGCTTCAATCTGTATTCAGATACCATCAGTTCTTTTTCTGAGGATCGCTGGCATTTTTCATTATAAGTTCTTCAGACTGCAATCAACAAGAATTTATTAAGCACTATTATGTGCCAAGCACTCTGCTGGGCACTATGGAGAATGTTTATTCTATTTCCCCCCATTATTTAGAGGTTAGCTTCTTTTTGGTGATGTTTTCATTTACATTGTTGTAGTTATTATGTATATTACCTTTGTTTTGCTTTGCATAAAATCATATAAATCTTCCAAAGTTTCTCTGAATTCTTCATATTTACGATTTTTTAACTTCACAATGATATTCCATTACATTTATGTACTGTAGTTTTTTCATCTATTTTCCATTCAGTGGTTACTAAATTTGTTTCCAATTTTTTACTACCATAGAGTGCTACTATCAATACTCTGTTATTTACATATTGGACTTTTATTTATGACTTTGACTTCCTTCAGGCAACCTCCTCACTTTACAAACCAGGAAACTGAGATATGGTGAAGTTAAGTGATTTGCCCTGGCTATACATATTGCTACAGAGACTTGGACTCAGGAGCTTTGACTCTAAACTTAGTGCATTTGGTGTCCTTTTAAAAATGAAATAGGAAGCTAGGTTATTCTCCTTAAGTGTTTGGGGAATTCAGGAGAACATTGTAACAGGAGCAAAGAAAAGGTCTGAAACAACTGACATAGGAGAAGAGTTCTCAAAGCTGGGAGACATGAGTACCTCTGGGCTCTAAGAAGTTTGTCAAAGTGGTATGGAGAACACTTGGTAAATAACTATAATATCCTATTGAAATTAATTAATTTTATTTATATGCATATATATGGTTAGCACTACTATTTCTTTATTTTTATTTTGAATTGGGGATATAGGAAGCTTTACTGAAAGTGAGGGGGTACTGGGACCAAAAAAGTTTGGTAAACCCTCCCATAGGGAATATGATAAAATGTCCATAAAGATGGAAGAGAAGGAAATAGTAAAGGTTACCCTAGAGAATTTTGTTTTCAGAATTTAACTGCGGGAGTGAAACAAATGGCAGAATTCTTTGGATTCTCTCTGACTGGGGAGCAGATTCAGACTATTTCAGATCGGACCACCTTTCAAGCAATGAGATCAAAGTCGCAGGAAACACATGGTCCAATTGGGCCATTCCTTTTTCGAAAAGGTAAAGTTGCATTAATTTCAAGAATTTTGAATGACTAAATTTCTTTAAAGAGTTACCTTGTTTAAAAAAAAGGTTAAAAAAGGTTACCTAGTTTCTAAAGGGAATCTGAAGTGCTCCCTCACCATCTTCATTATTATGTAAAGAAAGGTAAAAGTAGCATAAGTATAATAGAGAAGAGACTGCTCAGTATGAAGTCAGGCTGGGTTTATTTCTGGTTTTGCTATTGATCAATTTCATTAGTTAAAAATGGACCTTAATAAAACTTTTATTTTTCTGTTTATGTGTGATGATTAAAAATATGAGAAACATAGTTTCTAGGTAATTTAATGATTTTGTTAATAGACTGGCAGATTATTAATAAAAGAATGATCAACAGCTATCTCTCTCAGGCCAAAAGACCCCTAATGGTGGTGGGGTCACAGTTTATATGCCCTTCAAAGAGGAGGTGTTTGTGAGGGATGCCTAATTATTTCTGATTGGTCAACTTATTTTGGAGGTAGGCTATATTAAAATGAAGGGCTCTACCAGACCACCTCCAACCTTGGGCTAACTATTCAAAGAATGCATATCTTCTTCAAAAAGGTAGGCTGAGTAGCCCCTCATTTGAGGAGAGGCCTGTCTATCTAGACAAAAGATCTATCTCCTTAGCAGAACACAATGGGCATCCCCACTCCAGACCAAATTCCTAGAGGTTTATGGCTCGGCCAGGATTAAGAGATTCAATGTAATTTTACTTTCAAGGAGAACTTGACCTTGGAGTGGGGGAAAGAAAGGACTAAGAAAGAAGGTGAGAGCATTCATTCCTTCCCCCAAACATGATTATTTTTCACATATAGTTCCAGTTGCTATTGGGTTTTTTTTAAAAAAAAAACTATCTTAGGCTGATAGATTTAGAACCGGAAGGGATTGTGGAAATTATCTAGTTAAAACCCCTCCTTTTTTTCAGATGAGGAAACAGTTTCAGAGGGATGAAGTGACTTACTCTATGGTCATATGGATAGGGAAATGGCATAGTCAACATTCAAGCCCATATCTGTTAAATCTAAATCTACCTTCAACCACACTTCACCATTCTTTCTGGATATAAAAGGTCAGGCCAAGATGCCTAGGGCAGCATTCTTATGAATAGAAAAGTCCAAAGGTAAAGGAGACTTGCACAGGGTGGACCAAAAGTCACAAAGTCACAAAGGAGTTTCAATATTTAGTAACTCCTTTACTTATTGTTTTTAAATTTACAATACCATAGCATCATATAGAGTGCACATAGGAAATAAATATGTATATGTGTAGATAGGAAGTAAAGAAAAAATAATTTTCAAAAAGTTATTAAAACATCAGACCTCTTCTTGACTTTTGACCCATACTATACTTTCAAAGTTTCAAAAGTTTAAGAAAGGAGTAGTCCTTTTGAATTTTAAAGGTATTTGAGATGAGGAGATATAGAACTTTAGATAGAATGTTGAGTACCAAAACCTATTAGAGGAGAAGAAAGAATTCTTTTGGACAGGCCTCATAGCCCATCACCATTTCCCTCTTAAACTCTGCATTCCTTATAAAAGAATTTGAAATGGTACTGTGATATTTGTGACCTTGGAATAAATTCCAGAAAAAAACTACAGAATTTTTTTTTTTTGCTACAAAATGGAAGCCATCTAGTCAGTTTTGTTTTTCTTGCAATTAATGTTACTGATTTTACCCAGAAAATAATATTGCTGTTTGTATGTATCATTCATCTTCTTTTTATTGTCTTTTCTCATACATCAAAAGTGAAAGCATTTGCTCCAAATAACAGTAAAATCCAGGGAGCAAAGAAGGAGCAAACTAACTAATATATGGTCCCATTGTGTTTTCTAGGTGAAGTTGGAGATTGGAAAAATTTATTCAGTGAAACTCAGAGTCAAAAAATGGATGAAAAATTCAATGAGTGTTTAGCAGGCACTCCACTGGGAGCAAAATTAAAGTATGATATATATTGTAAGGTTTAACATTAGCTCTATCGGTTGGATCAGATGAATTTTTTCCCCCTTTTCTTTTTAAAGTTACAAAGAATGAACCAAACTGAAATTTGTAAATGTTACTGAGATGGTGGACATTTTGGATATACTTTGTACTCTTTGGTGCTTCTGTAATTGGTAAAAACCTGCTGGCTGTCTCAGGCTTGTCCTCATGAAATAACTTGGTGAGATCATTATAATTTAGGATCTTGTCATTATTTTTTGGAAGTTCAGAAATTTGGTTTTAGCATTTTGATTCACTTTAGATTTATAAAATACTGATGAGATGTTAATGTATCAATTTATAACAAAAGCTATACCTGCTACAAAGATAAGGATAGCTTCTTCCTGATAACAATAAGAATGGCTTGCATTTTACTTTAAAGTTTGCTAATCCTACCAATCTAACCTAACAAACATTTAATTAAAAAAAAATTCCTGCCCTCAAGGACCTTATATTCCAGATTAGTACACAAATAATACCATGAAGAAGGAGGAAGTATAAATGATTTAGGGGATTAGGAAAGATTTACTCTAGGGGATGATATACAGATTGGTCTTAAAGGAAGCCAAAGATTCTAAGAGGCAGAAATGAGGAAAGTATATTCTACCCAAGAGGGAAAATCTTTACAAAGATGGGAGAGAGAATGTATACAGAATAGCAAGTAGGCCAGTTCATTTGGAATAGTCATCTACTTCTCAACAACTGCCTTGTGGCCCTTCTCCTTCTTTCCCATCCCTCCCTCCAGTTCTAGAACCATGAGCCATGATCTCTACTCCTGAGTGAGACTCATAAATCTAATATTATATGGACCCATTCCCCATCCTTGTAACCAGAATGCTCCTTCCCAGACACCACTCCTCTTTGTATATTATCTTTCCCTGCCAACTCCCACCAAGAATATAAACTTGAGAGCAGAGTCTGTCTTTAATTTTGTGTTTGCGTCTCCAAAACTTAGCACATAATAAGCACTCAAGAAACGCTTTTCACTCATTCATTCACTCACTCATTCAACATTCATTCAACCCAATGCATGAGAGGAGATAATGAGAAACAAGCCTGGAAAGTTAGACTGGAAGCAAATTGTGAAGGGCTTTAAATTCTAAGTAGAAGAATTGGTATTTTAAAGGCAAGAAAGAGCCATTGAAAGTTTTTGAGTAAGGGTAATCCATGAGTACAGACTTTTGTTTTAGGAAGGTTATTTTGGCAGCTACATATGGAAGATGGACTGGAAAAGGGAAAGATTAAAAGCCAAGAGCCAATTAAGAGAATGTTGCAATAATCCAGGCAAGAAATGGTATGGACCTAGGGTACATTCAGATGATAGCAATGTGAGTAGAGAGAAAAGGATCATGAAAGAGATGTGGAGTTAGAAATGACAGAACTTGATGCCTGATTGTAAATGGGGAATTAGGACAAAGGAACAGTCAAGGATAACTCTAAGTTTGAGAACCTTGCTTATGGGAAGAAAGGTCATGGTCTCAATATAAAGAGCGCAGTCTAGAGGAGGGATAAATTTAGGAGAAATGATAATGAATTCTGTTTGGCACATGTTAGGTTTGAGATATCTATGAGATGTTCAGATGAAGATATCCAGCAAGCTGGACAGAGCACAGAAGAGAGACTAGAGGTATGTGTGTGTGTGTGTGTGTGTGTGTGGAGAGAGAGAGAGAGAGAGAGAGAGAGAGAGAGAGAGCTGGCAGTCATTCACATAGAGATAACAAGTGGATAAATGAGTATATAAGTGCTGATGAGATCAATGAAATAGAGGCTATAGAGGAAGAAGAGGGCTCAGGAGGGTACCCTGAGGTATATCCATAAGCAGGAGGAAGTAAATGAATGACAATCTAGTATAAGAGAAGGTCTGAAAGGAGGAGAACTAGGATGGAGGTGAACCAGGAAAGATGTGTCACAAAAACCCTCAGAGGAAACAGTATTTAGAAAAACAGAGTAGTTAACAATGCCAAATGCTGTAGAGATGTCAGGAACAATGAGGACTGAAAAAAAACCCCATGGGACCTCATTGACAATCTTGAGAAATACAATTTCAGTTGAGTTGTAAAGTCAGGAGTCAGATTGCAAATGGTTGAAAAGTGAATGAGAAGAGTAGACGTAAGAATGTGGAGGTGTTTTTTCCTGTTAAAGGAGGGAAGAAGAATGAGTACTTAGGGAATGTCAGAATCAAGTAAATGTTTTTTAAGGATGGGAGAAACCTGGGTACATTTGTAGGCAGTAGGGAAGGAGCCAGTAGGTAGAGCAAGACTGAAAATTAGCGAATGAGTAGATGGTTGAGTGGCAAACTCTCTGAGAAAATAGGAGTAGAATCAAAGCATTGACCTTGGTAGAGAGTAGTCAAATGTGTGTGTGTGTGTGTGTGTGTTTGTGTGTGTGTGTGTGTGTGTGTGTGTGACATGTCAAGGGGATTGGAGGTATAGAATGAGAGACTAGAGGGAGCTAATAAAATATGGCCACTTGTTTTCTCAATAAGGTAAATTAGGAGTAGAGGACTTTTGAAATTGAGAGAATAGTGTTTCTAGAGAAATTGAGAGTATAGTATTGATGGGAAGAAGAGAGGAGAGGTCTGGAACAGCCCTTGTGGTGAGTATGATAATCCAGAAAGAATAAAAGAATTGTCATGCATCAGTCAAAGGCCAGTTGAAATTCCATAACATAAATTTATAGTCAAACCAGTATGCTGGATTTTGTGACTTACTCCAGTGGTATTCAGCAACATAAATGTAGGAACAGAGAAGGTAGATGATAAGGGTAACCCAGAATTGGGGTTTGGCAAGGAATGAGAGGTATTTGGGAAAAGGGCAAAACACAGAAGTGTAGGAGACAACAATTAGTTGAACTGAACAAAACTACCCTCTCACAGACACTACGTCAATTAGGTAATTCAAGGCCCATTATCCTCACTTCACAAATGAGGAATCTAAGACTTGGAAAAGGTATATGACTTGTCCTTGGTCATATAAAAGCATTCTTATTTAAAATGAATGGATCAAATAAGACGAATGGAGAAGAGAAGGATATGAAAGATTATGAAAGTGGAAAAGACAGGGCTTGACAAATGATTCAACTTGTGGGAAGAGGGAAAGTAAAGAGTCAAGGATAACTTTGAGATTGTGAAGCTACCTGACTGGAAGGATAGTGAGGCCCTCGATAAAAACAGGAAAATTTGGGAAAGGAGCATTTTGGACATGATGAGCCCTATCAATACTAGACCTTTTCAAAATTTATTGCATCTAAGAAGTCTTTAAAAGCCCCCAGGAAAAAAAAAGCCCCCAGGAAACAGCCAGACCTAATACAGCTGTTCCTAGAAAAATGTCTGGTGCATGGTAAGCAACCGATACATGTTTGTTGACTGAATGACACTGCCACTGATCTTTTCTTGGATACTTTCTATCCTGATACAGAGGCAATGCAGCATAATGGATAGAATGTTATACTTAGAGTCAAGAGCACTTAACTATAAGTTACTAGCTCTTCGTATAGTAACTAGCTTTGTGATACTTGGAAAATCATTTAACTTCTCTCAGCCTGTGTCCTCACTGGCAATAGAAATAATAATTCCTTTAACACTTACCTTATAAGATTATTGTTAGGATCAAATGGGAAAATATATGTAAAGCACTTTGCAAACCTTAATGTACTATGTAATTGCCAGTTATTGTTATGAGTCTCTCATTCTGTATTGTTTATTTGTTTGTGTATATTATTCTCATTGGCCTCCCTTAAATTGTCATCAGTCCACATGTGGACTATTTCTAATTTATATTTTGTAAAGCAATGTATTCCAACTTTGTGCCATTTTTAGGCTATGGAATCTTCATTGGACCAGTATGATCTTGGAATCCCAAAGAAGTCCAAAGCTGGGGAGTTTTATAGGAAGAAAATAATTGTTTTTCCTTCAATTGTCTGTTTTATGATAGAACTGTACCTGCACCCCTAATTGAGCCAAAGCAATTAGTCCAACATAGGCCAGATTGTTTAAAGCTGCAATTTTTAGAAACAGAAATACCACTATAATACCCCCAACATTCTTATTGCTCAGTAGATATTGTTCCTCTTTTTAGAAATGAAACTTTTGTGTAACTTTCGAAAAAAAATAACAGTATAATCAATATTTCTGAATAGAAATAACTATGGAGCTCAATAAATGAATCAACAAATCAGTTAGTTGGTTGATATTTATTCAGTGCTTACTAAATGACTGTGTGGGGTATAAAGAAGTATAAAAGCATAATCTTTGCCCTCTAAGGAATTTCCAGCATAGACAGGGAGATAATATATATATACACATACATTCATACATACATACATACATACATACATAAACACACATACATGAAACCTATCATACAAATTGAACTAGAAGAACAATATACACAAGGACTACAATAATTTAAATGGAAAGAACACTAAAAGGAAGGTGAACTTTGAATAAGTGTAATAGCCAACCTTGATTGTGGAAAACAGACAAGAACTATACTTTCCTCCTCTTAGTAGAGAGGAGAATAATTCTGAGGACAGAATGTTGTAAACATTGCCAAAAGCAGTCACCATTTAATTTGTTTTGCCTTAAGTGTTTTTCTTTGTTGGAAGGTGGAGTGTCAGTTCACTTAGTCTAGATTGGGGATATCTTAATCCAAAAATGCCTGGGAAGTGAAAAACAAAAATCAAAAAGCACCCATAAAACTTAAAAAACCCCTATAATACACAGTAATACATAAATGCCAAATAGATATTATGGGATTTTATGAATTAAGAGAGACTATTTCTAGCTATAGTTCCCAAGGAAGACTTCATGGAAGAGATGAGGCTTGAATTGGGCTTTGAAAGAAACCTGAAGTATCTAACCTTTAAAAAAAAGTCTTTAAAGTACATTTGAAGATGGCACAAACAAAAGCTATTGAAAATATTTTGAGTAAAGAAGCACCTCATCAGCAAAAAAAGAACAAACAAGATCTATCAAGAGTCAGAGGAGGGGCGGCTAGGTGGCGCAGTGGATAAAGCACCGGTCCTGGATTCAGGAGTACCTGAGTTCAAATCCGGCCTCAGACACTTGACACTTACTAGCTGTGTGACCCTGGGCAAGTGACTTAACCCCCATTGCCCCGCCAAAAAAAAAAAGTCAGAGGACAGTTCTCCTGTGTTAAGAGGTTGGAAGACAGAAGACTGTGACTCAGCAAAAGAGAAGGACCAAAGAATATCTGGAGCTATATAGTAGAAATAGAAAGGAGGCTCTTCTTGGGGAGGGGGGGGGAGGGAGGAGCAAGATCATCTCTCAAGAAAGCAGCTTCTTGAGCTCATGGCTACACAGGAATAATCAGGTCACCCTATGATATAAACAACTCACCTCTGGTGATTTGTATGGAGACAAATAATACCAAAAATAACCTAGAAAGCAGTAATGAGTACTAGGAAGTCCTGTGAAAACTTTGATTTTACTTTCCTCTTTTTCCAACCTCAACTTAATAGTTAAACATTTGAATTCTACATTGTACTCTGCTCTTAAATTCCTTGCCCCCTTTTCCTATTATTGCTCTTCTTTTGCCAAATGTCAACCTTGGATTACTCCCACCGTCCTCTTACTCAGGAGCCACTGAACTCTGTTGAAGGAAGTCTCTCAATGGGTTTGATTCAAATTTATGGTATACAACCTCACCTTGATTCTCACTGAAGCAAAGCAGTCCTTTTAGTTCCCCTCCCCCAACTGATTCCTTATATTGCTACAGAAGCTATTCCAAACCTTCTCTTCTTTACTCAAGCTTCCTATCCTTTCCATTCCCTTCCACTAAACTAAAAACTGTTCCTATTTATTACTATTATTTTATTGTTTATTATTATTATTATTTATTACTATTACTGTATTACAGGGGAAAAACAGACCATTTGATATGAAGTAAGGATGCAAACCATTCAAAGGAACAATCCAATGGTAATGGGAAGAAGGTATTGAGATACCAAAGAAAGAAACAGATCACACTAGCATGGTTAAATATATGTAGATTTATTGGGGTTAATTGGGAGAATTTACTCAGGAGACTGGTCCTGGGCAGCAGGAGGACAGTGGTAGATCTCCACACCACCATTAGGATAAGCCAGAGATTATATAGAAACAGAACAAAAAAGGCATAGTGCTAGGGATGTCCCAGGTTCATGTGCAAGTTTTCCCATTGGAGCTTAAGTTTTCTCAGGGACAATTGTGTAACAGAGCTGTTCTGCTGTTTACAATAACCATGATACCATAGATCACATAATCAGGTTCTGATTTCTACTATACACAGGAGATTTCTCTCTTCCCATCCTCTTCATCTCCAAAGCTCATGATATCATAACCTACTCTTTCCAACTTTCCCCTAGTCTCTAACAGAGGTGTCCCTTCTACTTACTAAAACCAATGGCTCTATGGTGTTGCAGTGGATCCCACCCCATCTTGTCCTCTCCAACAGATTTTATCCTCAATCATACCCTCTTTCTCTCAAATCTTCAAACTCTTCCTTTGTATTGGTTTCTTCCTTACCACCTTCAAACAAAGCTGATTTTGGGGGCGGCTAGGTGGCGCAGTGGATAAAGCACCGGCCCTGGATTCAGGAGGACCTGAGTTCAAATCCGGCCTCAGACACTTGACACTTACTAGCTGTGTGACCCTGGGCAAGTCACTTAACTCCCATTGCCCTGAAAAAAAAAAAACAAAACCCAACCCCCCCCCAAAAAAACCAAAGCTAATTTCCCCCCAATCTTGAAAAACTTCAACTAGAAGTCACCATCTCAAGCTAAAATCCGGTATCAATCCTGCCTTTCCCAGCCAAATTCCTGGAAAAAGATCTGTATTCATGGCCCTCATTTCCTGTCCCCTCACTTCCCAATCATTTTCTTTTATTTGAAAAAGTATCTTATTTTTCTCCTATATATATGTAAAAACAAATTTAAACACTCTTTCCCACCCCCCCCATCCCCAGTTGGCTTCCTTCAAGACAGTTTTTTTCTTATTTATTCATTCACTCATTCATTTATTTATTCATCATTTATTCATTCATTCGCTTATATGCTTGTTTGTATATTTATGATTTTCCCTCACCTTACATGTAAATACAAATTGTAACATTGATTTTTATAACTCTGTGTTCCAAATTCTCTTCTTCCCTCCCTACTCCCCTTAAGAACTCAAGCAATTTTACATAAGCTATACACATGCAGTCGTGCAAAACATATCAGACAAAAAAAACCCCTTTAGAAATAGGAACTAACAACAACAACAAAATATACTTCCATCTGTATTCAGATAACATCAGTTCTTTCTCTATAGATGAAATGAATTTTTTTTAAAGTCCTTCAGAGTTTTCTTGGATCATGGCACCACTGAAAATAACTAAGTCTTTTGCAGAAGATTATCCTTTAATATTGCTGTTATTTTGTATACAGTACATTTCACTTTGCTTCAGCTCATGTAAATCTTTCCAGGTTTTTTCTGATAGCATTCCACTCATCTTTTTTTAAATAGTAGACTACATTTAAATATATATGTAGTACTTCAAAGTGAGATTTCTTTACAAAGCACCCATGAGGTTGATTATTGCAACAACAATAATAGCCAACATCTACATGGTACCTTATACCTGACAAAGAATTTTCTTCACAATAGTCCAGCAAAGTAAGTACCATCATCCTAATCATCCTCATCTTACATTATTCTTGCCTCTGCTTCAAATTTTTCTCCCGGTTACTATTGCTGTGTTTCCTCCCATCTTATTTGCACCTCATGATATTCACTCTACTTTCTATCTTTTACCCTATCCCTCCTCAAAAGTGTTTTGCTTCCAATTGCCCTTCCTCCAGTCTGTCCTCCCTTCCTTCACCCCTCCCCCCTCATTCCCTTCCCCTCCCACTTTCCCACAGGGCAAGAGACATTGCTATACCAACTTGAGTTTGTATGTTATACCCTCTTTGAGCTAATTCTGATGAGGGTAAGGCTCATTCACTCCTCAGCTTCTTCCCCAACTTTCCCTCCAATCCATAAGCTTTTCTTGCTTCTTTTATGTGAGATATTTTACCCCATTTCATCTCTCCCTTTCCCTTTCCCAGTGCAAATCCTCTCACCCCTTAATTTTATTATTATTTTTACCTTAATTTTATTTTAAAGATATCATCATGGGGTAGCTAGGTGACACAGTGAACAAAGCACCTGCCCTGGACCCAGGAGGACCCAAGTCAAATCCAACCTCAGACACAAGACACTCACTAGCTGCACAACCCTCAGCATGCTACCCACCTAACTACCCCTAAAAAAAAATAAAAACAAAAAATGATAAACAAAAGATAAATGCTTTACAGATATAATCCCTTCATAATCAACTCCCACCTGTACTCTCAGGCTAAATTTATTCCCATCATCTGCCCTAATACTGAGAAAGTTCTTATGAGTTAGACATATCATCTTCCTATGTAGGAATGTAAACAGTTTAACCTTTTAATATCTCTCATGATTTCTTTTTCTTGTTTACCTTTTTATGCTTCTCTAGGGTTTTGTATTCGAAAGTCAAATTTTCTATTCATTTCAGGTCTTTTCATCAAAAAGCCTAAAAGTCCCCTTTTTTATTGAAGTCCCATTTCCCCCCTGAAAGAATATACTCAGTTTTTCTGGGTAGGTAATTCTTGGTTGTAATCCCAATTCCTTTGCCCTCTGGAATATCATATTCCATGCCCTCCAATCCTTTAATGTAGAAGCTGATAGAACTTGTGCTATCCTGACTGTGGCTTCACAGTACTTGAATTGTTTCTTTCTGGCTGTTTGCAATATTTTCTCCTTGACCTTAGAGCTCTGGAATTTGGCTATAACATTCCTAGGAGTTTTCCCTTGGGAATCTCTTTCTGGAGGTGATCAGTGGATTATTTCAATTTCTATTTTAGCTTCTGCTTCTAGAATTTCAGGGCAATTTTCCCTGGGAATATCTTGCAAGATGATGTCTAAGTTGTTTCCTTGATCATGGTTTTCAGGTAGACCAATAATTTTCAAATTATCTCTCCTGGACCTATTTTCCAGGTCAGCTGTTTTTCCCAGAAGATATTTCACATTGCCCTGTATTTTTTTTTATTCATTTGGATTTGCTTTATTGTGTCTTGGTTTCTCAGAAAGTCACTAGCTTCCATTTGTTCAATCCTAATTCTTAGGCAATTTTTTTCTTCAGAGAACTTTTCCATTTGGCTTTTCAAGCTGTTGCCTTTTTTTTTTCATGACTTTCCTGCATCACTCTTATTTTTCTTTCCATTTTTCCTCTACCTCTCTTACTTTATCTTTAAAGTCCTTTTTGATCACTTCTATGGCCTGAGACCAATTCATATTTTTCCTAGAAGCTTTAGATGTAGGAGTATTGACATTGCTATCCTCTTCTGAGGGTGTACCTTGATCTTCCTTGTCACCAAAGAAAATTTCTATGGTCCACATCTTCTTCTGTCTTCTAATCTTGCACACCTATTTCTTGACTTTTAACTCCTTCTTAAAGTGGGGGCACTTCTTCCAGGATGCACTGTCCCACGCTTCAGGGTGTCCAAGGTGGTATGATTTAAGGAAAGGCAGGTTCTTCACTTGCCTGGCCTGTGCTCTGGTCTGTAAACAACCCAAGGCCCTACTTACTCTTCAACCAGGAAACAAAATTTGGTTTTGCTGAGATTGATAGCTCCAGCAAGCCTGTGCCCCTCCTCCACCTGGGCCACAGCCACTCAAGACTGCTTCCTGGTTCTCTGCATGGGTAAAATAACTGAATTCCGCCTCAGTGCCATCAGAGACCCATGTAATCTCCCCCTGGCCAACTGCTTGACCCCCTCACCAGACTGTGAGCTTAGTTCCAGAAAATGCAGGTCCTGCAGCAAATTCAGAGGCTCTGGGGATCTCTTTCTAATGGCATGGCCTGCCTGGGGCTCAATCTGTGTTGGGGAGGTCTGGGTCTAGATCTCTCTTGGCACAGCCTGGGTCTGGGTGGCCAGGCTGGGGCTAGGTTTTCATGGCCACAGACTGGGTCTAGATCTGTGTCTGCATGACTGCGGGGTTGGGCTCCACTCCTGCCTCAGCACAGCAGATACCTTCTGCTGACCTTCTAAGCCATTTTTGACTAGAAAATAATCTCACCCCATCCTTTTGTGTATTCTGCTGCTCCAGGAATTGTCCTGTGGAATTATTTGGAGGTTTTTGGCTTGATTGTGTGGGGAGGTCCAAGAAGATACTGCCTTTCCTCTATCATTTTGGCTCTGTACAACCCCTCCCCCCTAAAAAAAATCATTTTCAATTTGGCTTCTGACATCATCACTTAATTGAACCTGGTATATCCAAAGTTATTAATGATCTCTATTTTTTAAAAAAATGTAATAAACATTTTTATTTATAGTTTGGGGTTCCAATTTTTATCCCTCTTCCCCTCCCCCCCAGGCAGCAAGCAATCAGATATGGGTTATACATGTATGATTATATAAAATATTATCTTATTTGTCATTTTGTACGAGAAAACTTGATTAAAGAAAAAATGAAAGTGAAAAATAGCATGCTTGTCTGTTTTGTCAATATTAGTTCTTTCTCTGAAGGGAGATAGTATGCTTCATCATTAGTCCTTTGGGATTGTCTTGGATCATTGTATTGTTGAGAACAATTAAGCCATTCACAATTCTTCATCAAACAATATTGTTGTCTCTGTGTACAATGTTTTCTTGGTTCTGCTCACTTCACTATACAGCTTTTCATACATATGTTTCTAGGCCTTTCTGAAGTCACCTTGCTTGTTATTTCTTATAGCACAATAATATTCCATTACCACCATATGCCACAGTTTGTTTAGCCATTCCCCAATCGATGGGCATTCCTTTGATTTCCAATTCTTAGCCACCACAAAAAGACCTGCTATAAATATTTTTGTACAAATAGATCTTTTCCCCATTTTGGGGATGTCTTTGGGACAGAAACCTAGCAGTGGTATTGATGGATCAAAGGGTATGCACAGTTCTACAGTCCTTTGGGCATAGTACCAAATTGCTCTCCAGGATGGTTGTATCTTTTCAAAACACCACCAACAGTGGATTAGTGTCCCAGTTTTCCCACATCCCCTCCAACATCCAATATGTCCCATTTTTGTTATATTTGCCACTTTGATAGGTGTGAGGTCATATCTCAGAGTTGTTTTACTTTGCATTTCTCTGCCACTGATCTCTTAATTGTGAAATATAATGGTCTTTTTCAGTTCTAATCCTAATAATCAGAAAATAAATCTTCCTGACTTTAGGCCTGGCACTTTATCCCTGCTTGGGAAAGTAACAGTTTTAGCAAGTCACTAGTTTTGTTTAACAACAGCATGTGCTAAAATTATAAAGAAAAATTCAGTAAAGTGAAGTTGGTTTGGGATACCATTGAAATATAAAGACTTTAGGAATGGAGAAGGTAAAAAGAAGCTAAAATGTTTATTTTTTAAAGAAAGGCTTGGGGCAGCTAGGTGGCATGGTGCATAAAGCACCAGCCCTGGATTCAGGAGTACCTGAGTTCAAATCCAGCCTCAGACACTTGACACTTACTAGCTGTGAGACCCTGGGCAAGTCACTTAACCCCAATTGCCTCACTTAAAAAAAAAGGCTTGAGGTTTTGTTGAAATGAGCAGGAGATATTTGAGTTTTCTTCCACAAAATGACAATATAGAGATATGTTTTACATGATTGCCCATATATAACCTATGTCAGATTGCTTATAGTCTCTGGGCAGGGGGTGGGGGGTAAGGAAGGAGAGGGAGAATTTAGAACTCATTTTTTTTACAAAAATGTAAAAATTATTTTTACATGTATTTGGGGAAAAACAAAATATTGAAGTAAGGAAGGAAGAAAGGAAAGAAAGAAGGAAGGAAGAAAAGAAGGGAAGGAGGGAGGAAGAGAGGGAAGGAAGGAAGGAAGAAAAGAAGGGTCTTGGGAAAATAGGTGGTGGGGGTCCTCAGGTATTCCTCTATAAAGAATTACAACTCTTAGCTGTGGAAAAATTGGAACACTAATGCATTGTTGGTGGAGTTGTGAACTGATCCAACCATTCTGGAAAGCAATTTAGAACTACACCCAAAGGGCTATACCCTTTGACCTAGTAATACCACCATTACTGTATCCCCAAAACAGAAATTCCACTATTACTGTATCCCAAAGAGATCATAGAAAAGGGAAAAGGACCCACATGTACAAAAATATTTAATAGCGGCTCTCTTTGTGGTGGCAAAGAATTGGAAATCGAGGGAATGCCCACTAATTGGGGAATGGTTGAACAAGTTATAGTATATGAATGTGATGGAATACTATTGTGCTGTAAGAAATGATTAGCAGTATAAATAGAAAATAAAAAATTCTTTTATGATAAAAAAGAATTCCTGTACTACTACTAGGTCTATATCCCAAAGAGATTATAAAAAAGGGGAAAGAACCCACATGTAAAAAAATATTTATAGCTGCTCTTTTTGTGGTGGTAAAGAATTGGAAATTAAGAGGATGCCAATTAATTGGGGTTAAACAAGTTGTGGTATTGAATGTAATGGAATACTATTATACTGTAAGAAATGATAAGCAGATGGATTTCAGAAAAACCTGGAAAGATTGAAAAGACTGGAAAGAGTGAAATGATCAGAACCAAAATAACATTGTACACAGTATCAACAACATAGTATAATGATCAACTATGATAGACTTAACTCTTTCTCAGCAATACGATGATCTGAGACAATGCCAGAAGTCTTATGGTGGAAAATGCTCTTCACATTCAGAAAAAGAACTATGGAGTCTGAATGCAGATTGAAGTATACTATTTCCATTTTTGTAGTTGCTTTTGTTGTTGTTTATTCTTTCTTGCATTTTTTCCTTTTGTTCTGATTCTTCTCATAGAACAAGACTAATGTGGAAATATGTTTAACATGATGGTAATGTATAACCTATATCATGATTGCTTGCTGGCTTCAAGAGGTGGGAGGGAAGGGAGGGTGGGATAAAAATTTGGAACTCAAAAAAATTTTTTTAATAAAGTAAAATAAAATAAAAAAAAAAAGAATGATGAGCAGGTAGATTTCAGAAAAACCTGGAAAGACTTAAGTGGACTAATGCTGAGTGAAGTGAGCAGAATCAGGAGAACATTCTACATAGTAACAGCAATATTGTGTGATGATCAACTATGATAGACTTGGCTCTTCTCAGCAGTGCAATGATCCAAGACAATTCCAAAGAACTCATGATGGAAAATGTTCTCCACATCCAGAAAAAAGAACTGTGGATTCTGAACCATACTGTTCCTACTTTTTGGTTGTTGTTGTTGTTTTTAGGTTTCTCCCTTTTGTTAATGATGTGGGCTGTAATTTTGGGTCAAATCGATTGTGAGTCATCCCAAAAGAATTACAAGACTCAGTGACTCAGTTTCCCAAGTTTTATTGCAATACTGTGGGTGACCACAGGGAGAGAACCAGAATAGTGGAAAGGTATTTCTCAAATAAGGAAAGGAAAGATAGTTATATTTATAGTATGGATAAATTGATTATCAGTCTCATTATAATAATCTCCACCTTGGGGAGGTACAGGGGAGGGCCTGTTCTTCTTGTTATAATATTCTCCACCTAGGGGTGTTACAGGGGAAGGATTATCCTAATTTGGAGTTTCTGGGTTCCTAAACCAACCCCTGAGGCAGGTACCTTTTTCAGTGGAGGTATGTTTTGGGGGTTTATACGTCATAAGGTGAATCTGGGGCAATTTTGGCCTTTTCTGCGCATGTCTCTTTCTGATTCCCATGGCTAGTTTCAAAATATAATCATTTTTCATTAGAATTTCTATAGGTTGTCTTTTTCCTTTATTGTTTTTTTTTTGACCTGACCTATTCTGGTCTGTTATGGATGTTGATCACTATGGGTATGAAAACCCAACATAAGTTATCCATTAACTGGGATCTGACTCCCTTTTAGAGCTAATATCTGTATTAGAGCTTGGGTCTTGAGTTTTTCTATTAGCCCTTTTTTGCCTCCTACATCATTCTGATTCTTCTTTCACAACATGACTAATGCAGAAATAAGTTTAATGTGATTGTACATATATAACCTATATCACATTGCTTTCTGTCTTGGGGAGGGAGAGAAGGAAAGGAGGGAGGGAGAAAAATTTGGAACTAAAAATCTTATGAAAACAAATGTTGAAAACTATATGTACACTGTAGTAGCAGCCTGATAGGCCTGGGTCCAGTTAGGGATGCTCTGGCCCTTGAGGGGGGCACTATGACCATGGAGAAATGCGGTTGATGAGCTTGTTGGGGTCAGTTAGAAATTATTCTTTCCTTGGAGAAGCAAAGTATTTGATTAACCAGGTAGTGGTTGGTCAAACAGATAATAAAGCATCCACCCAAAAAGCTGGGCTCCTTGAATTTACAACATGAGTTTAGTCGGGAGCCAGTCATGTTTGCTATGTGGTTAGGACCAGGTGATGATAGTAAGGAATTTTTATTATTCATATATCCAAATAACTAACATCATCATTTTCAAACTGCTGTAATTTTTCAGTCTTAGGTCTCTACCCCACCTCCTTCTGACCTCTATAAAATTGTGATATTCTCCTTTGTTTGGGGAGTTGAAGTTAGGCTTCTTCTCCCAGCCATATCTCTATGGCTGTCTGATTAAGGAACATGCCATAAACATGTAATTCTCTGGAAGTTGAAGTTAGACTTCTCCTGACCATACCTCTGTGGATGAGTAATTCTTTGAGAGAGGAATGTTTTCAAGAACCCATCTAGCAGTAACAACATGTAAGTAGAAAATAATAAAATACTTTTATGATTAAAAAAAAAGAATTACAACTCTTGCACACAATCCAATTAAAATGAAATGGTCTTTTATTGGGGCATCAGAGAAAGTGACCAAAAGGGAAGTCAAAGACAACCCTTCATGTGAAGTAGATGGCTTAGAAACATTCTCCTCCTTGAATGGAAGGCCACAGCTTTTATAGATGATAGATGGGGTGATCACCTGGCAATGGAAAGTTCCTTTTGGGGGTGGGGTGGGAAAAGCTTGAATAAGAAGTGGGATGGGAAAAGCTTCTGGAGTTATCTCTGTACCCTGGCATCACCCCAGGTCTACAGAATTTTATCTCTTCTTATTTCTTAGGTGTGTCCATCCTGTTATCTAGTTGGCAAAGCTAAACTTTATTGGTCCTTTAATTCCTTGATATGTCCTAACCACCATGTCAAATGGAAGGAAGAAAGGAAGAAAAGAAAGGAAAGGAAAGAAGTATAAGAAAATTATTATTAATAATGGATTTCTTGGGGGACCCAGAGACATGCCAAATTACTGAAAAATTAGATTTTAATTAGCCCAAAATGCCATTTCTCTAAAACATATTATTGGTTGAAATTAGTAAAATATTTGAAATGATTAATTTTTTTCAGTAAAATAATATTATTCACAGTATGATTGACTTTTCAACTGTTAAATTCTTTTACATAATAAAATGAGAGTAATGAGATTATTTTTGGAAGCTATACTAAGAAATCAGAGGCTGGAATTTGAAAAAGTATGGTCAGCCCCAGGCACTTCATTGATCTGAGGAAAGGAAACCAAAAGATGTCAGTCAGTTCTCAGATAATTGTGTTTGTCAGGATTAAACCAAACCTAGATAATGGACTTTGCCTTGAGCAACTTCAGTAAGGGTCTTTTGCAATCTTTTCCTCTCTAGAGTTTAATGTATACCACCTTCTAGTCATGTCAACCAATAGAAATGAATGATGCTAACCAGTTAGATTTAAAAACCTGGACAGGAAGCCATGTTAGCTGCTCTTTGCTTTCTGGGACCACATGATCTCTGTCTCTCTCCCTAGCTCTCTTGGGTCTCCTTGAGACCACATGCTGGGAGACAGCATGAGTCTTTTGGGGTTTTTCTCAGGCTCAAGATAACTAGCATGCTGAAGCTCTTTCCCTGCTTTCTCTACCACATGGCCTGAAACCATGAGCAGTTAAGGAAAAACAGAATACTAAGATCTTACCAATCCTGCTTTAGAGTTTGAAATAATTACTTTTGAGAAATTTAGGTTTGAGTTCAGAAGTCTGACAACAGACTGACATCTGAGCAGTGTCAATATTTTTAGACCTCTAGATTTAGCCTCATGCTCAGGTTAAAGTACAGAGATTTAAGTTTAGTTGAGAACTAGAAATTAGAAAGAGGAGAGATTCAATTCATAACCCTACCTATTATGGACCCCAAAGTGCCATAGACTGTGTCCTTTTGTTGATTTTGACAAAACTATGTTTTATGCCAAAGTGAAACTTTGAGGGGAGAAACCTTTCTAAATGAATCCCATTAACCTAATTGCCCAGTTAGTGTTTTCATACATCTCATATTGATTCACACATAAATATTCTAGTAAATTTATTTGGGGGTGGCTCTTAGTTCACTATATACAGGATTTTAAAATTAGGCAGTAATATGCAACTACATAAACATTTGAACTTGTTAAAAGAACTGTGATTTATGAATCAACTTTGTTATGGTTTTCACCATTTTATTTAAATAATGAAATTCAGGGGGTGGCTAGGTGGCACAGTAGATAAAGTACCAGCCCTGGATTCAGGAGTACCTGAGTTCAAATCCAGCCTCAGACACTTGACACTTACTAGCTGTGTGACCCTGGGCAAGTCACTTAACCCCCATTGCCCCGCAAAAAACAAACAACAAAAAACAACAACAAAAAATAATGAAATTCAGTTCTGAAATTTTAAAAAATGTGAAATACTTCACCTGCTAATATATTTATAAACTATACTTCTATACTCTGATAGAAATTATTTTGTGCTTATTGTGACTTTCTTTAGTTAAGATTGAATGCCAAATTATATTTAGAAGCACAAAGCTTATCCTTTAAGAGGTAAGCACCCGATTGTTTACACTGATTATTTCAAATTAGATTCTACATGCCAAATTACTGAAAATTAGATTTTAATTAGCCTAAAATGTCATTTCTCTAAAACATTATTGGTTGAATGGTAAAATCTTTGAGATGATTAATTTTTTTCCAGTAAAATAATATTATTCACAGTATGATTGACTTTTCTTCCTAGTTAAGCTCTATGAGATCATCTCTTCTAACCAAGAGGTCTACTGAATTTAGGATATTTGCAAAACTACATTGTGGTCAGAGTGCCTATAGTGCCCTAAGAATTTTTTTTAGCCTTAACTTTTTAGCCTGCTATAAGTGAAGTTAGATAAGCATCTGATAGTCAAATCCACCTTTCAGGATCATTTGGAAGAAACTCTTGTTTATAAAATGCTTAGTATGGGGCCTTGTATCATATTATACATCAAACACTATAAAAATATTGGCTAGTATTCCATTCTATTTTAGATGTGACTATTATATAGTACCTTAAGTGTTTCTTATACCATGTACATTGAGAATTATTTAGTTAACTCTCTTTGTAAAAACTTTCAGGGGTTTTGGTCTGAGGAAAAAAAGGCCATGCCCTGCCAGAACCAGCATCTTCTTTGAGCTTTTTTGCCTGGGCCAAAAATTAGTCCTGCACCTAGTATCTTAGAGAAATTTTAACAACAATGACTTTTAATACTCAGCCCAGCATATTCTGAAGCTAACCTAATAGTAACAGTTGTGACTCTAAACTAATGTATATGTATTTCCTAGTATTGTTAATGTAAAATTAATTGCACGCTTATTTTGTGAAATTTCATACCACCAACATAGTTAGAAAAATGACTTCTCTTGTAATTTGGATTCTGTTAGAGTATAAACTCAGTAGTCAGGGTTGCCTAAAAGCTGCTAACTATTTTTAAGTGTATTTTATTTCATTAAGATTATCACAGTGGTTTCAAAAAATTATTCATTGTTTTGCCATATAAGATGTTTGAGACATGCTATTTGACATGGTTATGTTTGTTCCTGCTCTGTTGATGATAAGGTATAAATTTCTGTAATGCTTAAATCTAAGAGCCACAGAGATTCATAAGGGGAAGAGCTAGCTTCACAGCTAACTAGAATCAACTAGTTTATAAATCAACTCACATGAGCCTATGTTAAGGAAATAATTTCCACTTAAATTTGTTCAGCTGTAGTAAAGCCATGTGGGATAGGATTAAAGATTTTCAATGTAAAGTAATTTGGAAATACATCTGACTAAATTAATATAATCTGATTCATACTGAGTTTTATTTCATGCATTTGTCAATATTATTATCATGTTTCTACATTTTCTTGTATAGTGAAATTTGGTAAACTACTATATCAAATATACTGTTATGTTTAATCTGGATGTTGTTAGATTATGAATTGAATAGTTAAAAGAAGGGGAAAAATGCATGAATATATTATCAGCCCTGAAGATTGTGTGTCATAATATTCTGAATCACTATAATTTATGAAACTGCAAACTTCCATATAGTAAAGTATAGTATAGTTTCCACATAGTAAAGTTTCATTTAAAATTAATTGGCTATCATTTATCAAAATTATGAAACTATTGGTTAAGTCATATGGGATTATTGTGGTAAGGTTAAAACCTATGAAGCATTTAATTAAGTATATTAAAAGGGAAGAATAATACTTGCTTACTTTATAGATAAGAGAATGTGAGAGAGAAAGACCTTGTAAAATTTATTTATAAAGTTGCTTGAGAAGTATTAGCTATTCGAATTATTTAATTCGCATCTTTTGTAAGTTTGTGTATTCCTTCACTTAGGAAGCTGAATCCCTTCCCCTACTGAAATTACTCTTTGAGGAGAAGGGGAATTAATTAGGAATTTGTTTATAGTATAGGATTGTTTATTGTGAATTATGAAGTTATATTTGGAATGATCTGTACTGAAGTTACATTTTTAACCAGCTTCATCTACCAGACCACAGTCTTAGAGATTTTATTTTGTTGTAGGAGTTAATATATGATAAGAAGTTATAATTTATTAGTCTGCAAATAACTGTGTTTCTTCTGAGAGATTCTGTTTGAGTAAATTATCCTATGGTCATTGTCTATGTGAAATTACAGATTATAATAATTTTATTGATTACTTTTATACTAGAATAAATTTAAACTGGAGGAGAGACAGAACGAACAAAAGAATAGGGTGTTATGTGATTTTTAAAAGGCCTAGTATTTTTTATATTGATAAACTGATTTATTCTAACAACATGAGAATAATTTATATCCAGCCCTAAGCATGATTAGTGAAATTTGCTTTTTGAGGAAAAATCTCATGGGATTGTAATCGATTATATTCTAAGTTTTGATTTCAGGCATGATTGCCTGCATTGTCATAAGGCCAATAGTTCACCATTCAAGGGAAATGCCATGTAATGCCCAAAGGGAGTTCAGTCAAAGAGCTGCTAAGGTGGATAGCTCCCTGGAAAGTTTGAGAGGATGACCTTGGCATGGCCTAAGGTAGAGCCTCTTGATTGTCTCCCTATTGTGATACTTCCTTTTTGTTTACTACCTGAAGCCTCACTGAGATAGTCTGTAAATTTATGGAATTTATGCTTGGTTCCAAAACTTGGCTATGATTCTTACTGGAAATCAAATAGAACTAATGATACTTTATCCTGTTATACATATGCTGAATCATTCTGTGACCTGGGGCTTGGGCCTGGAAGACCAGTATTGATGTTGTTATAATCATGTCCCTACTTCTTCCTTTCATAGCAAATTTCCCTGATCAATGCAAGTTAAACTGTGATGAAGTCTGTTTCTGTAATATTTTAGGCACTCTATGTTGCTGTTTTCAATCTGAAATTATAGTCATTTCCATATCCCAAAACTAAGTAGATGAGTACTTAGACTTCTCATCTGTCAGCTGGTAGTCATGTATTTGTGTGTGAGATTAGGTCCCTGAAATAAACTTGTATATATCAGATGCTATGAAAGGCAAGCAAATTACACAAGGGTTTGAAGAGGATTTGAGAGCAGTGGTCTATGTGAGTATAATGTCTATTTCATTTGAACATGATTACTAACTGAATGTATTTTGCTACAGACAACTCATTTGATACAATCTGAAATTATTTAGTCTATTCAGAGACATCATCACAACCCTTTGTTAGAACTGGGGTAACATAAGCATCTCTTAGGTAACTTCATTTCTGTGGCTATTAAACTTAGGCATAGAAATTGTTACTTGTGTTTTAATGTATAGTATTACATCCTTAGCAATATCTCATCCTTCAAAGAGGGAAATGGGCAGCTAGAGTAAATAACTGAAGTGAAAATTTTTCTTGAGAAAATAACAAGATCAGATGATTATATATGTCAAATATAAATATTTCTAATAGGATATAAAGGACTTCAGCATATTAACAAGTTCTAAAAACTGTCTTCAGAATTGTTCCTAAATAAATCAACATAACAGATTTTCTAGTCTAGGGGTTTCAAATGTGATGTTCCACCTCTCTCTCCACACATATATGTGTGTATATACATACATATATATGTATAAAATCACATAAAGTTTGAGCTACTTTTCACTATATAATAGGTTGTTGGCAAAGTAAAATTAAAGTGACTATATTAAATTTTGAAAAAATCTGTTTTGCAAAAGATTTAAATACAAACATCTAGAGAACTCTACAAGTGACCTGAACCAGAGATGCAGATCTGATAGAAGCTGCTCTGAGAACAGGCCCAGTCCAGAATGACTAAGAGGAGAGGTTTCCAGAGGACCAGATAACTGCATTAAGAGATGCTCTAAAAAACCAGATAACTGTATAAGATGTCTGAACCATAAGATATAATAGACTGATAAAATGGACAGTGGGAATGGGTTACTGAAAAAGAAACTGGATGTTTAACCTTTCCTATCTTCTCCCATTTGATGTTGTTTGTAAGATCTACTTACCAAAGGGGATTTCCCCCAAAGGTTCCTATCAAAATGTTAATCAATACCTCTTCCTCTGCCCTTTGAACTATTCCCACGATGGTAAAACATCCAAGCCTCATAGTTAAAAACCATTGATGAGGGGCAGCTAGGTGGTGCAGTGGATAGAGCACTGGCCCTGGATTCAGGACGACCTGAGTTCAAATCTGGCCTCAGACACTTAACACTTAACTAGCTGTGTGACCCTGGGCAAGTCACTTAACCCCAATTGCCTCACTAAAAACAAACAAACAAAAAAACCAAACCATTGATGAAGAATTTAGTACCTTTAGGTCTTTTTATATCCTGGCAAATCAGTCCTGAGACTTATGATTATCATATCAGCTAGTGATTCATTGTGGAGATTGAGTCTCTTAGTGAATCAAAGAGGAAAATGAGTGAAATTAATATTATACTGTTATATTAACCAAGTATCAATTTGTGATCCATCCTTTTTTCTCTTAGTTTTGTCAAGACCCCATTCCTGAAAAGTCCAAGGAGTCATTGAAGGGTGTGACTAGTCCCTAAAGCATCTACTCACTAAGTAGTTTGGGCTAGGCCCCAAATGGGACCCTGCTTTATGTTTACTCTATAAACAGGACCCAATTTGAGTTAGTCTCCTAGGGAATAAGAGCTCTGTTTGTCCTTGCTCTCTTCATTAATGTTTGGGGTGACCTGGTCTGCAAAGTGGGGGGACAGGCCAGTGAAAATATGACTTGAGATGGCTTATGTTTTTATGGTTGAGATTGCTAGCAACTCACATTCCTTAGGAGTCAGAGAGGGGCGTGACTGGCCACATCTGAGGGCCAGTCCACTGCCTTATCCCCTCCCAAAGATAGGGAGCTGAAAACTCTTAGTCTATCTCCTCATTAAAATGTCCACCAAGCTGCTCACTCCTTTTCTGCTCCACTATTGCCAACCCTGTATTAGCTCAACTTTCCCTCCAAGTTAGCAACAAACTGTTCTAGTTCAGGCTCTAATTTGTTGACATTAAGTCTTCTGGTAGTCATTTTGCCTTAGGGCCACTGCTTTTGTTGAATCCAAATATTTAGCTTAGAGAGGATAAGTCTATGATCAGTCCAGCACTCCACACATTGTCTTCATCATTCTCACATACAGTCTGTTTCATCTCCTTACAATCACATAGTCTATTAAATAACAATGGGGTGTCCACAAAGTTTTATTGTGTTTGGATGGAAGACAGTATTGGTGATGAGAAGGTCATGAGATGCAAAAGTTTTCAATAGTAAGTGACCATTGCTGTTGCTGTTTCCAACTCCCTTCCTCCCAAGGGCTCTGCCATGTCTGGTAATCTGAGCCTAATCTACCATTAAAGTCACCCAGAATTATAAACTTGTCCTCTTTTGGAACATATAAGGGTCTCCAGTTCTTCATAAAATTTTTCTTTTTCTTTCCATATTCATTTACAATAATGCACAACCTGAAAATAACCTTCCATCTAGGTTACTGGAAATCTTTACAAATTGTAGTTATTCTGACAAAGTATAGTAAATGCAGGTAACATTATTAAAAGCTTTAAGCTACTCACATATCTGGAATTTCACAAGTTTATTTAGGATATTGCACATACATATACATTATCAAAATGTAGAGAATAAGGATCATTAAGGTAAAGAACTGCTATCCAAATCATACACAACTATTGATGTGGGAGGTGGGTTTAATTGATCAGATTGATCTTGGGATGTCCCAAAGAATTACAAGACTCAGTGACTCAGTTTCCCAAGTTTTATTGCAATACTTTGAGTGCCCACAGGGAGAACACCATGGAGGTGTCTTTTAAATAGGGAAAGAGAAGACAGTTATATTGGTAGTATGAATAAACTGATTATCAATCTCATTACAATAATCACTTTAGGGAGGTACAGGGGAGGGCCTATCCTAATTTGGAGTTCCTGGGGGCTTAAGCCAACCCCTGAGGCAGGTTCCCTAGAGGTGTGTCTCATAAAGAAATCTGGGGACAAATTTGGCCTTTTCTGCACATGTTACCTCAACTTGCCAAGGTCAGAGTGTCCCTGAGTTTTTCATTCTCAGGCCTAGTTTCTGGGTATTAACATTTATCAATTAGGATTTCTATAACCTGTCTCTTTATGTTTTTGTTGTAGTTAAGGTCTCTGTGACTTGCCTCTTTATGTTTTTGTTATGAATGGTGATTAATGGAGGTAACAAGAACCTAGGCCCTTACTTACATTGATGAGGGCCCAAGTCTTAATTTATCCATTAATCCCTTTCAGAGCTCAGATCTAAATTAGAACTCAGGAGTTAGGTTTGTCTGTTAACCCCTTCTTTACCTCCTCCATCACTATAATGGAATTACTCAAATTTCATTGTACTGCTCCAACATAAAATGAGGAATTAATAGTTGTGACTAGAGAGCTAGTTTAGTTTTGTGGTGCTTAGGCTATACATAGATGGAAAGAAAACATAGTTGCTATATTGAGTAGAAATGACATGTATAGCTAGCAAAGTGAATATCAAAACTGGAATGTTATAAAGGTCAATTAATTGGCCAATGGTGGTAATTACTGTCATAACATTTTTCTTTGACCTCATCAGGGTTTGTGTCATGCTAGGAGCATAGGCACTAATCATGGTGGCATGGTGTTTTACTGCAAGTGGCAATTGCATTGTTATGAGTCTGCTATTCGCTCCTTTTGGCAGGCATATAAGCTTGTTGACTAGATTAGTTGTTGGGTTTGTTTTGGTTTTGGGTATTTTTTGTTTTTGGGGGTTTTTGCGGGGCAGTGATGGTTAAGTGATTGCCCAGGGTCACACAGCTAGTAAGTGTCAAGTGTCTGAGGCCAGATTTGAACTCAGGTTGTCCTGAATCCAGGGCCCATGCTTTATCCACTGCATCACCTACCTGCCCCCGACTAGATTAGTTTTAATTGTAAAACCTATGCCATATTCACAGCTGTCCCCTTCCCTATGGCCACTCTAGAAGAACATGTATCCAGCTCCAACTTCAGTAAGCTGGCCTTCATTTGTCAGTCTTGTTTCACTCTGAGGAGCTTTGGATGTGATACCCACTGAGTTCTTTCCCTACAAGAGCTGTTCATCTTTCAGGTCTACTGGATTTGTGCTGTCTATAAGTGTGCACACATGCCATGTACTGAAGGTGAGTGGAATTATCTTTGCAGAAGTTTATGTAAATTTTTTTGTATTTTGATCATGTGGTGGAATCCCTACCTGCCATGGTAATCAGGCCAGGGTTGAGTAAGTAGATGATTTTTAGGGTACTTTTTCTAACCCCTTCCTTACACCAGGAGGTGAGCAGTACAGTCCTTAGAAGGCTGCTCAGACAGCCAGGAGGCTGCCAGATCCCACTGCTGTGGAATGCCAATGAGAAGACGACTCTATGGCCTGGGCTGCCTGTGTGCAGGGTTGTGGCTACAGCTCCCAGTATATCTGTACCTGCTGCTTTACCTGACTGTCACTATAGGACTTTAAGATAGGTAAAAATGGCAAGAACATAAGTATGATATAAAGTAGAAATTAATAAATTCAAAGGTGAGATTGAGACAAAGTGCTATGAGAAATGTGAGAAGATAGAGATGACTTTTATTTGGGGGGGGGGGGGGAGGGAAACTTCATGAAGGAGGTGGCACTTGACCTGGGCACTGAAAGAAGAGAATTTCAATAAAAGAAATGGATGAAGTGGTCTAGTTTTTCTTTTCTTTTTCAGTTTCCCAAGTTCTATTGAGAGACTGTTGACCACATGGAGAGCACCATGGAGATAGGTGTCTCAAATTGGGAGAGAAAAATGATTATATTTATAGTCAGAAAAAGTAGGCTATCTCCTCATTACCTTAATCTCCTCCCTGTAAAAGTTTCATGGGAGGGCTAACCCTAATTTGGACTTCCTGAGGTTCTGAGACAACCTCCAAGGCTGGTGCCTTTTCCCCTGGAGGTGTGTTTTTGGGGTTTACATGTCATAAGGAAACTAAGGATACATTTGGCCCTTTCTGTGCATGTTTCTAAAGACATGCTTAAACTTATCAGACCCAGAGGGTCTCTGTGTTTTTGGTATCTCTTTACTTTAAGATCTGGTTTCTAGGTGTCCTGTCATGGTTAATGGTCCCTAGTTACTGTCTCTGTTGATGGTTGAGGATTGAAAGGAACAAACCTTCTTGGTTACTGTAAGAACATAAACCTTAGTTTCTCTGTAAACCCTTTTAGCCTCCTCCATAACAATCTTTTCTTCACATAGCTGCCAAGGTGCTTTTCCTAAAGCATAGGTCTGGCCATGATACTCCTCATCCTGGTCCCCTCCCCAGTAAGCTCCAGTGGCTCCCTATTACCCCCAGGATCCAATAGAAACTCCTGGGCTTGACCCTTTAAACCCTTTACCACCCTGCTCCTTTCTACCTATCCAATTGTGCATGATTCTCCTTCATATACCCTACGGTCCAGCTCTATTCACTCGCTGTTCATCATAGGTGACACTCCTTCTCCCATTTCTGAGTCTGCACGAGCTGTTCCTTCATGCCTACAAGGTGCTCCCTCTTAACCTTTGCCCCTTAGATTCCATGGTTTCCTTCAAGGGCTCAGCTCATGCACCATATTCTATATAAACAAAATTATCTTGTAACAATTTTGAATATACTTATGTAACAGAGACTACCTTGGCCCTCCCTACATGAAAGCTAGGGTTGCTCCTTTTTCCCCCCTCCTCAAGTTTCTCTAGTGCCCTTAAAGGAGCTTAGGGGAGTGTCTAGGCTCTCTTCTAGTGCCTCCAGCCCCCATTGATGGTATTTACTCACGGTATTTGTATGGAGGCTCCCTTCTTTAAAAATGGAATCAGGGGCCTCTATGTCCTAGTTTCATTTAGATACCAATGGATTAACCTTTTTGTTGTTGTTTTTTTTTGTTTTTTGGGGTTTTTTGGTGAGGCAATTGGGGTTAAGTGACTTGTCCAGGGTCACACAGCTAGTAAGTGTTAAGTGTCTGAGGCCAGATTTGAACTCAGGTCCTCCTGAATATAGGGCCGGTGCTTTATCCACTGTGCCACCTAGCTGCCCTGGATTAACTTTTTACAAAGGATTGGTTCCTTCAAAGGTATAACAAAGGCACAAACATACTCTTTAACACGTGGGGCATAATTCTACCACCACCACTACCTCATACTCTGGGGAGGGAAAGAGGATTAGGTTCACAGTTTAGCTCAGTTCCTGTGTAACACAGTCCTGATTTCCAAATCCAAAACCCACCTTGGGCTTGAGTCCTGGGAACCCTGGCTTCTTAAGGCTTCCCTGTTGGATTAATTGGCTGCAACAACCCAATTGGAATTCTGGCTCCAAGGTTACCTTGGTTCAATTCCAGGTCTAGTGGGGATTACCATTTGTGTCTAGAAACTGAGCTATTCCAGTTTTTCTATGACAAAGTATGTTGATTATCTCTAATTTAAGCTGAATGTAGCTTGTTTGTACAGTTATTTATATGTTGTCTTCCCATTAGACAATTAGCTCCTTGAGAACAGAGACTGTTTTTTACCTTTCTTTGTATCTCCTGAGCTTAGCACAGTGCCTAAAATATAATAGGAACTTAAATGTCAAGTGACTTACTGGAAATAGAATGCCTGAAGGGGAGAAATAAGAAATCAGGCTGGAAAAGTAAGCCTGGAAATAGGCTAGGGAGGACCTTAAATGCCAGGCTGGAGTGTTTGTATTTTACCCTATAGCAATAGGGAGCCATGGAAGGTTCCTAAACAGTACAATTATAAGTTGCTTTAGGAAAATTATCATAATGGTTGTTTGAAGCTTAGACTGGATGGGGCAGAACCTGAAGGACATAAGATCCCTAAGGAGGTTATTATAGGAGTTTAGGTGAGAGGTCAAACAGGAGATGGACATGTTGGGTGTCAGTGAACTTAAATGGATGGGTGAATTCAATTCAGATGATCACTACATATACTACTGTGGGCAAGAATCCTTTAGAAGGAATGGAGTAACCCTCATAGTGAATAAAAGGGTGAGAAAAGCAATGCTGGGATATAATCTCAAAAATGAACAAATGATATGTATTTGAATCCAAGGCAAACCATTCGACATCATAGTAATACACATCTATGCTCCAATTGCTTTTGCTGGAGAGGCCAAAGTTAATCAGTTCTATGAAGATCCACAGCATCTTCTAGAAATAACACACACACACACACACACACACACATAAAGTCACATTTATCATAATGAATTAGAATGCTAAAGGAAGAAATCAAAAGATAATTGGAATAACAGGAAAGTTTGGCCTAGGAGTACAAAATGAAGCAGGGCAGAGACTAATAGAATTTTGTCAAGATAACTCATTGGTGGGGCAGCTAGGGGGCAC